>NC_087553.1:47820308-48420308 GCF_036250125.1 Pseudopipra pipra | reverse complement strand
TCATGAGGTAAGACAATCTGTGATCTTAAGGTGGGCAGTTATTCATCAGATCATACAGTAAGTTAGGCTGGAAGGGTCCTCAGGAGGTTACGTGGTCCAACACCAGCTCAAAGAGGAACCAACTTCAAAGTGAGATCTAACTTTTTTGAAGTTCAGTGAGATTGCTCACTCAAAGGCAAATTTCATTACACTGCTGTCATTTTAATTCAACAAATCCAAAGTAAGGTAGACCAGCCCAGTGCATGAACTCATCTGACAAGATTCGAGTTCTGAGACAAGTGTGGCAATGGAGGCAGTTGGATAGAAACAGTGGTATGTGCTTTGGGGCATTATATGCCTTCTCATGCCTATTTACCTTCAGCAGCTGCTTGGTGCTCTAATAATATAATTTCTCCATGGCTACTGTTGAACACTGAGAAATTTAAAGAAAGATATACTTTGATCTCCTATTTCAAAGTGAGCTTTGGCTTACAAATTCCTTGATTTGAAGGAGGAAGCCTGTTAGGGTCATTATTTACCTTGCAGTAGAGAAACTGCAGAGGTCCCTTAACCAAGTAGCATAATTTTTTCACACTTGGTAAGATGAAAAACGCAAGAGATCAAATACAGCAGGGAATTTGTAGCTCAGTATAAGTTTACAGAGTACAATATTTCTAGGAATAGAGCTATGGTAACTTTAAAGTATTTTCTAGATACCAGAAGTAGCGTAACTGTGTTTGCATGACACTATCCCAGCAGGTCACAGCATTACCACTCTCAGAGTTCTTGCAAGGAGAGCTTTTTTTTCTGTGAATCAGTGCAAGAAATGTTGGATGGGAAGCAAAATGTGCATTCCCTGCTGGGAGCAGCTATGGGTTTTAGCCACAAAAAGGAAGCATAGGCTCACAGTGGACAATTGATTGGAGCAATGACTGGGAAAAAATGAGGAGGAATGATAGCAGGAGTAGTAACATATACTTGACAGAGAAGATAAAACAGAATGAAGTACCTAACTTTCAGGCTACTCCTGAGCGTATAATTAATCACAGAAAAGTTTTCTGATGTTTGTATTTTATCAGCAGGGTTCTCAGATGTCAGCAGTGCTTTGAAATGTATTTTTTATCTACACATCACTAATATTTAAACAGGAAGTGCAGTTGTTTAATTACTGTAGTTCTAGGACAATTTATAAATCTGTCAGTTTTAATCTTTGTTACATTTTGTGACAAGGAGATTATGTGTATTCCAGTTTGATGTGTTTAAGAATTAGTTGTCACTGAAGGCTGCTATTTGAAATACATTTAAAATAAGAATAGTGCTTATATATGCTTCACTAAGTACACAAGGAATTAAGGCATTCCTTTTTGTTCTCAACAAATGCTAAAGCTGGAAGATTAAACATGTAGAGAATTTTGCACATAAATTGTTGTTCTGAGATCATTTGGCCCTGAATGACAACTTCAACATATAAAAAAGCTTGGTTTAGAACAGGTTTTTAGACAAGGATTTGTAGAATTTTACTTTTTCACGTACTTTTTACAAGATGGATGATGTTCAGCAATCTTCCCTAAAACCTTTTTCCCAAAATCATGGGTAGCCTAATCTAGCGTGTAATATTAATTATGGAAGTTTTGGGAAAATATATTAATCCTTAAAGGTGGCGGACTTAGAGACCAGTCAGACGTAATTTTGTACATTTTTACGGCAGTTTTTAGCTTTTATTGTTGCCTGTGAATGTTCTGACTTTACAATAAGGACTTCAAAAGCAAGTTAAAGGTAGATTTTTAGTGCAGTTATCTGCAAGTATTCTTCATAAAGCATGGCTTGTAGACTGTGCTGGAGATAAGGACTCCAATAAAATTAAATTCATATTGTTCTCTTGGGTATTGCTAAAAGGTTTGTTTTTAAAGAAGAATGAAAAATGTGCCATTGTGACACTGTCAGAGAGATCTTATATCCAGTAAAAGCTATGATTTGTTGTTTATCTCAGTACTGCAATTATAGAATCATAGAATCATTTAGGTTGGGAAAGACCTTTAAGATCATTGAGACCAACTGTTAACCCAGCACTACCAAGTCCACCACTAAACCATGCCCCTAAGTGCCACATCTATGGGTCTTTTAGATATCTCCAGGGATGGTGACTCAACCACTTCTCTGGGCAGCCCTTTCTAATGCTTGACAACCCTTTCCATGAAGATTTTTTTCCTAATATCCAATCTAAGCCTCCCCTGGTAGAACTGGAGGCAGTTTGCTCTTATCACTTATAACCTTGAGAGTAGACACCGTCTCCCACTTCATTGCAACCTCCTTTCTGGTAGTTGTAGAGAGTGATAAGGTCTCCTCTGAGCTTCCTTGTCTCCAGACTAAACAACCCCAACTCCCTCAGCTGGTCTTCGTAAAACTTTAGCTCCAGACCCTTCATGGGTTTTGTTGCCCTTCTCTGGACATGCTCCAGCACCTCAATGTATTTCTTATAGTGAGGAGCCCAAAACTGAACACAGGATTTAAGGTGCAGCCCCACCAGTACTGAAACCCTAATGTTTTAGTATTGAGGTTTTTATAAGCCCTTTCCAAAAATTCATTCTGCTTGTTACTGTTGGATAATGTTGACTTCATTTTATGTACTAAAAGAATAAAAAGTCATAACACTATTTCAAATAATAAATTATAGACCATATATGCATGATTTTAGCTCCTTCAAGAGTTGTATTTACAAATGCTTTACAATTTTCACCTAGGTTTTTATGATTTGCTTTTTAACATTTTGTTTAGTTACCAGTTAAACATTGTCTGTTTCTTATTTGAAGTAAGAGACATAATTGGAATGCAAGTAGCTAAATTTCTGATACAATTCTGTTTGCATGACAGAGCTACACTTCATGAAGGAGAAAATAACAAGTGCTTCCCTGAACCTTTTGTCTGTTATTTGCACTAGAAGCAATATAAAACACTTATAATTGTAAAAATGTGTATTTTGTGGACTCCTTAATATTCTAGCTAACAGAACAGTATGCAAAAATGTAATTTTAAGAATTTTTGAGCAAGATGATTCGCCTTTGCAATCTAATAATGTAATATGGAAATGGGTGTTAGCATGCCACGTATATTGTTAATAGTAAAGGGCAGCAATGGGCTTAATAAGGTAAGAATGGAAGCAATTATTTCTCAAACCTTTATTGTCTGTATATGGAGGTTAGACTAGGTGCTTATAACAGTAATTTAGCCTTTTGGTCCTTTATCCTATGGTGATTCTGGCAAGAAATACTTGAGGTTCTACCATCTACCCTGTAAAGAAATTCCAAGCCAGTTTTCATGTGAGAGTTAAATGTCATTTGCATTTAAGTGTTTATGTTCTATTTGAAGAAGAAAAAAAAAAAAACAACCTACTTTCCACACTTGAGGGCATTTCTGTCAAAAGTCTTGGGTACAGGAGCTCCAAGAAACTTGTCAAAATGTTGCAATTTGTGCATTCTTTTTTTACTGAGCTAAAACACAGAATTTAGAGCTGAGGAAAAGAGGAGTTTGGAGTTTCCTTTGACAATCCAAAGTAATCAAAATGAAGTCTTCAAAAAGGCTGTCAAGGATTGAATCTACCTCTCCTTTTATATCTCTTTTATTCCCAGACTGTAATTTGTGGGATTTACTACATAGATTTTGCCGTGGCCAAGATTTATGCAATTGTTTGTCCCAGATCACATTAAATCAATAAATCATTTTTTTGCCCATAGCATTGATTGCTTTTACCTTTTATTTTTACCTTTTTACCTGTGCACTTTTAACACTACCAGAAATGGGAACGCCTATATGCCCTCAGAATACTTTAAACACCCTTAAGCAGCTTTATTTGGTCAGCTGCCTTATTTTATTACCTTTCCTAAAATACAAACAACGCTGAATAACATTCTGTTTGAGGGTTGGGGCATTTTTTTTATCAGTTTCCTGAGCAGCTGCTAGGCATTTTCTTCTTAATATGATCTAGGATTCTCTGCTGCCAGTAGATAGAAGCCGAATGTAAATGCTTTCCCTTCCCCCCAGAAGGTCAAATGCAAATAAAGGGTCTATAAGCATAATGAACAGTTGCTTTTTGTTACAACTAAATGCAGAAATCAATATTGCAGTACAAAAACTGTTTGAAGGTAAAATGAGAAATCTAACAAAAATCTAGGATGTTTATTTAGCAGCTTGTCAATTTTCTGCATTGTTTTTCATCTGATTGATAAAAATAATCTGTGTTGAACTTTAGTACAAGTTAATACTGAGAAATTTCATTAGCTTGCAAAAGAAATAAAAGCAGGTCTTTTTGCAGTTTCATACAGAGTATTGTAGTAGTATTTTCAGAACTGGGGTAAATAAAGAGTAATAGCTAACACAAGAGGTTTTAATTACCACTAGGGAGGTAATTAAAATTTTTTCCTAGGGGACAAAGCTACACTATGTACCTAATTAAAGAAAATGTGCCAGTCCTTCAGAGACTGGATAATCATTTTCATTGTTATGTTTTAGTCCCCGCTATTCTAGAAATGGAAAATGTATAGTTATGAAGTTTGTGATACTTAGGGTTTATCCATGATGCTGTAACGATCCTATCAACCACAGTCAGATGCAGTATATGGTGACATGTTGCAGTTCTCTATTTTGCTTTGTCCATCACAAAATGCTCTAATTTTGTCTAAGACTGATCATTTTATTGTGTGTATGAAAAGAGATGAGAAAGAACTGATGTTGACATACATCATCAAAGTGGAATAAATTAAAACTATAGGGTATTACCTTTGTTAAATGACAGAAAAGGTAGTCATGTTTCCATAAGAGAATCGTTAATGAATTATTTTCTGTCTCCGTGTACAAAAAGAGTATCTCTGCATTCTTTTGATTGTATTCATTTTCTGTGAGTGTCTTCTCCATCTCTCCCAGACTGGCTGCTTACCAAATTCTTTGGAAGCCTTCTCTGCCTTGACCCCATCTCATTACTGTCTGGTGGTTAAGCCTCCTTTCTAGAAGCAGTCATATTTCCCCTCCACCCCTTTCTTCTTCACAGCAATAGCTTTAATCACTTTGTAAATTGAGTTCAGTGACCTTCTGCCTGTTATGGTATGCAAAATTCTGGTCATATTTTGATGAAGAATCATGGAATCATAGAATAGGTTGGGTTGGAAGGGACTTTAAAGGTCGTCTCGTTCCAGCCCCCCTACCATTGGCAGGCGTGCGACCCACTTGATCAGATTGTTCAGGGCCCCACGCACCTTGGTTTTGAACACTACCAGGAATGGGACATCCACAATTTCTCTAGGCAGGTTGTTCCAGTGCCTTACTACCCTCACAGTAAAGAATTTCTTCCTAACATTTAATCTAAATCTGCCCTCTTTTAGTTTAATGGTGATGCCTTTCAACTTGTCAGTTCTTCATCCCTCTTTGTTTTGCAATGTGTCTGAGGGAATCCCTCTTCAGCTGAATCTGCAACCTTCTGAAAATCTGAATTGTTCTGTGATCTGTCAGTATGTTTTAAATTATATTAGTTAACTTTCATTGATAGTCTGGTGACTCACTTTATTACAAGGATGCAAACTGTAGTCCCTTGTAAAATGTGAATTATTCCATCTTTTTAAAGTATCTCTCCGTCATGACTTTTACTGCAAATGCTTGTTTCCTTGGTCATGACAGGTGTCTACTTTCTTTGGCAAGTATATTGTATTTTTATAGACCCATAAATATGGGACTGCTGTGGCTTGCAACTGGCCACAGACTTTATGTTTAGCTGACAGCAAGGTCCACATTACGTATCTGGCTTTGGCTTGCTGGACTTGTCTTAGGCTGCCTGGAGATTTGGTCTGACTTGTAAAAGCATATATCTAATGAAAAAATAATAAATTCTGTCTGCTTTATTATAGCTCTTTCTATATCTTAGCTTTCTGCAATTGTGTGGTGTAACCTACCTTGGTAGATATGCTTTGTATTTAACAAATTGTTATAATACGTAGTTACTTTGTGTAGAGTTAACTATCTATAACCCTAGACTAAAATGGAACATAGAAGAGTAAAGACATGTGACCATATCTGACACCTTGAAAGTACTGGCATGCCATGATACTAGAGGCCCCAGACCTATGAACAGCTCACCAGTGGC
The DNA here is from genome assembly GCF_036250125.1 of Pseudopipra pipra. Taxonomy (NCBI): domain Eukaryota; kingdom Metazoa; phylum Chordata; class Aves; order Passeriformes; family Pipridae; genus Pseudopipra; species Pseudopipra pipra. The sequence continues at coordinate 48,414,202 of NC_087553.1, read as the reverse complement.
CAATTATTGGTCATCAAATACTGTGACCTTGAGAGCAGAATAAAACCAGTTTTAAGGGAAAAGAAGAGAAGAAATAACAGATATGTGGCATATATAGAAGCCATCATATATGATCAGTTAGGATGTAATGTGGAGTTGTAGACTAGTGAAGAAATAACAAGATGTAAAGCACATTAACAAGCATAAAAATTAGTCCAAGAGGAGCCTAGAAAGAGAGAAGGAAGAAACAGGCAACATCTTACTTCTCATGGCAAAGGATTTGGGATGCTGATAACTCAGTCACCATACCACACCTATGCAGGTTGAAACCATTGAACCTAGAGGGTCATTGGAAGGGTGAGCAAGAGGTAGATACTGGAAAGATTGTGTGTATATTTGTCATTTTAACAGTATTTGGAGTGTGTTAGTACCATTGTTAATGGACTAATAGTAAACTCTTTGATTAGACTGTTATAGCTTTCATTAGGACTATAAATAAGTTCCTGACTTTTCATATACAATATGTACCTTTTGCCTATCTCAGCATACTGAATGTGACAAATAATTGGAAATTCAAACAACCTGTTCTGTAACTTGGCTATCACAGCTCAGTAACAGTATGTGTCTTATAGTTTTACATCCTTAGTGCAGGGGAGCCTGGTTTCCTTGCAAAATTAGTGGAGCTCTGAGAGAGCAATCCGAATGCTTAATTGGGAGTTGTCTTCTTTTTGTTGATTATGTAAAGTTTATGTGCTCCTTACATTAGCACTCTTACCAGATTTATCAGTTTCACTTCCCTTCTTGGCAATTCTCTTTTGTTTGGTAACTGCATCCTCAGTGTCAAAATTGTTAACTTGAAGCCTTCGGAGTTTCTTCAGACTTCCTTTCCTGTGCATCTTTTCCCTGCTTCCATTCTGGTTTATTTTTACTCTTTCCTATTTACTGCTCTCATTACAGCATATCACATTTTTAAGTAATTTTGCTCTTGTAATCCAGTCTTCTTCATCATTCTGAAGAGCTGGGGAATGCATACCGTTTATACTCCAAAGATGTATTTAAACTATACGTAAAATGACTAACCCATGTTTCAAGTGTGTTCACTGAGAGATTTTCTTGATGCTTTTGGATGCATAGAGATGACTCTTCATTTTCTAACAATGAATGCCATGAAGTACAGAGTTCTACTATCTTTTCTCGCCTTGCATGAGCAAGTACTTGAAATCTTGACAGCTTTTTTTTCTCAAGTTAAAAGTTTTGCCACTGATGAGTTTTTTTGACATCTTGTTTTTGAGCTAAATAAAATTCTTCAAGGAAATCTGCGAAATTTGTACTTAAATAAAATTTGATTTGAGGTCTTCAACTTTTGTAGAAAACACAATAACTTTGCTCAACACCAGGCGGTGTACAATATCTGATTAATGCTGTTGTGGTTGATGTGATCTGCAGCAGGAGTTTTTTTAGGTTTCCAAGGAAACAGTGCAATAGGGGCATATGGGGGTATGATTATACATATGTATGTATAGCAGTTTCTTAAAATATAAAAGAAGCAAGATTGGAGGTGGGCTAAATATCCGTATTTATAGCTGAGCTATACCCAGCCTAGATCTTCCCATACAGCAGTGAAAAACCTTTCACCTGGTCTAACAGAGCCTGAATTTTGCCTGTATGACTTTGTACCAAGCTCGTGTGCCACCAAGTAGCCACAGTGCAGTTTGGTTTCTCACCTACACCAATAATAATTTTCACTACTTTCTAAAAGTTGTTCACTGGATAACCACAGAACAAATTCTTCTACAAAAATAATTAATGTCCATGGCATCAAATACAGTCCGTAAAATAGAATAGACTTCACTGAAGGTTTCTGCTTGTAAGATTTGTTTATGTACCCAGTTGGATATGTGTAGGCGAGCTGTTTTTGATGAGAAGGAAAGTTTGCTCAGAGTATCATGTTCTTTGGAGTTGCCAAAATAATAGAATGTAAGTGTAGGTAAGAAGAAAAATATAAAAGTTGTCATGGTAATCAGATATCTGATCTGCAGTAGCCTGAGCTGACAGTACTTTGTACAGATTTTTCAAGCTCTGACTTTAGGAACCATCCAACTTCAAGTAAATTTATTCAGTTAAATAGTAACATGGTTGAAGGAGAAATTTCTTTCAAAGCTGAAAGGACTGATGACCTTGTTGTTCAGTCTGTGCATGCATGTTATTTGCTTTAGCTTAATCTCAAGTTCGTTATGACTCTTCTGAGTTGTCTGTTTATCTCCAGTTGTTCAGCGTAAATGAAGGCTTTGCTCTTATCTTCTGCTTGATCTGCATGTTGATACGTGATATGCTGCAGTATTGTTGAAGGTCAGGGAAGACACCTCAGTGATTATATTTGAAATAACCAAAAGGCATGCCTGTTGTTTTTGTTAATCTGAGCTGTAATGAAGTATGCTCTTTGCAATTTATTTGTATACCACAGATGTAGTAGATGAAGTTATACTTCCTTGGTTCTAGAAGAATAAATGCTGGAAAATTATATGGTCACCCTTGCATTTTGCATGTTTTTCTAGCAAACATAAGAAAGAGTGTGATTGATTAAATCTAATGAATACTGAAAAAAGATTGTAATTTCAGTCATTATAAAAGTACTGTTCCTGAGTAAAAAATGCTGATTACGCTACATTGGTTTATTAGAATTTGTTTCTTCAGATTTTGGATGAATAAATTGTATAACTTTGTATCAGGTTAATTGATGCACTGTAATGAGAGTTCTGCATTTCACTCATAGTTTGGGACCATTGTATGTGCACTTTTTCTTGCATATCAGTGAAGGCAGGATAGTGTTGAAGGATGTCAAAAATTGAAATGGTATTCAATATTACGGATTGAAATTTCTCTAAATTTACCTTTCTGTAGTTCTTTTTTTAGTTAAGGCCTCAGTCCATCCCTATTGAGATAATTTTGATACATGACGTCATAGCTCAGTTACACATCAGTAATAATTTGCTAATGCTTTTTCATGGGTAGTTGTTTTCAAGTCTTTATTGATTTTTGGATGTTGGAGCCTTTCCCAAATACATTTAAAAATTGAAGTGGGTTGGCTGGGTATAACCGAAGTTCCTCTGAATTTTCCGTTTTCTCAGGAATGCATATATACTTGTAAGTACATGTAATTTTTAAACAGTAGTGATGTCCATAATCTGTTTGAGTGTCTTACCTTTCATTGTTTTTCTCTTCATTTTCAGGTCTGGCAGTTTCTCTTCAGTTACTTCATGGAGACATAGAACAAATTAGGAGAGAGTATACATCCAGATTTACCCATGGAGTATCAATAACAAGGAAATTAGGTTTTTCCAATATCATAATGCCTGGTAAGAGAAAAATATATCAATAATTACTTGATTTTCAGCTGTTTTCCAAATAACTACTGTATTCTGAAACTTCTTAAACAGTTCTAGGGACTTTTATGTTAGTATTTTTTCATAAAGTTAGAAGAAAACTGTGTCCCAGTGGCCACATTATATTATACACTGTATAGTTACTATGCCAATGTCAAATGGGCATACGGCCATAGTAGCCTATTTTGAGAGATGGAACCTTACTATATAGAAGTGAAGATGACTGAATACAAGACTGATGAGCTTTATATACGGAAAAAGATAACCAGCAGAACATTATGTTCTTAAGAGATGGTAGCTTTCTAAATAAAGACTCAGAGAATTTCACTGGTACTGTACAGCTTCTGTTTTCACAAGGCTTGTGCCTCCAGTACTGGAAAACGACTGGAAATGGATAAAAATACAGATGCAGAGACCTCATTTTGCTTATTTGTATGATAAAATATGCAAATACTTAAGCAGATGCTAAGGAAGGTATAAAGACTGTGTCGGTATGAATGTGAAGAAGCAAATACAGGAAGAAGATTGTAGAATTATTTATAGCTCCATTCCTGAAATGAAATTTTTAAAAAGTTTAATAGGTTTGTGGCAATTAAAAGACAAATATCTCTTTAAAGGAGGAGCATACTTGCAAGCAGACCAATTTGGCATGATTATGGTGTTATGTTGTTGCTGACAAATGTTGCAGGGAGGAGCTCACATCTCGGTTTCAGCTGAGTCTACAGACAGAGTCTTGACTCTCTCAAATCATCCTCATGACTTGTGGATTTTTAACAGAGACTGTCTTCTTCATATAAAGCTCTGTCTTTGCATTCCTGTGGACCTAAATCAGAAGTAAACTAAGGTTCTGAGGCAGGAATAAATAAACTTCAGTACTTGACTAGTCGAGGAGGTCTTAAATAGGCATTTCAAACTCAGTAATGAGACTCAGCTTTAGCTACCAGCATGTATTTCTCTTGAACTTCTGCCTGAAATTTGACAACGGAGAATTCACTCTTGTGTTCTTTCTGCCAATTAAACATCTGTCCTTCTGCATCCTTGATCAGCACCACCTGATCACTTAAAATATGCACATAACACAGGTTAATAAAACAGTTTTAGAATTACTATGAAAATACTATGCTAATGGGACTGCAATATTTAGAACAATAAAATGCATGAGTCGGGTGTCACTTAATTTGGTTTATATATGTATGCTTAGTAGAAGCATTCAGTTGAAATTTTATGGCTTATTAGCTTGGGTTTGTTGTATTACAGTTGGATTTGTAATTTGAATCAAATGGGTGTTGTAGATAATGTGGCTGATAACAGTGGAAGCAGCTTTACTGAGCACACTATAACTCCCATTAAGAATCCTTTCTCCATTTATCTATGATTTAGTGACCTCCTGCTCTGTGTTATCAAATTTTCTAAGTTCTGTAAATAGCTCTCGTGTCCCCTCACTTTCTAGTTGAGAAATAATGTATTAAACTGAGAAAAACATGTTATACCAGAGTACTGTGTAATCAGCTGGTGGAGGAGTTTCTTGACTCAGTTTCAAAGAGTTGTGCAGGCTCATTTAGTCCTGTTTTTAGTTTAAAAAATAGTATATGGGTTCTGGTATGCTTCTTTCTCAGTCCAATTGTATGCATACCTCAGTTTAAATAATGTTCAACTTCTATTCCGTGTTTACTGGCATAGAAGGGATTTCTCCTGAAGAGAAATAATCATCTCACTCTTGCAATGATGAGTTTCAAGGGCTAACCAGAGCAGTATGCCCTAGGCACTGAAATGCCTGCAGGAACCTAGCCTTTGAAATGCTTTTTTACTTTAAAGCTCCTCTTTAATTTTGTTTCTTTTCTAGTGTCTTTTTTTTTTCCGAGATAAATTAGAGAACTTCATCTTTTGCCACTAGAAATGGTCATTAATTAGATCTTATTTTATATTTTTGTTGAAAGTAAGTGTGTTGCTCTGTCTAATTAGCACTTAGGTTAGTGTTCTGAACCAGACTCTCTTGAATTATTCAATAAGAAATACTTCATGCTGCTAAACTGCAGTATGTCTTTTATAAATGCCATATTTTAAGTTTCTCTCCTATTCTGATTTATTTAAACTCTCTCTGACCTCCATTTTTTGTCATATCAATCCTTTTCTCTGTGGAGGTTATGCTGTTTAAAGTAACTATGATCAGCATACATGCCAAAACGGAATTTTGTTGACAATAATAATGCGTGTTTTTATAGAGTAATGCTTTTTGTGTCACTACAGCCTGACAGGGGGAAGCCACAGAATGCACTATCCAGGACCCCTGGAATTTTTTAATGAAGAACTCCAAGTGTTTTAGGAAATGAAGTAAATGACTGGAAAAAAAGTAGATGGCAATGATTCAAAAAGGCTGTGAAATAGGTAACTCACTTTATTCTAGCCAACAGAAGGAGGACAGGAAGTGAAAGTGTCATCTTCTGTATGCATTTTCTGAGTTTGACCAGGATTTCAGGGCAGACTTTATATGATCACTAGTAAACTCCATTCCAACATTCTGGTGTGGTAGTCTGCAGATACATAAGCCAATATTCTCAGAAAGCTTTGTATAACATTGAAGGACAACTGTGCTTGCACACTGAGTTTCTGTGTTCACCATTTCCTAAAAGATCAGACAGCCACATCATTACTTAGTATATAAAATTTAGCATTTGATATTCACAAATGTATTATACTTTTGAGGAACACTTTACATTAACATATGTAATAGGAATGAAATGTAAAAGTTTGGGGTTTTTTTTGCTTTTTGGCTATTTTATGTAGTGCACTCTTATGGAATCTATTTCCAAATTCAACTTTGAGCATCTATATCAGCACTTAGCTTCAATGCTGCAAATGTTCACGTGTTCTAGAACACATGCACGTACATATTCTTTTGCATCTTTGTGGAAGATGTCTGATTCCATAATTAAGCCTGATCACTAGTTTGTGTTGTCTGGGGTTTTTAGGATTGGAATAAACACTTGCACAGCTGTATGGGGGCTTAACCAGAGGAGCCATAGCTCCCTGCCATGCCCACCAGTTGCAAACAGACTCTAAACTATTGTGTGGTAAGCTATACTGTTCTTAATAATGCTAAGTCTTTTACTGGTAGTTTACTGGTAGACGTCATCTTAACTACTTGGTACATTCAAAGCCAAAATCCATTCAGTGTGAGACACTAGCACATAAAGTACTTTCATGTTTTCCTGTAGAATACTTTTTTCACTAAGTAATTCAGTTAGGTCCAAGCCTTACTTCCTGGAACTTTATCTACAAACTTTCTCTATGCATGTCTATAGTAATAAAATAAGATAGTTCTTATTTAAAACAACCATAGATTTGATTTGGAAAGACTCTGTGTCTTATAGACAACAGCAGCTTGACTAAAAATGTCTTAGTCCATAAAATGTCCTGCAGTGTATAACCAATTGGCCTGTTGGCCGACTTCTCAAAGACTTGCATAGGTGTATATTACTTAGTTATAGCCATGTTTTTTACAGCTTATGATCAGAACTGGTGCCATTACTACTGCTGAGATCTGATCACCACGTGCTTTGAGTTAAAGATAAGAGTTTATATTTATTTCTGTCAATCAAAATGATTAAACTCTTATGATATTAGAAGAAGTTAAAGAGTTGGCAAGTCACTGATATGGTTTTACATTAGCCATTGTTTACATTGTACATGAGCTTAGAGTGTCTCTAATACTGGTATCTATAGCTGAGCTAGTCAGTCCTGACTGGAAAAGTCTTGGCTTGTAATCCTTTGCCCAGAATTTTATGGTTCTTTTCCAATTCTGTCATAAATTTTCACGCGTAGCATTGCTGAAGACTCTACATGAAACTGCAGTATTAATTTCTGTAGTGGAATTTTCATTCTTTCAAGCTTATTTGTCCAAGATTAAAAATCGTATTTTGTTTCTCAATATTCTATCTTTTTGTTTGGTTGGTTTTTTTACAATTTCTGCTCATTCAGCAGATAGAATGAGGTGCCTGGGATGTTGTTACACTTTAAGTTTCCCACATTAAGCTTTCATATGCTTAATTTAAGAAAACTAACTGAAGTTTTTTACCATCACATTTGCATTGCTTTACGTTTGTCACCTTTTAACTTTTTAGATATCCTTAAGCTGTCCAGTTAAATCTCATTAGAATCCTGTCTTTCAAAGCTACTGAATATACTATTTACTCCTTCATCTGAATTATTAAAAGGTCTTTTATTCTTTTCATGTGCAGGTACACACTCACCTTTCTTACTATTTTCAGAAGCTTTTAAAATGAAGGTAGAACTAGAATCTTTTTCTTTTTATATAAATGATCTCACAAAATGCTATCTTTGTGATAACATGCATTTTTCAATTATATGATTTTTGACTAGAGGCATATTCATTCTTTGAAAGCATAGAATAACTGTCTGGAGAGCAAAAATGTAAAGAAAATTGTGGAATATGTTCTCTTCATTGTGGTGTCTGTATCTGCAGGTGAACTTGGACTTAGTAAAGAGCTGTTGATTCTAGGAGAAGAAATATATGTCTAACACACTTAAGCATTTTTTCTCCCTTGAGCAGCAGAATGAATTTTTCCAAACTTCTTTATCCTCTGTGAAGTACAAACTGTCTAAATTTAACACCTGCCACTGTTTGCTCTTCTGATTTCAAGAACCCAGAAATACGTATTTTTAATTACTGAAAGTAATATTGCCTGGATATATTAGTTACACAAAATGTGTTCAAGCAATATTGTGGAGTAAATACACCCTGAATTTTGACCTTTCACAAAACTGTAGTACGCTATGGGGAATACCCTCTGCTTTTCAAATCCTATTTTAATACTTTTTAAATGCTTTGATCAAAGGAATTATCATTTCTACAAGTCACTGGAGAAAACAAAAATACTAATATGTGACTACATATTTGGTAAGACAATTTCAAGGAACTTGTATATTGTTTTCCTTTTCCTTTCCATCTCCTCTGTCTTATTTTCTTGGTTCCTTAGGAACTGAAGGAAAAAAATAGAAGAAAACTATGGAAGGGAAGACAAACCAGAATTTAACTAGACTTCCCTTAATCTAAAATCTCTGGAAGTGGAGAATGGGGAAAAGGATCTTCTGCAGTTTACAGTATTTGGAAGAATAAGCTGGCTTTCTATTGAGTATAGAATAAATAGCTGTGATGCATGGGAAGTGTATATAAGGATAGTTATGGCTTGGAAGTCTTTCTTCAATAAACCTGGTAAGGAGCACTGGCAAACTAACAAGTGAATGCTTTAGCTCTGTAAAAATAACAGGTCTTTCAAAATTCTATTGGAAATATTTTTTTATTTTATAGCTATACAAAGTCAACAGGTCAAAGTTTTCCATTAAAAAGGCTTTTAAGTCTTTTATTCCCCACTTGTTCAAAACAACTTGTTTTACATCTCCTTGTTAAAAAGAAGAGAAAAATAAGTCACAGAGCAATTGGCTGTTATATGACAGATCTATAATCCAATTGACAACTGAAAGTATTGCAGTTCGAGAATCCCTCATAAAGAACATTTCATTTGCTGTATTCTGGTGAGTGTTTCTTAGGGTTTGTTGAAAGTTTCTGTAATAAAGCCGAAAACGCAGTTAATGTTCTGTTAAAAAATGAAACTAGAGTAACTGAGAAAAGTTATCAACAGAATCATTTATTAATCTTTTTTCCTTGATTTAAATGCTTGAGCTTACTTAATCTAACAACAAAAAGGCAATAGTGTTACTAAAGTCACCAGTGCCCTCAGAATCCTAACACAGGCAGAATTGTTTTAATGTTTGCCATATATAAACAAGAATATCAAAGATAATACATAAACTAGCTACCAGTATATAAATAATAGAAACAGTCTTATTTTTTCCTGCCCATCCCCTGTCATATACTTAAATGCAAACACACACTCTGCCCCAAATCAGTTTTTATCAAGTATCACCCAGAAGGTCCCAGTCTCAGACCTTTTCTTTGTATGTATTTATTTAAGCAGCAAGTACAGCATTTTCTCATTCTTGAGTTGTGCGTGAATATTACCCATAAATAGTAAATATTGTAAGTCTGTGTAAAATTTTCTTGCAAATAAGACAGTTGTTCTTTACCACAATAATGGAGAAGTCAAGGTATTGCTCTATGGGGAGAAAGCGGTGAAGGGACAGCTGACTGGTGGTTGTCAGGGTCTTTAAATTTCAAACACTTTTACTGGCAACTTCAAGCATGTCAATGAGACTTGCCTCTTTTTTTAAAAGTGCTGAATATATTCCCTGATAAGCAGCCAGTCAGTCTTTCAGTATCTTCTAAAATGCAAAACAAAAAGGAAATAGTTTCAGTAATGGGATTTCACTTCCTAGATTCTTTGTGAAATGCAGCATGCATGTGTCTTCATGAGCTGCTCTCCTTAAGAACGCCCTTCTCACAGACAACAGCCTTCTGTATTACAATTGTCACAAATGATCTCAGATTGCTTAACTTGAATTTTTTTAATTGAATTTTTGTTTTTTAAATTAAATAAAATGTTTAAGAAATGAGAAAGGGAAGGCAAGAGAATGGCATGGCTGAGTAAAGACATGCTGGCCACACTAAAGTGCAAGAGGGAAATGCACAGGCAGTGAAAGTAAGGACAGGTGTCCTCGGAAGAGTATAAGGATGTTGTTCAGTTGGGTAGTCAGGAAGTTGTCCAGTGACGGATTCAGGAAGGCCAAGGCAAAGCTGGAGCTGAAATTGGCAGGTGATGCAAAGAATAAGAAGGTATTTCAGCCAGAAAAGAGAGGTCAAGAAAAGCATAATCCCTGTGATGAACACAACTGGTAAACTGGTCTCAACGGATGAGAAGGAAAGAAGGCTGAGATACTCAACAACATATTTACCTCAGTCTTCATTGTCAATCTCTCTTCCCACACCTGTCAAGCGGATGAACCTCAAGTCAGGGACTGGAGGCAGCAAAGTTCCTCCCACTGAAAGAGAAACCACCTGAGGAATCTGAACATATATAAGTCTATAGGGCCTGATGAGATGCATCCTAAGGTCCTGAGGAAATTCTGATGTAGTTGCCAGGCCACTCTCCATGATATTTGAAAAATCATGGCAGGTGAAGTACCCAGTGACTGTAAAAAGGGAAATATTGCACTCATTTTTAAAAAAGGGTAGAAACACTGGGACAGGTTGCCAAGAGAGGGTGTGGATGTCCCATCCCTGGCAACGTTTAAGGTCAGATTGGATGGGGCTCTGAGCAACCTGATCTAGTTGAAGATATCCCAGCTCATTGCACAGAAGTTGGACTAGATGACCTTTAAAGTTCTCCTCCAATCCAAATCATTCTATGAACCTATGAAATCATCAAGGTCAACTGCCAGAAAGGGATTAGCAAGAGTTGAGTATTTCTATAGTATTCCAGGATTTAATCTTTTCTTCCCAGACCCACCCCCAAATATATATATTAATAAACATATGTATTTTTATATTTAGAGGATTTGCAACCTCCAGGTTGTGACTTCTGCAAATATCATCAGCTTGTAATGTAGCTTGTTGAAATTTCGACTATATTCTGGTGCTAAGTGCTGCATCAGCCAGACATAGGGCCACCTGCTTTTGAATTGAGCTCTTCTGTCCTGTTCCCTGTACTTCTGTGAACTGCTTGCTCCTACTGAAACTTAAGCTGTGCCAGTTCTGAGTTTACTGGCTAAAAAGGGAGTGGAAGATTTCCTGTCCTTGTCTTTTATCTTCCAGTTTTGCTTGTTATTGTCGATATATCAGCATGGATGTCATGGAACATCCTAGCTGCTAAAAGGCTTGAAGGGTTTGGATTGACTTGAAGGGTAGGCGGCAAGGTGTACTAATGTTCCTTAGCCCTCTCCTCTAGTTAAAATCACCTTCTGCTTGGTTTTTTTTTAGATCTTCCTGGTGGCAGTTGCTACATAGCTCTTTTCCCATTCTACAAATTATTTTAAGGATCTTTTCTTGAAAATGTTTTACATCCACAAGATTTATATCCTGGATAATACCATTTTGTCTATGCCACATCCAGAGATTTTCAGTCCCTACAACTGAAATTGTTTTAAGATCTGCTCAAGTCATTTTAGAATATAAAACAAAGCATCTCATTAGCTTGCATCTCATTTACTGAGATGTAAATGAACAGGAACTTTCTCTAAACAAAATAATTTTATTCTCTTTTTCAATTCATGGTTCTAAAGGACCTATAATTCTGAGCAAAGCTTTCAAAAAAGCAGTTCCTAACAAGAACTCCTAGTGAGTTCTGTGTAATTATTTTTAAATTAGTGACTGCTGTCAGGACAGCTATAACTATCAGAGGTGTTTGTTCAAATACAGTCATTCTGTGTTTTTTTACACGACTAAATGATCAAATTGAAATTTATTTCACTAGAAAGCTTTTTGAGGCTAGCTGACAAACTAAACTCTTTTCTTTTAACAGACAGCTACCTTTGATCTTTGACAGCTATCTTCAGCTTGAAATCTTGTTCCATATTAACATACTACAAGAGATTCTACAGTTCTAAATGTATTTGGAATATGAGAAAAGTCTTTCTATAATATTTATGTTGCAGTTGCAACTCGCAGCTTCCTCAGTGTAAGTTTAAAAACAGTTTTGTGATGAAGGATCATTACTTTGATGCTTAGGTTAGGTACAAGTGTTTCTAAAAAAATAAAAGTACAAATGATACATTCATACAAATACTCTTCTGACACTTGTACTGATCTGACCGTCTCGTTACTAGTGATCACCCGTGTTGTTCCTGTCACCTGAGGTTCGGTGGTAGCATTCAAACCTCTCTGAGCTGGGGGCAGCTTACATGCAGGTCCCATTGGTGGGGTCCACTTGTGAGCAGCAGCAGATCAGTGTTTGTACATAGGTCCTCAATAGTGATGATGCGACCTTCGACCTATGAAGGGAATGGAGTCTACAGAGCCATCCCGTAATGAAACTGTGTGGTGGACATAACAGGACCCCTGAGCATGCATTGTTATCTCCAGCTTGGAAATTATTTCTGGCTCTTTTCTCTTTACTGGTTATTTAAAATTTGTGATTTATAGTTGGCAGGTTTGGGAAGGCTGACCTCCATTAACTAAGTGTGTCCTCCAGCAGTCTGTCTTGTGGCTGTTTTTTGACTTTAATTGGCTTTTCGTCCTGTTCCTTATAATAGACTTTTGCATGTAATGATGATGATTGGGTCTCTGTCCCCCACTCCCAGTCAGCCCTCGAACAATTCATTACTAGTTGGATTGAAGTCATGAAGCTTCTGCTTCTTCATAGGTCAGAAACCTTGATCTGTAATGTACCTGGTTAGCACCTACAGCTGGGACAAGAAGGATTTGGAATTTTTCCTCTACCAGCCCATGAAAAGTGCTTTCAAGATATGTTTACCAGCTCAAAGCTGCAATGTATGGGCAGGACCATATGAAAAGGCAGGTACTGCCAGTGCTGTACTGTACACATTTTGATTTAGAAAACCAGACATTTCAATTCAACACCTTTCACTTACAATTAAATTCACATACCAGAGTAAATGTCCCTGCAGAATGTGCACTGAAAACTTGAGCTGTATTGGAAAGTTCAGACTGTGTGATCATCCACATCACTGCAGCTTTACTTTTTTTTTTACTTTCTATGGAATTTCAGTTTCCATATAGCTTTAGCCTTCACTTCATATTAGAAACCCTTGTAGGAGTTCGTCAGTCTACTTTTGATTAGCCAGATAGGTGAAATAACAGGATGCCAACTAAGTAGGGCCAAAGCATTGGAGTTATTGCATCACTTCTGTAATTAGGACAGAACATCTTTTTCAACACGTTGCATTATTGTCAGAAGTAAGATTAAGCAGCTTCCCTAGATACAGTTCTGTTTTTCCAAGAGACACCTTGTTTGATTTCTTCTGGCAATTAAAAAGGTAAAACAGAACAGGTTTGGATTTTTAAAAAAACTTAAAATGCAATGAAACACTATTTTTAAAAGCCTGCTTAACTTCTCTGAAGCTCCAGTTACTTTTTTTAAAAATGCTCTTATTTTTTGCATAGAATCATAGACTGATTTGAGTTGGAAGGGACCTTTAATCATCATCCCTGCCACCCCCATGGGCAGGAACATCTTTCACTAGGTAAGGTTGCTCAAAGCCATTTCCAGTCTGACTTTGAACACTTCCAGTGATAGGACATCCCATTCCACTGTCATTTTCATTTGCATTTAAATCCTGTACAGTTTACTCTGTTTAAAAATGAAAAATTGTGGTTTTCACTGAGTTTCATCTGGGGTAGGTCATTAAATTTGTGGTGGAAATGGTTATTCAGTTATGACCCCATGGAAAATTGAAATAAATCCATGCTGATAATTGAAAATAATAACTGAATGTAGCACAAATGCATGTAGAATTCAAGTTCAGGTTTTAAAGAGAAATTGCTGCAACTACCAGTTGTTTGCTAAAATCAGCTTTATAACAAAGCTTCTTTTTTTTGATTGTTGTGTGTAGTCATTTTTTCTGAATGTAAAACACTTGCAAGTGACCAGCAGCCAGCACTAACTAGAACCAAGCCTAGTATAAGCGTATGCTAAACAAGGACCCAATACGCTGTAAGCTCTTTTGTAACCATACTGTATTAGCTTCTAAAATCTTTATAGTCAAATATTACTGCAATGTAGGAATAAACAGAATCTAGTAGTTTTAAGGGTAATTTTGTGACTTGAACAAGCATAAGAACAGCTTTACAGATTCAGATCAAAGGCCCATCGAGCTGAATGTTGTAAGCAGACACCTAAGGAAGAGTAAAAACTGCGTATGGATATATGCATGTATGGTAATTATCCCCTGATGCTCTCCCAGCCTCCAGCTATTTACAGCTCTAGGGATTTCCTGAGTGCTTGTGATTACCTGTTTCATATCCCGTGGTTGATCTTTATTCCACGATTTCGACATCCTTTCCTTTCATGTATACATTTCTTACATTCACAACATCCTTTGGAAAGGTTTTGGCTTGTGTTTGGTTTTTGCTTTGATTTTGCTTTTGTGGGTTTTTTTGGTTGTTTAGTTGTTTTGGTTTGTTTGTTATGTTTGGTTTTTTTAAAGTCTTGCCATCCATTACCTGAATAGCCACCAACTTTTGTTTATTTTGAACCTGTTTCCCACCAGGAACCAGAGACTGATTCAGTGGTTGCACACGCTTATTAGTAATTCAGCTCTTTCATCCATGCCTTCACACAAAACTCTTAAGTGAATACCATCTGGTATTTTTTCTGTTGATTCTGTCTAGCTGTGTTCTAGCCTTGGTCTATAGTGGTTTCGGAAGGTAACTGATATAATAGCAGATTTCCACCCCTTTTTTGTGGACATGGGTCTCGAGGGCTTGATAATATAGCAGTTTCTTCTTTTATTTTTTTATTGTTTGGATTGTGCTTTGGAGGAACCATTTAATTACTTTGAACACAGTGATGGAATAATGTTATAAAAATAGTAGAAGACTACAGAAATATCATTGTTTCTGGTACTTAAAAATCACTGAAGAGTTGCATGCAGTAAAATAAATGCAAGGAATGTGAAACATGAGAGTACCATGAAAAGTTCAAGCAAGTCAAATTCTGCTTGCAAATTAAAATGAAGCTGCAAATTAAAGATGCACTAATTATTTATAAGTTACGTATCTTTTAATTAATTTTACCAACAGTACAAATACCCATCTCATGGTTGCCTTCTAAGGGGCACGTCAATAAATATACTAAACTATCATACTTGATTTCTTTTCACCAGTGCTGAGTGAAAATCTGCTTTGTTAAAAGATGATATTCCCTTTTCACTAATCTTCCATTCTCTGTATGAAAGCATATATTCTTAATTTTTCTTTCTACCAAATCCAGAAATAGGAATTTTAGGAGATGCTCCTAATTATTATGCTGTACATCCTTCCTTATTCTGCATTTCACTTAGAAAGTCCGATTGTTTCAAAGTAGTTCTGGTAATGTTTGTCCAGAGCTAGATTAGTTTACACTTTTTAGAAACAGATTTAGCATCTTCAAACAGAAAAGGGGCTTCCCTACCATGGCACTCCAGTCACAACCAGTACTGCTTTTCCCCCTGTCCTATTCTCCCTGCAACCACTCTTTCTTCCTTTTGTCAAATATAAACTTTGCAGTTTGTGTCAGCTGAAATCAAAATAAAATTACCATTGATCTCATCCATAAGATCTGTTTATGTTCTGACAAAATGTTTAGCATGATATTGCATGAATGTGCAAAGAATTTCAATTCAAATATGCTAGCAGTATTTAATAACTTGTACATACCATGTAGCACTTAGGTAGTGCCTGTATTGGATTTGTAGTTTGATGAAGATTTTAATTTCTCAAAAGCCTTTTCAATAAGTGAAAAATAAGCTAACTAAGCTAACTTTTTGCTAGTAAGCTTTGGAACACCCTATTAATGTAAAATATGTTGATCTTTTGTGTTACAAAGACAAGTTTGGATGCTCACAATCTGGGAAGACTGCCCTTCTATTGGAAAGATCACCAACCTCTTGGTTTTTCCTTTTCAAAATAATACACTTTCTTTTGTGGTTAGGTGGAAAAAAATCGTAATCAGTTAAACAGAGAACTGTAATGATTACAAATGAAAGAAAGTACGTTAATATTGCCTTAGATTAAAAGAAGAATTAAATGAGGTGGAGCTAGACACCAGCTTCAGTATAGCTGAACATGCTACCGTAAAGACCAAACAGACCTTACAGATGAGTAAAAGCCCCTAGAATTGGTTTAGAAAGGCAGATAATCTTTGGGTTTTGAGAGGGATGAAGATACGTTGGTTTTCTTAGTTTCTGAAACCAATTATTTAAAATCCAAAAATACTGGTAAATTGTGAGTGTGATTATAAGATGAAAATCTACTTGAGTACTAAAAGTAAGAAGTAAGCAAATTGAAATGACTTTTGGACACCTTGTGTTTTGTTTGGTTTTTTTTGATAGGTGAAATGAGGAATGATTTATATATTACTGTAGAAAGAGGAGAATTTGAGAAAGGAGGGAAAAGTGTGGCCAGAAATGTGGAAGTGACAATGCATGTGGTGGACAGCAGTGGACAAATATTAAAGGTATCATTGTTGTATGTTCTTCCTTACTGTAGTTAATTTTTATACACTTTTTCAGATGTAATTTTTGTGGCGATGATTGAAAAGTAAAAAAATGCTTTGGAAAGGACGTGTTTATCTTCTGCTGTCTTTAGGTATGCAGAGTGTTTCCACTTTGCCTAAAACCTTTATAAACCTTTATAAATGTTTATTTCTGTGATCAATTATGTTGTTGAGATAAATGCCTGTAATTGCCAACCAAATAACTAATGATTCCATTAAGATGCTGGAAAATTTTGAAGCAAGATGAAGTTTTGGAGAATTATTTCATAATAATTCTTCTTAGTAGGAATGCAATTCCTTATGTTACACAGAACAATGTATTTTGATAATTTTAAATTTTGTGTCTGATTTTAATAAATTGGGGATCCTTGATGCATAAATCACCACCTTTCCTACACAGAATTAATAGGTATCCACAGGTCAGGAATTAGACAAATTGGTTTGTCTACCTTGCTATGGAGAAACCATCATGGGTGTTGCAAAGGCAACGAACACTTTGCTTCTTTCTGATCACAGAATCCAGATTTATTTTTTAATGGTGGGAGATGTCACTGATAATGGCAGGGTTACAGGCTTATTTCGGGGGACTGAAGATCTTGAGCCTGGGCTGTTCTGGTCTCAATTCCAATCTTATTTTTTGCTTGGACATAACACTGGCTAGACCTTGAGGTGTCATGGGACTTCACAACATATTATTGCTTAAGCCTTCCTGATCACCCAGGTATCCCCTGTTGAACAGTTCGATTCTGATTGATGCGTATGATTCTTGCTATTTCTAAAAATTTTCTAATTGGCAAATATTAAGCAAGTGCTACTATTTTTGAGGGTTTTACGATATTGAACATTGTACCACATTTGGCATTTATGATACGAATGTAAATATTAATAGTCTTCCTTGAAAGACCAGTCCTTGATGACATTTTACCAATGCACTAATCTATCTTTAATCATATTTTTTCTTCATTAGGATTTTATCTCATTTGGCTCTGGAGAGCCACCAGCCAGCGAGTACCATTCTTTTGTGCTTTATCATAACAATGGTCCCAGATGGGCTGAGCTGCTGAAACTTCCTATTCCTGTGGATAAATTCAGAGGAGCTCACATCCGCTGTGAATTCCGGCACTGTTCCAGTAAGTGCTGTTCATGACTTCTGCTAGTCCTCTCTGTTACAGCTGCAGTAAGCACACGAGTTTCTATAACACCTCAGGAAAAAGACAGCTGCATGAACTTACTCTGTAGTGCTTTTTTTTACTTATAAAATTCCAAATTTTTTTAAACATTCTGAAAAATTTTAGCGATGATTTTGAGGTAACAGTTGATGACTGGATGCAGATTCTGAATTCCAAGGTATGAGAGACAGCTTTCATAGGGGTGGATAAACTTCTATATGTTGCTAAGATTTCATATTTTGTGGCTTGCATTATTTGTTGTTAATAAATACTAAATCATTCCAGAATACTCCTTTCTGATTTAAAGTGAGATAAAAAAAAAACATTACAGAAGACAAAGTGCAAATCAGAACAGAAATTCAAGATAATCTTCATCCGATTAGCTGCAAATAGCTTCCAGAATACTTTCTTATGTTATATTAAATAAATTTACTTGGTCTAAAATTTATACTATTAACTTTAAGTGCTGCTATTCATATATGCATTTCAGCAAAAGAAAAGGGTGAGAAGAAGTTGTTTGGCTTTTCTTTCGTGCCCCTGATGCAGGAAAATGGGAGAACTCTGCCAGATGGCACCCATGAACTCATTGTACACAAGGTAATTTGAATTAGCAGTCATTAGCTGTAATGATTCCTCTGGAACATAATTTAAATGTCCAGAGATGTGAAGCTGAGAAAGTCTGTATTGATGAGTCATAATCTTGTCATCATTAAAATATCCATTGCTGATTCTTTAATATTAACCTTCTATACAAACTGCAATTGAATCTAGTTGTGTGTTTCAGTGCACTGCTTTTCCTAAGTCTTACTATTACATCACATTGTGTTTATAGTGGATTTCACAAAGGTAAGTTCCATTAAAACACACAAAGTGAACCCTGTTACTGAATTCCTCAAGCTGGAAAATCAGACAAGCTGATTTATCTACTCAATGTTATAATTTTTAGAGCTATTTCAGCTTTGTGAAATTTTTGTTTCTACATTTAAGAGTTGTCTCTTCATTCAGAGGATTTGATATGCTCACAGATAAATTTTAGATTTTAACGCAAAAATTTGTAGCTATTCATTTGACAAAAACAGTGCAAATTTGTTAGGTTTCAATGTCAATATATGACGCTGTGACCTAAAACCAAAGTTTGCAACAGGCATAGTGAAAATTCTTCAGTTTCTGGCAGAGAAATAATAATGATTCAGGTTTTTTGTGCCATTCAGTTGTTTTAACTGGTTTTTTTTCACAGTGTGAAGAAAACACAAACCTTCAGGACTCTGGTCGCTACCTCAAGCTCCCCTTTTCAAAGGGAATATCCCTAGGAAACAACAGCCAAGCAGTAAAAACCACTAAAGAGTCCTTCTGGATTACATCCTTTCTCTGTTCCACTAAACTCACACAAAATGGTAGGATATGTTGATTATTTAAAACATGATGAGTTCAAATGAGTGTGATACTAGCCTTTTCCATGTCAAGCAATCATGGATGTACTCAAAAAAGCTTGCTTCTATCTATTTTATAAACTGCTTTTTTTCATAATTTTTTTATATCCAGATGGAAACAAGTGCAGCATGATAAACCATTATTTTTAAGTAGTTCAAGAATGCTTTTTAGATTAACATAATATTGGAATCAAATTCAGCACTTTTGGAATCAACTGTCAAAACCCAGCTGCTTTAGAAAACTTCTTAATGTGTTTGTTGTAAAGTTTTTATGAAATACTTTTTGTCAGCTTTAGGCTGTAGCAGTTTGTTTCTAATTAGACATATATTGCTTTTTTTGGTGCATTTTTTCTCTTACTTTAAACCAAAACACATTTACTACTACTTAAAGCAATCTTATACACTGGATATAAGGAGAAGCAGATAGAAATACATATGTTTACACTCTTTACCAGTGCTCTGTATAAAATTCTTAAGGTTCTTGTTTACTTGCCATATTAATTAGTTTGTAACAAAAACAAAAAACTGTTTGTGAAACAGTTTTCCCCAAATTTCTAAATATTGTGTACTTGCTTAGTAATATGTTTCTGACCATTCTTTGATATACCCACAATTTTATATTATTTTTTTTCTAGGATGTTTATCACAGTTTTAAGATCTTGCTTAGCTCTCTTTTGTGTGGGAATATCTGTGACTTTACCCTTCTTCTGTGTATGATGATAAAATTGCTAATTGTGTGCAAATTTATTATCGGTATTTAACAAAACTAGAGAAGCTTTTTAAATTGAAATAATCATCTTAATTTTTACTGTTTAGTAGCAAGTGTCCAAAATAGAACTGTGTGCAACATTTTGTTTCCTGGTGCACATCCATTTTGTATTGTTATAGCAATTACCTTCAAAATAATCAAAGTTACCCAATAAAAGATTTTCCCAAAGGTTGCTAATAGGGAATCAGAGACTAAATTTTCTTCAGTTAAAGGCCTTGATTTAGGAAATCACATGAATCTACTGATACTTACACATGCTTGAAAGTGCTGCCCAGAACTTGTCTCTCTGATAAATAGTTGCCCTATTGTCTGGGGTTATAATACTATTTCTTGTTCACAGTGCAAAAGTTATTTTGTACTTAATATAAATATAAGTGTGACATAGGGCATAAAATTTCCTCCTTTTTCTTTTTTTAACCACATTCTGAATAAGAGAGTGTAGAATATCTGAATAATATTGATCCCCTTTTCAGCTCTGAAAGAGTTAACAATTATTTCAGCAGTACTTCAGAGGGTGGAAATATTTTCAATAGACAGGCTCATATTTTCTCCAAGGATCTTCTTTGGGAAGTTCATCTTGGTGAGTTTCCAAATCCCCATTCTTTTAAACAAAAATTTGCCAAAGTCTATTGCATGCTCAGAAAATTAACATAGAGCAAAGCATGTGGATATTTGGTCATGTGAGCATTACTTCAGTTATCCCTGAGAGAATGTAGCATATGTATTTAAAAATACAGGATTAAAAGATCTATGTGTTTAATTTTTTAAATAAACATTTGTATTGGTATTTTTGAAAATTGCTGATTATTTTTTACTCTCTTTTTAAGTTTGGAGATTTTTCTGATCTTCTCAGAGATTCACCTGTGTTTACAAACAACAATGTCCAGCCTGAAAATGAATTGAAAATTATGCTGTTGTCTGGCAATGGGGTGGGGGAGGAGCCCAAACCCAGACTAGTAAAGGGTGTGACTGAATTAGGCCACAGCTTTACTGGCTTGCTGGGAAATTTTACTCAGCTATCATTCTCTCATTGATTGTTCCCACATGCCATCAGCTCTCATGCATATTAGGATTATGGGGAGTGGGAAAAGGAGGCTGACTCTTAGTTTTTGGGATCCATAACTTCGTTACCCTTGGTACTTTGGAGGAGTAATTAGGATTATTTTCAAACAATTTCTAGAGACCTTCTAATGAGGGGAGTCTGTGCATTCGTCAGCATATTGCTAAGAAGGCATCCTTATCTAATCTGTCAGCCAGTTAGGCTTTCCTTTGCTTTTCCCTTTGGTCATGAAGAGTTAATGAGTTAATGTTAGCAAAAAAGTATACCAGCTTTTATATGTTATATTCTTAGCTGGGCTGTTATATTTCATTATCCTAAAAAACCCCAAAACAGCAAGAGAGAATATCATATTTTTCTACTGAGTAGTTGTCAAAACAACTTAGTTGTTTTTTCTTACTTAGTTTTATTTAGTTTTTGACATATAGGAGGGATCTCTCCCTGCAAGAGACTCAGGATTCTTCCAGCAAGTCAGAATATTTTAGCAAGTTGGCATCCACTTGTTTCTCAGCACTGATCGGCACATCCCTGGTCAGCAGCTGTTCAGCTGCAGAGCAACATGCCATACAGCATGGCAGTTGCAAGGCAGAGGTGTAATCCATCTAGTTGCATTTTAAAAAAGCCAAACCAGTAATCAATAAAACAAAAGTAATATTGGGAAGCTTTCCAGAGTGACCCTAGTTTGGAGGGAGTGTTGGCAACGACAAAAGCAGCCTTTTGGAAAGAGGCGTGCTGACTGCCAGTTCTGGAATTTGGATTTTTCCTCTTGGAATGCAGTAGTGTTACAACAAGCCAATTTCTGATGTCTCAAGATTTATGAGAGAGATGGAAAAACATTCCCAACCACTTTTTAAACACATGATTCTAAACCTTTTATTAAACCTAGTGCTTTGGATTTAAATTGCATACTTTGAGAAGGGGTGTGTTTTGTTTGGTAGGAATGGTAAGTCATGTGTAGCTTATTTTAAATATACAGACCTTGATTATTATTAAGAAACTGCATTGAAAATATTTTTCTTCTTCAGCAAATTAATCAGTAGCAATGACTTTTTCCATTTTCCAAAACTATGTCTTCTTAGTGGGCCTATTTCTGGGGACAATTTTATATTCTCATTTCTCTTAATAGATAACACGTTGCTATCTGTTCCCCTTGTGATTCACATGTCAGATTTTCTGTTAGTGTCATTTATTCTTGGGCTATTCACTAATGTTATCTCAGCAATGTCTTTTCTCCTTAGCACTTCTCTTGAAATAAGTGCTTTGAAGTTGAGTGTCTTTTGCTTTCTCTTTATTTTTAATCCCCCAACAAATCCCTAATAATGAGTGTCAGCTATCTTCCACCAAGTTCCTCCAGCAAACCTGTAAAGATATGTTTTTTCCTGCTATGAACTGACAGTTTCAGCTTGTCTTGCTGCTCAGCTTGAGCTGAGGCTTAAACAGAATAAAGTGGAGAAGTACATTTAATTATCCAAAAGACAAATGCAGTTCATTGGATTTGTAATTCTTGTTTCTTAAAAATTCCAGAAAGAATAATAAGACCTATCATTTGTCCTTGATCTTTGAGATGTGCCTCTGATGCATGTGTGGGACCCTTCATCACTCTTAGCACAACTCAAGTATCTCTTTTTTTCCATGCTAGCACAGCATTGAAGCAAAGTAAAAAGTAACATATAAATATATCAAAACAATTTGTGCCTATCAAAAGCAATTAAGGTAGCAAAATATTTGTGGAATCTTATGTAGGTTGTTTGCCATTGACACCCCTGGCAAGATTTGAATATAGGGGGAGATTTATTTAATGCTAATAAAGTCAAAAATATTACTTCATTTCTTGTGGGAGAGAGGAACTTCCCTGGAGCAAACCGTGAAAGAGGTGACACAAAGATAGGTTTTGCTCAAATATTACTTGAGTGTGAAAACAGTCTGTGGTAGAAAGCACCCAAAGAAATGCTGAACCAAGAGGAAAACTTGCTATTAACATTTTAGTTTGATAAGTACTGAGAACACTTCAGAAGCACTGAATGCTTCTAAGACAGTGCTGGGCAGTTATTAACTAGATTATAGTTCAGCTTAAACTGATGGAAGGGTTGGATGGTGATTAAGGTTTTCTGCTTCAAACAACCAGGCATTAGGAATTTCTGAAAAGCTGGTTAGTGAAACGTGGAAGTAGTAAACTTGAATATAAAGGGGCTTTGGGATTTATTTAATTCAATGGCTCAAAAATATGTGTAACTTTTGGGGAAGAAATTGCTGAAAAGCCAAGCCAAGTCTGCAAAACTATTTTAGGATATTGAATGGTATGGAATATGAAATTCAGAATCTTAGAGTAAGGTGTTTTTTTTAGTACATCTCTGAAGCTGAAAGCAGTAACGTGTTCAAACACTATTAAATGTAGAACTTGCATTTAAGACAGGTGGAAGGGCAGATATGTTAACTGGGCCATCACCCCTTGATGAATTTTATGCAAGTATTTACAAGAAATCATGGATGAAAAAATCAACTGGAATGTGCTGTGCGATGAGTTTATCAAAGACATATCATGCCAGAATAAACTTCTTAATCTTTCTTTTCAAAGTTTTTTTAGTTATTATGCAGAGGAAATGTAGCAGTTTGATAACACACCACATGGGAAATTAGAAAAGATACAGATTAAATTAAGAATTTTAAAACTGGCAAATAAAAGTTAGAAGGGAATGGGCAGGTTGCGCTGTAGTAGAATGAATTTTCTTCCTGAGCAGAAGGAAAATACTACTAGATCTGAAGAAATCTCTGGGATTGATCTCTGATTTAAAGGAGCAGAAGGGGTTGGGGATGAGAGTTACTTCACTAAAATCTGAGACAATTTGCTGCTAATACATCATGGAAAGGTCTCATCAGTTGAGAGAGACAAAATCAAAATATGATGCAGCAAAGCAAGGTAACTTTGATTTAAATAAATAATAAGAAAAAGTAGAAATTAGAGTGAATCTAATGGTAGAAAAGTCAGGATCATACACTGATGGAGACTCCTGCAGATTCTGCTATACCCAGGAAGCTAAACAGTATTAAACAGGAGAAAGACATATTTGTGTCACCAATATGGTATATCTAAAAGGCTCTCAAATTCTAGAACATAGATGTCAGGTGTTTAGAGTGGACTTATTATCTTGCTAATGATATAAAAAGCAGTGATTTAGTATTATCTGTAATGTAGTTATCATTTTGGTCAAGAAAGGAGAAGGAGAACGAATTAAAACTGGAGGAAGTTTGAAGACACTCGGCTATCTTTTAGCTCAGAATAGTTTATTTTCCAGAAAGGATTGTGTTGCTTTTTAATAAAGCAGGATCTTAGAGGCATTGTGTTTGTTCTCTAAAAGGACATAGGGAGATTCAAAATAGTAATTAGGAGACTATTTCTAGCTGTCAGAGGACAATTCTAGAAGGCATCCTTCAATGGGATAAGAGAGCAAAATAATTACTTTGCTTAAGATGGTAGTTGAAAAATATCTGAACAAGATTGCATGATACAGTTACCACAAGAAACTGATTTTAGGGACCCAGTACCATGTTCTTATGTTTGGTGGTGGAGCAATTATGGAATGGAATGAAAATTTGTTGTTGGGAGGATCATATAACAGCAAATCTGAAGATATTTTCTTTGGTTTAATAATGCCAAATTTTGCTGAGTGGACTGTAATAGTCAAATTTAAAATCTGAAATGCTTTGCTTCCAACTTTAATCTTGCATTTTGTTTTTGCAGGAGATATGCTTGACCTGCTGAAATGGAGAACCCACCCAGACAAAATTGCAGGTTGCCTCTCAAAATTAAAAGAAATTGATGGTTCAGAAATAGTGAAGGTATATACCTTTCTATACTTTTAGATAATATGAGGGAAATAATGTATTTCCATGTCACAGAAATATCTATTTAATAACAAACTGTCTCTTATTCTCTCCCATCAGTTTCTTCAAGATACACTAGACACTTTATTTGGGATTTTAGATGAAAACTCTCAAAAATATGGATCAAAAGTATTTGATTGTTTGGTAAGTTTCATTTTATGATGATGCTTGACACTACTTAAGAACTAAATAAAACAAAAAAAAAGGTTTTGGTTTTTTTTCTTTTTCTCTCACATTTAGGTTCACATAATAAATTTGCTGCAGGACAGCAAGTTTCACCACTTTAAGCCAGTAATGGACACTTACATTGAAAGTCATTTTGCAGGAGCACTTGCATACAGGTGAAGTCTGTGCTTTTTCTATCTGATTTGAATACTGACATTTATTACTAAACTAAGCAGAATCAATCATTATGTTAAAGAAATGGTGTATCTGTTTAAAATAATTCTACTGCATATTACAGCTAGCATTATTGCTGGTTCATTAGAGATCTGCTAAGTGGCCTTCAGAAGATGGAAAACTAAATGTAATATTGGGCCTGTAGTGATCAGTGAAATCTAGTCATATATTTTTTATTTTGTCAGTGTTTCTCATATGACAGCTGTTGGTGTGGATTCTATGTGCAAAATTAACCCTTTTCCCACTTTGGTGTTATAATACTTTTTGATGTGCTATTCTAGAGATCTTATAAAAGTACTCAAGTGGCATATTGATCGAGTCACTGAGGTGGAGCTTCATGAGCACATACAGGAAGTCCTAAAGGTAATAATAATCATTAAAGACAATTGTATATTTGAATGATGTATTCATACAGTACCAACAGGTTTAACTTAGGAAATGAAGCAGATTCTAGATAAATGATGGAATAGTAGTTCTAATTCTAGAGAGCTGCAGACTTTTTCAGTGCAGTGAGTTTTTTCATTGTTCTCTTTTGTCAGTACCTGGATCATTAAAGCTTACCACCACTAGCCTCTGGAGCTCTATGCTGCTTACTGTATGAGGCAAAGGATTCAAATATAGATTGCATTGGTGGTGTTAACATCCATCACATAACTGAATCTAAATGGCAGATATGCGTGCTGACTTAATTGTTCAGTCCTGACACCAGGGAATTCTACTGAAAGGTGGTGGGTTTGGTTGCTCTTGTTGCTCTGGCTTGTATCATCAACAGCTCCCAGCATGCCATCAGGGGGAGTTATACAACAAAATAATCCCATTTGGGACAGGTGCTACAGGCTGGAAAGAAAATATCAGTGTGGTACCCTTCTGTATTTTAGCATGTTGCTGTGAACTTTGGTGCCTTGCTGATTAGGAAGGGCTGTATTTTTAATTTGCAATCTAATCTTTTTTTTTGTAGGTGGGGATATTGTTTTGTTGTTTGGTTGGTTTGGTGTTTTGGTTTTTTTCGTATTATCTGGTTAAAAAATAGCGTTCCCTGATTTGTAGAGATTATGAAAGCCAAGGGAAGAGCAGCTCTGAGTATGTGCTTTTGAAATGTTGCTAGTATTTCAAATTAAGTGATGTGGTGTCCTGTTTCAGACCCTTGACTTTATTTGAATTAAATAAGCATTGTGTGTGTTCTATGTAAAGAGGAGTGTCTTAATTTTTATGATTTATCTCTTATTTTGGCATTTATAGGCACAGGAATATATCTTCAAATACATAGTTCAGTCCCGAAGGTTATTCTCTATTGCTACTGGTGGACAAAATGAGGAGGAATTTCGCTGCTGTATTCAAGAGCTTCTTATGTCAGTACGCTTCTTTCTTTCTCAAGAGAGCAAGGGAGCTAGTGCTTTATCCCAGCTACAAGTGAGTTTTCAAGTGTGCCTTGCTTATTGGCATTTTCCATATCCAGTATAAAATATATAGGCCTGTCCAGAAAAGAAAATGTGTTTTTGCTAGAGCAAAGTGGCATTTTCAGCTTTTTATCCTACAGTGTGAAATTTTCATACCAGTAGCTTCTAAATATGCTTGGAATACATAATCCTAAATGTGATATTTCATTTTGAATTATAATAATTATATCGATGGATACAAATAAAGTAATTTCTCTGGTTTGGGCATTTTACATCTTAGTCTAACCACATTGACACTGAAGAATTTGAGCTATACAAAAGACTACTATCAGGGTTTTCATGCTTGCCAGAAAACTTTTAAGTCTTGATGAACTATGTAAGCTGATATCTTTATTTCAGTTGAGGTTAATAAAATTATCTAGTGCTAAAGTGCAGAGGCAAAACACACAGGAGACAGCTCTCTGCATTAAGTGCCAGAGATTTACCAACTCCTATAGCTCATAAATGTACTGTCCTCTTCCCATATTTCTGTAACTGAAAGTGTTTAAGATCATGTTAAGAATTATTAATTTCTAAGCTCTGTAGAAAACTGTTCTACCAAGAAAGTGGCAAATTAGAGAAAACAGAGTAGAGAGGTAATGCTTCCATCTCCTGTCGTGTAAGCAGCTGGAGTGAAAAGACAATAGTAAAATAATATAAACAGCTACATTTAGAATTATTCTTCAGTATTTTTAAACTTTGTCATCTGTTCTGCCACCAGTGTGAAGAAGGGCCCAGGTATAAGTAGCTTTTCTCAGTCAGGGAGATTTGGAGAGGAAGAAGGGAATGTCAGTTCTAGCTTCTTTTCTCTGACATTGTCCTTCTTACTTTGATGGTGTTTTGTTTTTCTATTTATCAATGAATTTCTAATCCAATTTTAGGATTCTTGAAGTGAACCAAGACTACCAATGCTGTCTCACTCCAAAATAAAAATGTTAATTATTTGAAAAATGGAAGATATGGATGCTTTTATATTACTTATCTTAAAGCAAACTCCACACAAATATTTTTGATATCATATCAGCTAAATTTTGCTGTCCTTTTAAAAATTTTGTCACACACAGAGATAAGTGTATTTAAAGTGTAAATATTTTTGTTCTTAGTTGAACATTTTACTTTCCCTTTGTCCTGGGAAAAAGTAACAGTTTTTAGATAATGCTTAAGGGAAATAGTCACACTTATAAGCCCGTTAATGAATGTGAGGATATTTCTCATGAAAATATGACCATTTTTAAAGCTACTACCTACCCTTGAAATATAAAACCAGGTGTTTTTCTGCAGTTACTTTATTTTCTATAGTTATTTAAATTCTATAAATGTCAAAACTATTCTGCAATATCTGACTGTCCATTTTTACCCTGTTCCTCTAGGCTGTGTTTCTCAGCTCATTCCCATCGGTGTACTCTGAACTTTTGAAGCTCTTTGATGTAAGAGAAGTGGCAAATTTGGTTCACGATGCTCTGGGCAGCTTACCAACAGTCATGCATGGGGATGAGTCCCTTCAAGCTGTTAAACTGCAGAGTATTGGGAAAACTGTAGAAAGTCATCTGTACACTAACCCGGGTAAGGTTATCCTGAGCTGCCTACAGATAAGGAACTCAAATTGTGTGCTTTGTACATGGACCAACAGGTGCTGAAGGAAATAGTGTTCCTAAGGAACAGTTCTTGAAGTACTGCTCCTTAGAAGCTGCTCATTTACAGGAATACAGTTGTTTTAATTTAGTGGTTTGTTTTTCAGAGGCAGAGTCTTAAAATATAGTTTTTTTGATCTACTGTTAGAAATATGTCTGTGAAAAAAGTTTACCTTATACTTTTTAAGTAATTATAAGGAAAAAGCTTTGCTAAAATTATTTTTGTCCTTTTTTTTTTCTTTGGGGGCTGTTCATTTGTGGGCAGTTCATCAAACAGGTTTTCACTTATCCATTAAGTCTTATTTGTGTAACTCTTGCTAGTTCCACACTTTTGATCCTCTGTTTCTTAATGTAGTATAAAAATGCTACACAAATGCAAGTGATGCTTGGTGCACCAACAACATAGTTATTTGCTGTGCAGAAGAAAAACTGCTGAATGGTGATTAGCATGATATTCTTTGTTTCCATTCTAAATGAAACTCATAGAATAACCAAGTATTAAATTTGAGATTAAGTAACTTTGAAATAAAATAATTAAAATAGAAGATATTTTAAGAATTATAGTAAGTGTTTATTTACTCACCAATAGCCCTGAGAGCTGTTTGGGTATTGGCTGATGGAATTAGTAGAAATGGTAACTCTTGCCATCTAAAACATTCAAGATAAACATATTGCAATGATGAAAGCCCTGCAAAAACTACCAGGATATGCATAAATACTTTGAGATGCTGAAAAATAAAGGAAGAGTTCTTTGAGCATATTTTTTTAAAATGCTTTCAGTGGTTCTACTTTATAAGTGTGAGCTCAAAGAAATGGGTAAGAAGTACTGCATCCTGGATACTTCGCTTCATTCTGGCTGGAATAACAGCTTACACTTGTTAAACTCCCACAGTAATTCCTTCCAGAATAGTTAGTTAGCTCTGCCTACAGCTGACTAATCAGACCTTTGATGCACTGACATATTCATGGAGCAATATTAAGAATGCTCTAGCTTATGTTTTTCATCTTACAAAGTACTTAGGGACCAGGTGGTGTCATGGCCATTTTCCTCCCATTCTCAGTTAGGTCAGCCTAACCAGACAATCCAAATATATGAATATATGTAGAGTTACTTAATGCCATGTGAGGGACCCCTGGGGACTTTCTTGGAAGGTTGGGAGGGTCTGGAGCACAAGTCCTATGAGGAGCAGCTGAGGGAGCTGGGGTTGTTTAGCTGGGAGTAGAGGAGGCTCTGCGGGGACTTTACCACTCTCTACAACTACCTGAAAGGAGATTGGAGCGAGATGGGGGTCAGTCTCTTCTCCCAGGCAACTAGTGACAGGACAAGAGGGCACAGTCTTAAGCTGCACCAGGGTAGATTTAGGTTGGACATTAGGAAGTTCTTCACAGGAGTGATTGGGCATTGGAATGGGTTACCCAGGGAGGTGATGGAGTCACAGTCCCTGGAGGTATTTAAGGAAGTCCTTTTAAAATCCTTTTGGGAAAATAAATATTGCACTAGACTATGCTAATGTGGAAAGTAAACTGTACATCCTAGTGTGGAGTTGAGGCTGGGTGCTGATAAAATAATTGATTTCTGTCTCCCAGATGAAGATGGTGAATACTGCAAGCTGCAGTGCTAGCTAACACACTGGAAGTAGATGAAACATGGGAATAACTATTTATTCAAACATCTGAAAATGAGGAGGGTACTTCTTAGATAACATAATCTGTTATCTGGACCTTGCTTGGAAACAAGTGAAAGTAGTTTAGTATGTGAGTCTTACACATTCTGTGCTGGAAGGGCCTGAACAACTAGCATGTTAGCTCCCAGTGCTGCAAAAAATCAGCTGACACTAAAGCTACTCTTTCACTAAAATTAAGAGATGTATTTGATACATTGTTGAAAACAGAAGCATCAGGCATGCAGAGGTTGATTTAAGGTACCCACACACAGATGTTTAGTACCATTTCAGATATATTTGATGCATCTGATCCCTGCCTGCTACTCTGGAGGATGCAGGTTATACATTGTATTTACTGATCATATGTAGATAGGACATTTGTGTTGAGGTTTTGGTATAGCTTGCTTTGACCCTTTTTCTATTTCAAAGATTTGAAATTTCAGCTCTTTCTATAGGTAACAGCTACAGAGTTGTTAAAAAGTGTCAATAGTAATTATCTGTCTTGCTCCTGTGAGGAGTTAGTGGATATTAAAATCTTACTTCACTTCTATTTTTCTATATTTGCCTCTGCATCTTTGTTGTACAATTCACTGGCTGTCTAAAAAGAAACAGATTACAATTTTCCTGCTTATAAAGATGACCAGTATTTTCTTCCTCTTGGCCTTTCTTCCAGTCTCCTGGTTATTTTGG
Organism: Pseudopipra pipra; assembly: GCF_036250125.1. Taxonomy (NCBI): domain Eukaryota; kingdom Metazoa; phylum Chordata; class Aves; order Passeriformes; family Pipridae; genus Pseudopipra; species Pseudopipra pipra. The sequence goes on along the minus strand of NC_087553.1, from coordinate 48,383,586 downwards.
TCTTTGAACTCATCCCTCTTGATACTTGTAGAATGGCCAAACTGATATCTGTAACCAGAAGATTTTCTACCTTTGTTATTTCCAATACATCAGCAGTCTAGCAGTCTTGTTTGTTTTCTTTTTTGCATTAAATATTATTATAGCTTCCTTTGAGGAAGAGTTAAATCTGTTTTGCTGTGAAGAGTTAAGGCCAAGAATAGAGAAACATATCTTGAACCATGTCTTTCTTGACATAGTTAAATGGGAATTAGCAGAACACCAGTCTTTTCTTTTCTTCTTTGAGCTTGCAAATTCAATAGTTATGAAAACACGAGATGTGTAAGTAAGGAACATCTAGGTTTTGTCCTCCAAAGGGGGTGAGTTTTCTTAGAATCACCACTGATACTACATACCAATTACCAGAAGAGAGATTACGTTAGTAGGTAAAATCCTAAAAAAAAGAAACCCATATATTGATAAAGCCTGTATCTAAGCCCAGTTATAACCAGCGGTGCAGCACTTTATCAAATGGAAATTATTCTTACATGGCAAGAAACTTTGTGTTTTTCCCAAAATATGAGGGTTTGGAGCTCTGAAAGAGTAGCTGGGTAGGACTCTTCCTTTTAGTGATGCAAACTGTTCAAAGCAAATAGAAGAGAGGTTTAATTCTATGACCATTTACACCATATAGTTATATCATATGTATATTATGAAAACTATTAAAAATTCTGAGTTGATGCTTGATTTCATATGTAAGGTTTAATGTGTTTATTCTATATATAACTTACTCTTTTTTTTAATTGTTTTCCTTAATTACACTGAATCTGAAAATTAATAGATTAGAAAAGTGATAATTACCTATTTGTTTTCTTTCTGAGATTGACTGCTTCCCTTAATCTGTCTTTGTGAATGAATTCATCCAAAAATTGTATCCTGTATGTTACAGGAGAATGTACTTGTTGGAAGCTATAAGTTTGAGTAATCATTCAGTGACAAATATCTGACACAATCAGTAAGAATAATTCAATATCTTTGAACTGCCCTGTGTAAAGTATGTTAGACTTCCTATGGGAATGAAAAAAAAAGTCATTAGCAAGGTTGGGAGAAGATACCATTAACTCATAAGGTGGCTTAATTCTAGAAGCTAGGTATTATGATTTGCCTCTTATTCCATTGTTTTTTCAAAAGACTCAAATCTTCTCATTAATAAGACATATCTCAGTAATCACTGCAAGCTAATTGATTGCTATCACAATGCAAAGAGCCTATAATTATTTAAATTATATTAAATACAAATCCTGAATTTAGTGTAGTTAAAATACATTAAACTTTATGAACATAGATTTGGGGAAAAAAAAAGAATAAATTTTTTTCAAAACATAAAAGTTTTACACATTGATCCATACTTCTGTTTTGAAGAACTCCGCAATCTTTTTCAGATTAATTAGTTTTACTTAATTTGTCTTCCACAGCAATAAACTATTCTTTGGAGTTGTTTGTGCTTCTATACACACCTGTGGGGGGATAGATGGATGTATGTTGAATACAAAAATTCAGCCTTTATTAGAACCTCTGTAGTGGAGAGCAGAAATATGGATTATGCTTCTTATCTGTGGCTTATTTTTAAGCCAGGGGAGGACTTTCTGAGCTGTGCTTGTGTTTTCCTTCTGCATTACAGGCAATTTTTTTCTTACAGCTGAAGACAGTTCCTTGCTACAAGTTTTGAAACTCGCTGTTCTGAGAGCAGTGACATGTACATAGAGTCACAGAATAGACATATATGTTTGGTTTTGAAATTGCAGTGACAACAGTTTTGTTGGCTTAACCATTTTCTTCTCCTACCATTCTTTCATCCAAACAAGGGAACATAAATTGGAAAGGTCCAAGTAAAACTATCAAAACCAAGAGCAACTTCCTTATTTCTTACTGTTCAAGGAGAATGATGTTTGTTTGAAATGTTCAATTACACTAATTTTTTTTTCCAAGCAGGCTGAAGTTTTGACCATCTGTTCAGATACAGTAGTTGAAATGAATATCATCTTTCTGAAAGTAATCTTTAAAATACAATAGAGTAAAGAAAGTGATGTATGTCTCTTCAGATGTTTTACCACTATCTGGAAAATGAGGAGGAAAGTTGTACTGCGTTAAATATTAAATATTAATGTTGCACAGGAAAGTCTCAAGGATTGCCCAGAGTCTAAGATTACCCTCTTTCTAATTATACCAAACATGTATTTGAAAAGCTCTGTGTTGTGATTTTTTTCCTTTTCTTTCTGTATAATATTTGTAAAGGGCAAGTATTAGCATTTTAAACAGTCAGCTAATTTAACTTCCTGCACAGAAGAAAAATTAGGACAGTGACTGATGACTAGGAGTTCTTATTATTGTACCATTCCTTGAGCTCATGAATTTTTCTATATCCAGGGGCTGACATTGCAGCTGACAATTATTAAGAAAAAGAGTAACCTGAGACAAATGTATACTGTGTTCTCCAAACTTTCTCACCTAGTCCTTGGTTTGCCTCAGAGGTGAATGAGCCAGCTCTCCTCTTCTGTGATACCACTACATCTCTCCACCTAAACAGATCAAGACAGAGGGGTATTTAGATTCTGGGCTTTTAAGGAATATATCTAAAGCTGTTATATGTCGTGGCCGTTTCAGTAACTGGCAGTGTTGCTTCCTATGTATAGTTGCAAGTCATTGTAAGATGCTTTTTACTAATCCATTTGGTCTTGGTAAAGCAGTTTCTGATCATTTTATGAAGCTTTTGCAAAAACGGGATATTTGAAACAGTTGAACGAGGATGCTCGGGTTTGCCTGAGATGCTTCAGGCCACATCATGTGTAAGAGCTGGCTATTTACAAGTCAAGTGTTACTACATGTAGATTCTCTGGTCTTCAAAATGGAATTCATGATGCTGTACTTATATGTAAGCAGTGCACAGAGTACTGGGCACCTCAGGTAAGGCACCAGATGCTGTGTGGGCTCATCAGGAAGCTGCCTAGAGTTAACCAAGAAAGAACACCTTGGCAAAGGCTGCTCCTGGTTTCTTCTCACCTTCTGGGCTGAGGGATTTGAGTTGTAGCTGCAAGAGAGGACCTGCTGTCCTCAGAAGACTTATGGCCCAAACAATAATGCTTATACCAGTGATGTGTGAAAGAGCTACTATAACTGCTCTGTGATAGCTGTGGAGTTCAGTAGTGATTTAACATTTGCCTGGGAATGGAAGACCAGATTCAGTGCTCTGTAAGCCTGGATTCAGCTTCCTATGGCCTGCCTGCTAGGAAAGTACCCCAACCAGAGAAACACAGGCTGATTTACACAGTGAACCCTTCATCTTGTCTCTCAATGATGGATTACAGATAGTCGAGAATACAATACATGTTAGGCTTAACAGAAAGCAGGGAAGAGGAGTCATCTCCTGTAACCTAGAGGTTGAAGTTTTTTTGATAGGAATGGAGAGTCCTTCTTTATTGCTTCAGCTGAAGGCATTAGCTCTGTTTTTTCATCCAGCAGGAATCAATAAGCAGATTTAGGACTGGGGATCAGAAGGTGTCATTTCCTAACCATGGGTCGGCACATTGGCCATTTCCCTGTCTTGTGTTATACAGATGACTAGACAATGAAAACAAGACAATAATAGAACATAACAAGATTAGTGCTTTATTTCAGTGAGTAAAAGAAGTATTAAACAAAATCTCATAATAAATCTATCTTTTTCTCCCTCATATTAAAAAATAGGGGAAATAGTTGAGGGGAAAAAAAGTGTTTATAGAAAGAGTAATCTACAAACAATGCCTGGTTGGCAAAATTATTTTGAAGGGGTAATTTTCCAGCAAGATAACTCAGTTTTTAGGATATAATTGCAGTAATGAACAAAGAAACTCTGTAGACAAATATATTTATATAATGAAGTATATAATCATCATCATCATTAACATTTCAATAGAGGAAATTATTCAAATACATTTCTATGAAAATATAAATTCTCAGTTATGGAAAAGATCTAAAAACAACAACAAAATGAAAACAGGTAACAGCCTTTCCATTTATCAAGTTCTAAATAGGTATTTAAAGTGTTATTACAAGTGTAGGTATTAGGGTTCTTCCCATTTAATATTGTCTTTAATTGTAAGAAAAAGAAGCAGGAAAAAGTAGCATGTTAATGACATTCTTGCATAATTTTCAGAGAATTCAAGACTGAAAATAGCACCAAAGAGCTGTGTTTAGAAAATGAGATAGTGGAAAAGCCAATCATTTTATGTAGTCACCAGTAGTCTAAATTGCTCATACTCAGTAGGAGTGAGGAATCTGGAAAAGTGAAAATTCTGAAAGTACTGCTTCTCTGTAAAATAGAACTCATCTGTAGAATAACATAAGTTCCAGATGAAGTCTGTTGTGACCTGGGCTTGTAAATGTGTCCTGTCACATGGCAGGAATACTAGAGCATAATTTCACATTGTTTTGAATACAAGCGTTACTGTGCTGCTTTTTTTTGCATGACAGTTCAATAAAAACTAGAAAATTTCTGTTATATATAGTATGTTCCACACAGTGGTGTTTTTCTCCATCCATGACTTTCAGCATATTGTTTATTCTTCAGACATTTGCTTTAGGATATTATGATTATGAAGTAAAAGCTTCTACTTATCAAAAATGTTGGTTAAAGCAAGCAAAAGCTTCTGCTCATCAGAAGTACTGTTTTGGACCAAAGGTGCATTTTATGTCTGTATTAAAATTTAGTGATTATATGAGAGGCTCCTACTCATAAAATATTTAATTTTTTCCAGATTCTCGATGCATTCTTCTTCCGGTAGTTTTGCATCATCTCCACATGCATTTACAAGAACAGAAGGACCTTATAATGTGTGCCCGTATCCTTAGCAACATATTTTGCCTCATCAAGAAGAACAGCTCAGTGAGTAAACACCATATCACATCCATTTGAACTTCTTTTTATGGCTCAGTGACTTTTAATGACACAGACTGGACCTTGCCCCAGAGCATTTTAAAGAGTTGTCTCTGTAATGAATCTGCATAAATATGTGATTTTGATTTCTCATGACTCTTTTCTTTCCATGCAAGAGTATTTTAATTGTAGCATGTAGTGTTTTGTCAAGCTTTGACTCTTTTTGAGTGTTGTGCTGGAAGGAAAGAAATGTCCACTTTGTTTTAGGGGCATTTTTCTATTGTGGGCTGTTTAGTCTTAGGGTACACAGGTTTAATATAGGTAAATAGATCAATATGAGTATTGCAAGGGGAAATGCACTTGGTTGTTAGTTGATAAACTTTTTAGCCAATTTTTGATGTTTGTGTTTGCAAATTAATCTGTGAAAGCTCCATACGAGAGCTAGCTTAGACAGATGTATTGCAAATGTGATGATGATGATAGGTTCTGGCAGGCAACAGGATATAAGACAGTTAAAACCAAACATTGCCTGTAGTTAGCACAGTACATGCATATCAAGGGCAGCATACATTACCTTGTAATGCATTAGTGAGAACTGGTTTATATTACTCCATCCAATTAAAGTTGCTCCATCAGTGATTTGATATAGGTGTCTTGCACCTTTGACCCTGTAATAATGTTTTTATTGCAGCTTCTCCTGGATTAGTATAAAACCTCATCACAAGATGAAGTGATAGATGCTAAAGCAGAGCTGTGGTTTTGGATTGAGACAAAGGCTTATATGTCCGGTCTTAGTTGCAGCAGATCTGGAGTCATTAAGCCAGAGATGTACACATTAACAAGTGGATGTCTACATAGAACTCTCCAATGTTCAGAATATGCAGCTAATAATTTTAGTGGTCTTTGAGTCATTGGGAGTATTAACAATTTGGTGAATTTGACATGATTTTTGTGGATTGGTTAAGAACTTTATTCCTTGGGTGGTACTCAAGATGGTTTAGAGGTTGAGGGAACAAGAGAATTTGCAGTAAGGCAGGTTTGAAAATTAGGTTGTTGGCCATTCCAGTAGTAGTTTGTGCATGGATCCTCACAGTTAATACAGTTCCTAAATATGCTGTATACTGTCTGCTTTCGTAAGTAACCAAGTTAGCAGTTTGATGCTAGATGAAGTGACAAACTACATGACGGTGACAGTAGATTCAACTTAAGTCAGAACAGGAATTTTGAGGTTTTTTACAAATCATGTGCTTTTGGTGTCTAGGAAGCAAAATAAAACAAACAAACAGAAAACCAAAACCAAACAACAACACCTCCCAAAAAATCCAGATCACTCCTATGCATTATTCAGCAAAGTTGAACAATTTGTTTGTCAGCTAAGTTTTAGTTTAGTTGTATGCATTTGATTATGAAGTGTTTGTTTCTGTAAAGAAGTGTCATCTTAATTGTGGATAAAATCACTCCAATTAAGATGGTGGTGTCTGTTGCAGTGGAGACACAAAACAGTGTTGAAACAGGGAAAACATATGTCCATCTGAATTAAAAAGGAGAAGTAACTACGACTTGACTTTATCAAGTATTTTCCTGCATGTAACTAAGGTCTCTTTCAGCAGTGAACACTTTGGTTTCTTTGTATTGATGTTGTGTACAACAATTGATGTTGTGTTGTAGGCTTACATAAATGACTCATTTGTTTGTGCTACTCAGTTGATGGGAAGTCATGTTGCTGGTCCTTACTGATGAAGCAGGTCTTGAAGGTTGAGTACCATCTGCTTGTTTCTGGTTTCAAAGTGTGAAAATAGAATTCTGGTTTTTGGAATTTAAACCTTTCTTGGCAATTTCCCCAGAAAATGTATGAGTGTTACCTATAAAAATCTTGCCCGAAAAGTTTTTGTATATTATTTACTGCTTTCTTCTAAACATCAATTAAAAAAGAGACATGCCAATTTGATGAATGTTTACATATTCAAGGTTATCCCCATAACTATCCTCTGTATTTAAGTACAATGTAATTAATTGAAAACTGTTTGGAAAAATCAATAGAATTAAACAATATCTGAATTAGAGAATAGTTCTTGTTTCTTGAATGTATCATTCATAATAAAACTACATAAAAGGAAATATGTCTGTGGTCATCTTTCTATTTTAAAATCTTAAATGTTTTATTTATTATTTAAGGAAAAATCAGTCCTGGAAGAAATTGATGTGATTGTAAACAGTCTGCTAGATATTCTGTTAAGGACCATACTAGAGATCACCAGCCGACCACAACCATCAGGCTCTGCTCTGCGCCTCCAGTTTCAAGATGTGACTGTAAGTTTCTTAAAATTAAATAGCTCACAATTGTCACTGGTAAGACTACTAGATTTGTGATGTTATTGTCTTTGTATTCACAGTGTTAAGATTTTGTGTATAAAACAGACAATGAGAACTACGAAAAGCTTTCCTGCATTTTACTCATTTTTAGTGGAAATAGTGACTTTTTTGAAATTAAATTTATTGATAAATTGTGACCAAAAAAGCAAAAAAACAAAAAACCAAGCCCAAAAGATAAAATTTCCTTTAAGACTCTTTCAGGTTAGTAATTATTTCAGTATGTTTCTTTTATTGGCAAATGTAATTGCTTTCTGAAACTCTCTTTAAGTTTGAATTCCTGAAAATGGAAGAGTATCAATCCATAACATTTTACTTCCTAAAATGCATACATCTTTTCATGATGGAACAGCTCTAAAATGTCTGCAGAATCTATGATGCTAACTTGTACAAATCCAGATTTATTAATTGAAAGGCATTTTGTTGTTCTCTTGGCTAAGGATTTGAGCTTTGTTTCTATCACATGAAGTAGAGCATAGAGGATAGATTTAGAAGATTAGCAAATGACGTTTTTGTGAACCTGCAATAACAACTCATGCAAATTAGAAGGTTGAAATGCAGGCATTTACAGGAAAGTCTGTGATGAGCATTGATCAAAGAAAATGAAGTGTTATTTTACTTTGTTTGCAGCAAGGTTTTCACTTTACTTTTCAAGGGCAAATTGGTTCTGATATAGCCAGGGATGTGACCCCAATATGATGTGAGGGGGTAGCATTTTGTGTAGAGAACATACTATGTTGAGTGATTTGCCATCTTGTTATACACTTGACTAATTAATTGTCCAATATTTACACTGTAACAGTTTTTGTTAAGGAAGAGATGGTTGCTGTTCAAACTAGAATTTCCTCTGAGATCAAATATTTCAAAAGCATTTAATAGCTGTGGAAGAAATGTGTTGTTGGTGGTTTTTTTGTTTGTTTTCTTTTTTACTTTATCCAACGGAGAACAAACTATATGGAGTGCTTTATGGAGCTGACCAAGCTCAGTAACAAAATAACACCATGCTTTAATCATTGTGATCCAGCAGCATCTAAGAGTTTGGTGTTTTTTTCTTTAAATTCCAAAATTACAAATGTATGCTGTGTGGCATATCAGGCCACCAAAAGGAAATCTAAGCTTAAGAAAGGGGAGTAGTATTTGACACAGTAGTGTAGTAAAGCTCTGAGCTTATTGTTTTTTTATGAGATATCCACTTGCTTGTAGATTAAGTTTTCATTAAACACCACAACACCCTAATTCTATTATACCATCAAAAAATTAGACTTGAAAAGTGCTTTCAAGTTGCAAAATTTTCTTTAATGCGTTAGAAAAGCCCTGTCATTGTCACCACAGGCTCTCAAAGAATACTTAATGTGGAAGTGACTCACAACACAGCATAAGGCAATTATATACATTCATGTAGAATCATCATGCAGTATGGGCTTCTGGCAACACATGGAGGCAGATTCTTGGAACTATTTGTAGAGGAAGTATGATAAAGTACTCAGTGAGAGTACAGCAGTAGAGTCTGTTCCAGTATGTTACCATTATTTCAAACTGCATGTATCACAAAATATTCTTTGTGAGATGTATCATGGCAGCACACTTGATAAAATTCTGTCATAGTTTCAGATCATATGCAGTCTTCCTTGTGGAAGTAGTCCCAAACTGTGTAATATTCTTTTGTTCTTCACAAACAAACAGCATAAAATCAAGCATCATCAGGCTCTGTGCACCGTTTCTTTCATCTCAAGTAGTTTTGGTACCTAGATATCATTTAATTTGCAGTGAGCAGCCTTGTTAGATGGTAACCTGCAAGATGAATGTGATGCTTTAAACTGAGCACAAAGAAGACATGGCTTCAGGGTGTCAGTGTTACAGATGTTGCACTGACAAACATGAAATTTAATGCAATGGTGAAGGTGAAGCTTCTGCTTTAGTTTGTCAGTGATTTAGACATTTGGATTTCCTTAAGAAAAAAAATGCATTTGTGTATAAAGAGTTGACAGAAAGCAATTTGATTAAAGTGAACTTTTATATTTCAGATTTTGGAAGTTTAGTCTCTCAAAACTAAATGAATTGCAATTTAATTGTGAGCTCCATGTATTTTAATAATTGTGCTCCTTAAATAAGACACAAAAAATTACTTAAGGATACTACTTACGTGATTTTAGTATACTGCTTGGCTTGATGTTTGACACTGGAATTGGATCCTAAATGTTTTTTATCAAGGTTGTTTTATGTGGGGAGTTTGCTTTTGCACATGATTCAAAAGTTAGTCTGTGGCTAACACTGGCAGAAATCCTACAACATACATTTTTATGTTAAGTTCAACAAATGAAGCTGAATGTTCATTGCTATTTTAAAAACCAGCCTGCATAGCTACCTACATTCAAATTAAAAACTTAAATTTAGAAGTCAGTTAAGAATTAGCTGAAGTTGGAACTTTTACAGTTAATCTGTCTATCAACTATAATAGTACAGCTCTCTATAATAGACTGTGATTTTTAATATATCACTGTAAGTTGAAATAAATGTGGGAACATAGAAGAAAGGTGACTAGAAAGGATTGCTTAAAATGTCTAAGCAGAAAAGGAAGATTCCAAAGGTTCACACGCAAATTTTGTCACTCAAGCCAGCAGTCAGGTATACAGAGATTTACAAGATAGTAGCTGTAACCTTTATGTTTATGCACAGAGCATGAGGATGCAGAGATTTTGAAGCCTTAGGATATTGTTTTGAGATTATGATTCTACGTTTCTATGAATGTTATGTTCACTGTAAAACACAGTGGTCTTACAGGTAGATAATTAATTTGAGATCATTACTTCAGTGTGAAATCTTATTATCAGCAAGACAATTATTACTTTATCACCATGTTGCCAGTGAAAGACATCACCTTGTACACCATTGAGTATACCAGGTATAATCACAAATGAATTAGGCCTTCCAGTGTTAAATCCAGAACAGCCACTCCTGTGAAAACATACTTCCTTTTAGTCTTATTTTCTGGTTTTAATGAAAGACAGTGGAAAATCTTCCCAAAATTTGACTTGACAAACTAATAAAACTAACAAAATCATACCTATCTGTTCTGCCAGTCTCATTCTCCATTCCTGGTAGATCCAGGCTAGAAATGTATTTCCCATTTTTTACCAAGCTTGTAAGATTTCAGAATTGTTCTTTATAAGCGCTGGGATACAAACCAGACCTTCCACTCTGTCCTCATCCACTCTGCAGTCAGACCAGATTGATACCATTCAGTGTTTCCTCCCAATTTGAAAGTGAATAAGAAGAAAGGAAAGGAATATCAGGAGAACCTGTTCCTTCGTATAATGTCCTGGTCATTTGATTGCTTGCTGGAGATACCCAGTGCAATTTTCTGCTCTTTTAATGAGAAATTCTTCTGTAGGCCCAAAGAAACTTTTTGAGTTTGTTCAGCCCTATAAATGAGTTTTCTTTTTGACAAATTTTTGTTTTTTGAGATGACAAAATGTTTTGAAAACTTCCCAGCTAACTCCATTAATTTCTTCCTTAAATGAAAACAATAACATTCTTCCCAGAATTGTTGCAAAATATTTGTTTATATTTGTTTCAAAACTGAGTTGACTAAAGAGGTTGTAATTTTAGCAATCTAATTTGTTTAAAATAGATTTTGCTAAGCAAGTAAACTGAATTTGGGGAGAAATATTTCTTTACATGGGAAGAAAGCGCATAGATGAATTAATATATTTTCACAATATGTGGAGGTGAAGCCTAATTGTAGATTAATTTCCCTTGCATTTGTTAATTATTTTGAAGTGCTTATAATGTAATAGTTTAAGCTCAAGTGCAGAAAATATTATAATATTCCTACTCTTGGCTTATCTGAACAGGGGGAATTTGTCTCTTGTTTGTTGTCACTCTTGCGACAAATGACTGATAGACATTATCAACAGCTTCTTGATAGCTTCAATACAAAGGAAGATCTGAGGGTGAGTAGCAGAATTGTATTTCCATTTGTTTAGGTCTCCTTGACCTCTTTTTGATATATCTTTCTTTAAGATATCCCTGTGCTTTGGTGAATCACTTCCGTATTTAAAGGGAATCTGTTTTTCAGATTAGCTAATTATTTCACACATTTTCTTGTGTACTTGAGTCCACTCTTACAGTGGGGCAAGGATTCTGTTGCTTCTACAATGACAGCAGAGAGAATATGGATGGAGGGACTATGTAATTGCTTTAAAGCCATGAACTTTGCCTTCAAGCCTGTTTTAAAGATTATGTCAATCTAAGGTTACACTGCTCTTCTTGATTCTTTCAGGTGGCTGGGGGTTTTTTTGTTTTGTTTATTATTTGCTTATGTTTTTCATTCATTAAATTATATATGTCAATAGCAAACATGCAGCTTGAGAAATGCACATTCAACTAACTCTTCAGTTTTCTCAGCTGTGCAGCAAGTCCATTGACAGGAGGATGTGTCAGGCTTAAGCCTGTCTGCCTAGTTCAATTATGAAAAAAAGTAGCTGCAGAGCTCTTTCAAGGCGGCTTCTGCAGTTTCATTAATTGATTTACTGGGTTTGTAGAGATATAGCATTTTTGATTTCTTTTTTGTAGGAGGGGGTGGATTAAAAAAAAAAAAAGTTAAGATTTCCTACATAAAGATAGACACTAAGAATTCCACTCTCTTAGACCCTGAAAAGCTTATATAGTACCATATTTGATCCTCACAAAAAATCCTTATGCACATTATTCAGCCAGTAATTATGTCCTAGTGTGATAGTGTATTTTAAATGTTAAATTGCCATTTGATAAACTTAATACGGCCTTGAAAAGGGGAGTCCAGTCATGGTGCAATTTTAGATTTCTTTAGATTCCTGATAGGTGTTTAGCGTTGTTCTGAAGAGATTATACCACTTGTGAGTGCCTTTGCTTTGAGTGAGATGATCACATTGAGCTTGAAAGATAGATAATGCTGCTAAGAAGTTCTCATGAATCAAGAGCACTACCTAGAAGTTGTATAGGGTGGATGATTTTTATACTAGTATCACAGCATCTGTTTTCACCTAACATAGTTGCTATGCTTAGACAATTTTTAGTATACATTGTGGAACCTAGGCATTTTTTAATGAAAAAAATTTCCCTTTTGTTTGAGTTCTGAGTAGGTATTCCTAGAGGTTTCAAGCTTCATTTTTGTTTGATGTATCTGGGAAATACAATGTTGAGTTTATTCAGACTTTGCTTCCTTATAGAATATGAAAAATCTCTAGAATTAACGCTTGAATGGTATTTGATTTGACACATTTGAATTCCCCCCACGCACATACACTGCTATTATGCAGAGACATATGGAAAGCAGCTGTAGCCAGTGCCATCAGCTATCAAAATAGAGGTCTTAAGAACTCAAGTCCACACAGTTTGTTATTTCCATTCATATCTCATCGAATCAGCATCAGCTCTACAAGTGACTCAGTGGCAGCAGTCTGATTATCATTAATGCAGCGTGCCTTGTCTCCTGAATCTTAAATAATATATTGTTTTTTCCTTTCACTTGAAAATATCAAATATCACTGAGAGCAAGACAGAAAGATGAGAGCTAGTGTGTGAGGCTGACACTGCTGTTAATCATAAGGTGATTTTGTATGTCTTAGGTTATCTAAACCATCTTGCCGCTTTATTTTTCTGCTTTGATTGCCAAGTGTAGAACTTCCTTGTATTTTGTTCTGCCTTAAGATATGTGCCCTAGGAAATGATGTCATTACAGCTAAATGAAAGTTCAGAAGGCATAAATATCTGTGATAAGAACTTTTTTTTAGAGTCTGAAGTAATAGCCACAGAAAATCTTGTGGCTAGTCAGGATTTAAACTTCACTGGCAACTCCTTGAGCTTGCTATAGTTTTGACTCCTCATTTTGCTCCCAATCAAAGATGTGAAAGTGAGTTGGGTGGAAGTTGGGTGAGTTGGTGTGGAAGCTACATTACAAGTTACAGATCTGATACAAGGTTTGCAAGGGACTTATCTCTGTGTAACCTAGGCATTTGAATTGCTATCTGCTCTGCTTTTTTTCTGTGACTGCCTCTGATTATAATTAACCATCTATACTGAATGATTAGACACTGGCATCACCAGACATTTCATCTTTCCTCCACACTAATTCTAAAGGCAATTATGTCAGATATTTGCATGAATGTATGTTTGCACAGCATTTGTGATACAATTAATAAAAATGCCCCTACCAAAGCACTTCTCCAAACAAAAATTCACTCATGAAAGTACTTGCAAAAAAGGAATGAAGGTTTAATTCATCCTATCAAATTATATTTGCAATTCTTAATTTTTTTTTTAAAAGCCTATGCCAAAATTACTGAAGGCTGTTTCCACCTTGTTAAACACAGAATAGCAAAATAGAGGCTTTGAAGGAATGACGTGTACACATTTTTAAATTACATACATCTGAGTGATGCATTAAGCAAGTGGTTACTTATGGAAATATTCCCTCTATTTTGTAAATATATTTATCTTAAGTAATTGACGTGGTGACTGTTTTTGTCAGTTCTTTAAGAGAGGTTTTTTTCTGCATAAAGCAGAAGATAGAAGAAACATTTTATGTTTGAAAACATGCAAATGAAGTAAAAAAGAACTGACAGGGATTTCATGGCTGAGTGGTAGAACCGGGGACTATATTTCACTCACTTTTTGAAATTGAATTTAAAAAGGCAGTAATTTAAATGCTTTCTTTTATCTTTCAATGTTATTTTAAAGATATGTTCTTTATGCTTACCACATAATACTATCTTCTTCTAGTAAATATATTTTACAGCAATTTATAGAATAGAGGCACCTTTGTAGGCAGTTATTTGCTGCTGTGAAAAAGCTCAAATATAATTTATGACAAAAGGTAACAGTGAAAATTATAAATAGGAGGAGAGAAGTGGGAAAGTGAATGCAAAACCCAGTATATGTTAGCATAGTGTAGCTTTGACCACAGCAATTTGGCTTTGATCGATATGTGTGGAGGTCTTTAATTAATAGATAAGAGAAGACAAAACAGATAAGCACCTGCCAGAAGGCCTAGTTTTTATTTATTGGCAGTGTACCCTACAAAATATGGCAGAATAGATACAGAGATCTGATGAAGGAAAAGATAATATTTCTTAGGCATGGGTGTAAATCTTACTAGATCTCTGATCCCTCTCTTCCAACCAAAGGAGCTTGAGCAGGGTAAAGGTGGGTGCTGAGCCCTAATACCAAGTGCAGTTTATTCCACTGTTCTCTAATGGTCCCTGGGACACAGTCTGGGACAGAGTTCTGTAGGCAAGGGGAATGTTTCTGGTGGAGGGGCTCATTTCTAGCCAACATCCTTCCCCTTCTATGCAGGGACATCCATTCATGTATGGGACTTCTGAAAGGATAAGTGCTGGGGCAGAGGGGTAGTTCTAAAACAAGTATTTGGGTGGCTTCTGATGTAGCTTAAGAAAGAAGTGAAGGAAAGAAGATCTGGGAAAGGAGTTGGCCACAGGATGGTTTTGTTGCCTGGGCAGTGACAGCTCACTGTCAAACCATGCTCTTTCTTGTTGGCAGTTTGGCACTGTGGATGCTCTACAAAATCTTGTAACCAAGTAACCTAGTAACTGCAGTGTGAACCAAATCAATGGATGGTCAAGCAATTAGCTTCAAAGTGGACTGTTGACTCAAATTAAAATTCTATATAGATGTACCCTGAGAAATACAGTGAAAAGTCTGACCTGCTTTACAGAGGATTTTACATACAGGGAAATATGCAAGAAATTCCAAGTCACTTTTTGTTAAATTAATAGGTAGTTCTCAGTCTTTCAGAAGGCTGTGCTTCTCACTTAAGTGTAGGTTGAAAATGTCATTGAGCTAACATTACTGCTCAAGGAAAACCAAACTCTGGTATTGTGATATTATTTAATCATAGAGTCATAGAATGGCTTGGGTTGGAAGGAACCTTAAAGATCACCTAGTTCCAATACCCTTGCCATGAGCAGAGACACCTTCCGCTAGACCAGGTTGCTCAAAGCTCCATCCAGCCTGGCCTTGAACACTTCTAGGGATGGGGCATCCACAGCTTCTCTAGACAACCTATTCCAGTGCCCCACAACTTCTCTAGACAACCTATTCCAGTGCCTCACCACCCTCATGGTAAAGAATATTTTCCTAATATCTAACCTAACCTGCTCTCACTTTGGAACCATTCCCCCTTGTCCTGTTGCTACATGCCCTTGTAAATAGACTCCATCTTTCTTGTAGGCTCCCTTCAGGTACTGAAAGGCTGCAATTAGGTCACCCTGAAGCCTTCTCTTTCCCAGGCTCAACAAACTGAATTCTCTTTGCCTTTCCTTCTAGGAGAGGTACTCTATTTCTCTGATCATCTTTGTGGCCTCCTCTGGACTTGCTCCAACAGGTCAATGTGCTGGAGACTCCAGAGCTGGATGCAGTATTCTAGGTGTGGTCTCACCAGAGTGGAGTAAAGGAGCAGAATCCTCTCCCTTGACCTGCTGGCCACACTGCTTTTGATGCAGCCTAGGACATGACTGGCTTTCTGGGCTGCAAGTGCACCTTGCTGGGTCGTGTCCAGCCTCTCATCCACTAGCACCCCCAAGTCCTTTTTAGCAGGGCTGCTTATCCCCCAGCCGGGGGTTGCCCCAACCCATGGGCAGCACCTTGCACTTGGTCTTGTTAAACCTTATGAGATTCCCATGGGACCACTTCTTAGGCTTGTCCAGGTCCTTCTGGGTGGCATTCTGTCCTTCAGGTGTAAAGATGTTTAAGTAGTGTGAGATAGTACTAAAGCTTATAGTACTATCTATTACTATCTTATAGACTGTAATAGAGCTATGTAGGAATATTAAGAGATGGTATTCAGAGTATGTAAAAAGACAAAATTACTTCCTTGTTGTCTCTTAAGATAGAAGGTATATGAGACATTAGTTATATCTGTACTAAACCAACCAAATGTTAGTTCATTTATACTGACGGCAAAAATGTTTTTTAAATGTTAAAATCTGTTACTAAATCTACATTTTGCACCTAATATTGCTAATCATTAAATTGATGACACAATTTTCTATTTTTTCTGTTAAAATTAGAAATAATTAGCCTGATGTTAATGATTCAAAATTTAATGCCAAAGTCTACATTTTCTTTGTTTTAAAATTTGCTTGAAATAAAAGATGTATTCTGGTTTTAGCCTAGTTACCTAAAGAAATTAAGTACATATGATCTTCCCCTCTGTCTGTTATTCTTTTCCTAATGATTTTTGAACAAGCTGCCAAATTTCAGCTGTGGCTCATGAGTCTCAAAGGCACTAAGTTTACACCTCACACAACCTTGGGGTTTAAGTCTTCAAATCTCTGCATGGTTTCCCAACAACAGCCATTTGGCTTCTTCAGTTCAGCAGTCAGTTAGTTAGATCTCTAACAGCAGCAACAACATATATCATGTCTGGACAACAGACAGGCTAAAAATGGAATATGGGAGAATTTGGGATGTTATTGTGAGATGACATGCAGCAAACATTCAAGGCATTGCCATATTGTTGTGATTATGGGACAGAGCTGCAAGGAAGGGAATTTACCTCTAATAACAAACAAACAAAAAGGCAAGCAGAAGTGTTGATATTTAAGTACAAGGTGCAAAACTATAGAGAAATGATCTGGAATAAATATGTTGCTTGTAGAGATACTTGTTCACCTGTAAAGCTGGTCAGCTGCATTCAAACTGTATGTTATCTGCAATAAGTATCGTTTGTACTCTTTAATACAGATATTTTTTTGGCAACTTGCTCAGAAAACAGGTTGTCTCTGTTATGTAATCTTCTCTGGTGGGTGGGTGTGGGGATCTCATCTGTCTTTCCCAACGCCTGCATTCGTCCCCCTTTACAGTGATTCTCTAATGAAAGACATCTGTTGTGCCATGCCTGTCATCTACACTTGGATAAATGCACTTGAGAATATATTTTGATGTTCAAAATTGTTTGGTATTCTTTGGCTGTATCTTCATCTCATCTGTGTTTCAGGCTAACTCTCTACAAGTGTTGTGGGCAGAATCAATAGCAAACATTTCAAGGTCAGGTGCTGCACTGATTCTGTTAGGCGTGTTTATATCAGTTGCCTCATGCTCTTTGTGTTGTCAAAAGCTCCATTTTCTTACTAAAAGAATACTGGCAGTGCTATACAGAATCAAGATAGCCCATTAGAATTATTACCCTTGATGTTAGTTTTATTTGTGAAAGGAAAAACTGAAAAAAAAATCCTGAGAGGAATAGGTTTTTTGTTTATTAGTGAGTTAAATGATATAGATGATAATGCTAAAAGCTTTCAAGCAGTACTTTCTACATTCAAAGTAGTTCACATGTGTTCACTGTTTTTGTAGATTTAGCAAATGAAGCAGAATAGTTAGGTGACCTGCACACAGCCAGCCAGCTGCAATACCAGTTAGGAGTCCTGGGCATCACTACTGAAGTCACTGGTCTTTGCCAACTCAGTGATAAAATTGTCCTTACACTCTCTCTCTTTCCCACCAAATAATACCACTTTTAGAATAAATCTTGAAAGTGATGAAAACCTGGCATGATTAAGGAGATATTCTGAACTCTGGTGTTTGTAAAATGCTTTTTTGATTTGCAAATTGGTCTCGAGATCGCGTTTGTGGAAGTGTATGGGTGGAAACCAAATGCATCTTTGACATTTATCTTATACATTGCAGTCAATCAAATGGCACATTGTATTATTTTCCTCCTTTTAAGAAGAATGGATTAAATCACTATTTGAAGATTTCTTGGGGAAAAAAAAGAAAAACATTCAGAGGTTTATCTATGTTGAAAATAAATGAATTAATGCAATGATTGTTTTTCTCTCTGATTAAAATATTTTTAAAGCTCACCACTCTTTTTTAAAGCAGCAAAGATATATGACTGCTTCTTTTCCTTCCAAAGGATTTCCTGCTGCAGATTTTCACAGTATTTCGGATACTAATACGACCAGAGATGTTTCCAAAAGACTGGACAGTGATGCGTTTGGTTGCAAACAAGTAAGGCATTTTTAATGTTAATAAAAAATATGCACAGGTCATGGTAAAAATAAAATTATATGATATTTGTAATAAAAATTCAATATATCTTTTATAATGCTGTCTGCGATTTTTCATTTTTTAATTTAAGATTTGAAATCTCTGACTTCTTTTACACTACAAATTTTTATAATTTAATCTGTACCTCTTTCTGTTCTGAATTTTAATAAGCACATATAACTGGAAATTCACAAACACTTACAGAATGAAGCTGCTAAGCATCACAGCTTTGTTTTCCAAGTACCAAATGACAAGTCTCAACAGATCTTCATTTCAAATCTGTTTATTGAAATGCTGAGTTGGTAAAGATCTGTTTGCTCTCAAGAAGAAATTATCAGCTGTAATATCATTAACGATGTTTTTGCATGTTTGTTCATTAGCATCAGAAAAATCACAAATTTAAAATCGCAAATCAAGAAATGAGGTACAGCACAGACAACATTCAAATAGAGCCCTAAGCACTGCTTATTAAGACTTTCAGATGTAACCTGCCTTTCAGCCATTCTTTTTCCACTCAGGCCTATTTTTAAAGAAACAGATTCCCAGCATTTCTAAGAAGCAATTACAATGGATCTGAAACTATTGACTTTTAGTTCACCTGTATCACCACCTATCCTTTTTTGCAGTCTTATCTTTTAGATCATATAAGCCAGCTGAACAGTCAACACAATTATAGAAACATCAATGCCAGCAGAGGAGGGGGGTTGTGTTGGGCAGACCTAGGAATCCAGAATGTAGTATTGACTTAAACTTTCATGATACATATTGCAATGCCTGATTGAAATTGGGTTTTATTCTGCATTTTGCCTGCTGGCTCCAAGGAGAATTTAAATTCATGGTGCCATACTGACTACTAGTAGCGATATTGTTGGTACAATTAAATTTGACAACACTTGCATTCATGATCTATATTTGTTATGTGTGTGTGTGTGTGTATATGCAAGCAAAATAATATTTGTCCAAACTTTGTCATGACTTGAAAAAAACCCATTTTTTGTTAACTTTTATTACCTCAGTGTTGCTAATCTTGCAAAGTTCGCATTCCAGGGAAAAAAAAAAGTTAGTAATTAAAGAATTGATATGATAATTTGTTTCTGTGTATGATATTAAACAAGATATGACTGATACCAGCCTGCATCTGGTAATCATGCTTAAGAAATGAATGACGAAACACAGGAAAGAGAGAAAAAGCATAGGAACTTTTAGACTAAATATATAATGTAAGAAATTGTTATATATTCCCGAAACAGCTGGCTTGGCAGATAGCTTTGCAACAGCTGACATGTACAGAACTAAGATTTAGGAACGACCTTGGCTGGTGATCTTCAGATATGCTACAGATGATGATACCAAGTTCTGCAAAGGAGTATTTTTCTTCATCAGTATTTTAGTTACTATCACACATCTCCTTTTATGAGTCAATGTCTTGTTGTTTCTGACCATCTAGAGAGGATCTATGTCCAGTTCTGTCAGGCAAGGAAGATAGGCAGAAGCTGACAATAACTGCTGGTGGGAATTGGCCACAAGAAGCTAACCAGATCGGCTAACTGATCCTGATAACAATTGCATAAGCGCTACTGCCAGCAAGTGGGATGTAATCATACCTTTACTAATTCAGCTTTCAATGATTGCTTCGCTAGGCATTCATTCCTTTGTGGATGAAGTACTGGTTTGCTACTAAACGGGGGTTGACCAGGTGTGCTTTTATGTGTAGTGAAAACTGAAGCCTCATTATTCCTGTGTTCCTACTCTGTTCCTTTTTGAGGCAGCAGAAAGGAAAACCCACTTCTGTTCTTTCCTCATCTGCAGAGCACTAGTTTTTCCAGAGCTGTTTCTGAGTGGGAGCTTCATGCTTTAACTCGTGTCCCCAACTGCAATTGCAGTGGCTGCCTTCCTTCAGCTTCCTCAAGGTGTTCACAGGCATAGTCAGAGTAGTAGCTTTGCTAGAATTGTCCCAGCCCAGAATCTTTAAGTGCAAAGGAAAGAGCCTAGAGGCAGGATGCAAAATTAGGGCACTGCCTGCCCCACAGGGAGAAGGGCCTGTGAGCTGTTGTTCCTGACCTTCACTTGCTTCACTTCCAATGATTTTAGACTCTTCAGGACTCTAAGCGAAACTTCTTGAACTCCTTGCTCCATTCATGTGTTAAAGAAAAAGCTAGAAGGTCTAACCCATCTTTTTAAGAGCAGAATCAAGTAATCCATTAATATTCTGGGTCTTTTCAAACTCCTGCTTCTCAGGAGTAAAATAGTTGTCATATTTCCCGTGTCTGATGGCTGCCTTCTCACCTGCCTGGCCTTGCACTCGAGAGATTGTGTCAAGAAACAGTCACTCCTGAAGGCAGTGATTGTCTTGAGAGCTTCACCCATTGCTGCAGTCACATCACCAGCAGCACTGTCTTTTCTCCCCCCTGTCCCTAGAGTAGTATAAAAATTCAAACTGTCTGGTATTTACAGGAAGAGAGATTTAGCCTGTCTGAGCCGAGGGAAGAAATGAGTCTTAGCAGGGATATAATCAGGTAATAAGCTTTTCCTGGGGGGGGAGGAGAAATTCTTTTTTTCCTCTTATTTGTATATGCAGAACTGCTATTACCTGAAAGATTTTTAGATGTCTACAATGCCATAATTTTTACAATATACAATATTTCCATATACAAATATTGCTGCCCCTTGGCTTCTAGGATTTTTTTTTCTTTCTCATTGCAGTGTTTTCAGAAATTATGTAGCATCTGGTACTTGGGTGCTGTCTGGGATAAAAAAAAAATCAAAACAGAAGATACTGTGAGCTCAAGAAAGCAAATCTGTAACTATCAAGAAATTAAGATGCTTCATGAAGACACGTGTGATCTATAATCCTGAGTGTTCTGATGCTCAACATGAAAAAGTATTAATGGCTAGCATTATGAACTACCAATTGACTTCTAAAATTTGAGAAATAATGTAACATTTAAAAAGGCAGACTTAGCACTAAAGCAGAGAAATAGATTTTTTGAATTGTGTTCTGTAATGGAAGGAGAAGAACGTGCAAAAGATCCTTAATGTATATTAGTATCTAGCAGTCAAGCAATGAGGCAGAAATAACTCTGTTTAAAGCTTCATAACCATGTCATATCTGTTGTGAGATAATCAGCATACATGCAGCAAAGCAAAATCATTACTTATGGTTATCTGATATCCCTAACCTGGATGTAACTACTGAGTGACAAAATATGGTTTTACGTATACTACGGGAAATATAATTTTAATTTCTTTCATTATGGGGAGAGACTTTCTTTCTACACCAAGTAGGTAGTAAGCTAGCTTGCTGGCCCTGTAAGCAAAGCTTCTACTTGTAACTGCAAAGAAGCACCATATGACATAGGAAGATGTCTGAATCAGTTGCCTAGTACCAGAGAGAAATAAAAAAATTTATAACAAAATATGCCTGACTGAAATTGAAGTTTCTGGAGAAGGCCTTTGCAGTATCCCTGTCGATTGGAAATCACTGTGTAATGGTCATTTGCTTCAGTTACCCTAAGGTTAGGAAAAGAATGACTTGTCTAATGCTTCAATTGTCTGGCATCTTTTGAGAGCATCCAACAGACTCAGCTGAACTCCAGGTATATCAATTGAGAAGACAGTTGGAGAGCAATGGAGTTTCTATTTGTTGCTGAGCAAAGGTTTGATATTCATACATGCTATGCCTATGTATTATTGAACAAAGAACTAATTTTCTGCTGCTCTTGGTATGCAAGAAGCTTTAATTTTCGAGATCTCTGTGTAATAAACTATGTATGTCCTTTAGCATTTTGATGAATGGTAGAGATGCTAGGTCATCCAATCCTTAGCTTGAATTTTATAAGCACACAAAATGGATTTATGAATAGTATTATTAGTAGTAAAATGATTGATCTGTAAAATAAGTATGTTGTTACATAGTATGTTGCATTTCAAATGTATATACTGAAAGTTGGACGTAGCAGAGAATACTTTTGGTTCTCAAATTCAGTAATGAGTGAAATACATTATTATTTTTTAAAAAGTAACTGAAATTGAATACACAGTAAAGGAAGACATTGAATTAGCATTAGTTTCACCATTATGGCTGCTTTGAAAAATCCTGTTATCTCCCATGGAGTGGGAGTCTGAGACTCCTACAATGAACAAAAATTCTTGCTTTTATGTAATACACACTGTTGCTCACAACATTTTTGCTTTTATGTAACACAGAATGTTGCTAACAGCTGAACCTGACATTCAGTCTGTCATAAAAAGCATGCATATAATAGGTATGCATGTGTGAATAAGTTTATAAACATACAACAATAGATACATACACTTATACATGACTCGAGGTTTATTTCATTTCTTTATGAAATATGAAAGAAACCTTTTCTGTTCAAACATCTCTGTGTTCAAGAAGATTTCACTCTGGATGACTCTTTCCGTCTAGCAAAGGATGGAATGAGAAGCTAATGTTATATATTTGTCCCATATCAGCATGAAAAAGGAAAACTTTTGTTTTCTACCATTGGCTGCCCAGGCAAAAGCCAGGTTGCCAGAGCACAGCCCAGGCAGTAAACAATCATTGAACTTCTGCATGTTTGAAACAGCAGAAAGGTTTGCTCTGAAAATCTCATGGAAAAGCTACTCCATCAACAGTGGTCTGACCAGACCTTGGATTAGTATCCTGTGTATGAGCCCAGAATAATTTAGCAGCTAAAGGCAGAGGTTTTTCTCCTGCAAAACCGTCAGTGATTCTGAACAAATATGTGGCAGGTGGTAAGAGGAAGAGAAGCAAGTCTTGTCATAAACTCGGTGGTTTATAGTTTAATATGCAAATGGCTTTCAAATAAATGTTGTTGTTTGGAAATTGTTGGCTGGGAAGCAGCTTGGAATGTGAGTACTGTACCAGATCGGGCAGCTTTCCCTCTGGCTTCTGTCTCTCCTTTGCGCATTTTTGCTTTTTTTTTAATAAAACTAACGTTGGTAGGAAAAGAGGAAAGAGCACCCCAAACCTTACCTTGTTTTCTGTCCTACCTGATTTTAGATTGTTGTAGATTCAGAATAATGGATTGTGGGTCAAAAACAATGTCTTCATCTTTCTATGTTCAGTCTGATGTTTTGAGGTTTTTATCTACAACACACACACACTCTCATGCTACAGACCCACATTTTATCAACTAATCCATATTTTATCTTTGACTTACCAAATAAATAAAACCTGAGCTAAGTTCCCTATAGCAATAAATACTTGCATTGCAATTATTCTGTTATCTCAGAAAAATTCTTCAAAAAATATTCTAAAACTTGCATTTAAGATTTCTACTTTATTCACCTTTTCATAAAAATTGAAGCAGATCTTTCTCTTCAGTTTCACCTGCCATGGAAAGAATTTAGCAAGAAAGGAATTGTCTCAGACATAAATAGAACTATATAATGTAAACTTGGCAGTACGGTTATGGATCTTATGGAATTTTCTCTTGAGTAAAATTGTTCAGGGTTTTATTATTTTGGACTTAGATTGCAATTTTATGTAGCAATAGTTCTGATGAACTGACCTTTTCTATCAGAACATCTTCCTGAAATATGCAAACTCTTTCCATTTTGTGAAACATGTGGGCTGTAAGTTAAATCATACACAACAGCAAGAATGACAGGGCTCTTGTCTGTACCTTGATTATTAGCTTTGCTTATATTGCATTTTGCTGATGTTTCACTTTGTCTTCCATGTTGTAACAGTGAGGGCTGTACACAGGCTCTAACTCCCCACAGGGGAAAAAGTGGGGTAACCTATACAGATGAGTGCTAAACATGGAACATTACTTGGATAGAAAAGCTACAATATAATTATTGAGAAAATAATATGTATGAAAATGACTCGAGCAATGGAATAGGAACAAATGAAAATTGAGACTCCAGCAGTGTTCTAAAAACAGTCTCAGAATTGGCCGTTAAAGGTGTTCAGGCACAGCAAACCAGAAGGTAAAGTTTGGCAGGGACAGTAATTTTAAAAGCGGAGAGTCAGAAGCAAACATTTGAACCACTAAAACGCCTAAATTATCCATAGCCATTTTTTATTTATAAATGTGAAGAGTGAAAAAGTGCTAGAAGAAAAATATAATTTGTCTCCTAGGTGGGTTGGCTAACATGTAATTCTTCAGTGTTGTGAAGATGAAAACTATGATAGCCTTAAATATATATTTTGCTGTAATTATATTTAATATTTTTTGGTCCTGAATGCATTGCAAAAAACAGTAAACAAAAGAAGTTCAAAGTATGGAAAAGGAAACAAATTTTAGCATTGTAACAGCATACAGGTCAAGAACTATGTTCAAAGGCAAACTAGAGGTATTAATAGTAGACAAATGGTAATTAAAAGAAATGTATAGTTATAACCTTTTTCTCAGAAGATCATTAAGCAGTTGATTGTTGTAAAATACATGAGTATAACAACAAAAAGATCATTCTGTGTTTATCTTTTTTTCTCCTCCATATGATTCCACTGCTGACTACTTTCAAAAAGAATTTAATGCTTTATATGGATTTTTGGTCTGACTAAATATGTTAAAAGACAAAAGTGTTGCAGAGGTTAGTTTAAGAGTTGAATAACTGAAATGAGGTATACTGAAATAATCTTTAAGGATGTTTTATTTCTGTACATTACCAAAGTTTGTTGCTACAATGAACAAAGCTGTCATTGGTCACTGGTGTCAAGCACTGTTAAAGGATCTTGGTTGTATATATTTATTTAAGAAGCAGATCTTTCTCTCAGACCCCATACAGTTTTGCATTTATCTGTTGTCACTAAAAGGACTCTGTCCATAGAGCTGTGGACAAATTGAGTTTTGAATACTGGTGATTACCAGATACTTTATAATCTATATGCACACATTTTCAGTACAAAGAAAGCTGAAAGCAAATTGGACAACTATATGTATTAATGCTATTAGGACAAAGTGTGTATTGTCTGATATCGGAATTATTTGCAGAACAAAATTTATTATTTGTCTTGATCAATTATATTCTTCTATATAGAATGTCTGTTTTCAGACAAAAGCACACTTTTATTATCTTTTTTTTGATGTGCATATTCTCTGTCAATAGGTGCTGTTAGTAGTCAGATATTTGTATATGTTGAAAATGTGGTATTTAATGCTGCCAGACATGCTACATCATTTCTTCATTGGAAAATTGTCTGGCTTTGAGTATTAAATATGAATTTCTACTTATTGAGAACTCCTGTCTTTTTCATTCTTTTCTTTCCAGTGTGATCATTACTACAGTCTTGTACCTTTCGGATGCCCTTCGTAAAAACTTCTTAAATGAAAACTTTGATTACAAGGTAGAGTAAATGAGAGATACAGTAGCTGCTACATCATCCTGTGACTTGGTGGTTATTTAACTTATTTCCAGCATCTAAACAGCTTAAACATGTACTAAATCAGCAATTTCAATTGCTCAGAGATTAAGTTTTTTCTTAAATACAGGATTGTCTTAAAAATCATGAGTGCTGTGAGGTTTTTTAGTTTCTTATTTTTCATTTTGTTATTTCAGCCTTCATATTAGACTACTTATTCAGGATTTTGCATAGCAATTTTTTTGATCATTAAATCAAATTTAGTTATTTGTCTGTTATTTTTGCATTATTACAGAAAGAAAAATATTCCATTTTTAACCAATGGAAATTTATCAAAAATGTAGATTTACATTCTGTAGTTTCTCTCAAGACCAATTAACGTGTTGTGAAATTAAAATTAGAAAATTATGACACTTCATGGTGAATGTAGTTAAAGATGTTAGTGAGTGCTTCATATAGTAAAATATGGCACCTGTGCTAAACTGTGAATTACAGATTATGCTTTTAGGATTCAGATGAGATGATCTAGGAATGTATCTGAAAAGACCCATTCCTATGGAAACCTGAATGAATATTCTGCCCAACTAAGAGAAAGAGACATTAGTCCAGTTGCTGCATCATAAAAAGTGCTGTATTTTCTTCCTAGAGAAGACAGTGAGCTCCTGTTGACTTCCAGCAGGGTTGTGGATGCTTCGCTGAAAATCCAGGCTCACGTTAGATAGATCGGCAGGAATGCAGAGTTATCTATTTGGCATAACTGGCCATAAGGAACCCTATTCTGTATGAAGTTCCACAAGTTCAGAGACTCATACTCATAAAAGAATTGACTATATACAAGGCATCTATGTTCCTTAAACTTGCTTAACAATGTTATTACTGTCTGCAGAACTGCAGTGTCTGGAATAGGGCTTCTTTCTTCCTCCTGTCATGGAGCATCTATAATTGGGTTATAATGACTAGTATTTCACTTTAATTTTATCTCTAAATCTTCTAACTAGAACATTCAACTGATAATTCATAAAGCATGTGCACAAAGCACCTTTATATTTACAATATGTTAAGAAAACCTGGCTTTGGTTTTGTCCAGTGAAGGCTGCAGCAAGTGAGACTTGCAAATAGTATTATAAAGTGTGATGGACAGAGAATGTCAGTTTTGTTATGTGATAGTTTTGAGGTGTCAGAGTTTTTTGGGTTTTGGACTTAAACGTCATAGTAGTTTGATATTTAAATATACCAAATTTAAAAGGTGCGGTTTTCTGACTTGAAGGGATGAAAAAACCCAGTCTTTAACTCTGAAACCTTTACCTGTAAGAGATTTGGGATATATAAAATAGATGTATTTCTGCTGAACATTTTGGGGTTGGTGAAAAGCATTTTTGGATGCAAAGAAATCTAGTCAAAACCAGTCTGAGTAATTGATTAGTTGACACTGAAACAAGTGCTATGATTTGAAAATTTGCATCTTGAATGATCATAAATTGTGGTACTGAGAAAAGGAAATAACCAAATGCCATATATTTATTGTAGATATGGGATTCCTACTTTTTTCTTGCTGTCATTTTTATAAACCAGTTATGTCTGCAACTGGAGATGTTCACACCTTCCAAGAAGAAAAAGGTTTTAGAGAAGTAAGTATTGCTGTCAGCTTCTAGAAAACTGTAATATATCAAAAACTTCTCAAAATGTAAGAAGTTGCAAAAGGGCCCACCCTTTTGGGTGATAATGTAAAAGTATGTCCATTGACTAGAACGAGAGTTGGTTCTGGCCCTTTCTGTAGGTCTTCAGAGCTGATAGCCTTCATACAAGTGCCTAAATTGATTCAGGTACTGGGAGCAAAATAACCATCTTGTAGCAGCGCCAGCACTCATTGCCAGTTCATGCATAAGTCGACTCACACTTGTTCAGGTGTTTCTGCCAGGCACTGCACTGTTGTCTGTATGAATTAATCATATTTCGTTAAGGTAGAACAAAACTATTTGTTCTCAGAGAGACAAATAAAGCATATTACTGCAAAAGAATAGCTTTTTCTTCACAGCTGTGTTACCGATGTATAGCACAGCATTTTGACAATATTTCAAATAAGCCCGGGTTTAGGTATCTGCCTTTAGCCAGGTACAACGGAAAGAGAAAAAAATTCGAAGAAATCGTCACTTTTAAAGTATTTTTGTATGGACTACAATTGAGACATTTCATTTAACAATGTCACAGAATGGCATATAAAGTTGATTTTCTTGAATCATCTTTCACTGTTTTGCTTTATTTTTTAATACATTGCAGATATGGTGACATGAGGGTAACAATGGGATGTGAAATCTTCAGTATGTGGCAAAATTTAGGTAAGTAATTAAACACATCATTGGGAGCTCATAAAATAAAGAACAATAATTATTTCCTCACCTATTAAATACACTTCCCAGTAATAGAGGAGTTGTTGATAATTATGTTCACGTGAAGTCTTGATTCAAGTTTATGAAAAAGCCTGTCATCTGTATTTCCTTTCTTTATAGCTAAACCCAACTTTCTAAGCCTTGGTACTGTAAACTATCCCTATTTCTTCACAGAGAACTGAAAGAATACCATCAGGGAAAATTAAGAAAGTACTACTCTTTTTGGGTAGAATTATTATGCCTTGAAATATACTTATGTTCCTAATTTTAGTCCTGTTGCCAAACAATTTAAGGAAAAGACATATATCTTAATTCTGAAGCTCTCCTGAGATGCTGGATTTGCATCAAGTCTTCTCTGAAGCCCTGGTTGCACTAAAATATAAAGGCATAAACAAGTCAGTGACTATGTTTAAATGATACATTGGACAACACTGAAAAAATACATGCTTGGATATAAACTCAGTAACATTTTTACATTTTTAAGTAGTAACTGTGCAAACTGTTTGTAAGTATGAGCATCAGAGAAATGCAATTGAATGTTGTTTGGGAAAAAAATCAAAAGTGAGTAGAAGATTTGGACACTATATTTGTCATTTTTATATTTCAATTATTCAATAGTTCACTTCATTAAAGGGCTTATTAAAGATATGGTGACTATCATCTGTGGTTTCTGAGATACTGTCATCTCAATTCTATAAACCTTTTCCCCAGAAAGATATATAGTTGTAAAAAAGTGGTCTTTCTGATGAGCCTGTAGAGAGACATGTTCAAAATAAGAAATATTTGCTTATTCATATCTTGTTAACATTTGATGTGTAGCATATTTTACTTATTTACAGTATTTAGTATTGCTTACTCATTCTAAGGCATCCCTCTAAATTATGTGGATACACGATGGGTATTTCTAAACTGGTATATCAAGGATCCACTCCTGGCTCCCATCTCCTTTCTGCATGCACACCTGCATGCATCATCTCCTCACTCACATTGTTTTCTGCTGAACAGAAACCTGACATGCAGGCAAATGATACCCTTCCATGGGGGTGATTTTTGTGGGGTACAATATGGAGCTCATCTGTAATGTGTCCAATTAAATACTATAGTCAGGATATTTATTATTATTGGTGTTATGCTAGTCAGCATTTTACAGTTCTTGTAGCAGTAGGAGTCATTGAAAGGCTTGATCCTAATACAGCCACCTTGCTTTCATATGGATATGCATCCTAGGATGTTTCCAGAAAAGGGAATTCTTTTTTTCCTTTGCACAAACACAGACACTGAGCAGAGCAGCAAGCTCTTCCTGAAAAATCAAGATGTAGGTTGGATGTAAATTAATTCCCCAGCTTGGAAAATCAATGCATCTTGATTCATAATCACTCTATTTTGAAGATATCAGAAATCTTACTTGTGGAAAACTGAAACTGGATTGTCAGTCTTTACTATATGCCATTTCTAGCTTTTCTGACAAGAACTTAGTTTACTGCTAAGCAGAATATGGTGAGATAATGGAAGATGTTTAGCACTGATTTTAAAAGTACTTGTTTTGAGAACAGCTGAGTCATATCTTCCATTTCCTGCATTTGAACGTGTATTTCCATTTCTATACTCCCAAAATTAAAGATAGATAAAAATCAAAGTACTTTACTCTTTTTGATGAGCACAGAATATCGGACAGTTGACCATTTTGTAAACACAAGGATGTAGAGCTTAGGAACCAAACCATTTCTGTGAAATATAAATAAAGTGCCCAGAGAGTACTTTGTCTGTCTTTGATCTCCTTCTGGAGGACTAACGTGGGATACAGCTAACCCACTGTCACTTCTGAGCTCAGTATTGCATAATAAAATCTGATAAATTATTTCACTCGTCAGATAGTATTTGGATTGCTTGATAACTCACAGGACACTCAATCCACATTCAAGTTCATGTTCATTTTCATTTTAGGGGAACACAAGCTTCACTTTATTCCAGCATTGATTGGCCCCTTCCTGGAAGTGACCTTGATCCCTCAGCCAGACCTGAGGAATGTAATGATTCCCATTTTCCATGACATGATGGACTGGGAGCAAAGGCGAAGTGGCAACTTTAAACAGGTACTTTGTGTGAAGCTGTTTTTAAAACAGGACTGAAATCCAAGCACTTCAGAGAGTCCTGGGGAACTTGAACCTGGAGTTCCATTGGAGTTCAGGGTGGAGATGGTAATCACAACTATACTTGTTGTAGAGGGATTACAAGGGTTTGTGTTTTTAGTCTCTGCAGGACTAGTAAGATTCTCCAATTAATACTATCATGTTAGTAAAGTAAGATGAGGGATAAAATCCATGGCCTGCTGAAGTGAAGAACAAAACTTGAGTTGTTTTCAACAAGGCAGTTGTGGTGGTTTTTCACTTCTGCTTTACAGTAGTACAGACTACTACTGTCAGATAGGATTCAACTAGCTTCCCTTTCAGTTAGTATGAGAGAAGATCAGATATTCCTTCTGAGGAATATCTTTCTGTAAGGATCCAAGATCCTGTAAGGATTCTTGTTGCTCAAACACTTTCTCAATGGGCTAGGAAAGAATGACCAAGCATGCCATCTGCTCCTGCAGCTCCCACTCATTCTTTCAGATTTCCTCAAACCATTTTTCAGTACCCTCCTTCCTGCTGCTTCAAAATGAAGGAAGCAGAAGTATTTTAATTACTCCCAGAGAATCATAATGCTTTGGGTGGGAGCTGTATCTGAAACAAAAAAGAAAACTATTAAGAAAGGAGGAGTGCGTGCAATGTAAGTAGATAGCTTTTCACTATCAATATATATTTATCCTTAAAAATTACCATAGAAGTGTTATGAAGAAGTGAGAAGGTAAAAAATCTTCTTGTTCTGCTTCTCTATGTTTTCACCTTGGGTTTAAGTGTAAATTGTAATAGATTTATTCTCTAATAAAATATCATGACAACAGCTTGGTTTCTCCCCTAGATTTGTGGTTGCTAATATATTACTGATTAAAAGGAGGTTTGAAATGTTAACACATAGCATCACCTCTATATTTTTTTATAATCAATATACTTAAAAATATTCATTGAGGGAGTCATTAGCCACCAGATATTTACTGTAAGACTCTTTGATAGCTAATATGTAAGTCCAACAAATTTGATTTCTAACCAAATACACTGGCAGATAGGGAGGGTTGGGAAAGTAAGTCTAAGCTCCCAAAAATTCTGAACAGTATAGACATTTATAAATATTAATTTATAAAGAGTGGGGTGCAGGTCGGAAAAGATTATATTTTTGCTTTAGTCTAAAAAAATAGCTTGTGCTTACAGCCCTGCGATGAGAATTCAGGCAATTTATTTGGGCTGTGTGCTTTTCCTCTGACTCCATAAATAGATAGCTGCCTTAGCAGCAGCAAATGCTACTCAGCCTGTAGTTTTAAAGTCATGTTGCTCAATTTAAATTAGCTCCCTCCCACAAAAAAAAAAAAGTCACTGAAAAAAAAAAGAAAGCCTCACAAACCTTGGGAATGATAACAGCTTCAAAGAGATGAAGTGACTTATCACATGATTGACCAATAATCTTAAAATATGCATTTAGCAAAGTCCCTTACATAAAACCAGATCTTCCCTCCATTTTCTCTAATCTCATTAAAGGAAAAAGAAGCTGTTTACACCACACTTATATGTTGCAGGTGGAAGCAAAGCTGATTGACAAACTGGACAGCCTAATGTCAGAAGGTAAAGGTGACGAAACATACCGAGAGCTCTTCAACAGTATGTGAGTAATGTGTTTATCTTACACTAATTCCTTGAGTTCAGATGCTGATGTCATTGTAGAGAAGTAATGCTAAAAACAGTTGTGAATCTCATTTTTTTCCTTTTTTCTTTTTTGTTTTGTTAAAATCTGAAGAATAAAACATTTCATGGTGGTGTATAGCATCTGTAAAGTCTGGCAGTACTTCTTGCATACAGCTATAATTGGGAAAGGCTAAATCTGTTATATCACTGAACATTACCTACTAATTTTAAAATCAGAAAAGGAAGAAATGCATCATGATTGTATAGGGCACAGGTGGAGCTTAGATAGAACATTTTGAAAACTGGGCATGAGAATTCAACAAAAAGCATTTAATTAGCACTTTTCTATTGCCAGAAACTTTTACTCCTCTGAGTAATGTCACTTGTTGGTTTCTTGTTTGATGTAAACAATTTTGTTTATTCCGATAAGATTTTTTTTTTATACATTACTGTTTAAGTTTTTAGTATTTTTTAATAAATGGCATGTCACTTCAATCTAATAGAAAAAGCTAATGATAGTGTTGAAGTCCCTATAACCATGAGTTATCCCAGTGACTGAAATAAATGATTGTCACAGAGTACAGGTACAAAATAACTAACAGAACTCTGTCTCTATTGTTCTTTAGAACTCAATTCCACCAAAGTGCAAGATTTCACTTATTTCTGGTGTGTTTATTTTAGTAGGAGATGTATTGTTCCTCTTCAGGATTCCAACCTGCTGTATTTTCTTCAGTACTATTAAATACATGATCTTTTTCTGTTTGTGTGGCTTCTTAACCATTGCTTCTTCTTTAAGTATTATTTTTAGCTCTCTTGTCTTTGCTTAAAGAACATTCAGGTCTCGGTGTCTGTGAATAGCAAGCACCTTATAATCTATAATTTTACTGAATTGAAATAAAGAGAGTTCCTAAAAATTTATCATGTACAGAAGCTAAAGTGGGTAGAGAGATTAGGCAGAATATTATGAAATTGAATTAATAATGGCAAGCAACAGTACAGTATGCTGAAGCAGAACTTTCTCAAAATTATTCATGACATTTTCATAATATGAGTAAAGATAAAAGGTATGTTGATTTCATTATTTTAGTAAAACAGTATTCTAACTGCAAAATTAAGTCATTAAGGGAAAAGCTTAAATTATAAAATGAAGTCTAAATGCATTCTCTTGTGCAAAATACATCAGTTTGTCTATCACTGAAATAACTTAAAATTCTATAAGAAAGCATATTAGTATGAAATATAATTTGTAATTTTTTATGGTTTTGAGTTAGATTTAAACTGGTTGATGTTAAACTAGATACAGTGAAAAATGTTGACAGCCTTTTATAAATCTAAATGCTGAAGACATAGACATAATAATTTAAATTGCAGAATGTCTCACAGCATCAGTATACTTGTTTCTGTTGTGGTATAGCAGAAGTTAAAACTAAACTCTTTGGGAAATTTGAGAATAACTGCTCAAGTTCACTCCCAGCTTATGAAAATAGTAGTATTTATCATTAGTTTTTTACTAAGTTTGATTAACTCCTCAAGAGAGCTTGTAGAAGATACTAATCTAAAATGGAGGATGACATAGTGTTCTAGGGTATGTGAAGGAAAATTATGAAAATCAGAGGGACAGTTTAGGGAGCTGAATGCAAGAGATGGGGTCAACCTGAGATTTTGGTTGTTGGGTTTTTTGTATTTCTTCCATGGATAGTTTAATCTAAGCAATATTAGAGTAGCCTGTGAAATAGTAATACAGTTTTGCAGCACGCAGTGGTTTTTGTAGTCTTTAATGAGAGCAAATGCTACAATATTACCTATCTTTCTGAAAATTAGGCATGGTTACTTTTGATATATACAGCTGGGAGCCAAGGGGATGCACACACATATCTACCTACTTTAGATACAGTCTGGTCACTGCAGTGGGTGTAATGCTTTCAGGTTTTGTTATGTTTTCTGTTTAATTTTTCTGAATTGGAAAATTAATTTAAATCGCTCAACTCCCATGTTAGTTGCCTTTTTTTTTTTTCCTGGAGACAATTACTGCATTTCTACTATGTTGTTTATCCCTCTTAGTGCTTTGTAGAACATATTAACCTCTTGGCTATGCTTTGAGACCTGTAAGAACAGAGATTCAATTCTACCTAGATATAGCCATGAGGAACCCAAGGGGTATATTTGACTAGCTTTTTCATTTTGAGTGTTTGTTCTGTGCATTCTGGTGGAAGATGTGTGGGGGAGAGAGGGAGGCATACATCAGAAGGTAAGTCATAAATTTGTTCAACTGACGACATTGATGTCGGTTTGAATAAGTACTTTGAATGTATCTACACAACTCATTGTTAGAAATTGTATGTTTATAATGAATATGCCAATACATATTTAAAGAAAATGCATAAGTCAAATGCAGATGAAAACAATCTTTTTTAAAAGTCATACTTCTGCTGTTTTTCTAGAAGAACTATAGGTCATTATTTTGATGAATTTAGGTTGAAATGTTCCTGTTTAACATAGGGTTGAAAGGAAACAGAAAAGGAAAATCAGTGCAGTAATCAAGGCTTAATAGTGTAACAGGCTCTACTCTTATTTCTTGTTAGACGCTAAAACTTGTTTGTAAGGAACGTAAGGTGTTCAAAAGTGAATTAAGGTAGCTGTGTATTCTGTATGAAAAACAGAGATGCTGGCTTCGTGCTTTAGCTTTTTCTGGTTAAGGATGGCCTTGCCATCTGTCTGCTAGCAATGACAGATAGCCAGTCTCTGACTGTGAGGGAAAGACATCTGATTCCCTTCTAAAGAGAAGTGCATTTAAGATCCATATTAGAATGAAAATCAGTATTTCCTCCTCACTTCCAGTAGAGCACAGCTTCATTTAGGTCAAATTTGTTTGGAGAATTGCATCTGTGACATCCCCAGGTATGTAAGGAGCTGAACAGAACTGGAGTGCAGTTGGCATGTAGGAGTTACTGGGCACTGTTATATGTTCGGTGAAATTTGGACGTAGGAGTTTTATGGGACTGAGCATGCTCAGTGTAGATGAAGGTCAGTGGAGCTGACAGCTTGCCCACTGCACACAGAAGGTTCGGAGATGCCATTAACAACTCTCTAAAAGCTCGAAGTATATGGATGAGGCAATTTTCAGAGGCTTCTAAATAAACCATACCTGAGGGCATTTTCAGAGAGACTGCTGAAATATTTTCATGGATGTGTCATCCATCTGAGCTCCTCCACCAAAGCTTAAAAGTAACACAGCTCTGTAGATAAATATTTCCATGCTCATTCTTAGAGAGGAAATGTGGGAAATTCATGCCTAAAATGATTAATATTTGATAAACTTCAGCAGTGAAAATCAGAAGCCTGTAACAGAATTATATTAAGAATAATAAACAAAATTATATTAAGTATAGTTTTACTGACAGCTCCACTTACAACACCATTTTGAAATCTTTTCATTTCAATGTGTAGTCTGTGTTTACATTAGTGTAAGACCTCAACACAACAGTTTTTAATAATCTTATGACACTTTAAGCTAATGGAATTGTACATGTGCGTGAGAGTATGTTCTCAGAAAGAAATATTAAGTGAAATCCCTCCCCTATTCCTAAATTTTATGCATACTGAAATATTAGAGAGGAGAGGAGAGGAGGAAAAATCTTCTTTAAAAAAGTTGAGGTCGCATTGAGAAGCTATATTGAGCTAATAAATATGATTTTCTAGGAATATCTTTAAATTCCCCATTTTTGATGTGTCAACATGGAATGAATATATAAATTTTATGGAAGAGTTGGGATATTAATATATTATGAAAATTAGGTACTTGATATATTTTAACCTGATGCACCTAATATGAAAATCATTTGTTTTGTCAATGCTTCCTGGACTAGAATTCCACTATTTGGTCCTTATCCTAGGTAAGACATTGTTTGCAAATTGTGCTTCTTGGGAGGGTGTTTGTGAAAGCAAATATAACTGTCAAAGATGTTGCTAAGGTACTAAGGTACTGGTAAAAGCAGATAGGTTGTCATAGTGACAGTCAAAAATAAACAGGGAAATTTTTCTGGCTTCTTTTTTTTTCAGTCTGCTGAAGAAAATTGAGCGGGAAACATGGAGGGAAAGTGGCGTTTCATTAATCGCCACTGTGACTCGCCTCATGGAGAGGCTACTGGACTACAGGTGAGTGATTATCACAATTTAGAAGTAAGGTTGTCATCTTTGAAATATTAGGAGACAAATATGGCTATCTTGCTCAAACAGTGACTGCACATGCACACATGGATACATCAACTGTAAGTGCTCAGGATCTCTGGCAGCAGTTGCTTAGTCAAAGCAGTGAGGAAAATGCAACAAGCAGCATGAAAACAACCAGTCTCCCCTGGTGTAAAAATCCAGTGGCGTGCATGAGTTTCTATCAGGGAATATAGTAACTTTTGGCAGTAGGTTAGTGACTCAAGTCTGTCTGAAAACACAAAGCTCAGTATTAATCACCTGACAGTTGTTTTACACGATATGTAAAATTCTTATCACTATGTCAGTCATGCTTAGTTGTAGTGTCAGCTGGCACAGTAAGCACGTATACAAAGATATGATCTGTGGGTGAACACCTCACATCTGACTGTTCCACATGAACAAAGGAGAGAGAAATGAGAGGCACTTCTTTCAGGAGTGTGAGACTAATTTTCTCAGTTGTAAACCTGTATGGAGACTTCAGATTTCAGCTTATTGCCATCAACTGTAGCATTTTCTAGAGCTTAAATGTAAGGTTTTCTCCCTGATTCCATAGGGACACATGGTGAGACCTAGTACTCCACTTGCTATCATCACTGACAGTTGGAAAGGAAAGCTCTTTCATCAACAAAGAGACTGAACTCTAAATTTCTAGAAGCCTGGCAGTGCTATTCTTCTTCAGGGATCAGTTGCATTACAACATCCAGGACTCTCAATCTTTCAAAATAATGGTGTGCTGGTAGTTATGAGAATATTTGGGGCAGTTGTTTAGCTCATGTATACAAGAATTTTTAAAAATTATGTTAAATTTCTTTTAGTGACTACATGGTAATGTCTCCTTGTTATTCTTTTACTTCAGCATCGTTATAATTGCTATTTTTCCCTGTCTAATAATAAACTCTGCATGATTCCATTTTAACTTTTGATTTCAGGGTCAGATCTGTTGTTTCCCCAAACTTTAAATTATATTTATTATAGAAGTTCTACTGAGGAAAATTTGGTGGATCTTGGAGCATTTTACAGAGGAGATCAGTGTCATTCTGTTTTTTCAGAGGAGGACTAATGCTGTGATTCTATGACCAATTTAGGTGTACAATGCCTCTGAAGAAAGAAAACTCATCCCTGCTCATTCACATCACCCTCTTCTATGTGCCAACACAAGTTTTTGTGTTGCACTGCGGTGATCTGACAGGCATGGACAAAAACTAACCCAGAAAAAGATGCTGCCTAACCTGTATCTCTTCCTGAGGTTTTTGCAAGCAGCAGTGCAGGACTGGGAGCAAGTGTCTGAGAGCAGGAAGGGGGCAGGACTGCCTCTTTTGGCAGCCGTGCTGGCTTCTGCTGGCAGGACTTGAGCACAAGGTATGATGAAACCAAATAATCTCCAGAAGTCTCCTAGCAAATCAATGACAGAGCTAGAAAAAAACCTGACTTTCTTGAAAATTCAGGTATTCAATGTACTAGAAAAGGAGGCAAGAAATCCCTTACCTACTTGGGTCAGCTGTTCACCTAAATGCCTTTGGGCAGCATAATTTCAGTCAGCTTGCCAAGTCAAAAGTGTCTGCTTTCTGAGGTGTGCTTCACTGTAAGAGGATAAGCATAATTCCTTTTGACTTTCATTACTTTCTGTTTTAGGGACTGCATGAAAATGGGAGAAGTGGATGGCAAAAAGATTGGCTGCACTGTTAGCCTTTTGGTTTGTATAATACTTTTTCCCTTTTTCATTTCAGCTGAGCATTTTCTAGTATACAGATATACTTTGAACAGGAGACTTTGCTTCTTATTGCAATCTGAGTAGAATTTTACAGAATAATACTGCATTTAGGATCACTGTTTGTTTTTTTACAGGGTGAAATTGATATGGGGGGGGAGTTAGTCTTCCTTGGCATTTTATAGCTGGGTTCCGAGAGGTCTCTGATGCTGCTTTATTAAATTTTAAGTCTCTTCCTACCGGATAAATTTCACCAAAGTTCTTTCCAAGTTTAATTGTTTTCTGAGTTCATAGAAGCAAACATGTCATTCGTCCTTTCCCAAACCCAACAAAACTTATATATTTCTTTTTTTTCCCAATAACTGATGCAAGTTGATTCTTATAACATATAATATGGGATACTTCTCAATACTGCAGGCTAACTATTCTCTTCCCAGTAGAAGAGCCAGAAATGCTGCTCAAGACCTCCTCTTGTCATACTATTATCATTACAACAAACCAAGAGTGCAAATTCATAGTATGAAAAAAGATGTCATTTTTGTTTACAGGTTGCATTTTGATTCTAGGTAGCAGTTTTACGTAAGAGAACAAAGAACTTCTTCAGTAGAAAAATAATGCTCTAAATAGGGACGATATTTACTATGAAGCCATAGAGAACCAGGCTTTCCATGAAAATATTTGGCATGTTCTGAATTCTGTAAAGCACCTGCATTATTTTCATCCCTGAAGAGTTTTTAATCTATTATTAGCAAATCATCCAAGATTTGTACAAAAAGAAAATTAAAATATTTATAAACCCAAAACCACCATATAAAGTGTTAATGGAATTGTCAATGACTCATACAGGCTAAGATGAATTTCATATCCTAATAATTTTTAAACAAATTTTTAGTACCAGTTGCACTCCAGAGAAACAACAAATGCCAAATTTTGAAAAGAAATTTCAATTAAAGAAGTAGCACAAAAACTTTAAGACATTTGCTTGCCCAGTTAATGAATGAACTCATTGTCTTCTCTAGTTGTCATCTACTATGACTGCTTTGAAGGTTTTCTGACTTCCAAAGATAAGAGGAGTGGTTGGCATAAAACGAGAATTTTTATGTTTCTTTGCCATAGAGGTGTATGCTGTTCTTCCAGAAAATAGAATTGTCCAAGTTAACCAAGTTCTCAGATTAACTGGAATTATGCCCCATTATGAAATATGCAGGGAGGGGTATGTATCAGCAGTAATAATTTAGCTGAAAGGAAAAGGTAGGAACTTTTTTCCTACTCTCGCCACCCTCTCTGTCATCTGCAGCAGATATCACATGAGTAATGCTTCTTTGGAAACCCTGGTTTAAGAGGTGTCTAATGGAGTTAGTTCCTTATGCATAAGAATCACCTAAGTCCAATTTGAAAGGTGTCTGTCATCACAGAGCTGTACAAAAGCATTTTGGTAACTCACTGAGGACTTTTTCTGAGGCATCTCTGGTCCTCAGTGTTTGATATTCAACTGATATTTCATGTTCTATTAATTTAAAATTATATCTTCTTTTTAGAAAGAGGATGTTTTCCTGTTATGGTCTACACTGGCATAGGGCATCATACCATTCAAGTAGAACATGTCCACCTGGCCTGTTTGAAATGTTGTTTTCAGTCTGAATTCTTTATTAATTAGGGAAGTCAACATTTTACATCATGTCCCTTTTTGAAGACTACCTCTATTATATCTTTAAATAGTTTGTTGAAAAATCATAACATTTTTATTAGCATAATGTTTTTCCTGAGCTGTGACTGGGTTGTCTTCTTGCTGTGGTCTGCCTTACAGACAGTTGGACATTGTTAGAACTGAGCTTCAGAGAAAACCAGTTGATTTATATAGTTAAGATTTGTGACATCTAGTCACAGTACTAGAGCCATTTGTTTTTAGGGGTAAGAGTCAAGAAGTCTAGTACGGCAGTTCAGTGCCGTATTTTTTCTTAATCTTTATGCTTTATTGCTCACAGTTCTGTTCTGTCGATTTCTTTTTTCAGACAGGTAAATATGAACATACAAATAGATATTTTTTCATTTTTCTCTTCTAAAGAGAAGCATCTGTTCCTGATTTACACCTTGTGGGAGGAAAAGGGAAGTCTTTGGATTATAAAGGCAGATTGGAGCATGTCGTTACAGAGCTATTGATATGTAGTCATTTTCTCAAATCAGTTTAGAAAATACTTTCTCGATAAAGTTTTTATTTTTATGTTTTCTTAGTGTTCCTCCCACCTTTTTCTTTGATAACTGAATTTAGGAAGAAGTGGCACAGAATAAGAA
This sequence comes from Pseudopipra pipra, assembly GCF_036250125.1. Classification (NCBI taxonomy): domain Eukaryota; kingdom Metazoa; phylum Chordata; class Aves; order Passeriformes; family Pipridae; genus Pseudopipra; species Pseudopipra pipra. Next base: position 48,343,574 of record NC_087553.1, on the reverse strand, counting down.
TACTGAACATTAGGAGAAAAACTTGGACTTCAAAATAGTGATTTAAATAAGAGGAAAAAAACTGCTAATTGGTAGCAAGGACCAGTGCTTAGACTGTTCTATCCTATAAATTTTTATTAACCACAGCATTTTATCCTGAACACTGAGTATGGCTAGCAGGAGGACTCTAGCTGCATGTCCATTGTGAGTGTGGCAGTACTTGTGAACAGTGCTATAGGGTTGTACTTCTCCTCCTGTAACTTTTTCATACTTTGCTTTAGGGCTTGCAAATAAATAATGAATGCTTTGAACCAAGAATTAAGATGTTGCAGTCCATATTTTATCCATGTAACAACAAATAGCAGTTATATGTCCAGAAATCTTTAGCCACTTCTAGGCATTTTGTCCTGGATATCAATTTAGACTGCAACTTGATATATTTCAATGATTACAATGCAGCATTTATGTATCAGTTACCAGTTCCCAGCTTCAGTTAGTGCTGAAGAAATCACAGTTTTATTTCAGGGTTATGCTGTTTACAATACTGAATAGTTCTTCGTAAAGCTACCAAAGTCCTTCTGGCATTTTGCTACACAGGAAGAACAGTAGACATATCAGACAGTATATATTTTGTTAAAAAATTACTACAAAAGTCAGAGACTGTCAATATTTTATAATCAACATAGAGCTTTCAGCAAGATGTTAAATGGCCTAAGGGTGGATTACTATTCATAAAGAAAGAACTATCAGATTTCAGTTGTATCAGGTTCTTCCTTTTATGTTCTATGAGAATTTTAAAAACATTCAGGAGCATGTTGATTACTGAAAATTTATTATTGTATTTACTATTTCTTACTGTATTACGCATCATTACTGTGCAATGACTTTGTACATGTGAAACTTTCAAATATATGCATGTATTTCTAGAACATTATGTTTGAAGTCTTTTATTTTGTAACCAGTATCATAAATTTATAAACTACTACATTTCATTAAAAAATTCAATTTTATTTCAGAATTTTTACAAGACTGAACTGAACAAAGAAGAAATGTATATTCGCTATATTCATAAGCTCTATGACCTACATCTGAAAGCACAAAACTTCACAGGTAACTGAGTACAAACTAGAAAAAGATATTTAGGACTGGTCTGTGGTTTGCACTCTTTTGCAAACCTGTAAGCTGTATCCTCAGCGCAGAGCACACCGACCCAGACAACAGCTGAGTTTCTTTGCCTAATTGATGTCTCTCGCAATATGGCTTTTTTCAGCCCCACAACTCTACTATTTGCTGTGCCATGTTGAACGTAAATGACTCCTATTGATACGCGCTAGTAATAAATGTGTGACACAGTCATTTTTCACCCAAAAGGAGTACAGTTTAGAGGAAGTTTTTATGAGTTCATTTGGTTGTATCTGAGCCTATACAGTTTTTTGTAATGCTGCTGGCTATCTGTTTGGTGTGGTGTTTCTACCCAGCTGTGTTTCAGAACCTAACTTTTAGGTTAAAAAAAAAAAAAAGGAAGATCCTTATCGCTTACTAGTGATGAAACAGAGACCCTAAAACCTGTAACAAGTATAGCACTTTCATGTTGTGAAATTCTTTCTGAATCTTCACATACCACATTTGCAGTACTATTGTCCAGGATTTCTCAAAGCTAAATTTGTGCCAGGGCTGGCCATTATATTTTAAAGGAAGAAATAGGAAGATATTGTGCATAACTGTTGTTTATACAAGTTAAAGTGCATTTCATTTGGGTAACTACATGCCATCAATAATTACTGGAGAAGAAAAAATCAATATCTTTTTAAATCACACAATCTTTGTTTGCCAAAATATTTTACTGACCTTATAATACCTCCATCTTTTCCCCAGTGTTTGCAGTTGCAATTGCATATGTTCAGAATCTTTCTATATTTTTTTCTCTTCTTAAAAGCAGATTAGTTGGCTGGAGTCACTAGTAAACAGACTACAGGTACCTACTACCACAGCAAATTTCCTTGTGCTTTTCTGCTATCCATAAGAAAGGTTATTCACCCTGAGGTACCAATATGTTATTTGTTATGCTGGCCATTTCCAGACATAGGATGTTGGGTAAAGGAGCCCTTCAGACTTTTCATCCAATATGGTCATTCTTATTCTTATAAATACATTTATTAAAATTTAAAAAAAAATGTTATGACAGACAAAATTCTGTTAAAATGGACTTGGATGCCAAGTTTAAAAAGGAAGGCTCATAGTGAGCTATCATGACATGTATTTATATCCTGCTATCTTTTATTCCCTTATGATTTGGAATGGTTTGTTGTTACCTGCTTCATGGATTTTTAAAATTGGTTTATAAATGTGCTGCATGTTTTAAAAGTACAAAACTGTAGCTTGAAACTATGACAAAGGTTGTTACCAGTCAAGCAGCCTGAAAGCTGTGTGATGCCAGAATTAAAATTGTCTGTGCAACTTGAACGGGTCATCCTTGCACATACATATCACAGCACAGCATTGTTTTGCAACACTGGGATTCAAAGCACAGTCTCCCACAAATATCTGCCACAGTGATGTTTTTCCATCCACAGATTCTTAGTTGGATGTGTAACTTCTGTTAAAAAAACACTGTGGAGTTTGGCTTAAGTCGCCTGTGTTATGGGAACTCATATGGCAGAGGCAGAAGTAGGACATGGTTGTCTGGGGAAAACTTACCTTAGCACAAAAAGTACTTTAATATTTTATAGTGATTTTTTGCCTTATGTACAACCTATAAAACCTGCAATAAAATAAGTCCAGTAGGGAACTTCTTCCTCCGGTGCAGTACATCTCCAGAACGTGGCCAATCTTTGTACTGACTCACTCATGCAAAGTGGTCCTGTGAGTAGAAACATAAACTGTGAACAGTAGCTTGGAAATCAATACATATGCTCAGTTAGTCAAATTGAATTGTCATAGCCAGTAGTAATTCCAATGGTTTGTAATTGGCCAAAATCTGAGTTTCCAATAGAGAGATTTGTTTAGTATTATTTTAGTGTACTATTTGTGAGGAATTCTTGAAATCAAAGTAAAAATAATAATAATTTTGTTATTCCCAGATATCTACCAAGCATGATCTAAATATTACTACAAAGCTCTCTGACCAGAAAGCAACAACAGGTTTGATTCCTGCCAAACCAAAAAAATAAATAAAATTTTAAAAATTAGAAAGAGAAAAATATTGCATGTACACTTCTAAATTGCTTCTTATGGCCAACTGTTAAGGCTCAGCTATCAGGGATTTATTTCTCTATGGAAAGAATGAATTCTATCAAGCACACATCTGCCTCCCTATTTCCCTCACAACCCTGATCTCTTTTGGACTGTGTCCACATTCCTGTCTGTATTCTTTCCTAGTTTCTCTGCTGATGTTTCTCATCCTCCAGTCTTTTTTCCCTTGTTCAGATAGCAGAGTCATTGAGAGTTTCTCCTTAGCAGTAGGGAAGACTGGGGCTAAGCAGGAAATGGTTACTTAATTTCTCTGTCCCCTTTGTTTTGTCAGACTCCAGAAAAACTGTCCCAGTGACTCCAAATAGTGTGTGACAGTTTTAAGCTGAATTTATTATAGCTGTAGATAGTAACTCTGTCCAAAACCAGCACTACCATCTGCCTTATATTTGAAATAAATCAATAACCTCTTAAAAAGGTGCATCTCAAGAAGAGCATTCACATCTCTGCGTACTTTATCTGTCTGTTTTATTTGTTTGGTGTTCATAAGTGCCATGCCATGATTTGTCTTGTAGAGGCTGCCTACACACTCCTGCTGTATGATGAGCTGCTGGAGTGGTCTGACCGACCGCTGAGAGAATTTCTCAACTACCCCATGCAAACAGAGTGGCAACGTAAGGAGTGCCTCCATCTGACCATCATTCAAAACTTTGATAGGGGAAAGGTAAAATAGTCCTGTTTTATTGAGTGCATCTGGGAAGGGTAGTTTACTCATTTTAGGATATTTGTTCCGGGGTGGCAGCCTTGTCTCGTATTGAGGGAAAGCGTTTGTCATTGCCTGATTAAGCAGTTAGTTAGCAACGCAGTGTTTGTGTCCTAATCCAGTGTTTGTATCCTAGAAATCCCACACTTACACGTGAGAATAATTTGCACCTGTGTAGCAGTTCGCTTTGTAACTGTCAAAGCACTTTATAGAAGATGATATAATTTATCCTCTTTTAAAGGTGGTGAAAATGACCCCTATAAACCTAATGAAATTCACTTAGTGACCAAGTGCAGATTACAAAGACTATGTTTACACCTTCAATATCATGTTGTATCTTTTAGAAAATAATAACAAATGTGTTTGGGGGATCACAGTTCATTGCCATCACTGAGAATGCTTATTCTGAATTAAGCAAGAGTAATTATTCTGTAGTCTAAAATTTTACATACACTGAGTGTTCTGAATTGTCTTGCTGATAAACAATTTTGTGTAGCTAGTGTAAAATCTATGTAAGCCTACTAAATGTAATCAAACAGACATTGATTATCAGGTTTTTCAAACAGTTCTGTAATGATGTTAGATTTTAATTTACATGGTTAAAATATTTTCCAATCTACAAAAATTAAGGAAGATACGTTAAGAATACAATTTTAGAATGTAAAAATCATACTGTGTTGAATCCATCTCATGACATATTGAAAAAGATGTCCATTACTCTTGCAATGACTTATATTTTGTGCATAGTCCAATAAGAATAATTTATTAAGTTCTAAATATATTTTTAATCCTTCAAAGAATTCATCATTATTACTCAGCAGCTGTCATTATGTCTAGTGGACAGGTTGTTCGAATATTTTCAATTACGAGAAGTATGACAGTATAGATGGAACAGACCACTATTAAGTCATAAATTGTCACATAGTTGCTTTGAATTACTGAATATCTTTTACTTGCTTGCAGTGTTGGGAAAATGGCATTATCTTATGCAGGAAAATTGCAGAACAGTATGAGAGCTACTATGACTACAGAAACCTCAGCAAGATGAGGGTAATGTACCTAAATATTTTTCATTAAACAGGAATCCAAAAGCTTTTTAGTTTGGATTATAAAATATTACTTAGAAAATTAAATTTGCCACAGAATGGTTCTTAGGTTTGGTTTGCCAATCTTATTTTTTTACCCTGGGTTTTTTTTTCTACAATAGAGATGATAAAAAAAGGAGTGTGAGATTTTTGAAGAAAAGTGGGAAAATCATGGCTTCATAAAATGGTTTTTGTTGGAAGGGGCCTTAAAGATCATCTAATTCCAACCCATCTGCTGTGGGCAGAGACATCTTCCACCAGACCAAGTTTATTTGTTTTATTATAAAATTAATGTTCTTGCAATGTTTTTACCTGTACAGCATCCTTTTCATGTGCATGCTTATGCAGAAAAATTATATTACAAATTCTCTCCTTGATTTCCTACAGTTTATCCAGGGAATCTGGTCTATCAGTCCTTCACTAATAGCAGCAGCATATCTTTGCATCAAACAGCTTGTCACAAACAATGTACACCTTTGCAATTTTTTTAATTTACTGCTTAAAGATATGGTCTGTTTAATAATATATAGTGAAAAATAATCTTTCCTGGCACAGTCTTCCTGTTGACTCTTTCATTTTTCTTAGAACTCTAAGCATTGTTTCTCATTCTTTCAGACACTGTATTTTAAAGATTATTCACTCTACTATTTCCTTATCTGCTTCTGATAGATTCAATTTTGTATTGCATCCTCCCTTTTAAATCTTTTGTACATATAGGATGCTTGCTGTTATGACTGACTCAAGCCCCTTTAATCCAGAGCTGCTTAAAAACATTATGCAAAATTCCGAACACAGGGCTATATGGCAGCACTCTCTGTGATCTGCTTATTCCATATGTATTTAGATATGCCACTGGCAGAATTCTATAAGCAAAAGCAAAGTGACTATCATCATGTGAATAAAATTATTAGCTTATGCATGTTCAATTAATTGTATTTAATGTGTTTTATGTTTGAAATATCCTTCTACTATATCTGTGCCACCTACATTAATCCAAAAATGGAGGGGTGGGGATTTCCCATAGCAATATAATTAGGCAGCTGTTGATATCATATGCATATTAAGTAACTGACTGCATTACCTAAAATAGGGCTAATACTGTGGGGTGTTTTTTTCACAGTATTAAAAACTTTGCTGGAAATACCATCAAAAAAAGGGGACTGACATTAAGATCTCTTTGTGTCAGTGTTTTGAGTGAGATAAAGCAGGATGTATTGATCAAAAATTATGTTAATTACTATTGTGAGATTTTAAAGGAACTCAGATTTGTTGCTTAAATCATTTGAATGATTTAGACACAACTGTCTTGAATATGGAAATTGGACTTCACTGATTAAACTGACCACATTACTGCCATGTGTTTGGATGATTAGCGGATTACTGGGTGATATGTTTCAAACTGCCTTTCTATTTTACCCCTTTAATATAGGTGCTTCATATGTAAAGGATTTTTTTTCTTAATTCTTGGAAACTTTCAGGTCATTAAAGAGGTATAATTACTTAATCTGATGCATTCAGAGACTTTGAGATGTCCTTGTTGCTCAGAGATACACTGCAATTCTGATACTCCAGAGCTGAAAGACACTCCCTTTTGTGATAGCTTATGATAAAAAAGTGTTTTCAAAAAAGACTAATTGCATTTGTTATCAATCTCACACAGATGATGGAAGCATCTTTATATGATAAAATTATGGATCAACAGCGTTTGGAGCCAGAATTTTTCAGAGTTGGATTCTATGGGAAAAAGTTCCCATTCTTCTTGAGAGTAAGTGAATTGAAAATAAACAGAATGGAGTCATTGTGGAAGGCAGATTATGTCATTCATAAACACTTTCTTTATGTGAAAATTTGTTCATATGATATACAAGTTCTTATCCTTTGAGAAATTCTTTACCCTCATTTTTCAGGGTTAAGAAAAGGTCCTTACTAATGGAAAGACGAATGGTAGCCTTCTAGAGTCCCCCATAAACTTAATATTCATGTTTATGTTGGAAACCATGCACCTGTACTGTTCTACAGACCATTGTCATCTTTTCACAGTAGTTTGTTCCCTTTATCCTGTTCTGTTTCTGGTGGTTGGTGCTCAGAAAAAGGCTGTCAGAAGTATCCCCAGTAATTTAGCATTTAAGTAATTACATTCTCAAGCTCTTTTTTTTTTTTTTTTAATGACTTGGAAGTTCCACATGCTGAGTTTCATTGATTATCAATGTATTAAAACTGACAAGATACATAAAGTTATTACTCTTGTTCATTAATCTGGGATTCTGAAGTTACTGAAATGCCCTTGAAAATGTAAGTCGTGTTTACACTGTTCCCCTCATCCACAGTCTGCAGTGGTTTAGCTGCATTGACTGTCACCTTGGGAAGAGGACAGAATCCCTCTTATTCATGGAACAGATGCAATCATAATCTAACCTCCTCTTCCTGTGGTTATTGAAATAAGTGATGAAGGAACCTCCTCTGTGTATGGAGGGCTAAAAAGCCTGATTTATCTTGGCCTTAGTGATGGGGAAAATTATGATTTCTAAATGGCAAATATAGAATGGAACTCTCTCCTTTAAAAGCAATTCACAAAAGGAGCCTAATAGGAATATAGTTCTTGATATTACCTAGTGGTCATCTTAGTATAAATTCTGTTATATTTGAATTTGAAATGTTAATTAGAAAGAATTTAATGTTTAGATTGCTGATGGAATAAAAGTACTGGAAGAAGTTCACTTGCATAACAGTGCAGTACTTTCAGACCTTGGGTCTTCCACTGCTTATGCATCTTCTTATGCATTTTTCAAGTTAAATGTGCACAGCACAGATTTTTGCTTGCAACACAAACAAGGATAAACAATACATTTGATTTAATTTTTTTTTAATGGCAAAGCAGTTTGTAAGTCTAGCTATGTTTGCTGTAGAAGGAATAAAGAATAAATTTCATAATAAAATTTCACATTTTAATTTTAGTTGAACAATAATACTGTTACAGTTGTTTTCTTGTAGCAATTCCCTTGAAAGTTCCCAGAATTCAATGCCAGGAGTATTCATTTACTTCATATTGCAAAAACTGGGTCATTTTAATTTACCAGGCTGATAATTGATAAACATTTAGAGCATAAGGCAAATTGAATGCCTTCTACCAATTTTCTTATGCCATGTTTTTCTTCAGAACTGTATAACATCAGAGCAAATTTTCTTAGTTCCTCATGGAATGGAATTCCAACCCATTTCAATGTCTTCACTGTTTGTTGGGTTATATTTCTGTTACATGTTTTATATAGTCTGATATGTCATTTTAGTTACATACTTTGTTTCACTAAGAACAATTTCTCCCTTCAGATTTTTATTAAACTTTAAAGTATAGTTACTCCATTTTTCAGGACTTTTGAATAAAACATACCTTATATGATAAAATTTCCTTCTTCTACGTAACCTATTCTTTCTAGATTCCTTATTTTCATTCTTGCCTTTTTTTTTCTTATTTTTCCCTTCTTAAAATGATGCAAAAGTTGCCTGGAAAGTCTGTATTTAAGAGCGTGTGTTTGGATCTAAATTATTTTCATGTAACTTGCTCTTCATTTCTGTTTTCTTATTCTACTCAGAATAAGGAATTTGTTTGCCGAGGACATGACTATGAAAGGCTGGAGGCCTTCCAGCAGCGCATGTTGAATGAGTTCCCACATGCCATTGCTATGCAACATGCTAATCAGCCAGATGAGACCATCTTTCAGGCAGAAGCACAGTGTATCCACATAATCACAAAGCCATACTCTGCAGTTATATCTTTCATGCTTTTAAAAAATGTAGGGACACCTATAGACAATTTCAGTCACAAATGTGCCTTCCTTGAAATTACCCTGAGAATTACCCTGAATTTTGTCCCCATCACTCTATTATGTTTGGAATTTTTTTTTGTATCTGTTGATTTTATTTAAAAATTCCTTGATAGGTTATTGACATTCTTTCTTTAGTTAAAAATACTTGTAGAACTATCACTGCTGTGATAATGGCATATCAGTTCAAGTTACAGTAATTTAACTTCTTACGGTACATTATGTTAGCATGGCATGACATACTGTGTGTAAGAATATATTTAATTAAATCCCTTTACTCCATGTACTATTCCATGTAAGTAGTTCTATTTCAAAAATAAAGATGAAATTTTCAGCAAAACAGTACAAAGAAATACGAAACGATCAAAAAATCTCTCCTGTTCCTTTCCCAAACCATTAGTAGTCTAGAAGCATTTCACAATACACAGTTTTTAAAGAGTTTTCTGTAGTGCTTCAGAAGTCAATATGCTTTGCTAATTTGAATGAAGTGGGATAGCCTTAACTCTTTACATATAGATCTGCAGATTTATGCAGTGACACCAATTCCAGAAAACCAAGAAGTCTTGCAGAGAGATGGCATTCCTGATAACATCAAGAGCTTTTACAAAGTAAATCACATCTGGCGATTCCGATATGACAGGCCATTTCACAAAGGGACCAAGGACAAGGAAAATGAATTCAAGGTAAAGTATCATGCCCTTTCCTGAGCTACTGGACCTATGGATTTATTTTTAACATCAGCAACAGCTGTGTTATTGAAACATTGTCTTCTAGTTGTGTTACTCAACTGAGTGTGGAATAACAAATTCTCTAGAGGAGATGAATCTCAGGATTGATTATTTCACTTCTTATTTTGAATAAAATAACACGAAAAATATATAGGGGATGCAAAGGTCTCATTGTGTATGTGAATAGGGGTGAAAAACTTACCCATTTGTTTTTTTGCATCTGTGATATATAGAAGGCAGAACTGGAGAGAGCAAAGTAGTCTCCAGAAGAGTTTCTGAGGCAGATGTGAAAACATTGTTAAGTGCGTAATCTGGGGTATGGATAGGATTGCCTAAAATTATCTCTCCCTAGAGCAAGGGAGAGACAGTTTTGACTAAACTGAGGCATAATGTTCTGTTCCTGTAATATCAAGATGAAAAGCTACCTCTGAACTTAGAGATTGTCTCAGGTAAAAACCGTAGTTCCTTCCCTAATATGTAAATTCCTTCTGATCCTCCTAATAAAAATGTCACCCTGAAAATTCATCTTTTGATGTAATTTGAATTCTGACCCACTAGAAACACATCCTGATGCAGAATATATTCTGGTATTCAGACAGACAAAAAGAGTTATCCTGTAATAGTTTTGTTATAAAGTTATAGGAAAGAACTGTAAGGGTAGTAAATTAGCTAAATGGAGTCACTGTTGTTTTCTCATTTAAGTTAAGCTTTGTTTTAAATGTACAGCTTTTTGTGTAAGCACTATCCTATGCGTTCATTTGTCATTTTACAAACCACTTGCATAAAGTGTTTACCAGTAGTACACTTGAGTATACAGTCAGCCATGCATTGTGGAATCTCAGATAGGACTTCATAGAGGAGAGCTGGTCACGCTCTGTGATCTGTAAGTTGTTCTGCTTCTGAACTCTTGCTCTTCTCAGACGTTACCTTGGAAAGGAAATATTAAAATGTTAATTCAGTTGTGAGTGACTTTTGGACATTTGAGAACAACATATAGTATAGATTAATACCATGCTTAAGAATAAAGAATCAGCAGAAATTACTGCTTAGTAGTAGGAGCTAGAAAGTAAGAAGAAAAGTGAATGGCATCAGCTTATGGGATAGACATTTCTGTAGGAACTTGGATGTTAGTACTTTTTTTTAATGTGTACTATTACTTAAGTGAAGGTATTCATAAAGAAGCCTGGGAATAATTAAGGGAAATATAGGAGCAAAGCAGGGAAATAAATTCTTTTTGTGTATTGTAGAGTCTATGGGTAGAGAGAACCACACTGATCTTGGTGCAGAGTTTACCTGGAATATCTCGTTGGTTTGAAGTGGAAAAACGTGAAGTGGTGAGTATGAGATTTTATCAATACATTTTGTGGATTGGTTTACTTCCTTAGTCAGATGTGGGCTGATTTTATTTGATGAACTACTTTAAGATTTGTTACTGTGTAATTTCTTTGTGCAAGGTCTCAAGCTGGCTACAACAAAATTATTTACGAAGTATTTTGAGTTTTCTGATTTCTCTTGTCTTGAAAAGTATTTTTAAGAACCACCCTTATGATTAATTTAAACAGTTGAGGAAAAAAGAAGTTGAGAAAAATAATGGGCACACCAAGAAAACACATTTTTGGCAAATTACTTTCTTAAAACTCAGAACGATGTAACATTTAATACTTAGAATATCTATAGCTTAATGTATCTGTTAGTATACTTGATAAGGAAACATTTTCCAAGTTCCTGTACTTTAATAAATGCCATGAGCTGCTCAGCAGAACCCGTAGGAATAGGGTCTAATGTAGCAATCTGTTACTGACACATTGTAATTACTTCTCCTTTCTTGTTGTTATATTTCCTGGAAAATCCTTAAATACATTCCAATTGTATTCAGAGGAGGGCTTCTCCTATAAAGACTTCCAAATAACTGGTCAATTGTTGAGGCCAGGAGTACAACACCTATAATTATTTTCCTTCTTGTCAAAGCCAGTTTTACAATAATCCCTTTAAATATATGGATACCATAGTATAAGTGATTTTCTCTAAAACTCAGTTGTATTTTTCTTTCATAATAGCAACAAAATGTCATTCATTCACCATCCTGATATTCTCCTGTAGAAAATCAAAAATGGAGTTTAGTACAAATCAAAAAATTGTTTGTGACATGAGAAATTTTGTTAGTTGACTCCTGCTGAGTCCTTACTAGGTTAATCTGAAGACCCTCAGTTTATTGTTATGTTACTATTATAGTCACCATTTCCTAAAGCTAACTGTAATAATTTTTCCTGGCCATATATGAGATTATGACTCAGATTTGTGCTTGTATGTTTGGGTAAATTAGAGCAGCTGCAGGCCTGTACTCTTCTCATTGCTTAGCTTTTTGTTTCTACTGCAGTTCGTGCTACCTGTTAGAAAAGCTTTTGTTTCTGCTGCAGTTCAAGCTATCTGTGAGAAAAGCTTCCTCTCCCTCCAGAGACATGGGGCACATCCTGCTCAAGGACTGCCCTTGACTGTAACTTGATCATCATCTCAGCTTAAAACTTACATTCAAATTCCTTATTCATACTGTCTAGTTTTTGACTTCATTTTGGGTGGAGAAAGTACGTCACCAATACTTAAACTCTGCTCTGTGCCCTTAATCTGGTGAAGCTCCCCGATCTCAAGCCCAGTTTAGGTAAAGTTACCAAGGACAGTTTAACCCTGAACTCCAGGAGTTCCACCACTGGCTGAAAGTAGGTGAATGTTTTGTAGAAAGGGCTGACTCATCTTTCAAGGTCAGACAATAAATCTACAAGAGAGGGACAGTTGTTTGTTTTGGTCATTGATTACATGATAAAATCAAATCTCTCTGTGCACAGAGCGTATACTCATGGACTGTAACCCAGGTGAGAAAAATATTCTGTCCTAGTACTCTAGAACATAGAATAACATTGTTTTCTTTTAAGAAATCAAAAATTAACCATAATATTATTTCATCTTTCAACTGAAGATTAAGTTGTTTGCAGTGTTGCTCACTGTCCTTTCAGGTGGAAATGAGTCCTCTTGAGAATGCTATTGAAGTCTTAGAAAATAAGAATCAGCAGCTGAGAACACTGATTAGTCAGTGTCAAACGCGACAGATGCAGAACATTAACCCTCTCACAATGTGTCTAAATGGGGTCATTGATGCAGCAGTTAATGGTGGAGTTGCTAGATACCAAGAGGTAAGCAATTTATTTTCTGTTTATTAAAAATCCAGTTTCTTTCCTTGTACAGATGCAGCTCCTCTGTATGAAGTAAGGACAGAAAGTACTATATGAATAATAGTTATAATTATACCTATATTGCAGTTTTGGGTTAGGTGATATTAAGGATGTATAGTTTATTGAAACAACTGTTTTGCTGCAGATAGCACCATAAACTTATTCCAGCAATGAATCAATTCATGATTACCTTACATTCTTCAGTGATTTGTATGGAGATTTTCAATTAAATAGTTAATTGTAAGTACATTATTATAGTACACTGCCTATGCTAGGTCAGGAGCTACTTCTGGCCAAGCAGTAAATTTACTTTGTTGTGCTGACATTCTCATTTTTATATACATATATATATATAAAAAGTCCTCAATGATAAATTTATTATCTTGAAGAATCGTAATTTTCTAGATCCTTCTTGTTTCTCTTTTCCAAGTTTTAAGGAAAGCTATTTTCTCTGGGGGAAGAAAAATCTAGAGAAAAAATTACATATAATTAAGAAATGTCTAACACTGGATTTGTTCCCAAAAGTTGTTGGTCATTTTTATAGTTTCTGAATAACCTTAGGAGAACCGTAAGTGTTTGGGATGCTGTATTTGCACAAAGTTCTGTGGAATTTTGAAACCACAGTAAAAAGAAAGGATTTTTTTTTCACCCCAACTTGATCTTCCTCTTTCTCCATATTCTGATGAAATACTTAAGTCTACTGGTTGTTCCTTTGAAGATGTCACGTTGAATAACATTTTGTCCACTTGTCTCAAAGGCTGTTCACTCAAAGGTGTTAAATTTGATAAAACTGCATCTAAATTAAACTACAGGAAATTGAATCTGGTATAGTGTTAGAATCTGTCATCAAAACTGCAGTGTTATGAAAATTGTGAGACTAAAGAAAAGCAGTAACATGTTTGATGTTTCCCAACTGCCTTTAAACAACAAAACTGTTTAACATAGTAAAGCACCATGAAGGGAGTCCCTGGAGAAATACAGTCATGTCAGAACTATGTCTGGTTTGAATTAACAGTGTCAGAGCTAGCTTAGTGCCTCTGCATAGCTCTCCATTTTTCACAAGCATGCTGCTTGTTCCTTTCTTATTGCTGTTGTTAGCTGCAATTCTTGATCTCCTAGACAGTTTTTATGTCTCAATTCCCTTCTGCCTCTCACTATATATTTAAAATAGAACTTTTCAGCAATTTGTGTTTTAAACATCAAAAATGCTAGCAATAATTGTGAGGCTTTTTTTTTTTTCCATTTCACGCTTATTCTTCTCTTTGCATGTCCCTTTTTCAGTCATTTTATGTTTTCCTGTTGTTTTGCCAGTTCTTATCTTCTACGGTGCCTGTTATCCTCTCCTCTGTAAATTCTTTTCCCTTCCTATCTGTTTCACTTTGCTTTTTTGTCACAGCATGAAATTTTGGAACTGAATCAGAGGAAGGCATATATTTATCTCCAGTTTTTACTGCTCCCCATATTTACAAATGCTTCTGCATAGCAAAGATTTTAAGAGCTAAAGTTGGATGGAGAACTAGTAAGAAGTCTATGAGGGAAATGCTAAGACAGGTGCAAAAGGAAAACATAGCCCAGAGCAGCCACTATTATCCTCTCAACTCTATGGATAGAAAGCCACGTGTATGTATGTACAGATATATTTAGAGACACTTTTTGTGACAAATGCATTTTTAAAAGCTTTAGAAATCTTTCAAATGGGCTGCTGGGCATTTTATTTACAGAATAATGTCAAGAATTGTAAACTTAATATAATCTCCTTGCAGGGTAGAATAGTCATTATGTTAAGAAAGATGCAATCATGACCAAACAAAGGGAATGCTATGACCAGACCACTGCTGTTGGGTAAAATGACTTTGGGGTATTATAGGTGGTGCAATTTGAGCACTGGAAATGAACTGGAAAGTCACATAAGCTCATGAACATATCTGGATGTTGGTCAGATGCTCCTGAAGGGAGAAGTATATCTTTTTGACATCAATGCCACTGTGAGTTCTTTAGAACATTATTTATATTAAGAGTGAATAAGAAGATAATGTCACAGCTCCAATATAATAGCATACAATGTCTTTAGATTTAAGAACAAGGAATCTCACAGTACGAAAAGAGAGGAAAATCAAACTCTTTGTAATTATTTGAAACTTCTGTGTCACAATTATTGGGGAAGAGATATTTGGTTCAGGTAACCTGTGTTTGTCTTCAACTCTGATTTGCAGGTTTCAGAATTTGCTTCAGAATCTGTCCTGGATACTAAACAACTTGTAGCCTCTCTTGAGTGGCATTTATATTTTTTTTTACCTATAATCTCCACCAATTAATATGGGATTAATTATTTAACATGTATTATCCATTATCGCAGTAGAAAGGAACTCTGAAAATATTTGAAAATATTATCTAGAAACTTGTTTAAAAAAAAACCCCAAACTCAAAAGAGTTATTTTTTTACTCACTTTGTGTTACTTTGTGATATTATTCTGCTTAGGCATTCTTCATCAAAGAATACATCTTGAACCATCCAGAGGATGGAGAGAAGATCACACGCTTGAGAGAGCTGATGCTCGAGCAGGTACAGTGGGGAAAGGACTGACTAGGTGGCCTGCTCAGCTGTTTTAAGTAGACAGTAACTTTCTATACAAGCAGGTTTCTGGGTCATGTTAATATTTTTTCTCTAGTCCTTTCCATCATCACCTTAATCACTTCAAACTCTTCTAAATTAAAGATTGAATGAGAGGCCTGTTCTGTCATGCTCATACACAAATATTTGCACAACATATTTTATCACTAC
Organism: Pseudopipra pipra; assembly: GCF_036250125.1. Lineage (NCBI taxonomy): Eukaryota > Metazoa > Chordata > Aves > Passeriformes > Pipridae > Pseudopipra > Pseudopipra pipra. The sequence goes on along the minus strand of NC_087553.1, from coordinate 48,328,003 downwards.
TACAGAATAAACATTATTTCATTGAAACATTTGATGGCTTCAGCAAATATTTCTTTGACATGTTTTACCAATATTACAGAACAAATATTTTCACTACAAGGTTTTCCATAAGAGCAAAAAAGCATGAAAAATCTTATTGCAATGAAAGATATCTAACTGTAATTGGCAAAGTAGGTAGGCAGTAAAATAAATGCCAAGTGATTAAATTAAACAGAGAAGTATTATATGCATTATATGATTTTTGCATTATTTCTTCATTCATTTGTAAGACAATGACCTACTAGCCTCAAATATGAAGTATCTCCATTTGAAAATGCTGAAAATTTTTTTTTAATCAAAGATCTTATGAAGTATTTCAGCTTTTTAAACTCACAGGTACCTATCCTTGGTCTATGTAGCATGCTGAAATTTCAAATTTTATTCCTAGTTTAGGAAGAAAAGGTTAGAGTATTGGTATTTGGCAAGATGGGAATTCCACTTTTCATCAGCGTTGTATCTTTTTGGTCAGATCAGCTGAATGACAGATCCTCAGACAGTAGGAGTCAGAATAGTTTCACTGAGCTCACTTTACTTTCATTTAGATAATGTTTGGTAATTTACATTGCAATTTTTTCTTTTCAAGCTATAGTTAATCTCACTAGCCTTTACAATGTAAAACTGGAGTTAATAACTTCCTGTAACAAAAATGTGAATTCCAAGCAATAGCAGTTAAAGCCTATCTGGCACCCGCAGATGATTTAATGTGGAGCATTCAGAAGTGCCGGGATGGCTGTGCACGTGGATGGATGTGCTGCAGTCCTGACCTTGGGTCAGTGATTCTGTGCAGCTGCATGCCTACTCACAGGCTGCCTGAAAATGTCAGCTAGTAGCTCTCATCCAAAGATATTACAACATACCGTAGCTATTTTGTTTTTAAGTTTGAGTTTATCTGATTCCTCATGTAACCAATTCAATATTTTGAATGCCTGTGGCCAAATCTGAGCAAGATTAGAGTTTCAGTAATGTTATTCTGAAGCCTGTCATGCCTTATGTCAAGAATATACATAAAGCCACCTTTAACAGAGGTCTCTGGGGAGTTGGAATAGGAAAGGGGACCATGGACTTCCTTGCAAATGTATTACAGGTATTACATCTCTGGTAGATGTGGCTATTGCTGTTGTTTCATGCTTTTTACAACTGTTTTTGTAGAAAATATAAGGTTTAATGCTGCTCCTTTGTAAAGTTGCTATTTAGCCAGTTTTTTCACTATATTATCCATAGTGATTTTTATATTGGAGTTGAATTTGCATAGGTGAAACTTTTGGGAAAGTTGAATAGTAAATGGGAAGAGGCGTAAATCCTCTTGTGTATTACTGCTTTTGGTCTTAGGCCTTGTTTGATTACAGGTCTTTCAGGCATCTTAGATTGATGCTTTTAAGGCAATGTGCATTTTGTTAGATTTTTTTTTATTTGTATCCTAGTTGATGATGAAAGCTTAAAGAAAATGCATCAAAAAAATATTTTTCCCTCACTGCAGGCCCAGATTCTAGAATTTGGCTTGGCGGTGCATGAGAAGGTGGTGCCACAGGACATGAGGCCGCTACACAAAAAGCTGGTGGATCAGTTCTTTGTGATGAAGTCAAGCTTGGGAATACAGGTACATGAGCAGTTGCATGGATAGACCAGGAGACCATTCAGCTGTACTAAGGATTGTTTCATTTTCCCAAGCAACAAACAGTGACATCTTTTGGTTGGTTGTCCACGTTACAGCTTGTAGCCTTGCAGAATCACAAAGCGAAGAGAAACATAAACTTTCCATACTGTGCAGAGAAAAGTCACATTTTACTATCAGCAGTGAAAGTTAAAATAGTTTTCATACTAATGATGAAGCTGATCCAAAATGCAGATATAACTATTGAAATTACTCTCTGTATCTTACAAAATGCTTAATGGTATTATGTTCATTTGAATTAATCTTCTTTTAATAACTTGCCAGGAATTTTCTTCCTGTGTACAAGCTAGTCCTGTTCATTTCCCAAATGGAAGTCCTCGTGTATGCCGGAATTCCATGCCTGTTTCTATGAGCCCTGATGCTGCCAGGGTAATACCACGACGCAGGCAAGTTTAAAATACTAGTAACTGACATATTTTTGTTACTCATAGAAGATGACCCATAAAATACTTCTATTATGTGCACGCTTTCTTGTATAGTCTGCCTGAAGTATCTCCAGCCATGAATAGCTGGTACATATATTGTCTCTCTGTCTCTCTCTCTCCCCCCCCAGCCCCCAAATAACTAAAGATTAATAAACATGTGCTGTTTGTGCTGTTTTCCCATGAGAAGTTATGATTGACAGTTAGAGTTAACAATTTTGTATTTCCTTATTCTTATAATAGCCCCTTGAGTTACCCAGCTGTCAATCGGTATTCATCCTCATCACTGTCATCCCAAGCTTCTGCTGAAGTCAGCAATATCACTGGGCAGTCAGAAAGCTCAGATGAAGTTTTTAACATGCAGGTACAAATTACTGTCATTCTTCAAGCTATACAGAATCTTTCTTACAAGGCTATTTAGTGAAGTAATACTTCTGTTATTTAATTCAGAAATCTCAAAATTATTGCAGATACTTCTTTTAAAAAACAAGTTTTTAAATGGGCTGTTAACCTCATTAACTTAGAAATAACTTTTTATGTAACTGTTTCCTCTTGCTTAAATAGGAGCATTAATTTTTTACAAATGTAATAAGGAGCAATGAATGGACTGTGATACAAAGTCATCTGACCTTACATAGACTTTTCTGTCCAGTTGTCACAGTGGAATGGAATTGTTTCACTGTATTAATTGGATTTATATTTATTTAATGTTTTACTACATTCTGTGTAATTAGTTTAATTCTCTTTATACTGGTTTGCTCTTTTGAAACACTGATAATCTATTTTAAGAAATTACAAGTTCTTCGTTCTAGTGAAAAGTATGCTATAAATTTTTGTTTTCCAAACTAGTAAGTGTGATGTGATAATAACAGCATCTCTTCTGTATGCAGCCTAGTCCGTCTACCTCAAGCCTGAGTTCTACTCATTCTGCTTCACCTAACGTGACCAGTTCTGCTCCATCCAGTGCCAGAGGTCAGTGCTCATCTCCTGTGGTAAACTATACCAAATTATACTTGATACATTACACAGCTGAATGTCTGCATGATATCACTGGTCAGACATCAAATTTAGCCAATTATTTGAGGAATATGAATTATTGGGGACAGAGGATTTCTTTGTCATAAGCATAGAATTGAAATGTCTGTTTCACTGCATGAATTTAATCACTTGACACATTTATTTCTAGCCTCTCCTCTATTGTCTGACAAACATAAGCATTCCCGAGAAAACTCTTGCCTGTCTCCCAGAGAGAGGCCCTGCAGTGCCATCTACCCTAATCCTTCGGAAACTTCACAGGTAAGAAGTTTGTTGGGAGTCCTCAGAGCACAAATAAATCAGAAGACACATGCTGGACTTCGAGCGGATTCAATCTCCTCATTGTTTTTAATTTTCAAGGGATTTTTTTATGTTTTTATGAGCAAATACTCTAAAATATTTTACATGAAAGAGATGTGAATAGAATACATGATACTTGATCACATTTCTGCTTGATTTCCCTAGGCTTAGATCTGTTACTATGCATTTACTCAATGCAGTGAGAGAGAGATGCAGAAACTTACCAGATGACACAGCCTGCTTGTGTGGAACAACAGCATTTGTTCTATTTAGGGAGAAGAAAAAAGAAAGAAAAACTGTTGTTGTGGCAGTTATCCTTGTTGACTTCCCCTTTATTTCTTCTGAGAAAGCTAATTCTAGCCACTAGGAGATAATAACCCATTCCATATGGCAATTCCTATTTTTCAATGTAGTTTCAGAAAAAAAGGATAGACATTTTGTTACTCCAATGAAAAAAATGAATTGTGTTCTTACCTTAAAATACTGTTATATAGGTCTTTATGAAATGCGTTTCTTTTGGGTATTCTGAAATGCAAAATGGGCTTGGCGAGCTGGCCGACATTGAATTCTTATTTCATCTTTTCTTATTAATGGACCTGTTTTCCTAAAGTGCTTTCCTTTAACACAGTTGCTGTTTTAATCTCTGCCATCACACAATGCACCTCTTGCTGAAGCTGAGAAAGAGGAGAACATAAGTACAGTGTTAAAGGCCCTCCTTTCAACACTCATTTCTACCAGAAGTTTTGCCTCTGATAAAAGCCAGTTTGCTAGTCCAGGATCCTTTATTTTAGAAATTATTTATTGGTTTCTTATTAGTTCTTTTCTTGTCCCTTGTTTCTTCAATTATTGAATTGGCTCTTGATTTAATTTTTTATTTCTTTTCTGTTTAAGTCCTCATGCTATTATCTGAGGGCTTAAGAAGTAATACCAAAGCTTAGCCAGATTTAAGGACAGTTCTACTTACAGTAGATATATCTACTGGGCACTTTCTCAGTGGTAATGGAGCCAAAACAGCATACAGGAAAGACCAGGAGATGTTCTTTAAATAAAGCGGTTTTACAGTTTGCCGCAAAGAAAAATTATCCCATTTTTGCTCCCAGACTACAAACTCTTGCTTTGCCAAGTGGAATGCGACTTCTATCCCCCATTCTATCCGAGATTCCATAAGGGAGGCTGAGGAGCTCGTAGGCCCAGTCTCCGCTCTCTCTGAGACTCGCCCAGCAGGAAAATCTCCCAATCTGTCTCTACCCTCAGTGTCCCATGAGAGGGTAAGTAGAAATTAACTTGCTCATACAGTGAAGTATGTTTCAAAGGTGAGAAGCTCTGACAGTTTCTTTCTGCCCTTATAACCAGAAATGAAGATATATCTTTCTGGGGAAAGGTGAATTTCTTTGTCTGGTGCTCTGTTCCCATAGCAGTAAAAATGGACTGTGATTAGAAACAAAATCCTGATTCTTTGCCTTCTGATTAAGAATGGGAAAAGAAATCCTCAGGACCATTGTAAGGAGATATCTTAGAGATGCCTGCAACTCTAATTAGAATTTATCTGCTCAAACTGTTCCTCGTCCTTTCTACTTTTATTCTAATACCAGTTAAATTTCAGCTGTCTTCGTTGGAGCTTCACGCTAAGTTAAAGAGGAAAGGACCACCCATTTATGAAAGACTTTGTTACAGCTTAATGAAAGCAATTTTCACATTAGTGTTTCAGCTGGGAAAGATGAGATACACAGGCAAATTCCTGCACTTGAAGTCCTTTCAGGCCATAGCTACCTTATTTAAGGAAGTTTGATGGACTTCATAGAACAAGACCGCAGCAATACTGCATCCACTTCCCTCATTGAAATTGATGCTCAAGGTTATGTACAGCTGTTTTCAGTCAACATCCATTTGTGCTTGCTTTGTGATCTCTGGCTGAATGATTGTTCAGTGTCTCTCCAGCTCTTCCCATACTCTGAAGAGGAATGCCTGCTGTCATTGACTGGTCAACAAGCCTCCTTAGTTTTTGCACTATTATTCTTCCTAATGAAGCTTTTAAAATTTCACATTTTTGGGGTTTTTATTTGCATGTCATTAAACATCCTGTGATTGCTCTTGTTCTTTCACATGGTTTTAAATTTCATTCTTTTAGTATGTCCTTGTTTCTCTGTATTTCATTCAGCTTTTGTCTCTTTATCTCCTCCAATTTCAGTTGCTTTTTCAGCCTTTGCTCTTCACAACAGAAAACAGACTTAAACATTTATGCACCACATCCTAGTGCACTGCAGAGTTGGTAGGCAGTGACAATTCAATCCAGATCAGGCAGGAACACCTTTTTTGTCACATTAAAGTACATATGTAGTTTCACCACCTCAGTTTAGTGATAACTTCAGGAAAACAGATATTTCCTGACCCAATGTGACTCTAATATGACATACAGCAAACATAGTGTAGCTCGATGTCTACCAAAGAATTCTCTCTATGAGATGTTTAAAGTCCAGTTGAATTGGGCAACTATTTGTTCCTCACTTTGTAACATGGAGCTGCAACATGTTAGATCAATGAAGATTACTTTGCAGCTGGGTTTGCCATCTTGTGGAACCACAGCATAGTACCTCACCAATTTTGCATGGTCCTCCAGTGGGAAGAGATAAAATACTAGGATTTTATCTGGATTGCAGTGATTTTCTGATCTTACTTTTAAGAAAAAAAAAAACAAAAAACAAAAACAAAACCAAAAAAAAACAAAAAAAAACCAAAAAACAAACAAAAAAAAAAAAAAAACAACCCCAAACCAAAATAGTAAAGTTTATCTTGTTCTCATTTCCTCTGGAAAGTACATCTGAATTACTTATAGGATTGACTGTCTGCTGTTTACATCTGCTATCATGACAAACCAGTGACTATGGATTATTTGAAAGCTGCCAAAAACAGTAACTAATGGAATTTTAAAATTGGTTCATAAATTTACTGTAATTTTTTAAATAAATGAATATTCAGAAAAGGAAAGATGAACACACTTAATGGGTCAGCTCTTATCTACTAGAGAAGTAAGAACACTGTTACCAAAAAAGTCAGGGTTGGAAAACAATACACAAAACTTTTCTGAGGTAACAGCCATAATTTGCATATTATCAAACATTACACCTTATTCAGATCTTGATTCTGTAATGAAATTTTTGCAGATCTATCCCTCTATTTGTTTCATAATCTGTCAAGATACCACTTAAAGAATGAGCTTTATTTTGGTTTTTGAGGTGCTGGAAACTGTCAGAACTCAGTAGATAATAATCTTCCCTCTGATTTCAGTGTGTACAGTTTTCAGAAAACTAGTCTACTCCCTTTCTGTATACACATACTTTTATTAAACTGTTTAGGTTCTTAGGTCTCATTTATCAATCTACCTCCAAAGTAGACCTGTGTAGTAGGGATAATAATAAAAATATATTTGTTTTCTTAAAAGCTACCGAAATACAACAGCAGCTATATGTAAACCATGCTGTTCTCAATTTACAGAGAATGCTGTTCAATCATACTGGAGATGGTGCTTTGCCACGAAGTGATTCCAATCTACCTGGCCCTGACAAAGGTGAGCAGAAATGCTGCAACGTACCAATCTTGGAAGCAACGAAAATTTAATTAACCCCTCACATTCCTGTAGAATGCCAATTCTTTTGAGTACATACTGTCATCTCCACGTGTCAAAACATTCTAACTGACTAACTAAATTATGCTAACAATCTTAAGTTTCAATATAGTTTGCCAAAAAGAGGAGAACATGGTGTTTGAATGAAGCGTTGCACTCAAAAGAAGCCCAGAAGTTTGCAGGAGTGGGTGATGGAGCAGCAGGTTGTAGCCTGCTGCGTGTGAGAGCTGTCTTTTCTGCTTCTCAAGAGAGATAAATGGGGCAATGAGCCAACTTCTGGAGACTGGGGCAGAGAGAAGCTAAAGAGTTGGGTAGAAGTTGGTACCTGCAAGTCTTCATTACCAAATATAGATCAGTGTGCTTTTGTTACACTCTCACTTGAAAAGAGCAATTTTTGGTTTGTTGATTTTTGGGGATTTTTTCTTTTAATTACAGTAAATGAGAAATGTATACGTCTGTAGACAAAATATTGCCTTTCATAATTTTGCACATGGGGAAATCCAATATTGTTGGCATAGTTATTGTGCCACGATTTCATTATGTGCTTCACATCCATAATATGCTCCATCATTTCATTATGGAACCTTTGTGGTATGCTGAATAAAGGATACAGTTCAATAGGTATATATTTGAAGAATATACTGTAACAGGAACTGACCAGGAAGCAGATTTTCTTCAATAAGAGCTGTTTTTTTAGGTATTTTTGTGTCAAGTTTTTATGAAAGCTCAGGTGGAATTTTTCACAGGGCTGAAAATCATATGAAATAATTTAACATGGAAATGGCAAAACTTTTCCACTGACCTATGCAGCCAAATAGATCACAGAATTGTTAAAATATTATCTTCTGGAGGTTTTAGGAGTCCAAAGAACTGACTGCTTAAATGATTTAAAAGAAAAAATTGGTTTGTCAAGAGATTCAGGCATTTGAAGTACCTAGGTCTGGTGCCAAGTGGTTTTTAGGATGAGGGCAAAGCCATACTGCTAGGTGACAGCTTACAATAAAAAGCAAAGACTGTATTGAATATTTTAGCAATAAAAAGGAAAATGATCCTCTAGAAAATAGATTATTCTGTGCACTGTTCCCAGGGTCAACTAATGTGCAATTATACTGTAACAATATTGTTACAGATATGAAACCAATATAATTTGTACTGTACTTACTGTATTAAGTCTGGTGTATAGTGGGGTTGCAATCCTGAGAGCTCTCAGTGTTGCTATAATAGCAATAATTGATGCCATCAGTTAGCAATAAAACTTTGCTTTTTGTTTCATCTTTGGAAATAAGCACAGGATCCTTGCATGTGATTCTCTACTCACAACTGAAACAAACAAACTAGAAGGAAACTGTCACAGCAGGGCATGATGTTTGAGGCTTTGAAGATGTTTTTGGGGAGTGAAGGGGGAGGTTTTGAAGCATTTTTTTTCCCACTTTTTTTTAACAATAAATGTAATGAAAGTTGTGTGTTTCAAATTAGCTTTTGTCCTGTCCATGTTAAATGCCCTGTCTATCTATGTGGCTTCTTTCCAATATTGGTGACTTCTTGATAACATGAGATAATCCAGTTCTATCAAGGAAGCTGTTCCAGACGTTATGCGATCATTGAGTTAAAGTCATGGAATTTGGTAAAGCTAAAGAACAAAGAAATACTACAGCCAATTTTATGCATGTCAAGGTGATAGTCAATTTACATGATTAAGCAGAGATCCTTGACCAGGGATACAAACAGCGCATAGAAATTTTCTCAGTCTGTGATAATTTCTTAATTTGATTTTTTTTTCTGTCAGACACTTTTAATTTCTTCCAGTTTTTACTCCCTTCATTTTATGTAGTCTATGCAGGCAACAAAAGACTGTTAGCATGGAAAGTTTTATGAAGAAGATTGATTGGAATTTGGCAAGTTCCTTTGTCTAGTCCCTTCTGTGTATAAAATGAGTTAATGGAAATAGTTTACGAATAGTCTGTTCCCCTTTGCCTGGAAACCTCTAAATAGGAGTCTGATGCAAAGATAAACTGATTATATTAACAGGCTTCAAGCTTATCTCCCTTTGTGGCTGGATTTGCAGTGCACCAGAATGCTATCTCAGCTGCTGCTGTTGATGGCCCCCAGTGCAATACAGTCACAAACTGATGAGGACCAGATGCATACATGAGGCAACTAGGAGACTGACAGCTGTTATTTAGGAGCTCTGCAAGTGGTGATGTAATCACGAGGGCTTTTCAGGCATGCTTATTAAGCTGTTTATCATTTTCACTCTGTGTATTCTTACCCTCCTGGATAAAGGCAAGTCAGAGAACTGGAATTGTTGATGCCTATGACAACTTTTTCATTCTCTTCCAGCTGTAAACACCACCCCAAGCAGCTGGAGCCTGGATAGTGGGAAGGAAGCCAGAAACACATCAGAAAGTGGAAAGCTTATATCTCCTCCTGTACCACCGAGACCTGCACAGACTGGTGAGTTAATGGACATTTCAGGCAAAGCTCCAGTACTTTAAGAATTCTTTCCACTCTGATTAATGTTTAATTTCTTGGGCAGGTTAGCTTATTATTTGATTTCTTACATGAAAGGCTGTAGAACTGCCTCTGTGGGTATTTTAATCTTGTTAATGTTCTCTGAAGTACTCTGTTTCCAATGCTCTCTGCCCCTTCACTTAATGACTGAGTAGTTTCAGACAGTTCATGCTAGTTCTAGGGAGTATGATCAAATTCAGTCATTTGATTTTATGATAATTGGAGGTTAGCAATCAGAAATGTTCATTAACCACAAAGAATCTTACTGACCAGAAAATGGACAGCAATCATGCGGGTACATGAGTTCTGTTACTATAACCAATTTGCCTTTCAAAAGATTAATTTTCATTTAAAGAAAAGGCTGCTTGAGTGATACTAACAATATAATTGTTCTCAAGGGTGTGAATACACTTTTTGCATATTAGACTTATGCCTCAGAGTATGTCCAGGCATGTTTCCAGTGTATTTGCAGGTAAATGTTTGATATATTATGTATTGTCTTTTTTCTTATTTGACATATATATACCTAATATATTTCTGAAGAAAAAAGTGAAAAGTTGTAATACTGACTCTTTTTTTCAATTCTTTTATCATTTGTTAGGATATAAACCAATTTACAGCAATGTCAAATTTGTCAGAAAAGGCAGATGCAGAAATTTCTTATACTTGGTTGTACTGCAAGATCATCCTGAGAACAAAGTAAAATAAATAAAATTTCCAAAACTATTTACAACCATCAGGAAAGTACCTAGAGGGAACAAGAGATAATGTCTATGTATCAAATGATCTCCTATCCACTTAAAAAGATTTCTTAGTGAAAATTGTAATGCCAAGAGTGCACTGAAATCTTTCTAACTTTACAGCATCACCAGCAAGACACATAGCCTCTGTTTCCCCTTCTCCTGCTGGCAGATCACCAATGAAGGTAATATCTTATTGCAGTGAATTGCCTTTGTGGGACAGATCTTGTGTGTTCTGGGGTAGATAGTATATATTTAATGTACATGATTTGGGATTAAATTATATATTCTTTTTATTGTCATATACCTATACAAAAACCATTCACAAGAATAAGTAGCCATAATAATTGCAGCAGCTCTGAAGATTTTAAAAAATGCAGGCAAGAAACCTAATCCTCAGAATCTTTAGCCTCTCAATATCAGGCTTCTCACTTACATGGATAATCAAGCTCACCAGAGTCACTGGACAGACGAGAGAGTAGGAAATACATGTAAGAGGTGTCCAGTGGTCCACCTACTCCAGAATTCTGTCTCCAACAGTGGAAAAAGGAGAGATGCCAGCTAAGGAGAACCTGTTGTGCAACCCATTCCTCTTATTCCTCCAGCATTCGGGGCTGTTAGATTAGAGGGTATGTTAGAGAGTAACCCCTGTTTCAGTCATTTTAGTGTCCGTTTCCTCTGCGGAATGATCCAGGGAGGTTGTGTAAGAAGTTGGAAGTAGTTTGACACCTGCTAGTAGGATACATTAAGCAATAGGCTGTGAATAAGCATTGGTTGTTCTTTAGCAGTTAAACACCCAAAGCAATTGGAGATCCAGGCTAAACTGAGTAGGTTTCCTTTCTATTTCAAGATATTTGAATGTGTCGGTACCCATATATTGCTACCCGCTTTTTTACTGGAAAACTTGACTCAGAAATCTGTGTATTCCACAGCACTGGAGGACACGAACATGCAATATGCTTATTCCATGCAAACTCCGATACTGACAGACTGCACATTAGTCTTGGGCATAGCCTTTACCACACCATTGAAGCAGAGATAATTCTGCAGTTAGAAATACTAGAATCAACAATGTGGAAGGAGAGCAATAAGAAAGGAGCATGACTGGTGCTTCAGGCGCTCAGGTGCAAGGGCAGAGGGAGACAGCCCTGCCAAAATGGCCCCTCAGCAACGCAATGCCTAACTAATGCTACAGAGGTACACATTACCTGAGGAGGAAAGTGGCACCCCAAAATATTTCCTTTCCCCTTGAGGTCCCCAATCACAAGTCCATAGTCATGCTCCTGTTTGTTTTCCCATAAGCCTGTAACATTTCTACTTGTGGCTGCACAGTGGTCCAAGGTCAACATGGAGCAGTTGACCAGAAGAGTGCCCATAGTCCTATTATAATAGTGTCCCTTCTGCTGAAGTGAGCACCAATCCCAGGTTTTGTGCTAACTGCTTACTAGGAAGCTCTTTCGAGCATTAGGATCTGTACAAAGAGGAGTGACTTTCTTTTTTGCCTGAATGGACTTGGTACTGATGATTTTTAGGGATGTTTGAAGTTTGTCCTAGCATTTTCATTCTAGAGGTCTGGACAGAATTTAAGCATTTTAAAAAGTCTGGATTGCTGCTTGGGAGAGGAATGCTGGCCCAAAATACTTCTGAGAGCTGCTGGATCTCACTTTGAGCATGAATTTCCATGGTGTCTAAATTGTTACTTGCTATTGGTGAAAGCAGGCTGTACTGCTGTCAGGAAGCAAGTGCTTACCCCTGCCAGCTTTACACATACTTGCTCTTGTTCAGAATGACAAAAGCAAAGGTCCTAAATCTTATCTATGGTCACTTAATCCAAGTGTCAAGTGTTCTTGGAAATGGAGCCAAATATATAATTTACTTGAAAACCTTGACCCTGGATGTTTGTGGGAGTAGGAGTGCAGCTGCAGCCTCCTCACATGCAGAGGAATGGAACATGAAACAAGTAGTTAAACAGGCTCCTCAAAACGACTGAAATGTCTTCACCACGGACTGAGCTTTAAATAAAACTTGCTCTGCTTTGCCATAGCCATATACAGGGCCTTAATTTTTAGCTTGTGTTCCAGCAGTGTGCTTCCAGAGAAGGTCATCCTAGTATACAAAACCCACTGATCTTAATTAAATATTTTTTCCCCATTGATTTCAGTGTTCTGTGGATCCAGTCCTAGATGGATAACTAAAATTATTTCAACAGCATAAAGTCAGTGTAGCCAGCTCTATACACCCCTGCCCCTCTCCTCTTCCTCTACTCCCATCCTTTTTGCATGGCTCACACTCTCACCTTAAGCTGAGCAGCTGAGCACCAACCAGTCTAACAACAATTAGAGTGAGAAATTTGTCTTTAATGTGATTCCTCCATCCCTTTTTTAGCCTGTGCCTGAGGCCATTAAGTCTGGATTGTCTCAGATGACTCCAGTCAAAATTAGATATGTTGCAACAACTTTTCAACTTGGACAGTGGGGGCTAACCTTTTACAATTTTCAGTTGAAGTTACTTCACTGGAATAGGATTGCTCGATGTTTTTCGGTAGGCCTTTATTGTCCCTGCCTTTTATTTTTTGTCAGCGCTGTTGTTGCTGCTTGGGCCCTCAGCTTCCTGTACCTCACCATCCCCGAGAGGCCTGCAAGGCTGCTGATGCAGCCCCTGGCCACCTGTGCCCTTGTCTCTAAGGTGGTGTGTTGTGTTTGTGTGCCCGAGGAACATCTGGGAGATGGGGGAGAGGAAGGATGGAGAATCTGCAGATAAAAATCCTGTCTGCAGCAGCAGTGATGCCTTCACCTCCTGCCATCCTGCTGCTGCTGCTGAAAGGGAGCAGGAACAGCAGCTGAAGGGGGCTGGCCCCCAGCAGCAGCTCTTACCTGGACACCTGCTTTGGGCTTCCCCTCCAACGTTGATATTATAGTGCACTCGGAAATGATGCCACGATGTAAATGCACTTCTCACTGCATGGTGATGCACTAAAGCTGTGAGGGAAAGCTTTGGAAACTGAATTTGGGATATGAGAGCCTGCAATAGCAGCAGTGGCTGGGCTGCAAGACCTGCGCTTTGGCGTTAGGGGGCAGGACACCCCCAGTATTCCCTATGCCAAGTGATGCATTCCACTTGCAGCTGGGAAAACTAAGAGTGCATTTTAAAGGCTTCCAGATTTTTCCAGTGTACTATGATACTAAGATAACATTTAAATGCAGTTTTACTTCCACTTACATGAATTACTGGCATGAGCACTATCTAAGATGTACCCAGGCACTATTGAAATGAGCTTTTTATTGGTTTCTTACTAGATCTTGATTAAACACGGGCACATGTTTATCAAAGCTCAGAGTCCATGCACTGTATCTATGTATGTTTTCAGTCTTAGAACAGAAACGCTCTCTCTCATATACCCCAAGTAAATTCTTCTTCCACCCTTTTTTTGAGCAGGGGTCTGTGCAATCATTCACACCATCTCCAGTGGAGTATCATTCCTCGGGGCTTATATCAAACTCTCCAGCACTGTCAGGGAGTTACAGCAGTGGCATCTCTTCGCTCAGCCGATGTAGCACATCAGAGACATCAGGCTTTGAAAGCCAAGGCAGTGAACCAGCAGTGACTGTCCCAAGCTACAGCGTTTCTGAGGAGCCTGTGAGAAAAGAAAGCAAAACCCCGCCACCCTACAGCGTGTACGAGCGGACTTTGAAACGACCCGTTCCTCTACCTCACAGCCTCTCCATCCCACCCGCCACAGACCCACCAGCACTGCCACCCAAGCCACAGCTGGTTCGGCCAAACAACCTGGAAAACAGCAGCAGGAGGACTGAGCAGGTTCCCCGGCCCAGGCCTCTGCCCCGCAAAGTCTCTCAGCTATGAGAAGCCACTTTTATATTTAATTGCAACCAATTCTTTACTGTTCAAGAAATAATATTTTTTAAAAATGGTAAAACTGGTTTAGTTAGGCACTTTAATATTTTGCCCACCTTTTCTTTTGAGTAATTTTGAAACGCTTATTAATATTATGTTGCACATTTGAAATGAAATTACTAATTTAGGTTGCCAGATATTATAGGAAGCATGAATGAGAGGATTGTTGTTTTTTTTTTTTTTAATTTTATGGTGGTGAATACTGATAAATGCTTTTATTTGTACATTATTTTTATTTAAAAAATTAAATCTAAAACCCTACAACTCTCATCTGAGTGAGCCGAATGCTTCTTACAAAATGCAGAATATACTGACTGGATCTTTACTACTAGAGATAAATGCACGCTTTCTAACGAAGTAGTCCGTAGACTAGGTTGTTTCTGCAAATAGGCTGAAAGGCGTTTCTCTTATGAACAGATTGGTCATTTTAAATGTATGTGGAAAAACTGGGATATAATGCAAGTTATACTGCAGAGAACTGTTGTAAGAATGTGGTTTGGAATTTTTGAACACACTTATGTTATTTTTAAGATGGATAAATACCTGCATTTCATTCAGTGTACAGCACCATTCTGGTGAATCCTGATAAGCTTTTGTGCCATTAATGTATTATTGTACCTGACACATCCTTTTTCTTTTTGAGGTGCAATTTACTTTTATTCTTCCAGTAGATGTACTTTTGTTGTTTTAGTTTTGGGGTTTTTTTAAAGTGAGCAGTTTGCTAGTGGAGGCTCTCTGCTTTTTTTGAAAGTTCACCCTAGAATACAATGTACATATGAAATACGTACCAATGAATTGTTTGTTTAACTTGTGTACAAGAATCAGTACTGACTAGTACCAAGGCAATTCACTAAATGAGCAAATTTTTAAAAATACAAATTGCTGGTTATTGATCCATACATTTCAAAAGCTAATTGCAAATATTCTTAATAATTTTGTAAAAATCTGGCAAAAATTCTGAACACTTCTTTCAATGTGTATGTGCCGTTGGAGCCAGGTTTTGGGTTTGGATTTGCTTTTTAGCTTGAGTTCATCACCATGATCTTTATTGTAGCAGAACGGTGTTTGGCCTTAGGTTGTATTTTAGTGACTGGCATCTGAAGAGCTTTAGAAAGCTAATGCCAACATGTAGGAATATGGAGGGGAAGGGAAAAAAAGCACCTTCTGTATGTAGTTTTTGTATCCTCTTTCTTTTACTGACTGTTTAAATGTGCTTGGGAACAGATGTGTGAACTGCATTTTAAATCATGCTGTTAAAAATATTCTCCCTCTTTTGTTGGGAAACTGATGTTGATTTTAGCTGTGTTTGATTTGTTGATAGTTTACTGGAAGAAAGTGACCACTTTTTTATATTCTCTCAATTAAACCTTCAGCAGTTACAAGCTGTTGATGGTAGTAATAGAGGTTTTCTATAATAAATGTTCCAGTATTTTTGTACATAATTGGTAAATTTTAATAAGGAGTGTACCATTATGTGAAAAAGAAGCAAACAGTTGTGTATGCAGTAAGATTGTTATAATTATGCCAAATACTTTATGTATGGAAAAAAGAATATTTGTAAATATGTGCTTTTAACAATAATTCTGCCATATTGACTTTACAATTTTGAATGTCAGAGAAAATAATATATGTTAAAATATTTATGTTTTAGTGAAAGTATTCATAACTTGAAAAGGAACATATGAATTTTAGCTTTTTATCTTGCTGATTTCAAAGTCTGAAATTCCTTGAACTAGCTCTTGCTTTCTTCTATAACAGTTTTGTGTCTGTAACCACATCATAAAAGTTGTAGAAGGCTACATATTTATGCTGATATAAAGAATTAATGCCTGAAATTTAAACAAGGTGTCACAAGTAAGATAACAAAACCGCTTTGATTTTTTTTTCCACCTATGTAGTTTAATAGATTTTGTTGACTAGTGCTTGGGCACAGTATGAATCAGTGTTATCTGCTCCTGAAGCCATTTTTTTTATTTCTGGCAGTAAAGAGAGTTGATGACTTCATCATTTGCGTGTATTACTGGTCAGCTTTGCAGCAAAACATTTCAAAAGTCTCTGTTTACCTAGACACTCATATTGGTTGCTGCGTAATGTTAATATGGAATAAATGAACTTGATTAATCTTTACAGTACTTGTTTTCTGCAGAATGAGAGATTATAGTTCAGTTTGTCACAGAGTGAAAGTTCTGAATCCTTGTCTTGCTAAATCCTTTTTTTTTCTGTTAACCATCTCCTGATGGATTGAGTTTTCTCCCTATTTGGATCCGTAATTGCTTTGTGAGACAAGGTGGAGAGTATTGACCTGCTCTTCTGAACAACCGAAGAACATAAAACTAGGGAGTTCATTGTAAATTAACCTGCATGAGTGCTCTGTTTTTATAACCGTGACATCAGGAATACTCTGAACAATAGCAAACAGTGTAAAATTGACAGAGAACTCTAAAACTGAGTTGACACATTTTCTGCTTAGCCAGTTTTGACAAATTGATTTTGTAGATCAGCCTTTCAACCTGATTACTTATAAAAAATGTAGTACAAAATTTTGTTATGTATGTTGCAACACCGAGCGCTTGAAAACCTAATGTAAATAAAGATCTTGTTTGAATTTTATGTATTAGTCATAAATACAATTTTAGCACTTTCTGGATGGCGATGAGTAATTCAGAAGCTCATCTAGGAGGACCTATGAGAATAAGTTGCTGTTACTACTCTATACCTTGAATGTTAGCCAATTTATGCATAATAGGTGAGATGATCTTGTATTCAAATACCAGCATCTCAAATATAATATCTTTGAGATGCCACAGAAGCATCTACGAACTCGCCTGGCTGTGTTTACTATGATGCAATTCAGACTGGTTCTCATGATGGGGTAATACCCTTGTAGTGCGAGTAAACTCAATTATGATGTTCCAGGTCAGATCATAGCCAATAGCCTGTGTCCTGAAAGAAGCACAACCTGGTTACCCCTTTGTAGTAGAGGTTTCAGGGTAGTGCAGTTCACGCAGAACAGGGTCTAGCTATGTGTAAATCTTCTCTTCTATATGAAAGTGCCCTCCTGCCTGACCGTTCTTCACTGATTGTCCAACAGCACTTGCAAAAAGCACAGCAGCTGAGCAGAAACATACCAATAGGCAGGAGCCAGAGCCTGAGGTATAAATGATGAAAAGCATCTTGTTTTGATGAAACTGTGGTCAGTGAGGCATGTAGCAGCACTGTCTCAGTAACCCCAGGTTACTTACTCCTGTTGGTAGCTGGATTTTCTGCTGATCTGGGCAGAGCCTTGACATATGCTGGCCGAAGGGTAAAGTCCCATCTGGTGTGACAGTGTGGAAGGATGTTTGTCACTGAAGCCCTTGAGATTCTGACCTTGAACCAGCTCCTGTAGGAGAAAGCCCTTTTCATACTAATTTGTCTTTGCCTTCTCCTTGTCATTTTAATTCAGCTTTTGACATATATTTAATATAAGAAATTAGAATGACTAGTTACTTTTGCTAACATTAACAAAAAAATTTTGGGATTAAACAGCTAACTATGCAAGCTTCAGGAACAGGAAAGGTTTAGAGCTGCATACTTCACGTGTGCACAAAGCACCAGGATAGAGTGACTCTTTGTGGGTGGTAAAATAAGGCTGCTGAAGAATAAATATTTTTTAAAAATGGATTGCTCAGTAAGGAACTCGGTGTGTCTGTATTGACTGGCTGAGGGCTGTGCAGGGGGGTGCAGACTTCAGTGGGGATGCAGCCTATGACATGAGCCTCCTAGGCACAGCTGGGCAAAGTTATTCAAGTTAGAACTTGTCACAACTCCTCTCTAATTGACTGATATTTATTCCAGGAAGACTGTGTTAGAAAGGAAAAGAAGGTGAACAATGTGTGTTGTGTGGGGGTTGGAACAGGAGGGGTGCAAATAAAACAGGCAAAATCCTTGATGGCCTAATAATTAATCCAAGTGTCTTTTCACTCAGCCAGGAAAAATAATAGTGGTAGAAATTGAAATGCTAGCTGAAATAAGCATAAAATATATATCTTTAAGCTATTGTAGCATAATGTTATACCATCTTAACTGCTGGTTGAGCTGAAATGGGTGGAAGGGAAGCTGCAAGTCCTGTTAAAATACAGGGGTTTTTTATTTTACAAAGGCTTTGGGATGGGGTTTTTTCTCTTTTGCTATGGCTCATCAGATGACAGAGAAGACTGACTGCCATGAGGTGCAAGGGCAAAGAAGTCATAAATAGCAAAGCCCTGCAAAATAGCCAATTCAGGGAAATATTTTGAATATTTGAATAAGCAGCTTTTTTTCTTAACCCACAGTGCATTTTGTGGGTGCTGATAGTGCATTTTGCAACTAACATCTCTGTATTTTAGGGAGCAAACCGATGTCCAAATTTCATAGGAAATAGCTGATAGCTCTGATAGCTCATAAGCTGCTGAAATTTTGGTTAAATATTTAATGTTTTACATCGATTTGCTATTGGAACTAGATCCACTTGTGTATTTCAATTTATTTCCTGAAAATTTTGCAGAGAAACTCTCTGCATTACATTCTTGCTTATTTGTGAGACTTCTATCATTGCTGGTTTTTGTTGACCTCACTGACTTCCCTTGAAGTGTTTCCTCTTGCTTTTCAAAAGAAAGACCATCAGCGAGGAGCTGCTGCAGCCTTTCCCATGGGGAATATTTCAGAAGTGCAGCCTGAAGGGGATGCAGCACAGAACTGCTCCATTCCCGTGGGGGACTATCAACAAGAGCCTTGGGAACAAAAGCTGAGGGGGAAGTTTACCTGTAGAGCACTTGTAGGAGTTTGTGTTCACAGATACAGCGATAGGTTAAGGACTCAGGGACTAATCTAATTTACTAAAATCAGGACGTGCGGTGTAGGTAATGTCCTGCAGGCTTTACTAAAGGGTGAAGCTCCGTCCCAGCATGTCTTATAAATGGAAATCCTTTGCCTTGTTTCCTGATCTTTTAAAGGAGAAAATAATGCCAGGTAGACACATGGGGAGGGGCGAGGGGGGTGGTGGGAAGGCTGTTGGTTTTATTTTAGGGTTGCCGAGAATGGGGGAGGCAGGGAGGGAAGAAATGCTGAATCTACACTTTAAGCCTAAAATGACTTGAGACCATTGTTCTGGGTCTTTGGGCCAGCTTACAATCAAGTGATGTAACTTGTGCAATGATTTATCCTTATACTCTGAATACGCTCTTAAGAGCCAGCTGCCCCTCGGAACTTCTATGCCAGTCTCTTTTTTTCCATCTCTTGCAAGAGGAGGGCTTGCTGTCTGGAGCAGAGTCTGCTGCAGCCTGACCTCAGCGCTTCTTTTTGAGACATTCCTGGAGCTGGCTGGCATTGGCTCCACCAGACAGGGAAAGCTTCTAGCAGCTTCTAATAGAAGGCAACCCTGTAGCCCCACCACCACTGCTACCAAAACGTAGCCACAAAAACCCACCACACTAATGAATTTAGTCCCACCTGTAGAAAATAAAACAGTCTAACACTGACCAAAAAACACTTTACAAGGAACAAAATACATCAATAAACTCAGCTAGTGCACTAGGAGATGAAGCAACAAATATTACAGTGCTGCACTCCTTTCAGGACATTAAGTTCAGCAAAGGAAGACTGTGCACACCGGACAGAAGCTTTTTATGTTGCCAAGGAGTTTCCTGCATCTGCAGTCCCCCCTCCAAGTTCTGAGACAGAACTGAAGCACATCCTGTCAATCCCTCTGAAGCTATCATTCAGTGAACTTTTTATAGCTGTAAAACCTGAGCTGCATGATGATAAGCAAGCACAATCAAAGCAAGTCATAACCTGCTACTTTGAACATGCAGACAGGGGCTATAGGGGAGCAAGAAGGGAGAAGAGAAAAATTTTGGTTTTGTGCCATAAGGATCTATTTTGACTTCTGGAATATTTGCTGGGTTTTGAGAAGTACTGGATTTTTACCACATGCTTTACTGAGTTTTTCTCCTCTGTGTGAAATAATGCTGGGGAGTGGTTTTCTCTTGTGTCCATGAAGATTTGAATGATGTTATTTGTCTTGTACCTGAAGAGAGTGGTTCTCAGGGTTTTGTTTGTTTATTTTCCCTCGATCCTGGGATAGGATAGGACAGAAGATTTAAGACAAAAAAAGACTGTGGTCAGTGCTATGTGATCTCTTAGTTCAGAGATGCTCATGGACAAGGGAGTATTCAAGACCAGGCTGGATGGGGCTATGAGCAACCTGATCTGCTGAAAGGCATCCCTGCCCACAGCAGGGACATTGGAACCAGATGATAACGGTCCCTTCCAACCCAGACCATTTTATGTCTCTATGTTCAGAGAAGAACATCCATGTTCTCTAGCTATGTCTTGATCTCATACCTTCAAAGGGTAAAGTTCAGCTCACTACTGGCCCCTCGATGCCCATGCCTAAGGACAAAAAATGGGCGAGCTCTATCTTGCTGTGGGAAGTGTGCTTCTGCATATGCCTTGAACATGGTGAGGTATGAACAAGGATGGGCAGCATTCCATGGTGCCCACGGAATGAGAGGCCACTCTCCTTTGTGTCGTTACTACTGCAGCAGTGATATACTTGTGGTATGCTGAGTATCACAACTAGCTGTCATGGCATTGCACACAGTTGTCTTACCTGCAACGAGCTGCAGCGCTGTGAAGAAGACAGAAACAGTTAAAATGTCAAATTGTAAGACAAAATTGCTGTTTAACATTCTCACCAACACTACATTTATTTATCTTGAAAACTGGGAAACTTGGTGGATATTTCAAGCTCTCTCAGTAAGCCTTTCCTGGTTCAATGCTATTTTTACCGAAGATATCACCAGCCCATCTTGCAAGTGAAGCTTTCAGTAGTTGTGCTACATGAAACCAGGCAGAGCTTGAATGACAAGTCTTCAATACTGCATGGGCTCATTAGAGAGATTTGTATTCCACAGTGAGCTGAAGGAGAGGTAGTGACCTGGGAGACTCTGAGCAGGCACGAAACCGCAGAAACAGCAGCAGAAATGACAGCAGATGGCAGGGTCAGCTCATTAACTGCATTTATCTAATGGAAAAGTTCCCATATATTGTCAAATAACAATAAAAAAGTCATCTGTCAGAAATTCCACCTGGTCATAATTGATCATCATTTATAAATCTGTTCCAGAACAAGCTGCCAAAATCTCAGCTATGATCATGTAACTCAAACTAATTAGCAAACAACAATCACTGAGGTGAGTTGCTTTGGCTAGGTGACAAAAGGAACCAAAACTGGGGCTGCTGTTGGCAGAATGGAAAGCTGTTTTGTGAAGGTATGCTGGGCTGACAAAACATCTGGCTAGTTTGCTGTTTTGGTCTTTCTCTGATAATCTGTGTTTTGTGAAACACAGGGTTGTAACACTTTGATCTGGAAACACTGATTATACATAGAAAATTAAATACTGCAGCTACATTAACCTGAATTTGCCCTGAAAACTATAGGTTTATCCCTGATTTCTACCTTGGTCTCTAAAGAAAAAGGCAACAGACAGGAGACTACCTGTTATAGAAAAGAGACTTCACTTAAACCATGTTATTAATTTATTGACATAATACTGACAAGTGTCAAACCATAAATTAACCTTTCATGAAATTATCCATGCTGTACTCCTGAAAGAACACCACACTCCCCAGCAAGCTAGTTTTGCCTGCCTCCCTATCTTTATTTTGAGGGGCTAGTTTAGAACTGGTGCTCTGAAATGTGTGCAATTGCTTGCAGTGAGGCAGGATCTTAGAGGCAAGAAAGCATTGTGCCATGCAGTCCTTGTATAACATATTTAGCAGCACTAAAAGTAAATTACTTAATAATGACAGAGAATGACAGTTTTTTAATCTCACTGCTGAATCCTCAGCTTGGCTGTAGTGCAGTCAGCAGCACTTCACAAAGGTATTGCTGCAGTTGGTTTTATTTTTATCTGGAGCAGACAAATTGCTGTGGCTTCTCCTCAGGTCTTCTGTAGCTGTCTTGTGCGCCCTGCCTGGAGAGCAACACATTGACAAGGTCATACAGCAGTCAAGGGAAGACTTGCACTCTGCCTTACCTGCTTTGCCTGCATTTCAGTAAGTGCCTATTAAATGATACTTCTGCACAGCACAGTCAGAATAGCGCAATGCAAGCAAAAGACCAGGTTCCCGTCCTTAAGCATATTTCCAGTGGGAAATCATCGCATAGTAAGAGTCAGAAAATAGGTAAATAGACAAAATATCAGAAATACTGACTCCACAGCAGAGGCTGCTCTTGGGCAATCGGGTTATTAAGTTGAGTACATTCCTGTATGAGTTCTCAGCACCCGAAGAAAGATACTGAAGGTAATGTTCAGGTCAAAAAGATATTGAGTTCTTCAAAAGGGATATGTTTTTGCACAAACAGGTTGTGAAGGCACTCTAGGTTCTGATTTTTTCTAAACATGTTTGGAATAAATAGCAGAGACTACTGGTAGGTAATGAAGGTATTAAGAGAATGTGTCAAAAAATAGTTTATTATTATTTTAATGACCTTATAAAATTATTTAAGCAAAAATAAATATAAAATTTTGTTTTCCAATGCTAATGTTCTCACTTTTTGGTTTGATTTGTCTCTTCAGACTAAAGACTCTTTTAAATTTAGTGGTTTATTAAGCAGAGGGGTTTTTGGTAGGCTTATATATTATGCAATTGGGAATAGCCACTTAGTCCTTTGTATAATTAGAATTTTTTATAGAATGGGAACAAAAGTATTTAAACTTCAAGACTGGCTCACTAAAATATTTTTGCTTTAGGCAGATTGCAACCAACATAATTTTATTTAAGTTCCTTCCTCTAAAATTACTGTATCTAACAGGAGTATGAAAAATATATACGATCAGGTACATACTTGGGGTAAAAGTGGAAGCTCTTTAAACCATTTAAAATCAGATAGTTCAGAGGCAATCACCTTCAACAGACTAATCTTGAAGTGCTCTGATGTGGTGGAAGAATTGAAGCATAAAATTGCAATTACTACATAGTTGTGTTTTATTTCTGTAATGTGTTTTGAAATCAAGGGATGCTACACATGAGAATTTTAAAAAGACTTGTTGATATACAGCATACAATTAATAAAAATGCAAAATAAAAGAATTCATACTCTTTCTAAGCTGTCAGAAATAAATGAGAGCAATGTGGCATGTTACAATTTGCAAATTTCTCATGTGTGTTTGGACAAAACCCCTCAAGTGTAAAACTTGAAGTAAATTGATAAGTCTAAAAGCACAATTAGTCTACTAAATCCTTCAGATTCAATAATTACCAGTTAAGTGTTACACACAACATTACTGGAAAAACATTTTTCATGACACTGAATGATTATCAGAGTAGCTTTGTGAAAACAAAAGTTTGGATTACCATGTCATCTGGATGCTGTTCCACAGATTTCAGAGTACTTAATCTCAATTTGCAAGAGACAAATAAATAAGGAAAATAGTTTTCCCTTTACCTCTTCAGTCCTAAATTCAAAAAACTCCTTATATTCCCACACTGATTTCAAACCAAACTATGAATACAGAGATAAAAAAGTCAAACCCAAAAAGCACACCCTCTTAAATTCAAACCTATATACTCTGATCCCTAAACAAAGAGAAAACCCAAACATTTTAAAATTATTACCTTTAATTTGTATTTTGTCCTCACACACACAGAATCTGCCCTAGCAGAGCTGATGGCTTGTATCTCAGAGAGTCCCCCAACCAAAGCTGTAGTGAAGCTCAGTGAATATGACTTACAGTGTTACCCAGAAAATAGAGAGTTTTATTCTGGTAGTTGATCTTAGTTCATGCTATAATCTCTGTGCATCACATGAAAATGTGCTTTATATGTGATACAAAACAAGTGGATGTTTTTGCCTCACTTTTCAACCAAGACATATAAAGATGCTTTCCCATTATTATGACATGACATGACATGACATGACTAACTGCACAAAATATTCAAGGTACTTTGACAAATCTTTACTAGTATTTATGGAAGATATGGTTTTCTAGGCTTTTGACTTTTCAATGTTTGCAAATTAGTTTAACTAAGCCACAAGCCATGCAGTATTCTTTTTTAAGAATAAATGTTTTACTATATGTTAAAAGCTTGAAAGTTCACATTTAATGTTTCAGAAGTTGGTATTTTCCCTTTCTTCTTAAAACCTAGGTCTCAGGCACCTGGAAAATATGTAAAATGATGAATTCCTTATGCAAACTACTTTTTTTCTTTTTAGGAGAAGTAGTTCAGCTATGGCTTAGTTCCAAAACTGAGGTCAGTCATCTCGATTTGATTTTAAAAAAGAGGTCTGACAAGCAGATTCAGTAGAGTTACTTGGATTTACAGCATTTTAACTCGCAACGGAACAGTTTAACCTGGAGAGAGCTGTTGAGTTTACCTGAATACACACACTATATTGAATGCTATACATTTGAAGGGATATATGTATTCAACTGGCACCTGGCAGTCATCCAAAGGGACAAAAGGACAAGGCCTGACCTCACTCGCTCTTCTTTGTTGATACTTAAAAGTCTGTATGAATGTGTATCTTTGCATTTAGCATTCTCTAGGTTTGCAAACTGCCATGACCAAGGCAAGTCGGTTTCATCACTATGCTGGTAGCTTGGCATTTAGCTCAAGTGCAAGTCTGCAGTGATAGACCTGGTATTTCCCATAGCCTTTTCTCCTAGAAGGGAGACACCAACCCAATGTGATCAGAAGAGCCAGTACCTCTTCTTTCACCCTATCGTCCCATGTGTGGTAGTTTGGTCTGGGCCTTCCTTGGTGACCAGTTTGTAGCCAGGGAAGGGCCCAGATTTACCCAGTATTCCCTACAATTTTTATGTAAGCCAGGCTATAAGAAGAAAGGAGGAAAGGCCTTCGCTCTCGTTCCTTCCGGCAGCTTGGAGGTGCAGGTTCCCTGCTGTTGAGTCTGTCGGGTTGGGGAGCGAGGCCTGGTAAGGCCTTGCCGACCTTGGGAGACGGAGGTTGCTGGCGATCGTTCCAGAGTGACTCTCGGTTGTCCCAAGGAGAGTAGTGAGCTATTTCTTTGCTGACTTTTTTTTAGTTGCTACATATTGGATTACTAATCGGGATATATATATATTTTATTTTGGTTTTGTTCCTTTTTTCCCTTCCCCCTTCCCTTTCCCTTGTGAAATTGTATATAACTGTAATATAAGTGTAAATATATTTATATTATATTTATATATATTGCTTTAGCTGTCTCTCTCTCGTTTCGGTTTTCTTGGTTGTTTTTTTTTTCTCCCTCTTCTCCCTGAGGTTTGGGGGACACACACCCCCACCCACCCACACCTTCTTGTGGTAAGGTTTGGAGACTTGGCAGGGAGCCAGCTTCAAACCATATCACCATGTTAAAACACTCTTCTGGTACATGGCTGATCCATATGCAGTTTCCAGGTAAATCTTTGACCGCTGTTGAGACTGTCACAATGTGGTTATGGTTGTGGAGACCATATCACAACTTGGGGCAAACCTGCAGTAGTTAGTAGTCCCTTCCCAAATTTTGTTAAATATGTACAATTAATTGTGTCGAGATTAGTATGCATGTATTACTGTTACATGTAATATACTTTAAATGTGGTAAATATTAGTTGGTGAGCCTGGGAACAGATTCCCCAATAAAACCAATATGAATGTCAAACCCATTAGAATGAAGAGGTACATTCGTTCTTCCTTGTCACATGTCTTGTTCTGTCTCCGTACGTGTGGCTTCCTGGTTGCTTTCCATTGGAAAATAGTCTGCAGCATTCTGTCCTCTACAGCTTCCCCAGCATACAAAAATGCTCTCCTTAACAGGTTACCAGTACAGGGTAAAGCGCTCCTGGTAAAGCTATCCCGATTTGGGTGACATAATCAGCAATTTGCTGTATTGTCACACACAGTGTGACTCCGTTCATGTGTTTCTGAGGGGAACAGGAAACCATGACTCCATACCTGCCTCCAGTGTGCCTAAGCTAATTTGATTTTTCATTTAATAGTCACCTGCTGAAGCAGAGTCAGAGAGCAGATCTCACAACTTGTTTAGCTCCCTGGGTGAACATTTCAGTGAATAAGACATTGACTATATCATCGTCAGCAGCAAAGTACCACAGCACACAGCTTGTTAAAAGAGCTAATCCAGATGCCTGTCCTCAGTACAGGGTTTGCCACTTCCAGCTGAGTGCACTGAGGTACACAAGCCTTGGAAATAGTGCAGCTCCAACCATAGCTGTCCCTGCAGATTTAGTATTACCTAAGGAAATACCACTCTCAGGTAGCTGAGAGTGGCTGCCCTGAGGACTAGCTGCCCCTGGGTACTTCCATCAGGGCAACGCATTCCTGCGAGTGAAAAAGAGACAGAGAAAGGCAGAAACATGAAGGCTAGATACTTATAGTTGGTACTAGAGCTAGCCCTAAGTATATAAACCCAGAGTATATCACAACATTTGTTTCCCTGCAAGGGATATATATTCTTTTATTGACTAGTTTGCCGAAGAATTCATCTGGCCATAACATTTTTATGGTTTTCTAAGGTGCTAACCAGTAGACATTATATTCAGATGAAAATATTTTGATCCTGAAGTTCCAAATTATTTATTGCTAAGCCTTAAAAGTTTAATTGTGTATGAATTTTCATGGAGGTCTGAGAGGAGCTTTGCAAAAAAAAGTGAGCCCTATAACCTTACCTGTGAACATACAAAAACAAGCAAATTAACAACATGATTGTTTTTAAGTGGATGTATCATCCATTTTAATGAGAGACCCAAAAACTTGCACTGTAATGCCTTCATTTGTCTAGGCAAGAGGATATACGTATACACATAACTGAAGTCTGGGAAAAGTTTTAAAATAATTTCCATTGCTTTCTCTGATTTCTACCATTAAATTTCATATTTTTAGCTCCTGATAAGGCTTTTTGTTGTGAGATTCAGCTTCTGTGGCTCATGCAGGAATGTCAAGATTAAAACTTGAAAAAATGAGTTTATAAAATGTTTAAAAATTATCATATATGAAATGAGAAAGAGACCATTTCTCATTATTGGAAGAAAAATCTTCCATGAGGTGTTAAGTAAGTGGCTTCAAGGTCAAGTGATGGCAACTGAAATGCAGTATAGTTATAAATGGCTACATTAGATTTGACTAATTTTTGTGTACCTGGAATGTACAGCGCCTTTTAATGGTGTGACCAGCAGACAGAGAATGACAAGTGAGCCAAAGCCTTAACTCCATCATGACTCCTTTGCCTGTTGCTTCCCTCTGGCATTAGTAGGGCTGGCACAAAGGAGTTTGTCTGTCCAGAGTACACAACCTCAGCAGAATGGATGGCTCAGAATGTGTTGGGTGGACAAAAGTGGTCAGACAGATGATTGGCCAGTTAACTTACCCATAAATTTTACTTCTATGTAGATGTTTGTGTGTGTGTGTGTGTGTAAAGATAATGATGGCAAGAAGAGATCCAAATCCACTCAGCCATATAACCATTGTTATCTCAGGTATCTAAACTCATTAACCTTCTGACTGAGTGTTTTACAAAAGCCATCCCTAATGACTCAAAATTTCTAACCAAAGAATGTGGATGTGCCTCAGAAGTATCAGATTAAGCTATACAGTTGAGAATTGCCTCCTACAAAGTAACGCAGCTTGAACTTTACAGGAGCAGTTAGTTCAGTACTTAAATTGTATGCCGACCTGCTCAGGTTTTGGAAACAATTAGTTTTGTTTGAAGCCCTTGAGGTCTAGCAGGAAATTTTAGAATATACATTGAGCACTCTGAATAAGCTGTAGAAATTACAGGAGTGAGTTACCATTTTCTTTTCCATCTCAGCAATAGCAGTCAGTGTCTCTCTTGTACATAGAGTCAGAGAGAACATTCAATCTGGGATTTATGAATCAACCCTAGGAACTCTAGAGCTCCAGAAAGAAACCAAAAGGTGAGCAGGAAACTGGGATCAAAATCTCCTTCCCTACACACTTTATGGTACTTGCTTCTAACCACATGGTGCTTGTACACTAAATGCTGCTATTTTAAAACAAGCTAGATTTGAGAATACTGATCTTTTGGGATACGATTAAATCATGCTCTGATATTCATATCAGATTTAAAAGCCTCCTCTGTTCTAAATCTGTCCTGATTTAGGTATGTGCAACTGTAGTTGTA
This sequence comes from Pseudopipra pipra, assembly GCF_036250125.1. Classification (NCBI taxonomy): domain Eukaryota; kingdom Metazoa; phylum Chordata; class Aves; order Passeriformes; family Pipridae; genus Pseudopipra; species Pseudopipra pipra. The sequence goes on along the minus strand of NC_087553.1, from coordinate 48,299,586 downwards.
TGCTTGCAAGAAAGGAGGATTTCACAAAGAACTTGCAGGTCAAATGAGGAATTATCCACAAGGTTATATAACAGCTGAGCAGTAGGGTTGGGACCATAACTCTGGATTTAAGTGTCTCAATTCTGCATCTGATGCCTAATCATTTATTGGCTCTAATTTCATGTGTTTGGAAGGAATTTTTCCCATGGGAGCTTTCAAAATGCAGCTCTAAAAGACTGCAGCTAATTGTTCTTTGAAGCTTTTGGATTCAGAAGGTGCTGATGTAATTTAGAAAACATTTTAACTCAGCCTAGGCTATACAATTAGAAGTAAAAATTGATTCAGCCAACACAATGTGCTCAGAACATGGTGACCTGTAATAAGGTCCCCAAAATACGTACTAAATAAAGGCAAATGGAGCTGCCAATTGCTCCTTGCAGTGACACCCACTGTTCCCCTGTAACATTGTGTCACATACTTGTTTTAAATATATTAGTAAATAATGTAGTATGCTTTCTAAAGTGACAATAGATGGGAAAAAAATGAACAAAGTTATGTGTAGCATTAGTAAAGAAAAGCTTTTAAGAATGATTTGATGCTGCCACTAGCCTCAGACTAGCAACTAATTATACCTGCCCCTCTGGCCTCCTTTACTCACAGGGAGATTCTGATTGCTCGGTGCTGTGCTGCTGTCACTGTCCACAGCCAGCACTGCTGTTGCTCCTGAGAAAACAATGATATCACATACGCCACTGCTGACTGAGGAGGGGGTTGTGTGAATTGGAAACAACAGAGACAGAAACTGTTGCCATACACTTCAAAGTGCTGTGCTTGGGGTACATGTCCATTCAGTAATTGCACAGGAATTCAGTCACAGCAGGATTTTGTAATTACACAGCTTAATTGTTCCTGCCTATTATAAAGGGATCTTTGTTTTTGCCATTTGTCTTTCATGTTCACCCACACTTTCGATTATATTTCTGCTTGCTTGTCCCCTGCTTGTCCCTTACCAATTTCTCCAGAACTACTATTTGCCATTTCAATACACTTCACCATGCACGCCTAGGTTTAATTTCCTCATGCCTCTGCTGTTTTAGTGTTTCTATCCCTGTAGCTCTCAGCCTGCTCCCCTACTTCTATTTCAGCTCCCATTCTCTCACTGAAAACCTCTCATGCTGATTTTACTTAATGCAGTATAATTAAGGGTAGGGTTTTTCAGAGGGAAAAATGTCACTTCTCACAGACTAAAATGGAAAATTTGGCAGATGACATCAAATCTCGTAAAAAGACTTTAAGATCCTTGTGAGGTCTTGAGGTTAGTTTATTTGTTGGTTTGGACCTCTTCCGTGTTTGTTTGAGGACCATTCGGAAGGCCAGTATCACCTACAGATTTGTCTTAAAAGAAACCCCAAAAAACCAAAAAAGCTGCAGAGACAGAAGACCAGCAATTAGGGAAAAAATGGCTTTGGCTTGCTCAGTATGGTTACTTAAAAATCTGCATTTTGTAACTATTTGCATGCAATGTAAATAATAAAACTATTACCTTTTTTTTTTTTTTGTGGTGGCTGCCTTTCTAGTGCATCCTTGAGGCTATTTCAAAATTGGTTCCACAAGAGATGTGGCAGCACTGACCTAGGAGGGAGGGAGAAGAATGCAACTCTGCCTGTGTGCGTGCACATTGTATCACATCCATCTCTCTCGTTGAGAAGACATGTTCGTGCAGCACAGAGCTAACAATGGGGCAACCCTTATTCTGAACCCATCAATACTATGTGGGGTAAAGAAACTACCTGCTTACCCCAGAAGGTAAACATCAGCAGGCTGAAAGAAAGTAAACAGGTACTCTGAAACCGTGGTTGGCACTCTTAGTGTGACCTCTCATCAGCCATGAACCACCCACAGTGATCAGCAAGACTCAGAGTGCTGACTACTCTGCTTACACTGCTAAGCTAGATGAGCGTGCTGTATCATCTTGACTACTGTTATTTTTTTGGCGTGAACTATCTAATTTGTGGTCTTCCATGAATGTTACAGCAACTGCAGAAGCTGCTTTATTTTTAAGCAGTTCTGCTGCACATCTCTACGGACCTGGAATGGCCACCTTCCACTGGCAGGTCTGTACCTATACCTTTCCATCACTACTGCAGGTGCCAACTTCTGCCACCAGCCATTAAGTCACTCTTAAGGGCTATGAGGAGGATCTTGGGTCTGAATGTAAAGAAGGCAGTGGGGTATAACGAGATCTAGGGGAACTATGTTGCAGGTATCAGAGGGCACTGAGGCTAGGCTTCATGCCTGAAAACACTGCATCCTCCATGTAGTGTGGACATGGGCAATGTCCCAGGACCATACTGTGTGAGCACAAACAGGGCATTCAATCCTGCACTCCCCTCACTGGGGGCTGCCGATGGATGACTGTGGTGGTCAAGCCCATGCTAGAACATGAGGACACGAGCAAATGGAATGAAGCTGCATCAGGGGAAGTTCAGATTAGACATCCAGAAAAGGTTCTTCACTGAAAGAGTGGGTTGTCAGTCACTGGAACAGGCTCCCCAGAGAAGTGGAGCTCCAAGCTTGTCAGTGTTCAAGAGACACGTGGACAACACTCTTAGTCATATGCTTTAGTTTAGATAGTCCTGTGAGGAGCAAGGAGCTTGACTCAAAGACCTTTATGAGTCCCTTTCAACTTGAGATATTCAATAATTCTATGATTCTATGTTTTACTTTTGTGTAATTTTTTATAATTGTGTGATACTATTATCATACGTGGTAATAAACAGTTACTTGTTAGAATGAAATGTTTATGCCCTTACCATAATAATGCAATGCAGGGGATTACAGTCATGGAATAACAGGAGTGACACCGTAAAATGACACTGTAAGATGACACTGAAAACTTCAGGGCTGTAAACAAGACACCATCAGTCAGTTAAAAATACACTGACCTGGGAGGTGGGAAAAGCCAGTTGCAGGGGTAACAAAGAGAACAAACAACTCCCACCACTGAACGAAACCATCTTAACACCTATGGAAATAACCAAAGGTGAGTATAACATCGGCAATAGAGGTGGATGTCAAGAATTTTTTGTAAGAATTTTAAGTCTATTGCTATAGAGATTTTTTTTCCCTATGCAATAGCTCTGTTTTCTTTTTCTGTAATTATTAGATCTGGACTGATAAATCTTTCACTAGCTTGTCAAGAACTTACCTACTTTGACAACAGACTCTTGACTTCACAAATTATGTTTGTTTCCTTCTTTCCTATGCAAGCATTTAAGGGTAATAACTGTTCCTCAAGGAAAGCCAACACAATTAAGTTGACTACCATAAGTTATTTATTTCTACCCTTCAAAGATTATGACAGTTTAACAGACCAATGACAGGACTTCAGGAATCTTTTTGTGTTTCGGTTCTTCTCTTTTTTCCCAATGGAGAGGTCACTACAGAGTTTTATGCTCTGCTGCCTGCCTGACCAACTGGAAGCAAAATCTACTTTATTCTGACCAGGCTGAGTTTCAGTATGTGTGAGGCATAACATAAATAGTATGTGATCGTCAAAAGAGTGACAACACAAAGGAACAGAAATGTTTGTCCAGATATCTTTATATGGTAACTTCTATACAGAGTCATCATCAACCCAACCCAATCTTCTCTGTGTAAGTGAAGAGCACTGAACCACTGGTAAGTGTACAGGTATTAACATCAGTCAGGGAATTTTGGTTGTTACTCCCACCAGCATTTCACAGAATTTGGTACCAGCCTTCAGCCAGGTCCCTGGGAACTCTGGCACAGGCAGGGTGGGATGCTTCTCATCCTATGGCAAGCGTCCTATATACTTGAGTGAGTCATCAAGATGCATGCATTAGCAAGTGAGGAGAAACAGGCTCTTTTAAAATGTGATTTGTCTTTCTTTTTTTTTCACCTGTGAATGAGATTAATCCTGTCCTGTGTCACCTCCTTGACATAAAGGAAATTTAGACAAAGAGTTCATATGTAGATAGCTGCATTATATATATGGGTAGATAACTCCCACTGAAAATAAACTCCCTTTTGAATAAAATCCACAAAAATGAGTGTGTGATTCTTTATCAAAAACCATTATCAGAGCCCAGAATCTAGCAGGAATTAGGTCCCTAGTCATGTAATGAAATGGAGATGTATAATAATTAATACTGAAGATGCCACGATCATATTTTTCCCAGTACAATATCAGGTTTAAGATTTATTGCCCTCTTTTGTGCCACACCATTGATTTCTGCACTTGGACCAGGAGTTCTTCAAGCCACAGCTGGACAATATGAAGCACTGATCTGCAATATCCATTTAAGCAATCAGGCTTTTTGATCCTGTGCCCTTTTTTCACTGCACCTTTTCTGTGCTCTCAGGTGGTTGGATCCAATTTTGGATCCAATTTGGCTCAATATTTTCCTCCAAAGCAGACCTCCTCAGAATAGTACACTCAACACCACTCAAACATTCATTTCTCTACTACATGGAGGAAGATAAAAATGCCTTAAATACTCTACAGATAGTTGTATTCCCAAACACGTGGTACTTGATCTTAACTCAAAGCAGGTCTTAGGTATCTCTTAGAGATTTTCCATGCTCTTAAAATGCAAAATGAAATTAAGCTGGAGGAAGCTGAACTAAATGTGTTTTTAGCATAAAGCTTGCTGCAGTCTGTTAAGAGCCTTTTAAATGGATCCTGTAGTGAAAAAGGCTTATGGGTTGCTGAGAAAGCTTTAATGGTACTCTCAACGGAAAAGTAATTGAAGAGATGGGTGAAAAGGGCACCCTTTTTCTTTATTTCAGTCACAGATGCATCAAGGCATGGAAGCAGCAAAACATTTTCAGTACCTATTTGTTAGAACTGAAAGTAAAAAACATCAGTCCTCTACTTCTAGGTACCAATGCAGTAGAAATACTTAGAAAAAAAAATGGTGCATCATTTGCAGCTGCTAACTTTAGTATCTGCTTTGATAAATTTCATTTTATACACAAATGAATGAAGAGTAAGAATGGGAATTTCCTGCTAGTTGTTTAGCACTCACCTGATTTCCAAATGAAGAGAACTGATGAGCCATGATTTGATCTTCAAAGGTTTAAAGCAAAGGTCTTTAAGCTGAAAAGAGTATCAGCTCAAGAGTTTAGTGGGAGTTTTCATACTGTGAGCTTAGAGTGCATGGAAATATCAGTGCACATTCCCATAAGGTGCTTCCCTAATGTTACAATTTGAAGTACAATATTGTATTTTGCAGCAATATTTTTGAACAATTTCTGAAGGTTTCCCAGTTAAAATTTTTACATGAAAATGAAGACCGTGGATACCAGTGGCAGAATACTCTATTTATTCCTGTGCAATGCACTGAAAAGCTCACTGTAGAATCTGAAAGTGAGCACGCAATTCAAATGTGTTAAAGAATGCATTAATCAACAACAAAGTTAGTAAGAATTATTTGATTGTAAAGGTAATACTTATTTAAAAATGTGTCAAGGGAAAACAAAAAATGAAATAGGGTAACAATCACTGGTTTACCCTGGGTAGCAAATATGTTGGCATCATATGATATACATCATATCACGTATTTCAGAAAGCAAAATCACACTAAAACTAATTCTATTTTTTTGTGAAAATGTTTTAATCATTAAAAGCAGTAAGCATTGCTGAAACATTCAGATTCGACAAGAGGCTGGGCATGCTGCGTTTGGAATAGCGCGTAACAAGAAATTTTTGAATTATGTATACGTAATTCAAGAACCTTTTACTAAAAATAGTCTTAGAGTATGTCTTCCAGTTCAGCTAATTAATAAGTACTCTATCATATTTCCTTCTAAGGTAGTTGCTTCCTATGTCAAGAACTGTGGAAATATTTTATCCCTGTAAAATCATAGAATCAACTGGGTTGGAAAAGACCTCCGAGATCATCAAATCCAACCCTTAATGATATGGTCAGCCAACTACGCATTCATATGTTCATAGCTGAGCTTCAAAGTCAAGATAATTTCAATTATAAACAATTTTATATTTGATCTTAAAATAACATTTTAATAATAAATTCCAAATAACTGCTGAGAGTCAAGCAGAGGTGTCATTTTATATTGTGTTCTGACAGTGTCCTGACTAGTAGAAATATCTCCCAGCATCTAGTTAGGGACTCCCTGAGCAAGAGGTACTTTCTATGTGTTTGATAACCTTTAATGGATTTCTCTATCATGAATTTGCCCATTGACTCTTGAAGGTACATGAACTATCTGGAAAAACCTCCTGCCTCAGACTATACTGGCATCTGCACTTGATATGACAACTGATGAAAACAACAAAACACTGACTGAAAACACAAACCATAGTGTATCCATTTGCACTAGACAGGAAAAACCAACCTCATGCTGGTTTTGGCTGGGGTAGAGTTAATTTTCTTCTCAGTGACTAGTATGGGAGTGTTTTGGATTTGTGCTGAACACAGGGATGGTAATACAGAGATGTTTTTGTTATTGCTGAACAGTGCTTACACAGAGCCAAGGCCTTTTCTGCTTTGCATACTGCCACATCGGCTAGAAAGTTGGGGGTATGGAAAGTTGGGAAGAGACAGATGACAGGTCAGGATAGGTGACCCAAATTGACCAGAGGGATATTCCATACCATATGACATCATGCTCAATACAGAAAGTTGGGGGAAGAAGGAAAAAGGCATGGGGGGGACACATTTGGAGTGATGACTCTTCCTAAGTCATCATTATGTGTGATCTTGGAGATGGCTGAACACCTGCTTGCTCATGGGAAGCAGGGAATTAAATCCTTGTTTTGCTTTGCTTGTGTGCGTGGTTTTGCTTTTCATATTAAACTTCATCTCAACCCATGAGTTTTCTGGCTTTTACCATTCTGAGTCTCTCCCTCGTCCTGCTGGTAGGGGAGTGAGTAAACAGCTGCATGGGTTTTGGTGGCTGGCTGGGGTTAAAGGATTCCAAACCCCCATCCGTGGAGACAGGACTGGAAGCACAATGCAGCCAGCTCCGATGCACAGCGGATCTGGTTGACAATCAGTCCTGATGCAATCTGGTATGCACTAGGAAACCCATCAGCTGAACAAATATCCTGCCTTTTTGTGTGCGTACAATATATGCAACTTACAGAACTGGTTTGTACTGAAATATAAGAACTTGCAATATTATGTGTGAATATCCAAACACGTCAGTATGGTCCAATTGCCAAAAAATGGCCACAATACAGTTGAGTCCTTGCGTATTTGGATTTTCATCCTCACTGAATGAAACCACGGCCGCCGCAATCCAACGGCCTCGTGCGCTTGGACACTCAAACTGTAAATACAGGCGCTGAAAGAGGACCAGACCAAGCACATTATTTTAGCAGAGGGTCTGCTCCGTGCCTGGCACCAGATGAACCTGCCAGGCCGCACAGCCGAGCACCGCCGCAACCGCGACCCCTCCGGGCCGGCGGGGCGGCCGCTCGGGAGCACGACGGGCCCCGCGCCGGCCCCCCACGTGACCCGGGCGGCTGCGGCCCGCCCCCCGCGGAAGGAGTAAAGGGTAAGCGGGCACAGGCGGCCGGGGGCGGGCGGAGCGATGGGAGCCGGGCGGGCTCAGAGCGCCGCAGAGTCGGGGCGGGGAGGCGGTGGGGGAGCCTGCTGGGGGAGGGGGGAGCGCGGCCGGGCGGGGGGAGACGTGGCTCGGGGTGGGGTGGCGGGGAGCGACCGGCGCCCCGCGGCGGGCCCGGCCGTGAGCCCGCGCCGGGCGCTCCGTGCCGCCCCCGCCCCGCCCCTGCCCCGCCCGCCCGAGCCGCCCCACGGGCGGGGTCCCCGCGCGGCGGCGGAAGCGCTGCTCCCGGCGTGCAGCCGCTGGAGCCTCCCGGCAGCGTGTTGGGTGTAGGGCTGTTCCCTTCTTCCTCTTTCAAATTACCGAGATACCAGTGCCCAGGGGGAAGGGACTGGATTAAACAGAACTTGCAGAGCCAGCAGTGAGAAGCAGCGTTGTTCTCCGCATCCTCTGCCTGTCAGAGGCGGTGCTGGAGACGGTCGTGCCCCGGTGCCGGTGGAAATGTAGCATGTGCGGGGGAACAGGCTGGGAAGCGACTCCGGAGTTGTGCTCCCGTTCGCTGGCATCACGTCCTGCACCTGGGACTTGTGCTGTGCGCTGCTTTTGGTCCTGGACTGGATGCAGTTCTTACTTAACATATTTTCCTGCTTTATTAAATGTCTGTCAGATATCATGTGTGCCCTATGATGAACACAGTTAATGGCAGTTACCTAGTATTCTGATGGAGGGGCTTTCCTGTTACCCTACATCATGAACATCTGAGAGAGAAATTTTTTTTTTTTTGGTTTATAATGATACAACTTCTCTTAAAGTGGCTGCTTTTCTGCATCTGTTCTTAGTTAAATGCTTCTCTGTGTAAAGGCTGCAATGCTTGAAGCTGAAGAGATTTAGCCAGTTCCTAGATAGGTCCTGGTGTTCCTACCTTTTGAAAGGAAAATTATTTTTTTTGGAAGTTGGTGAAAAGCTTAGATAGAAAAACTGCAGCTGTAGACTAACTTTCTAAAAATCTTTTAATTAGCTAGTATTCCATTGCAGGTTTTTTTTGTTGTTGTTGATTTTTGTTTTCTTTTTTCTTCATATCGTTGCTGTTCTGAGCACACTGAGATACCAAAAAAAAGCAAAGGTGGTCTAGGAAAGCTGCTTTACATCCCTCTAAATAACTTTCTTGTACCAACACATTTTTATTTTCTTTTTATTCCCCAAAAGCATATGTCACACATACTTGTTCATTGTTCAACTAGGAAGAAAATAGAAATTGTCAACAGAATATACATGGAAGACAAGTATTGGGGATTTTCAGGTTAAATGAAATAATTTCTCTAAAAGACTTCAGAATTAGGCTTGATTTTTCCATTATGCAGCTTTGTAACTGAATCCATGTACATTTTGTGAAAAAATGTAACATTTTTAACTACTCTGTTTGGGAAATTTCCAGGAGTCTTCCATTTAATTTAATTTCAAAATTACAGATTCTTCTGTTTAACTTGTATGTTGTTACTGAAATAAATTTTCTTTTGGAATTGGTGGTAAATAACTATACACGTGGTATAGTAGTGGGTGGTATACAGATCCATGAGAATAGTACTTTTAATCTTGCTGAATAATAATTTTAAGATTCAAATCACTTCACAGTTGGAATTTTATATTGAAAACTTTATAAGTTGACCAATGTGCCACAGATTTCAGCTATTTCTGGAAATCTGTATCCTTATGTTTGCTGTTTAGTTGTTTTGCTTGTTCTCGAGACCTGAGAAATTTATATAGCAGTTGAAATTGTCACAAATCCCAGACTCAAAATCAATATGGTGGGGAATGATTGTTACTGAATAAACTAGGTATGCTCTTAACAAGTCCCACAGTGGCCTCTTATGTTCCAGGAGAACCCGAGTTGTTAAAATAAAGGAAGTTATTTTCGAAGGCACAATTTTCTGTATTAGTTTGTACATTTAGTGTATTGATATGGCACAGACAGTAGAGAGTAAGGAGTTGGTTTGTCAGGCCTTACTGCTGGATGATTTCATGGGAATAGACTGTTGGGGAGTCAGTTCTAATTTCCCTGCTTTGAGCAAGCATGCACAAAACTGCCTTTACAGTAGCTGTGGGAGAACTAGTTATTTTTGTAAAATATGCTGAAAATTGAAAATACCTTTCAAATGTTTCTTGCATTCATTTGTTCTTGTATTCATCTGATTTTCCATTAGGCTAGAAGAAACTTCCCTGTTCCCTACTAAATGTACTTGGTCTTAACCCAAATGCAGAAGCTTTAAGAAGAATTCATTTCTGACAATATTCATGTTTAGAATTGAATGCTGTTATTCTTAGGCTTCTTATTGAATGTAATATGAATACTTAATGTTATATATTGTGGTTAAAACTGAATATTCCTTTTTTGTTGTTGTTTTTGCCTAAATTGAGTTCTGGATAATCACAACTAAGAGCACAGGTTCATGGTACTGGAAAGAATCCAGAGACCTAACTAGATAAATGTGCAAATTCATTTAAATTCAAAGGTTATGCTATTGTTTACGGTTAATATAATTTACAAATTCAGTGAGTTTTGAAGCAACTGCTCATTTATGCAGTCTACTCAAGACCAAAACATAACAGCAGCTAGTAGATGTTCATAAAGAACACTTAAAATCAATTTATAAAATTAACTTACTTAACATGCATTGAATCTTTAGGCTCAAAGCAACACAGGACTTTCAGTTGTAAAAAGCTAAATACCTGTTATGTTGCTCTCTTAAGTGATTTCCAAAATTGATGTAATTTAGTACTTTCCTTTACTTGCAATATATATTAATGATTATTAGAAGATGTAGAAACATGAGTAAAACCAAATATTGTAACTTTTATGTTAGAAAAACTGGTACTCTGTCACCTGTGTGATGGTACGTGGAACATACTGCATTACATCTAAAGTTTAAGTGCTCTGAAAAGATCTGATTTGTAACAATTACTGACTTTTTTTTTTTTGTATTGCAATTCTTTTTCTTGATGCTTGTATGTATAAAATGGAATAGTGAATAACTTTTCAGAACTGAGGAGTGGCTGATTACTCTCTGTCCTGAACTTGTTGTTAATTTGATTGCTGAGTGAAACTTTGATCTACAACTGTATTTTCTTCAAATTTTTTTTTATGTTTGAAGAGTCAGATATTTGGTTTAGAAGTACAAGTTTGTCCATGAGGGTAAAATTTCTATACTTGAGACACAAAATTAATTTTTAAGACTAGTAATATGAATTTCTTTCCAGTTGCAACCAACATGTGAACTGAGCCTTTGTACATGAGATAGATCCCAATGATGGGATGTAATAATATTAAATTAAAAGAAGAATCGGTTCCATATTAAATTTATTTTTTTCCCTCCAGTAATAATTCTGTGACAGATTATGTTGCTGAGTCTTGTAGTTTAAGCTTTTTTATTTGGTTTGTGACCTGAAAGCTCGTTATGTTGATCTGTTTTTTTCTGCTGCTGAGAACTTCTCTGTATGTTATAGCTCTGATAAGATTACAAAAGTGGATTTTTATTGTTGTTTTTCTTTATTGTGGTATATTGGAAAAAAAATCCTGCATATTTCATAGTGATGGGAGCTATTATATGAAAATTGTAATTGCTTTAATTCAAGTTTAGGCATAAAAACCGGTACAAAATAGAGTTGAAGCTAACAAAATCTGCTGCTTTGTATTTGGAACAAGCAAAACATCTAGGCATCAGGATAAAATGACTGACTTAGAAGAAAGAGAACAACAGAGCATACATGTGTAGTTGCTGAAACTGTTGATTAGGTTAGGATTTGTTGTTTCAATGACACAACAGTTGTTTCCAGGACGTATGACATTTCCAAACTCACAATAGAGTGCTATTCTTTAATGTCTGTGTGCCAGGGGTTACAGAGAGAGTAGTATGATGGAGGAATAGAGTGAGCAAAACCTGAATACAGAGTATAAATACATTAGTGGAATAGACATGTTACCACTATGGTGGAATAATACCAGGATGAAGCTGTCTTTATTGAAGGATACATGAGAGATCCTTCTGGAACTAGATAGTATTTTTAAATGAAAACTTAAATACACTGATCTATATTGATTATTTTAACTGAAGACTTAAGTGGACTTGTCTATTTTGATTCTTCTGTGGCATTCATCACCATCATATCTGTGCATCAGCCTGTACTTGGATAAATTTATGTGATTTAAATCAGCCTACTAAAAGGTCTGCATACTTGTACCCTACAGTAATCCATGTAATGTAGAAGTTATTGAAATGTACAACTAAAGTGGGAAGTGAGTCAGGCTGCATGGCAGTAGTTAGCTCAGGCCTTGTATCATGAAAGGTTGTAAAAGGGGCACATGTTGAAAAGATCACACAAATTCTGATACTGAGCAACATCCTGTTCCTCATGATTGTTAGACTAAGTATAATAACCTTGTCTTCCAGTTATACCAGTCTTAAACCAAAAGCTTTTGTTCTCAGTTTTATGTTTCATAGGATGCAATAAAATTGGGCTCATTCATGTATTGTGGTATTTTGTATTATGAAAGTCTTCATTTTCAAACTGCATATGCCTGAATTCTAATGTGGTGCCATTGATTTATAGAAAAATGCATATCGTGACAGTTGGTTATTTCAATGGATTATAGAACTATATATAGATTCGTGAACAAGATCAAATAGGTAATTTCAAAAAAATGTAGCAGTCTTGGCAGGGTAGGTGTTTTGCATATAGGTTGTAATTCCCTTCTTCCTGTTCCCTCACATGCCTTTTTGTAGAAGCACATCAGGGGCCTTTCTATTTCCTTTGTGGATGACTGCTAATGCCTTGTTTTTACAGCTATTTTTCCTATCATACTTCTGCAGGTAATTTTTAAGTACCTAGGTTTGCAAATATATTGTAACCTGGGGCTTTGTGAATTACTTGGTGATTTTCTACAGGCTGTTTGATAAACTGTGTCTTCTAATGTGCAGGCAAGTGTAAGAAAAAGTAAACAGTTTATACATAGAGAGCTATCTAAATAGTATCTCTTCTCCATATGTTGTAGTACCCACGAGAGGCTCATTATAATACCTGGACCTTTTGTGCACCAAATACTTCAGTCCAGATAATGCTGTGCTCCATCTGCCTTAATCTCTGAGCTGCACAATATGAAATTCTTAATGCTTTGACCTGCTATATGCTAGCATTTTTGAGCTTGGATTTTTCTTGTCCATGTTGCCATTTTAAACAATTTTTCAAGGTTGTTGCTTTGAAATTTTTCAGTTCTACTGAATTATTCTACTTTATTGGTTTTTTTTCTCTAAACCAAGTGTGACTTATGAATGTTGGAAAGTGTATGAATCTCTAAGTTTTTTTTCCTACTTTTTTGATTTTTTTTTGGTTGGTTTTTTTGTTTTTGTTTTTTGTTTCTGTTCTATCTTTAAAGTATTGTGATTGTTGATCTTATTCAGGGTGTCACTGACTGGGCAGAGATCCAGACATATAGGTTGGGGAATTTATTTTTTTTCAGCAAACAGTACTTTGCTTGCTTCACTGACATGCATTTAAATCTGCTGTCAACATAAACCAGATACTGCACTATATTTCAGAATTTCACTCCAGAAACATGATGCTCTTAAAATCTGCAGATGTTTTAGAAATTTCTAAGAGCAGAATATTAATTCCAGGAGTAATAGCTATCTAATGTTTTATTTATATATAAACAAATACTCCAACCAGAATTTTTTTCTTTTATTTTAAGGATCTTTGTTGTGTCTACCCTTTACCACCCTAAATTCTTTCCCGTGACTGCAGTAAATGCTTATAATTACTTTTTTCCCTTCTTTTCTCCTACAACCACCAAAATGTAAGAGAAGACAACACTGCAGATTTTAATCAAACAGTGTTTATCAGTTGAAGATTATCCTTTCACATGTAGAGTTACTGGTAGAAGATAATGCTGCAAACTGCCTTTCTGCTGCTTAAGTTCTAGCTCTTTCCCTGTGGCAGTGCAGGACAACTTGAAGCACCTCATACTGAAAGAGTGATGGGTAACCTTCCATTTACTGGCAGCTGGATGGTGAACTGTTGTGTCACTGGCATGGCAACTTTGCATGTGCACACGCTTATCCAATGGTAAATGCTTGTCTATGCTTTTTGGAGGGGAAAACTTATGAAATAGACCTGGCAAAAATGTGTGCACTGTTCAGTGAGATACTGGCATGTAGTAACTTACCTTTGTGTTAAAAATATTTTGTTATAAGAAAGGATTCATGAGGTGGAAGCAGCAGTTTAAAGGGCAATTGCCAGCTGGTGAAAGGCAGCATTTCTCATAATAAAACTTCAGTTATGTAAAATAGTCTTGTACCTTGGCAGCAGTACCTGGATATTCAGCTTGTTTTTCAGAAGTATGACTAATACAATCAAACAACTTGTGTTTCCGTGTACTTTGTAGGTATTTTTCAAGCATGTTCAGTGGTTCAGGGTTAAATAAATAGATGGGAGATAGCATAATACGTGGTGAGTTGGAGTGGGATCATCCCGTGTCATTACTTAGCTGCCCAGTCAGCCAGTATGCTTTTAACTTTCTGAAGTAGTCGCAAACAAGGACTGATTATGTTACTGTGTGTCCCTCTGATATATATGACAATTTGAATTGATTTTGCATGTTTGCAGTTACCACAAGTGTGGAAATGATGCATTTGAAATGCTTCGGGTGTGGAAGTATTTAATAAAGATAAGCTAGTACGTTGCAAATAGCCTTTCTTTATTTAACACAATCCATCTTTGGGGGTCAGAAATTAATAATTACCAGTGTATGGAGAGAAAATAATTTATAACTTTTTTTTTTTCCAAATGCATAGTTAGATTTTATCTGGTTATTATTTAGCACAGGATCACAAGAAATGTTCAAATTAGCTAAAGGATAAATGTCAAGTATCAAGACGTTCCGTATAATAGACATTTAAATTCTGATGAAGATTTATAGTTGTTTGGGGTATTTTCCTTTCTCATGTGCACACTTGTTTTTTTTTCCACTGTGTGTATTGCGAGGCCTTAACAGATAAATTTATTCTTAATAGCCCTTGTTGAAATTGCTACGTGTTGACGTTACCTCAAATTTGTTTGGGTTTTTTTTCCCTTCATGTTTTTCAGATTATGGCACAGGCTCAGGGTTTGGGGAAGAGATACATTAAAGCCTTTTTAAAAGGTTTCTTTGTTGCCGTTCCTGTCACTGTGACTTTCCTGGATAGAGTTGCCTGCGTGGCAAGAGTGGAAGGAGCATCAATGCAGGTATTGCTGGAAATATCTTTTGTCTCTCAGGAAATTAAAAAGTGACTCTCCACTGACAATAGCAAGGTGGAAAAAATCTTTTTCTCAATTGTTATTAAATGACAACACTGTAGTATGAAATAGTTTAATTTCTACTTTGTTAAACAAATACTTTTGTGATATGAAAGAAAATCTTTTGAGAAGAAAACTTCCCAAAATTCTGTCTCAGTAAAAGGAAGAAGTAGTATGGAGAAGTAGTGATAAAGATATATTGTTTTAATACCTTCCTAGGCATTTAGAAATATTTGGAGCAATACCTTTTGTCTCTTGGGATTGATGACTCACAAGGAGGCTTTATTAATTTTTAGTAGCTGCATTATAGTAACTGTGAGGCAAAACTCTTTTTTGCCATACTTGCTCTTACTAGTGAACATGTATGGCACCATTGCAGTGAAGAATGCTGAAAGTGGCATGAACAATATATAATATTCATATATTAATACATGCTTATCAGGACATAGGTATCAGTTCAGTGTTTTTACTCTGGTTATACTGAATGTTTATACAGTGTAAGCAAATAATTATAAATAACCTGTGTAACATTTAGACAATAAATACTCATGATACTGAACAGCTACTTTTACTCTGTTTTGGAACTTGAAAAAGATATGTTTTAATGTAGCCAATTTCTGTATTGTTGCTTTGCATTTTAAGTCATAAGCAGTGCGCATTGCTGTGCATCACCACTGATAACCGTAATATATTTTGTTCCAATCATGCAACATTGCAAATAGCAGAGACTAAGAATTCTGATCTTGGATGTCAAACCCTCTTTTCTGATTGTCTGGATAAGCTCAGAACCTTGAAGAGAGGCTTCATAGCAATCAAGACCAGCTGCTGGAGTCTGAATTGTGCAGTATTTACACAGACAAAACTTGGGCTAGATCCTGGACTTGACTGATTTGTGTTTAATGCTATAAAAAACATGTGGGGATCTAGAGCCACATGAAACATTCAAGATGCAGATGCATATTGGATTTTCTGATTTTGGTTTTACATTTTTGTTTGTTTGAGTTTTGTTGCTTTTTGCTACTGGTGAGCATGACCTGAACATTTAAATTTTGAGGTGTTTTTTCTTTAGCATGCCACAATGCCTTTCATTGTTTGTTCTTTTCTGTCTGTGATCTAGTGGTCTGTTTGACATCTTTTCTTGCTTGATAGTTTTACCTCAGTAACTGAAAAGAAATTTTTTAGATTTTCCCTCTCCACAAGGTGTTGAGCCCCTCTGGTCAATACCTCAGTTCTACATTTTTGTGAAAGTCAAAGTCCCAGTGCTGGGCAGTTGTTTTGTTTAGTTTGGTGTTGTTCTGGAGTGTTGCTTCTCTAGTCACTTGAAGGGCATATCATTAACTATGGTTTATCCATGGAAGGTTTGGAAAACCTTCCAGTTATTTGCTCAGATTTATTCAACTTGACAAAGAAGGATATGCTCTCTGTAGTGGCTAGGGAAAGCAATATCAATTCACTGTCTGATTAAAATTGAAGCTCTTCCCTTGCCTCATCTGTTGACTAAACATTACCTCTGTTGATCGAAGTATGGCTAGCTTGAAAACTGACATTTGTAATTTTACTGACATCTCAGTGTCTGTAAAATTCTCTAGTTTTATTCTGGACTGTAGCACTGAAATAGAAGTTTAAAACAAACTTCTATGCATATGGATGTTTTCCAGATTACAAAAAAAAAAAAACCTAGTGCTTTTAATAAGATACTGATTTCTTTGCCAAGATTTATTAGACATTTAAACAAGTCTGACAGGGACATAATTATAAGGAATATATCCCTCTTTTGCAGAGTAGCTTAAAAGAGTACTGGTCATCACGTTGCAATTCTGTCTGTTTACTGTGTTCTTTGAAAAGTGATTTATACTGAATGTATCTGAAAGCTAGGGGTATGACGGCGTTTGAAGTTCAGTCAGTTTGTAGTCATCTATCCTTCAATCACATGCTTCCAATGATACCTTATTGTCTCAATTTGAAGATATCATGGTAAGATTTACAAGAATTGTTTGTAATAGACCTCTGAAATGTCTAGCTGGCTTTGTGTACTCATCATTGTGATTCCTGCTGGGCCTGAAATTAAAAGTTTCGTCAAGAAGCAAGAAATAAATCTCTCTGTGTCCCACACACTCTCCTGCTCTTGTTCCCTGTTGTGCTCTGCCTCCCCCCTCACTTTCTTTTTGTTTTGATGCTGCTTTGTAGTTACTGATGATGGTAATACTTTGATACCCTAACAAGCATGCTGAATAAAGCTTCTAATGAAAGTACAAATTTTCTGATTTATTCCCAGTCAAGACAGACTTCATGCATTTCATTGTCTCAAGCTGATGCTGTGTTTCTACAGTGCTTTCAGCCATAATTCAGTCATAATTCATTTCAGTCATAATTCTTGTACTGACTTCAGTGTATATGTATATTAACCCTAACCTATAGGGAATAACAGTGAACTATTGCATTTTATAATTTTAACATTTTTAATTGTGTAATTTCCTTTTCTATTTCTGAAATTACTGGGTTTTTTTAATCCTCACATGAGGTGGTTTTGTTGCTTAGGATTTTACAGATAGATGTGCTCATCTAGCATTCTGTTAATAATGAGTTTCAAGTGAGTTGTAATCTGTTTACAACATTGAATGTAAGTGACAAAAATAACTGGTAGTAAGATTTCTTAATTGCTTGTTGTGGATTTTTTGTGTGACTCCTCTTGTAGTGCTGGCTGTATACTTTAAAATGTTTGTTATTATGTGGCCATCTTGATATTGATTTATGTAATTTTTTTATTGAGTTTCATTGCTTGTCTGGTATTATGAACTCTTCATACATACTGATGTGGAAAAGGAACTCTCTATGGATATATAAATTTGTAAATTCCTTAAATTGAATGGACTGCAAGTGAAACAGAGATGGAAGATGACAGCATATGTGCAGCTTAATGTGGAAGTTCTGTTGCAAACAGTTCAATACCAAGGATTACAGCAAGTGGCTTGAGTGGTGACCTCTGACAAAGCACACTTGTTTCCACAGCAAACATTATTGAATGTTCTACTCCATTATGCATAATAGCAGTTATTATCCTGTGGCAGTTTCTCCTAACTTTATTATTAGAATTACTGTACCTAAGCCTGTAAACTCATGTGAATATTCCTTATGTTCCCCAAGCTTCAAGTAAATAAGCTGTGACTATCACTAGTGACATAAAAACTACCAAGTTAATAATTATTTATAGTAAAAGGGAGTGTTTTATCCTCCTGCTTATAGAACCTTATGTCCTATGAGGCTTCATCACATGGCTGGGGATCTCAATTTGCATGCTTTTAGCATTAGATTAGTTAGTGGTTAGAAAGAGTAAATGTTTTGTGGCTTCTGCACCACAGTTTAAATTAGGACCTCTGTGTCTCATTTGTAGCAGGCCGTTATGCCAAGAACTTGAGCAAAGAAGTCATAATGCTTCAAGCTAGAAGAAGGAAGAGGTCCCTGTATTATTTTGTTTCTTATAAAGAACCCTTGTGAACCTATTTGTTGACTCTCTTTGAGAAGCTCTATTTTGGTTTTGCTAGATCTGAAACCTTACTAGTAGTAAAAATATCATGAGGAATAAGTTGTGTTATTTCTCTACTTTTGCTGTAGAATCCAATTTTTGTAAGTTACAATAGAGAAAGGCTTGCTGAAGCATTTAGATTTTCTTTTTTGTAATAGATAAAAGTAATTGTTGATGTAAAATGAAAGTCTCCTAGTTTTCCTTAAATTTCTTCTAACAAAATTGTATTTTTGTCTGTGCATTTGTCAGGTTGTTTTGTCAGAAAGAAAAGCCCAACACTGTCATATTTTTCTCAAACATAACGTATAATGAGTTGGATATCCACTCTGTGTGTCAAAACCACATTAGCTATTGTTAAAAATGTATTTATAGTGCATTAAGTTAAAAAGATTATGTAATATCTAAATGCATTTCAATTCTAAAGCATTTCCTTTGTTTAAATACAGAAAACAGCTGCAACAACCCAACTAGGGCAATACTGTACCTCCCTGGTGTATTTCTCTGTAAGATGTAGTTAATATAGATTTATTTGAGAGGAAAAGTCTGTGAACAGTCATGTAGATTTTTTCTAAGTATCAGCTGTGAAATACATCATCTTTTGAAGCAGTGGTTTTAAAATTTCAATTTGTTACATCCTTTTGGCCCTTTAACATAGATACTTTTGAATACTAAGGAGTTCAGTCTGTGAGAATATCCTATATGTATGATTCCTTCTTTGTAAGATCAGTCTCTGCCTTATGCTTAGTACTGTTGTTAGCTTCTGGCCCATATCTGCCTGCATTTAGCAAAATCAGTATGACTGTGAATTGTTAATGGATTTGTGTGTAGATCAGTTGTATGTAAATAAACGATTCTTTGGTGGAAAATGCTATGAAGGTGGTAAATGATTTTGGAAATCCTGATTAAAACCTGTTAATCAAATATCTGCTACTTAACTTCTGGTTTTCATTTATCTGGTTTTTGCAGTGCTTAGAGTCTGGTAGATAAAATAGTGATCAGTGTTAATATGTTTATAGCTTAGACTTGAACCATATGTCTATGGATGTTAAGGTGATCTGCTTTGATCTGCAGACTTACTTGACTAGAAACTTGCCCATAGTCCACAGCTCAAAATGTAACTAGCCTTGTTTGCTGTTGAAGTAAACATATTGTGTCATATCCCTCCCCCTCCCCCAACACATTTATTCTTTTGACCTATCATATTGCTTACTGTTCATTTGAATTACACCTACTGAGGACCCCAGCACAGTACTTCCTCTTGCACCTTGAAAAGCAATTTTTTCACAAGTCTAATTTGACATAGATGTTTTTCAACCAATCAGGTTAGCAAAGAAAATATGAAGAAACTGTAGCAAAGAGAAATCTGCACTTCCAATTGCTTCTGAATTAACCATCTGTATTTAAGAGCAAAGTTTTGCTGAATGAGAATACAATTAAATTTAACATTGTGTAATTACTTGTGTTGAGAACAGTTCATTTCAGTCTCCCAACTGGTTTACTTATCAAAGGTACTATTGATCTGGGGAGGGGCATATCAGCAGTGAAAGTCTAGTGGTTCTTGGGAAAGTCCAAGTTAGATTTAGATTGTAAGGTGAGCCCTAAAACCCTCTTCTACAAAACAAATGAACAAGCAAACAAAAAACAACCACAAAAAAAATTAGCTAATATTGCAGCTCTCATACTGACAAATGAGGGGCTGCCTAATCTCAATACTCTGTTTTATTGCATATGTCACCTAACTCTAGAATCTAAATTAAAGGTCATCTGCTGTCCAACTTGGAGATACTGTAATTGTATTTGAAGAGACTGAAAAAGCTTACTGAGAAATAAGCTATCAGAAGACTTTAGCCTGGAATACTCTTAAATACTTTCTGTCTAGTAAAAAGGAGTATTTTTATTGAAATGAGCTCTGCAAAACTAAATGCAGACAGTACTGTGACGGACTACTTCCTTCCTCTGACATTTCCTATGGGTTAACTTGGAGCCACCATTGACCAGCTACTCTGGTTTTGTATCACATCCCACAAAATAATTATGTGTGGTTCTACATACCTCCTAATACTCTGTACTCATTAATTACTTGGCTATTTTAATGCTGATTTTAGTGACCAGTCTTGTTTCTATGTGTGGTTCTGTGAGAGTTCAAGCTCCTATTTATCCTGTTATGGAAGGCTCGCATTTACTGCCGGTGCATGCTGTAGGTGTAGGGTTTGTTTTTTCCCTTTGCAAAGGATGCTGGAATTAGTACTGTTATAAGTACATATTTAATTTTTAGTGCATTATGCTTGTATAAGCAGTAAAATGCCAGCAAAAAAATTGTTGCTTTTTTTCTTTCTGGGAATTAGTGTTTTTAGTTCTTCTTTGATTTTAATATTAAATGATAACCACTAAAGGCAATCTCTTCTTTTCATCAGGCTTCCTGTAAGTATTTATCCTTTGTAATTCGATTTACATGCAGTAGTGCACTGAAAGATATGAAGTACAGTTTGTCAGAAATTAATTATATTTAACATGTCATTTAATAAAGAAATATATTTCTCATAATACAACAGATTCCTGGCCTCTTACAGTAAATGGGCATGTTTTTACTGATTTTAATGGATTTTACCTGTTGGTGGAATGAGAGGTGGAAAATCCATAAAGGAAATGTAGATCTAAAGATGATTGGGTTTTTTTTGTCCCCCTCTCTCAGCCTTCTTTGAATCCTGGGGGAAGACAAGCATCTGATGTAGTGCTCTTAAACCACTGGAGCATTCGAAATTATGACGTACAACGAGGGGACATTGTGTCATTGGTGTAAGTAATTTTGCATACATTTCAAAACGTGCTTATATAGATGTTGAACCATCAATATTTAATCTAGAATCATGTAAGTATATATACGAGCAAGGAACATAAAATTTTTGATAACATGTTATTGTTATTCCTGTCATCCATTTTCAAAACTCAAATGTTCAAAGAATGCATTACCAAGTTTTTTTAGAAAAGAATGCTGTGCAAGATATGTGATACAGCATATATGTATACCAAAACTGCCAAGAACAAAGAGTTGTGAGATAAAGAGAGAAAACAGATAAAACATTGTGGCTTTAAAGTTGTTTGGCTATACACTCATATTTTTGAGAAATATAGTCTTTCCTTATCAACTCATACTTTTTTTTGTCCTGGAGAAATATGTCTACTGAATAAAATTTTAGATAGGATCACAAGAATTCAACCACCTTCCTAATGGAGAGATGGAGCAAAAAAACCAATTTTGCATTTACAATGGGAAGGTCTGTGTATCAAGTCAAAAGGTGGCAGTGTTTCACTGTTGAAAATATTCAAGATTAACAGAGGACAGAAACTCCATTTCAGCCTTAATATAATATAGAAATGGAATGTCAAAGTGTGTATAACCAACACAGTGATATAATACATACTCGTACTACATGGTTGGATAGTTTAAGCTTAAGGTTTTAGTTTTCTAAGTGAAATGCATATTGTGTAGATTTTAACAGAAATGTCTTTGGAAGCTATATTATCTGGCTTCCTTTTTGTCATATATCTCTTTTAATTTTCCCATTTTTTTGCCTATGTCTTCCCTGTAGTGGTAATTTGTAAGACAATTTTCGCTACCAGCTCTTAAAGCCAACCTTCTCACATATTCTTCTTTTGTTAGACACTTAAAATTTACATTGTGATCTGTCTTCTTGTCTGTAATGTAACATTTTCTGTAAATGATCCAGCTACAGATATGAATTAATTCAGGTTTGCAACAACAATATTGCAAAAGGACTCTGATTTCAGGTCGTTTAATGATTGCTTGTAACATCTCATTCTGCCTGTGTGGGCATCCCTCTGCCCAAGTCATGCTCTGGTGATCGTTTAAACCAGTCAATGTAACTGATTAGTAATTAATAGACTGAACAGAAAATGAGCATGTTGTCTGATCAGAACACAGAATTAGCAGTTTCATTCTTGTTATATTTTTGATTGTTTGTGATTTCATCTGAGATTTCGGCATTGACTGCTTTCACTTTGCTGTATGTTTGAGCATGATAACTGGTCTTTTAGATGCTGTGGGTTTTTTTGTATATTTGCAAAATTTTACCTTATCTCTAAGGCAATTGTGAAGTTTATGTACACTCATATGGAAGAAATCACATTGCATTTATGAACTGTACTGAAGTTTCTCTTAGTCTTTGGGAAGTACATTGAATAATCAGATTAGAGAATTCAAAAAGGACTTTAAGATCAATACAAAGAAAGTTAAACAATGTAAATATAATCTATTGAATAGTTCTGGTATGAAAATATTGAAGGATATTTTATATATCAGTAACAACTTTTAAGTTAAGTAATTCATGATATGGGTTTGTCAGAATCATCTTTGGCCTAATATTGTATTTTAAAGTTTTTAATTATGTTATGTTGTAAAGGCTTGCAGGATATAGTAGCTGAATGTGATTTTGTACTCATGAGTTTTTCAGACTTAATTTTGGTAAATTAGGCTTTTATTGTCTAAACAGGTTAGTACTTTTATCCTTTTCATTTTGATTATTTACCTATGGTTACTATAACTCACTGGTGAATAGATATCCTACGTATATGCTTGAATTTTACTTGGTCATCCTCAGAGGAATTGACTGATTTAGCTAAGGCATGAACAGGGAAGGCCGGTCTCCCACCAGCTGCTGCTTTTTCTGTTCCTTCAGAAATCCATTTGAGAAAGTGTTGATGTGACTGAGATAGGCAAATAGATATGTAAACCTTCTTTTGTGTCCTTCTTGGCTGCTTTACATTTGTCCACTCTCTCCTCTTTGCCAAGTTATAGCAGAAAATGACTAGGAGGTTATGGAAGGGTAGTCTCTTGCAGAACAAGAGCTGAAGTAAAATATTCATTCATGGAAGCTTGACCAGGGCCATCCAAACCGATCGTTTTCTTTGCACCATGAGGTGTCATTCTGGATGGCTGCTATTTCTATCACAATTCTTAAAAGGGATTGTTGAGATCCCAACTGGCAAAGTCCAGCATAAGTAGGAGGCCAGCAGCCAGAACTTGGAGCAAATAGATGAGTTAGTGTTGATGGTCCTGAACGACTCAAGAGAGAATCAGTGAGCTAGTGGTTATGGATTCTGATACTGCTTGCAGATCTAAAAGTTTTTCCTCTCTCGTCCAACTAGTTCTTGATAAACATATATATTTGTTATATTCTGACTTTTATTGCAGATGAACACCCTGTCCCCAAGTTCTTGGGGGTATTTATGCCTAGTTAAGGTACTAAGTGAAGATTGCGAGTCTCTGTAATCCCTGTCTCTGTATCTGATGTAGATGAAACCATGTATCACAACCACAGCTGTGAAATTAGCCACTGTGTGTGCAAGCATGTGCATTTATCTGGTTTTGGACATCATATTTAGAATGGCATTAGTCCTTAAAACTATAAAATTAGAGTCAGATAAAAATAATGGAGAGATAAGTTCGTAGCAAAAAATTACTTGTTTAATCACGGTTTAGTGTTTTACAAATAGTTAAATCTTACCTCAGCCTAGAGGCAAGAAGTTTTTTTTTTCCTCTGAACTTCAACTCATCCTTATTGATACCAGAATTAAAAGAACTCAGTGTTACATGTTTAACTTTTGAACTCATAATTTTAAGTTGATTCAAAGCTGTGAGAAATACATATCATTCTTAACTTGATCACTTGCTCGAGCTTAATTTAGGTACTGCTATATTACTTGGACTTATACAACTAAAAATCAACACAGGAATAATTATTTAATAAATTAAGTAATTTCTCTTATTACACATTCCAGAACACTATCTTTGCATCTCTTAAAAAGCTTTAAAAAAAAAAAAAACAACTGTGTGGTTTTTTGGTTTGTTTTGGAAATGCATTTATTTAGCTTCGAAAAGAAAACAGCCGTGTGGCACGGGGTCACTTTTCAAAGATAAATGGATGCACGTTTTTCAATAACTTTTGTATTGAAACAGGCATTCTGTTTTGTGAGAGCTCTGCTGAGGTAGATACGAGCAGTTATGTAGAACTTTGTCAGATGTGAGTGCCAACAGCATTGTAGCTGTAGCACTGTGCATCACATTGTAGGCTGTACAGGTCATGCAGTTCCTCGGGAATATGTGCTGCAATGGCAATTCCCAGTACTTGTGGAGATAATGCTCTTCTATTGTGGATTAATGGACATTTTTAACAATTTACCTGTATGTAATTTGGTTTCTACTGTGCAGAAATGCAGGTATTGTTATAAAAAGATGCTGCTGAAGAGTGGTTTCTAGGTCTAGAATTCATTTTGGTTGTCTTTATGGAAAACCCCATGTCCTGATTGTAAAATCATGCCCTCTTTTTATTCCAAAATTTTTTTTTCTTAATATAGAAAAAAGTTGGTGCAACATGTAGAATGTTGCATATCAGCATGTGTATGTAGAATGGGTATTTTATTGATGTGACAAAATTTGAGTAAGTTTTTGAATTGAAGACACAGCAGTATTAATTTCGACCTTTAATATGTTTTCTTAAATAAATAGAAGTTTGGAAATTGTCTTGTTCCTTAATTGGTTAATAGGTTTTTAACAAAGGAATTAACGACTGCAGTATAAATTATGTTGTTAGATTTTTGAGTGATGAAATTTCAGGGTTGTAAATATTCCCAGATGCAAATTTTAACCCGGAGATTAAAAATTAGAGGTTAATTTAGAGTTTGAGTTTTGTCTGTAATAGAGAGAACACCTTCTCCAAGGTGTGACTGAGAGCAGGAACCTACTTGCTGGGTAAGTTCCAGGTGTCCCTGCATTTCTAATGTAGATTTCTAATGTAGAATGTGTTGTCCTGTGTCAAATAAAAATAGCTATGGTAATTTAATCTGGAAAAAAAATGACAACCAGTGGTGTTTATTCTGTACATTCTGAATGGTAACATGCTTTTAGAGGTTTGAACTATAATAGCTAAATGAAAATGGGCAGTATGTTTAAGAACAAGGAAATAAATGTTGTATATTTTGTCAGCTTCTTGTGAGTTCTCATATAGAAATGTAATTCCTTTAAGTACAAACCCAACTTTATAGAAATTTCCTTGACATTAAAAAAACAAAAAAAAGCATACTTTCTATCTCCTATCCTTATTATCCTTATGAGGGATATAAAGTGGTTTCTGTCAGTGCTTCCTCTGACTGTAAGATTATGCTCAGACCTTTCAGTAAACTCCCTTACTTTGGATAAACTGCTAAGCATTTTTGTGTAAGGCTATGTGTGTTTGATCTTTGAAAAATCCAGTGCAGATCAGCATTCTGGAGGAAGAATTGGAGTACTGCATGTGAGGTTTTTTCTGTGACTGTGTCCCTCATTGGCACTCGTTCAGAAACAAGAACTGGAAAAGATAATTGTGTGATGATGATATTATGTGATTGTGTAGCAAGTTTCAATGTATACATACAAATCTGAATAATCCCATTTTTGAAGAAATCTAGTCCTGTTTAGTTGATTAAAAAAAAAAGGAGTTGTCTAATGGCGAAAACTGAATACATACTATTCTTAAAAGATCACTAATTGGAATTTCATTCTTGAGACTAGCCTAGTAAAATAAATATCAGTAAGAAGGTACTTATTGAAGGAACTGCGTTGAATTTGTAGTTGTAATTATAAAAGACTTTCCACTAAATTCTGATAGATATAACGTGAATGGACATTTAATGGTTCTTGTATTATTTTTAAGAAAGCTTCTTTCTGGACAACCTTTTACAAATACCTCTGCTTGACCTTCTTAAATCTTCCAATTTCTATTTTATTTTTGTTTGTATTTAGATCTCTGTACCAAGTCATCTGTCTTCTGGCAGGTAGGACACTGCAAAGGAGGTTGTGCTGACACAGAAGCTAAATAATCACTTGAGTTTCTGTTCCTCAGTGACCTCAGAAAATCATTTCCTATTCTGTTCTTCTAGTGGGAAAGAAACCTCTCATGTCTTTTCCTGATAAAAATCAAATATGTAGTTCTCGTTTTGTTATCTGTGTTACAATTTATTTTAGTGTAGATATATTAGATGTGTGTGTTAATACTGTTCATGGAAGAAAAACTTGCATCTTCTATTTATAAAGTAAGCAAAATCCATTTCCTAAGGGAACTCTTCAGATACTTTACATGATCCTTGGTTTTATTACGAAGTGCTCAGGATGGGTTTAAGTAGGCAATTATTGTAATACTGTGGAAACTGAGCAGTTGTGGAGGAAAGAACTTGTTGCAGTTAAAGTTATGGTTACTTGATTTAAGGTCTGTGGATATGAGTAGGAAGATCTAATTGCAAGAATCACTGCTGGAAAGGGTCTGGCTAGACTCTTTAGGCCAAAAAGTAACATATATGGATGTTATGGCTTACAGGTTCCTTAGTGGTCAAATTACAATTTGGATAATTGAACATAACGATATTTTATTTTGAAAAAGTTAATGATGTGGAAGTCAGTTAGGTAGCCTGGGCCATTTGTGAAAGAGGTGTTGATTAATTGGGAAGACTACTATAACGTTGTAAGTAGTGCCAGTGAGAACTTCATATTCTAGTTGATGTTGATTTCATTGGTCTTTCTATTGAATTAAGTACCTTGCTCTTGAATTAAGAAACTAGTTGTTGCTTGCTAAATATTTATTACAGTATCCACTAGAATACTATGCTGCAAGTTTACTAAAACCGCTTCACTGTTTATCAAGTTAAGCTTGTTGGAAGAAACTAGACATGAACCTTACTAACGTAAGCTAATGTAATTCAGTGGTGAATTGTTTATGAAATAATAAGAAGAAATTGTCATTCTGTCTCAGCAATGTATGTCAGACAAAATTATTAAATTATGTCAGGAACTTCATAGGGTATAAGTGTATCTAGAACCTTGCTATAAGACCAGTAATTTTGGCTCTAAAGGGAAATGTTGAGATAACAGACCATTATTTGAATGTTTTTGTTTTTATTTTTATTTTGGTTAGAATCCCATGAAGAAATTGGACATCAGGGTAGTCATCAGAAATTCTGTTTAAAATGTGAATTCCTGTTAGTTAATAAACAGTCATTTAATCTTAATGACTGGTCATAAGATAATTCCATACATTCCTGTGTGAGGCATTATTCTTACAGTGGCTGAAGGGTGCAACTTTGAAAAACTATAAATCACTATTGCTGTGTCTTTTGCTGGTAGTTGTGGGTTGGGTTTTTTTGGTTGATTTGTTTCTGGTTTTCTGTTTTTGGTGGTATTATTGTTTGGTTTGGGTTTTTTCCTTTTTTTTTTTTTTTCCTTCTGCATATAGTCTTTGTGTTTCATTTAAAATGTAGCATTGAGGGGCTTGACAAAAAATCAGATGCACAGTCTGGTTGAATTTACTGCTCAGGTAAGTAGCATAAAATTTCACTAAGACATATTCTAGTGAAAGTGGAGGGAAATTACGATCTCGCCCACATCAATACCAATTCAGTCACATAAAAATTAAAGCTGTTCTATACAGGATAATCTACAGATCTGTACTCCTTTTTTTGAGTATTTTGCTTCTTGGCCCATATGTATTGACACTGGAATAACTGCAAGTTATGGGTATATTGCAACTCAGTTAGGTTAGAATATGAATAATAAAAACAAGTTAATTTGAAGTTTCATACAAATATATGTACGTCTGATTCTTTGGAAAGTGAGAAAGATGGGAGAAAAACTGGTTATGTTGTGATCTTTAAATTGTAAGATGATTAGGTGTTAGCAGCTAATTAGTACATAAGGAGGACCTATGTTCTGCTGTAGGAGCAATGTCAACGGTAAATTTCAATCTCGAAACAAAATTAACTAATTTAGTTTGATTTAATTATTTTTACTTCACTTTTTAGTGATCAGGCATATGAGGAAGAGGAAAAAATCTGTTCCAACAAATGAAATAACTTTTGCCTGTGCAATAGAAATTCAATAGAAAAGGGAATGGCATAGAATAGTTTTTTCTGCTGTTTGATATGATGGACAGTCATAGTATGTAGGAGGTCCTGGGTCTAACTGGACAGCTGCTTGGAATGTTGCAGAAATTGCAGCCATGATTTTGTTGGCCAGAAAGCTGTCTCTGATCCTGTAACTCTCTGCCTGGCAGTATGATGGTTGACTGCCCTGTGAAGCTCATGCTGAGCAAAAGGAGCTTGAAACCTGCCTTGGTTTAGAAAAATGTCACTTTTACCTTTTGAAATATTTACAATTTAGATGCTAGGAACATGCTTTGCTCTAGCAGAATCTGGTGATGGAAATGCCTGCTGCAATGTACACACAGAAAGGTAACAATATATTTATCCTGAACTTTTTTTTCTTTAACCTTAAAAATATTTGACAACTCTGATAGGAAAATATTTGATATATTTTTTTTCAGTACATTTCCAAATGCTGAGAAGTAATTACTGGTTATTTATGACTGGCATTGCTTCTAGGTACCTAGAACTAGGAAAGGTTTTATAAGTCAGTGACATAGGCTACACAGTTTTGTTGCTGGAAGTGGCAGGAAAATTGTTTCAGCAACTGGTAGGGAATTCCAATGCTCATTCTCTACAGGGTATTCAGATTAGACATCTCCTTATGTAAATTCAGGCTGAACATCTGTGATACTATAGGATAAAAAAAGTTATGGGTATTCATATGGTTTTTCTTGCACTTGAGATCAAGCGTACTTTTGATTATGATAAATATAGATGGACCATAATTTTTGAATGTATACTCAATCTCCTGAACAGATAGCCTGGTGCTTTAGAGAATTGTTAAACTGAAAATAAACTGATAGTTTGTTGTAATTTCCTTCCCTTTAGGGTAAAGGATTTAAGGAAGCCAATGTACCAACTATGATTCCTAAGGAAGATAACAAATCAAAGTACTTAAACTTAGGTTCCATGAACTGATGAAATGCTGACTGCTGAATTCATGAAATAGTAGATTCAGTTTAAGATAAACTTCTCACTAGATTAAGAGTTTACCTTTCATATCGCTTTACTTGAATCATGAATGGTGCACATTTTGTATCTAAAGATGCTATATCACCTTCTATTATGAAGCACTTGTGTTATACTTAGGAAGAGAGGGAGTGATGAAAAATCTTTCTTTGTAGAATAACTCTGGAAATCAGCTTACCTTTTCTTTTCTGTATGAAACCATTATCTTTCAAAAAGATCCAGTTCCTTAGCATCAAAGCTTTCATATTCCAATGCTAAGTTCTGCTGCCTGCAGGAGTATGAAAGCTTTAACAGAGAAATATATGTAGGATGTTATAGTATGATTCAGTGGTGGTTGAAACCTAGAATGCGGTAATTTTTCTGAAGAGATGAAGCTTGGTATGCGTATGTGTCCTGGACATAAGCATTAACCAATTGTTTCTGTTTGTGCAAAAACATATCTAAATACATTTTAGTCTAGCCTGCTTTTGTTTTGTTTACAATCTGGGAAATACTGAGGATGTATTTTGTTTTGCAGGATATTTCATACATTGTGTTCTTGGACAAATTATAAATTAAACATTGCCACAGCTCACTTCGTATCTTCCAGTAATCACTTTCCCTTAGCCAGTTTAATCAGTTGTATTATGAGCAATAAATATGAACTATAGAATGTTACTTCTAGGAATCTTTCAATGAACTACACAGATGCTGACAAAGTGAATTTTGCTTACACATGAAAAATATTTATTTCCAATCTAATTGGTGAAGGTGGAAGAAAAACCATGGGTCTTGACCTGTACTGAATATATTGTGAACATAAATATTTTTGCATGTAATAAGCAGTCTTGGCCTTGTTTTCTGGTTTTTTTCAGCCTGTTAGCAAAGGCAAAAGCAAGGGAATGGCAAATTATCAGGTTTAAAATGATAATTAACCTTATCATCACTGTATTTTCTAGGGAAATTATATAAGGCTCTATTCATGAAAGTAACGTATGTTTTTAATGTGCAGTCATCTGTTCTTGGCAAGTGCAATTTAACAACATTTAACTTTAAATATGTGCATATATATTTGTTTAGCTGAAAGAGGACCTTAATGTTCTTGTCTGTTTATCTGTTGATTAGCTACAGAGAAATAAAGTCAAGTCTTCTTGGAGGTCCACAGCAAAAAGACAAGAGGCAGTGGCCACAATTGCAGCAAGGGGCATTCCGACCAGTTATAAGGGGGAAAAAAGTGCAGAATTAGAATGGCTCAGTCATTAGTGAAAGAGACTATGAAACCTCTGTCCTTAAGTAAAATTGTGCTAGCAAAAACCCAAGCACCTTGATCAGCCTTTCCAGTTGCTTGTGTTTTGGCCAGCAGCTGAAGTAGATGACCCTCAGAGGTCCCTTCCAACCTGAATTATTCTGTTTGTCTGAATCAAATGGAATTTCAGCAATGGAACTTTTAAGACATGATACATAATAGCTATACACTTTCAAGGTTAGAATTCAACATTACCAGTTAATGTTTATAGTATGTTTGTGGTGTTTTTAACTTGTTTAATAGCACGGAAGTGGATTTTCTAAAATCCTCTTAACGTGTAGATGTGGCTGTGATATTTGTCATATAGCTGCTTCTAAAACACCTAGTCATGTATTTGAAAACTATTATCTTAATGGCTGAATGTGCATAGAATCGTGTGTTTGCATTTCAGTTTTATAGCTAGATTGCAAATTCTCTAAAGGAGAAACAGCAAGTAGTTTCAGGCATATGCATTTGGTGAAACAATCAGTGGTGTGGGTGGCAGTCTGAAAGCAGACATCTGAAGACTGGGTAGTGTTTAACATGCTATGGTAAAGGGAATGCTTTGCAAATGTATGTGGACAGTAGTTCCCAAGTGAGAAGAGGAGCCTGATTAAAGTACATAAGCAATTGTTTGCTCACTTGTTAAATTTTCAGTTAAATCTGACCATATTAATTCGTAAAAGACAGCGTCAACTTTTTGACTGAAAATCAGAGAGAAATGTGTCAGGAATAAAGGATAAAAGACACCTAAAATGAAGGCAAAAAATTAATGTGATAGAAAACTGAAAGCAAAGTGAGGGATTACATACTAATTTTCATGTCTTGTCTGTAATTTAATGACTTGGTGTAGGAAGAATCAACAAGAATCTTTTTCGTTTATTTCATAAATAGAACTTAAATTTATTTGAACTTGACCCATGTCTTCTGCCAATATGGAGCAGAAGAGTCTAGCCTGCTACTCTCTAGCCACTCAGCTCTGATTTTACCTGCTATTGTAGGTATCTTTTTTCTGACTACCTTTGTGAAATGTAAAAAATTAGTATAAAAGCAGAAATTTGGACTAGGGAAAAAGGTAGAAGTAAAAACTTAAAATATTGTTCTCTTAAAACCATGATCCATAGCATAATGTCATTTAGGGTTTCAGTAATTAGTGATGTATATCTTAATGCAAAAAAGAGATACTTAGTGATATTTCTTATTTTATTTGTTAGTTTATATGTTTGCTTTAAGGGATAAATTAGTGGCATTCTCAGAACAATAACTTTGATGTTTCAAGAACTAGGGCAACTGTAATGACAGAAATGTGGTCTTGCCATATAAAGGGAAGTATGTTGTCAGCAAGCAAATGATAATAGCATCCTGTACACCCAGAAGGCCTGCTGTGATGTTTGCGTCTGCATAAGATCCCCTTTGCCCTCAGAACAATCTATTTTTAAACTGGTGCTGAGTTTGACCTTAGTAAAGAGATAATGTTGGAAGATTTTTAAATGCGCGATCATGCACAGTGTGTTCCTAAGTCCTGTAAGACACTGACAGTAGTATTTTTTCCACAGCAAATTTGTTTTAGTTTGTACTTTACTTGAGTTCAAAGTGTTTAAAATTAAAGGGGAAAACTTGATTACAAATTATCTTCTTTATCATTAATTGATACAGCTTACCTGAATCCATGATCTGGAATCAGAGATTTAGATTCATTGTTCCATACAGTTTATGATGAGATGGTTTCACATTTCTGATTAAAATAGTAATAGCTTCCACAGAATTAGTTGTTAACTACATTTTCCTCACTGTGAGCTATAATTTCTTTATAAAACTTGTGAAGAATATAGATTGTTCCAGGTCAATATAACCATGACTTCATAGGAACAGCATGCCCACCTTTGATAATTGAAGGAGGCTGCTGGTATAGTTAACATATTTAAAATACCTTGCAACACCAAGAAATTGTAAGAACAATAATCTTTCATTGGCCTCTTGAGACCTTCACGTTTAACCTTCATGTTATCTAGACATATGTTTTAAAACTGTCAGCAATGGGAAGGTACAATGTTGGCGACTGGGAGAAATTTATGATGTTGTAAAAATATGTTAACTAACATTAAGTTAAACCTGATATAGCAAGACAAAGGACCCTTGAATGTCTGAACCCAAATATAGCAGAAAAGACGAGCATCTTAATATCTGAAACTTTTTCTAGATGCTTCTTAGTTTTGATAATTGAAATAGCTGAGCATGTTCATATAGAATATTTTCTCCTCTTTATTTCCCTTTTTTGTCTCTCCTTTTTGAGGAATTATCTCAGTGGCTATCTTTGAGAGAATTTTGAGTAGCTGGCCTTCCAGTTTTATCCTTCTGGTCAGTTCTTATTTGTAATCCTGTGGCCATTTGTGGTGTTGAAGAGACTACAGAGTTTGTAAATGCATAAAGTGGGTTGGCATTTATCTAAGTATTTACAGTGTGTAATAATCAATTTTGTGTTGTATTACTTTTGCAGCTCATGCCTCCCACTCTTCTAAAGTCTGCTGCTGTTTTTTCAGCTGTCTAATTCTAGTTTATGCTTTTCTCCTTTAAAACACTTAACAGATTTCTTCGTGCAAATTTTTTATTATGTATGTTTTAATCAGCTTTTACCTGTGGTTAGTGAAACAGGTATGACATAATAGAGCTCTCTAGTACATATGTGAAGAAATTGTCACATTTGAAAATACTTAGAGCTTGCAAATAGTTGTGTTTGGGATTTCAGCAGCAGAACTCTATGCAAGGCAGCTCAGCAGGGCTTTCCAGTTCAGGAGACTTGCTAATGCAGCAGCAGTTAACCAACGAGGGAAATTTAAATTTGAAGGGACTCTTCCTGTCCTGATTTGTAAAAGCCCTGCTGGGCTATTCTGGAAATTTCTGCTAGCAACTATATTTAGCTCTTCTGTGTGGCTTGTTTCAATTTGTGTGTGCAGCTGTATGTACTGTTTGCTCATGAGGTATTACATGCAGGTACTATTTGTTCATGAGGTATTACATCACAGCAACACGTACATTCTCTAGATGGTAGCAGCAGAGCTAGCAAACCTGTGTCAGCTCCTGGTATTCAGAGAACATGAACAGAACATTTGGTCTTATTAGCACAAAGCATTACTTCAGGCTAGAAATAATCAGTTTTGTTATCTCTAATTTACCAGTTATACTCCTGCTTTATTATATGTTAATAGCAATATGCTGAGTAAAGGTTTTGCTATTTTACTGTTTTTTTCTTTGTCTCATACTTGCATTTGACAAAGTGAACAAATAAATCACATCAATACTGCTTTTGTCATGAGCTTCATTTACATGAAGATAAAAGTTGTACAATATTTAATATCGTCTCGTGAAGAACCCTTTTGAACACAACAGGTTTATGATTGCAGTATTTATATATTCCTGATTGGTCTCCCATATGTTTTCTAAGAATAAACTGATTTTGGAGATTGCTATGGAAGTTCAATCCAAGTATAAAAGGTGAGCAAACATAGACTCATATGAATAGCTGATATTCAAAATTATCTTTAACTTAGGAAGAAAATTATCCACACTCAGATTTTATGAATTGTAATAGCAGAAATATCAAGGGATGTGAATTGGTGAGGTTATAATTTTTAAAAAAAGTATCTGTGGTATGCAAACTGGCAAATGAGAGGCTTGCATCATCATAATAATTATTACTTATTATTATTAATTATTATTATGCATATGCAATATTTGTAGACCAATTTCACATTACATAAATTTGGGAATTATTAAGTGTGGACACACAGAGGCCGTATTTTGAAACAGTTGGCATGCTGTAGCAGAATGACTGCAACATATTGCTCACACACACTGCAAAAGTTCTTAAACATATATGCTGTTTATGAAAATCAGTAATTTTCTCCTTTCCCTGGGTGACTTGGAACGATAGCAATGGTTGGTGCTGCCGAGAACCCAGATTGTCAAAGGATTTGGAATCCTTGTTGTTGTAATTCCTTAAAGTGCACGAGGTTCATATTGCCTGTGTGAAAAGAGACTGTAATCCCAGTTTCACTCTTACAAGCCCAGAATATTACTGTCAGCCTTTTCTCTGTAGAATCCAAATCCAATATATATATTAAAATATTTCAGAACAACAGAATACTTAAAAATAGCAAGGGAAAATTTTAATTGTATTTATTTTACAGTTTATTAAAAATATTTTAAAATAGTATTTACATTCTTTTAATATGTGGATTTATAGATGTGCTTATGGTCCATATTGTGTATAAAATTTTTAGATCCTAGAATGACAGAGTTATATTGGAAAACAAAATCCATGTTCATCAGATTGCATAGAGTGTGCATGTACCAGCTGAAGGTCCTCTTCCTAGAATGGTAAACTTCCGGTTAGATACGGGGATAATTCAGCATCTTTGTAATGTAGAGGAACTATATATAGTGGGTTTTTTCCAATTTAGAGCCCATTTAAAAAAAATAAAAATCATTGACTTGTGTATTGCTGCCCTTGACAGGGGGTTTGGACTGGATGATCTTTAAAGCTCCCTTCCAATCCAACCCCTTCTGTGACTTACAGGCAAGTAAGATTTCTTACTGAAGGTGTTTTCTTGCTCTCTTAGGATTGTTTTATTCAGAAGGAGAATAATACACTGAAGGGAATTTGTACCACTCCAAACTATGTATTGAGATTTATGGAGAGGGATGCTAAAGAAACACATTTAGGTTTGTCTCTAGTTAATAGGTTTTGGTGCTTAGATTGTATCTGTATCCCCAGTCTTTGCCAAGCCACAGGTAATGTGCTGCTGGACAATGAACTGCTTTGCAACCCCTGCTCCACTGGAGTGTGTAAATTTTGGGATGTCAATCTTGCCAATTTCGACCAATCTTAATAAACATATGCAGAGACATCAGAGAGCAAACAAGGAAGCTGAGAACAGGCCTGTGGGGGAGAAAAAAATTATATAATTGACACTTTTTGAGACTTCTCTTTTTTTTGATCCTAGCTGCATTTTGGTGACCTATTCAGTAAAGAAGGGATGATCTATTTTGGTGATCTATTCTAGAGAAGGGATTGTGACATCTTAATTTTATTTCTTATTTGGTTTTGTTTTGTTTTATCATTGCAGACTTCCTTAAACAAACAGATTATATTAATACTTTCATTTTTCAGTGCTGGCAACAGACTAGTTCATCTGTTAAAGTCTGGCCAGTGAACAAGTTTATTTTCTTCCTTCATAATATCTTTTGAATTTTTTATTTTTTTTTTATTTCAGAAGTCTCTAGTGAAGGCTTAGAAATGAAGCCTTTAGGTTATTATTTTATTCTTGTTTATATTTTGTCATGCCAAAGGATGCTAATTTTGGACAAGGGCATCATTATTCAAGAAAGTCCACGTAGATTTCTTTTGTTGCCTCAAGGGGGGTTTCTCCATTAAACTTCCTCTAATTATCTCTATTGTTTTAATAGTTAGATATCATAAATCAAGCCTACTCACCAGAATTTCTCTCTAGTCAAAGGTGAAAAATGAGCACTTCCAGAAATGAGTTTTTATCAATTACCCTTACACACTTTTTTTTTTTTAAATGATGGGCCAAATAAATACCATGTAATTTAATTGAAATAAAACCATATTTCTATATCAGTTTTTCACTGCTGTCCCTAAACTAGGTGAGCAAATTGTAATGAAATTATTTGAATATGTTTCACCATACATGTTAAGGATTATTTACATGCAATTTACTAATGCTCAGAAGAAATATTTTCCATGTTATATGGAAAATGGGTGACAATATGGGTGGAAATATGGGTGACATCTCATACTCTTCACTGCACATATCTTGGAGACTCTTTTTGTGAGACTGTAATAGCTGACCAACAAGGGTCTTCAATGTTAGGGTTAAATTTTCATCTGTTAATGAGTTATAGGTACTAAGTAATACTGGGGGGCTTCCTTAATGTTCTTGTATTTACATTATTTTCCTTTTTCCCTTCCTTATTCTGTTTGTTAAATAACACAGAAGAAAAAGGTCATAATTTAATGAATGACCCCTTGGATCACAGATGCTGACAAAATGAAGCCTGAAAATTTTAAATTGCCTGGCTGCTGTTATCCTAACACAGCCCATTAAAGTCACACAAGAGAGTGCAACTTGTTATGTAGTGAAACTGTGACTTTTTCATGCTTTCTTTGTAAACGTGACAAAATTTATGGATGGCATTAGTGATACTAAGTTGACAGAATTAAAACCACTGTTTATGGATACAGTTCAGTAACTTGATTTAATTAAATTCTCAACACATTGATCTAAGAGGATTTTCAGGCAGTATTTTATGACAAGGATTTGAAAGAGAATGCTGAAGTTCCCCCAAAAGTGATGAATTGATAGCAATTTTCTCATTTAATACGTACATATTTAACTAAATGCTTATTGTTTAGACTCTTGTGCTTTGAAACAGTGTACAGTGTTTTGTAAGTTCCTCTTAGCCTAATAGTATACTGCATTAACACTGGGTGTATATAGCATAGAGAGATTCAGCTCTACTCTAATAGGCACATTAGAAGTGGGGCATTAGAATCCAAGCTTCACTGATAGTATTGCCTATAATGAAAACTTCTGACCCTTAGTTCCTTTATTGATACCTACATTTAACATGGTGAATGGAACAGCACCAGAAGTGAGGTGATTAGGATAATCAATTATCTTTGTCAGAGGAGATAATGCCTTTTAATTTCTTAGTCTTTCCTTGTTTCTTCTGTTCCTTTCTTTTCTCAGGTTACCTGTCCCCATTAATAATCAACATGGTTGTAAGTCTACTAAGTACTGTATTATAACTCTTTCCTATTTGATAAGCTTTACTGAAAATAATAGGCAATAATAATCTGAGATTTTTAAGCTAAAGCTTTTGGGCACTAATGCAGTCTAGACCCGTGAAGTGAGTGTAAGAAATGATAAATTGAATGTCAGTTGATGCAAGAAAGTTGAAAAAAACTTCATTAAATTACTGATATAAATTTATGGAGATGTCAGTGTTACATGAGGGGTTCTGTTCTGTTAAATATGGTAAATGGATTTAAGGACATTGTGTTGTATGCATCTTAGAAGTACCTGACACGTTTTACTTGAAAAAGCAACATTACCAGGAAATAGCATTCACCACGTAGCAAAAAAGCTGTGTTTTATTTTTTTCTGCAATAGAATGAGATTATTATTAAAGTCAAAATTCATAACACTTTTAAAACACAAAATAATTCTGATTCTCCTTAGGCATGGAAGATTTAAAAGGCACATTACCTTCAACTAGGAACAAATGAGAAACTTGGCCTAGCCCCAACTTACTGAAAGCCAAAGTAAATCTTGAAATAAAGTCCCTCAGTGAGGGCTCTCGTAGAAGGGTAGTTGGGAGACCTTTTAGACTACAGATTTATAAATTAAGTTTCTGGCACAGTGATTGCCAAAGTAAGATGGACAGTCAGAAATTGGGATGTGGAAGTTATAAATTCAATGAAATTGAAGGCTACTTACTGGAACTCTCTGACAAACAAAATGTGTACTCCAGCACCTCTCTCCAAAGCTGGCAAAAGAAGATGGCAAATGTTATATGATTTCCCTATTTGTGTTCCCTTCCCCTTGTGGTTCTTCAGCATTGACGGCCATTTGATATGCATCTTTCCATTAAATAGTACCTGAATCTGTCCAGCACCTTTTTAAAACTAAACAAATTCAGGAGCAGCTGATCGATAAATTGCTAAATGTTACTTTCTCTACAACTTCCTCTGGCAACAAACTGCAAAAATTATTAGGTATTTTTTGTTCTTCATCCAGATAATGTCACAAATCCATGCATCTGAGTATTAAGTTCAAATTTGCATTTCAGATTTAGCTGAAAATTGTGCAGGTGTTGTATATCTCAGTAGCTCTTTCTGTAGAATCCAGGCTGGGATGTATGGGAGTCTGAACACAGTCTTCAGAGGATTGCTTGGAATTGAAGAATCTCCCTGGATTCACTTTTCTCAAACATAACAAGTTGTCAGTTACATGAAGACTGTATTTCTTGCTCGTACTTCACCTTCCTTTGAATAGATATTGTAGCAAAATGAGAAATACTCAAAAATGATCTCCAGTTTCAGTACTTTATGTACTATAGGAAGGTATCCATTGATCAGGTGTTGAGTCCTGACATTAACACTGTCTTTCATTATTAGCTCCAAGCTACATGATTTGTACCTAGTATTGAATTTGTATCTCAGTGATGTCAAGATGCATATGAAGAAGTATTTCTGTAAGAAGAAAATGAGTTCCCTGATAATTTTTCTTTGTATCCACGATTATTTGGTTCTGGTGCTCTTAGAATGATGTATGTTTATTTAATTTTTAATTACTTCTGCCATTTTTTTATACTCCCAACTTTCATTGATGAAATTCACTTGGATTGTGAAATCTATGCAAAATAAGAAAGCAGGAGAAAGGTTCATATGATTCCAAAACTGAACTTCACTGCTATATTATAGTGAGAAATGTGCCTATAGGCATATGTATTGGTTATATGAATGGTCATTTGGAATTCTACTACTAAACTTCAAAATTTATTATGAACTCCACAAAAAATACTTTTTCCCAAATGACATAGCAGAAACCACAGAGCCCCACACCTATGCTGCTCTTTTTTTTAAAAATTATTTCTTATACTAATGATTCATAAGGTATCTAATACTTTTATTTATTGTTTATAAAATCCTGCTGTGATACCTTTCTGATGGGTGTTAAATTTAGTGGAAACAGTAATGGTTCTGGGAGAAGAACAAGGTGTGTTGAAGAAAATGATGGTATTTAAACTTAAGTAAATCTGGTTTTGTACCTTTCACCGCACAGTGGATTCCTTTCTTACAGATACTGATTTAACTTTAGAAATTCACAGCCTCTCAAATATTTTCCTTTTACTGGTGAAAGAATGTCATGATGGTATTTAACACTGCTGAACAATAGGAATAAAGATTTTGTTTTACTAAATGTACCAAACTGACCAACACTGATGTACTCACTTCATTGCTATCTAGTTCAGTTGTAAAAATAACCCAGCAAAGCTTGCTTCTATGAAAGGATTATTCTAGGGAACATTTGCTTTACAAAGAATAAAATATATTCTGTGTTACTACATTTGACAGAACAGAAGACACTCACTATTCTTATCCTGTATTTACAATGAAATCATGCTCTTTCTCTATTACTAGAATTCAGAGATTATTTTCTTAGAATGATATAAAAACCCCTTCCTTAAGGAATTTCATGGTGCATTTTAAAAATACTTTCTTTTTATAGTGTTCTTCATACTAAAATAAATAATAGAATCTCTAAGGCATGATGGAAGATACATGGGAAGAGCTGTTACCGCAATGAAAACCAGTGTAGTTTGAGGGGATTATACAGTAAAACAAGACTAATTCAAAAGACAACTATAATATTG
The DNA here is from genome assembly GCF_036250125.1 of Pseudopipra pipra. Classification (NCBI taxonomy): domain Eukaryota; kingdom Metazoa; phylum Chordata; class Aves; order Passeriformes; family Pipridae; genus Pseudopipra; species Pseudopipra pipra. The sequence continues at coordinate 48,259,543 of NC_087553.1, read as the reverse complement.
CTGAATGTTTTCACTTTCAGGCATTTTACAGAATGCTGATGTAGACAATAAAAGGGCACATTCATCAAAATTCATAATTTAATTTTGTAAAAAAAACCTTGCACCAGTTTAAGCATACAGTACTCAAATTTCACACTAAGGTGAAGAAACTCCTTGGGACATTTAAAATTTATGAGGAATTTTGAGATTTTATTTATTATGTTGACAATATGCACAGCTTCTTTTGAAAATGGATTGGACCAAAAAAGGTGAACAGATGTGGCTGAAATAGCTCTTCCCATAGTGTGTGCTGAATTATGTGAGTTACTTCTGCTTATATCTTACCCTGGAGGATTGTTTAGTGTGCTTGGTTATATAGAGCTGCAAATTTTTAGCTGTGGGCTGATATCCATATTGAGCCATAAATTTATAGTTGATATATTGTTTTCTAGGCAGACAACTCATGCTCTGATAGAATTAAGGGCAATAATTGATTTCCTGCTAAATAAGATGCATTTCAGTTTTAAGTATAATAGATGGTAACTAGAGTCTCTGTATGAAGTAAATATATGTTCTAAATATTGAATATAGAAAAAAAGACTTTTTAAAATTATAGATTTGCATATAGATATGGAAAGATACCTTCTGAATTGAAGGTGTCATTTTACCATTTGAATTTTTATTGGCAGAAACATTCTTGCCAATATACCTTTGTCTACTGTGGCTACATCTCTATTCTGACAATATACCATACTATCAAGAATATAATTTTAACTTGTTTGTAGCTTAAGTGCTGAGGTGAATATTGCATGAGTGAGGGTCTCATATGCTCATAAGTACCATAACAAAAAGTGCTTTATAGAAAAAAAATTTAAACAGCGATTGCTTATCAGCTATGTATCAGCAAGGGTCTTCATGAAATTTGGAAGGAGACTGATTCGCTAAGATGCAGAGCAAAATCTTTTATGAACTGAAGCTGTCTTTCTGATCATCAATTTAGCTGCCAATAAAGTCTCCTTGATTTCACTTCCACCATGTGAAAAGCAGCTGCTGTTTTCATGATACTGATATAACAAGGAGGAAAGAAACTACCTCTGTTGACAGAATAAAGAAAACTGCTGTGTTATTTCAACTTAATTTATATTTGGAATTACATCCTGCTTCAGAATTTAAAAAATTTCAATCTCCCACCCTCTCTCCCCATGGACTATTTTTCTCCCTTTTTTCCCCTATCTTCTTTCTCTGCATTGTTTTTGCAGTGAAGAATGTGCTGTGTAAAGTTTAATGAACTTGGATCATTTCTCATCAGAGAGAGATTTATCCTGGAGCATTTCAGTCCACGTTTTCCCTTTAGAACTGTTTACTGTAAACTTTTTCAGTTGACATGAAATAATGTGTATCCTTCCTGAGGATAAAGGAAACACTTTTTGTAAATATTATTTCCCAACTGGAGTCTGATTTTTGTCAAAAGAAACACTCCAACCATCTAGATTTTATTTTCCATGTGAATTTTTTAGTTAACTAATTATTGTATACATATATAGCTGAAATTGTATGTTAATTCTGAAGGAAAAGAAGTAGTTGCCATCTTACAGTGTTTTGGCTACTTAGTTAAAGATAAATGGCCATTGTTTTTCTAGCAAGTGCTAGAAAACATGTTCAGTAATTTTTGCTCTTGAGGAAGAATCTCCTTATTACAGTTTTTAAAATTATTCCAGTGCTCCCCTTTTTCCTAGCCAATGTCTTGTTTCTGTGGGCAGATAAATAGTTTTGTCTCTGACACTTGAAGTTCAGAAGGAAGAACCTTCCTCTTCTTTCTCCTGGTTTCTTTTCCAAAGCCTTGGTCCTTGTAACCTCCCTGCTCCTTGTGCTAGCCTGAGGGCCTGACCTGCAAGGAGAAGGAAGGACTATGTCTGGTGCAGCTCTTGTGGTGCATTGCTCAGGCCTTTCTCAGCTCTCCCATTTCCCAGAGCAAGGGTGTGCATGAGGAGATGGACGATTGGTTTCTCGTCTTACTTGTATTCTATATGTCGGTTGAAGTGCTCACTACATTACTCTTCTGGAAAGAGAAGACAGAATTTTTCTGAAGCTCTTCTCATACCCTTCAACTCTTCTTGATACAATTCATCCCAATTTACACTTTTTTCCCCAAGTTAGAAATAGTAGAGGGTATAATGCTATTTTTGAGAAAACATTTTTGAAAAATAAAGAGTCACTAGAATCTTGATATTGCAACACAGTTTTTTACTTTTATATTTTTTGTGCTGGCATTTACTGAACAAGGTTTAAAAATTTCAGATTTCTAAAAGATTATATTACCTCAGTTCATCATGACAAGTGAAAAGAAAAGAAGAAAAGCAAAGCTGACCTAGTTCTCATTTAGCCACCTTAGTTTGGAGTCGTGTAAACCTTAGTTGTTGGCTCTAAACTCTCAATTTTAGTTGTATCAAGCTTCAAGTCTAGTAACTATTTTAAAGCATTTTCCAGAAATTACATTTATCTAAGATTGTCTAAATTCAACTCTAAATTCACAAGGCTTTTCTCTGTTTCTAAGAAGTACCAGTTTCCAGGTTGGATCTTGCAGACATGACCTCTAAGCAGGCTTGCAGTGCTGCATCTGCTGGTTTTTGCATGCACTGCCCATCTGTCTTCTTGCTAGATGTGACTTTTTTCTTTTTATTCTGAGTTGTCAACCCTTGGCTGCATCACCTGCAGTTGTACATTTTTTTGCAAATACCATGCATGGCTCTACATTCCATATGCTGGTCTTATACCACTTCTAGAAGTATTTCTTTTGTGAGGGTTTTCCTAAGCTTTTACTTTGTATTCTTTCATTTTTTTATTTTCTTCTGTCGCCAAATGGAGTGTATTTGTGGGGCTTTTTTTCCTTCTTTTTCTTTTGGGCATTTTTAATTTGCTCTGAGAGAGATTTCTGTAGCCTGCCATATCACACATCTCTCCTTTCCAAGTGTGAAGTCATATCTGTTGTTGGTTACTTGCATCTTGCCCTCCACCTGCAGCTTTGGATATATGACCTGAGTTGGTATCTGGTCTGCTATAATGAAATCTGCCAACTGCCTTAATTATAAGTCCGACTTGTTAGCTTAAAATGAATAAAAGATTCTTCAAGGATTTCTTTCACTTTTTTTTCATTTGCAATCTCTCCAAAGTGTCTCTTTTGGGGTTTTCAGCATTACTGCAATTTTGTTTAAGAGCTTGCCCTTTCAGTCTTGCTCTGGAAGCTGGTTGTGATCAGTAGGTGCAGATTCAGCAAAAATAAAAAGTTAGTTATCAGCGAAATTTATTTTTTATAAATTCGTGTGGATTCCAGCTTTTCCCATACAGATGTCAGATACCTACCTGACTTTCTTCCTGCCATCTGTCAGTGTTACACTAGTTTTGAGTTGTTAGTGGCCTTTAGTTCCTGCACTACTGTTTTACCTCTCTCTCTCATTCCGAGAGGTCTGGCTTCTTATTTCTCTGATAATCATAAAGTGGTTTAATTCCTAACTGTGAAGTTACAGACTTACAGCTTCAGAGTCCAAACACTTGCTTAAAGCAGACTAATATTAGATCAGGTTGTGCAGGCACTTAACCAGGCATTTTGAGTGTCTTCGGTAATGAAGTCTTGTGTGAGTTCCAGTTTTGTATTATGTAGCCCTGTGAGGAGAACAAAAAAGTATTAAAGTATATTGAAGTTTAAGCCCTGTATTTGAAAGTCTGTGATGTAGGAAGATCCTAATTTTCTTGCCTAGTTGCTCTGGAAGGTTCATTACATATTTCTGAAGATGCTGACATTGATGTCACTCTAGAGAACGTGACAGTAATTCTACTGGAACTGCAAGCATGGCTGATAGAATACAACTCTCTGTAAGTGAAACACACTGTACAGCCAGAACCTGACCATTATGTAAAAAAAAAAAAAAAAAGAAGCTAATCTTTGTAGGAAATCAATCCCCCTATAATATTTTCATGTTATTGGGAATGCTGATTTTTAGAATATCAGTCAGATGTTATAAGTTTAAACAAAGTTAATATTGTTGTTATGCAGAGATATGGTATGGAGTGGCAAAGGCTTCTTGATTTAAAAATATTATGGTCTAGAGAAACATGCAGAAAAATATTTGAATGGGAAAGCTTCTCCTTGAGGAAGAAAATGTTATATTTCTCCAGTGATAAATATGGAGATTTAATAAATGCTCTGTAAAAATTGAAAATAATTCCTATCTGCTATTTCAAATATTTTTAGTGCTGTTTGAAAATTAATATTGTCCTTGAAGGACAGATGGCAATTGCATGCAAAGCAATTTCTGAACTGTTTGCTACCTCAGGTTCTGTGAAAAAATAGGAAAGTTCACAATATATAATGTATTATCCTTTCATGGAATAATAATCACTTTTCACAGGTTTCTTCTTAAGTACTTAATTTTAAAGAGATAGTTCAGATGCAAACTATGATGTTTTCATAACAAAAGATGTTGGTTCTTCTCTGTGTCATTTAAATGTTTGAGAGTAGCTTTATAAGTAGGATTTTGAAGTTAAAAGTTGAAACTCTGCTCTGCTTCTGTCTTCATGTGTCTGTAATGTTTTGTGTCATTGTAAATGTTGAGTATATTGAATATTCCAATATTTTAGTGCATTATAATTGTGTGAGTATCTCATCCTTGCTTAGAACATGTTCTGCTTTCATATACCTCAACCCTAATTTTGATAACTCCATCCCATTATAATTCTCTGTTATTGATAAACCAAACTCTTGTGCACAGTATGCTTCATGAAACAATGGGAGTCACTTTTAAAAAGCTGTTTCTAAAGACAGCTTGTACTTGCTACAGCAAACTGTGGGAAACAATATGCATCTCTTTGTGTGTGGTTCATTTACACAAACCACTCAGTGAAGTGCTGCTCTAACATTTCACTGACATGTAAGACCAGAAGGAGAGAGTGCTGATATAATTAGATATTAAGCCTTTTTAGATGGGGCCTTCTGCCCCAAAGTCCTGCTTATGGTTTCAAATTTTCTTTAGAGTGACTAAAAATGAGCTGTGCAAGCATATATAAGACTTATCATGCTTTAATTTCTAAATAGCTAAATAGGAATTTCTAAATATTAACCATGGTGCATGCAGATCCCTTTCATATATTCAGTTTTTCCTTGTTCTTATATTGCAAACATTTACCAGAAGACACTTACCAAGTTAGAAGAAGCAGTTCAAGAATATTTTTGTTTGTCTTTATAAAGCTTTGGCTCTCTAAATGAATTCAGAACTTCCCACATTGCCTACTGACAAATATTATGCATAAGAAACTCGTATTATTGTAGGTCACTGAATTAATTTTTAAAATGTCAATCGACATGATTCCCTTAGGGAGTTGTAAGTTGCAGCTATATATTATGTTCCCACACAAATGTGGACATTCAGTGTTTTAGAAGGGAAAGCATTTGTAGTACAGAAACAGCTTAACATGAATCAGGTAGTGCTTTTCTAGCATTTAAATTCTAATAAATGGAAATAGGCAGACTTTCTAGAGATGTACTCTTGTCATGTTTAACTCTCAGAAGCATATTGTGATCGATGTCCTTTCTTCTGGCATCAAACTTCACTGTATTTTGCATAACCAAAATGGGAGTCACAAGTACAAGTAATGGATACAGCTTAGTTCAGCCCGTAGTGACAGTAAATGCTGGAAGTGATATAGCCGAAGGAAGATAAGCTAACCAGAGCTATTTGTGTGAGTGATTTTTGACTGAAAAATCTATGAGATGGTACTGGTATTTGTTATATCTTGCTGATCTATGGCATGCATTCTGTTTTTGTCAGATAGTCAAAAATAGAATGCTGTAGATGAGAGATGGTAATGAACGAATAAAGCAGACTTTTCACTTAAATATAACACAGCCCAGTAGCAGTGCTGCACTAAATGGCTTGGCAGCAAGTGTTCTATTTTCTTCATGCACTGAAGTTTATTAAAATGATGATTTTTATTTTGTAGAATTCTGAAGTGTGATATTTGATTTATGAGTCTGAAAGCAAGGGGGGCCTTTGGCCCATCCTCCATTATAGAAACCCCCTAACATTATCTTGTCAACATGCAAATTAAAATTTGTTTGGGACTAATACAAAGTTATCAGTATTAAAAAATCACTTACTATGAAACTGCTGTGAGTTTCTACAAGCAAAGTTGTATTGCAGCATAGCATTCTCATCTTTTCAATGTCAAGAATTTTTATCCTGTAGGTTTGTTTCTCTGCTTACAGTAGGACTTTTTTCACTTAAACAGTAGAGTAATTGTGAACTTCTGAAACTATTCTGTTATGCTGTTGAGCCATGACTCTTGAATTTGGAATCCTCACCGTAGTGAGGATTTAATCTAGTTTGAACTAGTTAGGATAAAATCCTGGGTAATACGTGATACAGAATATGCTTTTGGCAACGGGAAGAAAGACTTGCTAGTATATTAGTAATTTTCCAATTCATACCTCTAATTTGTATGATTGTGTCCTTGAATAAGGAGAATTCTTTCTGGCATTGTTCGCTGAGAGTAGACAGATATATTAACAATGCATCTTTCATTTTAATTTTATATTTCGTGTCAGATTCTGTTCAATTTTTTTTGAAGAAGAATTTGACTTCGGTGCTATAGTCTGCATGTGAAGCTTCTAATGGCACCATAACATGTCATAAACTACTTTATGCTGAACTTTTAACAGCTGGTTTGGATTTTTTGGGGGGGTTACATGTCTAATGATGGGTTAAAAGCTAACACCAGTTGAAAGAAGAAGAGGTGGGAGGGAAATGCTTTCTTTGTATTGTTCAGAGAGCACAGTGAATTTACATGAGAATTTTATCAGCATTCTTGGTGATATGCATACTCTGAATTAATTCCCCATAGATGCAAATTTTGTGGACTGGCTTCTTTATCTTTCTTCTTTTGAGATACTTGCTTAAAAGGATAGATCTGCCTTTCATGCCAAGAGAATGAAGCTTTGAGACTTACTTGCCATATATTTCAGACAGCAGTGTCCAGGTGTTGGAAGCAAAGAGCAATTCTGTAGACAGGTTTGAGTTGTACTAGGGGTAATGTTGAAGCAAAGAATTCAGGAGGGTAGCCACTTTGGCCATCATTTTTACTATAGTTCGTGGAAATTACTCAAAACTTTCTGAGCTTTAAGTCTGCCTACTTATAAGAAAGGTAAAGAAGTTGGACATTTTGTTAAGATAAGTATCCATGTCTTTATAACTTCACTAAACTGGAAGACATATGTGATAGGATCACATGCCTAATCGTAGGGTAATTGAAGGTGTGACCTCTGGAGGTTCAGTCTCTTACTCAAAGCAGAAACCAACTATGATGTCAGACTAGATTCTGCTGGGCTTTATCTGTTTGGGTCTTGATGACTTTCAAACACAGAAACTGTATAACCTCTTTGGGCAGCCTATTCCACTGCCTGATGGTCCTCACTGGAAGAAAGTTTCTCCCTATATCCAGTCTGCACCTGTCTTGTTTCAACCTCTACCCATTGTCTCTTCTCCACTCACCATGTACCAGTGTGAAGAGCTTGGCTGTGTATTCTTGATAAGCTTGTAGGTATTGGCATGCTGCTAAGTTCACTTGAAGTTGTCTCTTCTCCAGGCTGAGCAAGCGTATTCCCTTAACTTCTTTCAGGGCTTGTTCACAAGCCCTTGGGCAAGGGCTTGGTGGCCCTCTGCTGAACATGCTGTACTTTATCAATGTCTTTGGTTTTCTTGGGGGCTCAAAACTAGAGATAGGGTTTCCAGATTCCCTGTCTGTGAGTGTATCAACTGATTCCCATGATTTGGTGTCATCTGCAAAGCTGAGAAAGCACTCTGTCACTACCAGGTCAGTGATAAATAAGTTGAACAGGATGGCATAGACACCTGCACCATTTGTTACTGGCCCCCAGGCAGAGTACTACCCATGAACCACTATCCTTTGAGCCTGATCATCCAAACTTTTTCTTTTTTCACGTTTGATTTTCCACCCATGTCCTGAAATGTCCTGACATGGATACAAGAATATTGTGAGAGACAGTGCTCCTTATGAGAATCAAGAAAAATTTCATGATCATTCTTGACTTTCATTTTCTTTTTCAGAGTTAGAAAAATTTCAGTTAATATTATTATAGTAAGACTTGCAGATATAATACAGTAGCTTAAATTTTGTAGTGCAATTAATTAGCTCTCTGTGTAGATTACTAAGTTACAAATTACAAGTCATTAACCTAAACTCAGTAAAGTCAAATAGAGAGTAACTGTTGCTTTGACTCAGAGATTCTTGTGATTGTTGGGGTTTATTGTTCCTGGATGGTGATGACTATGTAGTGTAATAGTGTGCTTAGTGTCATTTGTTTTTCTAAATTGAGAACAGTGGTCTATTCTAGCCAGTAATCAGTATTTATAAGGATCTTAGCTGGTTTTAATGTGAGTAGAACACTGGACTCTTTACATAACTTCCAGGAAATTGACAGCATGGGGTTTTTTTCTGGCACATGAGGAAGACAGAATCAAATGATTGTAATTAGTATGCATATTTGCATGATTATTAGAAGGTTTTTTGCTATATTTTTTGTTTTCTTATTTGCTTTTCCCCTTCGGATGGAACTACTGTAGGAGGCAATATGATTTCATGGCTTGATTAGTTTTGTTCTTTTTGGAGAAAATGCTGAGGACTACATCAGGAGAAGGTGTAGAATTCATCTTATATAATGTTATGAAATCTGAAGCCTGACATTTTAAGCTATAAATTCGATCAGCAAAACCTAGAAAAAATCATTCTGCTGGATGTAGTCTGGGATTTTATGCATTACCTACTGTGTCAAAAAGAAAATCATGGTTTGCTGATATAAGTGAAAAATGACTCTTACTTCAAGGCAGTGGTGTGTCAGGTAGCTCTTGCACTATTGCCTGGCATCTGAATTTCTCAAGCTAGGGAGTAGTAGTGACAAGTATTGGGAAATTATATTTTTATTATATAAAAATAAGGGTGTTGTTTTCTTCCTTTAGGTTCTAGCATCATGAGGATGATATAGGGCTCCTCTCTGCTTTGGTAAATTATGGAAGTTGCAACTTGGTACATTTTACCTTCTGTTTGTTATAGGAGTGACACCAGAGGAGAAAATGACTGTCTGCTCTGGGCAGGAACATCGAAATGAAAATACTAAATAATAAATTGGTTTAGAGTGTACTTAACATCTCATCATGAGCCTAGAAGAAAATCTGAGAATTTGGGTATTGAAGTAACTTTTGATTAGATATATTTTGTAGCAAGAAAACTGTCTCACATGGGAGAGATCCCATGCTAGAGGAGGGGAAGAGTGTGAGGAGTCCTCTCCCTGCAGAGGAAGGAGCAGCAGAGACCTGTGGTGAACTGACCACAGCCTCCATTCCCCATCCCCATGCACTGCTGAGGGAGGACTTCTCAATTTGAGTTTGCTTCCTGTCCTCTGTACTTTCTGTACTTGCTTACTTCTAGAGACTATCACAATAGTAGTTTATCACAGGTAAAAGGCAGATCTGATTTCTAGATTTGATTACTACCATTAAAACTGTAATTGTTCTCTCTTGTGTTTGTAAACAGTGATATATATATTGTTAAAATATTCAGTAGCTATTGAAGATAAATTGTTCCAGGAAATCACCTAATTATTCAATTAACTGGGTATTTTCCATTTTTTCTTTGTCCCTGTAACAAATAAGAAATGGAGATTTTTGGCCTGCCTTTGTGAAACACCTGCTTTTATTTATGAAAATTAATATGAAAGGAATTTCTTTGCCTGGCTTTTTATTTCTGCCTTTGTACTTTGGATTCTGTTATCTGACTGAGACGCCTTAAAGGTAGTCATTATTCTGCTGACTACCAACAGGCTTAATTCCTCTTTGTTGTTTTTCCATACTTATGTTTAAAAAAGGCATACAAACATCTGTTTGTAGTGGTAATGATGGCAAGTCTTCTGTCAATACTTAGCTATGTAGCTGAAGAGCAGTTAAAGAAATTACATTTCAATAAACTCAAATTTTAAAAAGTGAGGAAAAATTATTTGAAGAATGGTTCACTTTTATTTTTTGTAACAGAATTCTTATTTAATTTCTTTGGCATATAATCCTGTCATAGAACACCAAATGGCTTGGGTTGGAAGAGACCCTGAAGATCATGTAGTTCCAACCCCCCTGCTGTGGTAGAGTCACCTTCCACTAGAGTAGGTGGCTCAAAACCCCATCCAACCTGGCCTTGAATACTTCAGGGATGGAATATCCACAACTTCTCTGGGCAATCTGTTCCAGTGTCTCACCACCCTGGCAGTACAGGATTTTTTTCTAATATCTAACCTAAACCCAACCTCTTTTACTGTAAAACCATTACCCCTTGTCCACTACATCTCTTTTTACAAAGTCCTCCTCCATCTTTCTTGGAGGCCCCCTTTGGGTACTGTAAGGCTATTATAAGGTCTCCCCGGAGCTTTCTCTTCTCCAGGCTGAGCAACTCAAACTCTCTCAGCCTTTTTTTATCAGAGAAATGCTTCAGCCTTCTGATCATTTTCACAACCCTCCTACACACCCTCTTGAACAACTCCGTGTCTTTCATGTGCTGGGAGCCCCAGAACTGGATGCAGTTCTCCAAGTAGCACCTTGCAAGAGCAGAGTAGAGCAGCAGAATCACCTCCTCTGACGTGCTGGCCACGCTGCTTTTGATGCAGCCCAGGATATGCTTGGCTTTCTGGGCCGTGAGTGCCCATTGCTGGCCCTAACTTAGTTTTTCATGGACCAGCACTTCCAGGTTCTTCTCCATGTGGCTGTTTTCAATCCATTCATTGCCTAGCATCTATCCATTTTTGTGATTGTCCCAGCCGAGGTGCAGGACCTTGCACTTGGCCTTGTTGAGTTTCATGAAGTTTGTAGGTCATTTGGTAGGAGCTCACAAAGATACCTCAGTTGCAGCCTGACACACAGTTATTCCTGCAAACATTCATCAGAAACCAAGGGACTAACTTTTGTTACACCCTCCTTATGGTATATTTGTAAAGGATTGTATTTAACAAATAGAATACTATCACCCTGTTGTTAGAATTGTAAAATATAACATCTCCTATTCTTATTTTGCTATATCAACCAAAAGGCTATTTAAGTGCAGCTACTAGCTCAATTACGAGAAAAGGTATTGAATTTTTAGTAAAATAAGTCAGTAATATGAATAGAAGTATTTATTCAAAGTATTTTGATTTTCTATCCCAAGTGAAAGAGCAGTTATTAAAAAAAAAGTACCAACCTGCAGACAAGGAACAAAACCATGCGTTTTTTGTAGCATCTTGTTGCTTTTGTCACTTCTTTTTGGAATTTTGTGTGTGTCCCTGTTAAATCATATCAGCAACCACAAATGAATTAGATCTTTGTCAAACAGATTTCTTTTATCCTCCCCTCGATTAAATGGAAGTATTAACAACGATGATGAATTTTGTTTTGAAATATAGTAGACTTTTTTGAGTTAAAATGTGAGGTATTTAGATTCTGTTTTTTCAAATGCAAAGTTAGAATACTTGTTAGGGAAAGATTAATAAAATGTGAGGCTAGGTAAGCATTAAAATAAATAATCACACTGTTGGTAAGGTAACAATTAAATGCTACAACAAAAAAAAAGACCAAAAATTTATCTGAAATTAAGCATATATGTCAATCAGGCAGCTGATGGTAATTCTTAGTGCTAATATGAACAAATGTTATGACTTGGCTCAATAGAAGGATGAGCTTTCTTTATGCTTTTCTTAAATAAACATTTCCCAAGTCAATATGCTTTATAGTTTGTCAAGTAATTTCAAAATTTTTCTTTACATGAACAATAAACCCTTTTATAGTTTAATTTTAATTAGAATTCTACATGAAGAGTCAATTTGTCTGACTTTTTCAGAAATTTTTAGTGTTTTCTCTGATTTGTCCAAGTCTTTCTTGTTTATATATTTTAAACTGAAATTACTGCTTGGGATGTGTTATGTTAGTCTATGGGTAGAGAACATGTTCAATGTCTGCCTTTTTATCACTATGTGCCCTTAAATCACTTTAATCCTTTGAGTTCTACTTGAAGCATGAAGTGTTGGGCTTGCTGAGCTGTGTTGATACCTGCTTTCGTTCTTACTTCTGAGCAGATGGGTTTTGCAGTGTGACTGTTTCAGGTTTTCTACATTTCTTTTTTTCTGGGTATTAGGCATTTGGAGTGGACTCCTTGGCAGCAGATCCAAAATTTGCTCCCATTTTTTAAAAAGAAACAGATGAATGGATAGAGAGGCATGTTCTACATGAGGGAAAGCAACTTGCTAAAACTCACCTTCTCCTCTCCTTCTGTATTCAGCCATGATTAAGGATCCAAGCCTCATTCCTGGCACACATAACCATGGCTTAGGTTTTTGAGGAGACTGCTATGTTAAGAGAGCTGAGATAATGTCTGCAGAGTAGAATAATGCAAGCTAGGGAAGGCAAAATGAAAGATGTGAGTTACATTGTTGAGATGGGAATCAGCAATAACACCAGTTGGAGAATGCCAGCAGGAAGAGGTATACAAATGTAAAGGCAAAAATGGACTCAGCCAGACATGTCAAATCAGCATCATTAAGGATCATTTCCAGATACCAGTGAAGCCCTTTCCAACATGAATGATAGCACTTAAGGGGAAAAGGCTGTGTGTTTTGCCTGGATGGTGATAATACTAATGCTTAGTCACATAAAAATTGTAGGTATATTTTGTGTGCGTTAGCCAATAAATAGTTTAAAATGCCATATCTATTGTTAAATAAGTGTTCTATTTTAATGATATCTTAAGATATATTCTGCTCACAGGGACTTCTTGCATATAGTTAATGAAACTTGAACAAAGTGACCTGAAGAAAGAGGACTGCATGCCTTGTTAAAGACTTAAAATGCATTTTTCTTCAAAATCTGAAACTCTTTTTTTGTGGTCAGTATTATATGTTACCTGAGCTGATTGGGGAGTTTGTGTTCATACAAGCTTTCTATAAAACTATTCTGCTGGAGTTTTAAAAATTTAATCAATTAGAATTGTATCATTTGCCATACTTTTTCTCCCAGTGTAATTTGCTATCCATTGTCGTGTAATGTATATTGTTCTAGTTTAGTTCCTGTGTTGAAAACTGCTTTATTAGTTATTTCTTAAGCAATAGTGTACATTAAAGTAAAATTGAGCCATAATATTACTGCACTATCACAGTAATATCATATTCTTTCTACAGGAGGAGATGGACATAAATCTGTCAATAGCAAAACCTGCAAAATAAAAGTGCAAATCTAAACCATTCTGTTGATGTGTTTTTTAAGATCCCAGGTCTATCAAACAGCTAGCCTGCATATATTGAATTTACCTTTGCTGTAGCAGTGAAGAAATCAATTCTGTACTTTTGCATGTAAGTGTCGTAAAAATCAGATTTAGTATGTTATTGGGCTCATTTAGAAAGAATTGACTGATTATTTACATTGCATTTGAAATAATATGTGAATGTAAAAAGCAGATGAAATAATGGAGATAATTCTGAACTACACAAAGCCATCAGGACATGGTCAAGGACAACTGGCTGTAGGTTGCCCCACTTGAGCAGTGGTGTTGGATCAGATGACCTGCAGAGGTCCCTTCCAGACATTTTGTCATTCTGATTCTGTGAAAATACAAAGAATCCAAGTGGTCTCCTATCACTACATAAGTGTTTTCAAGTAAAGGAGGATTGATTTATTTTTTTATCATCCTTGCATGTGTTCTAGTGACAATATAGGAAACTCATCCTATATAACATTGGTAGACTGGACAGGTTCTGGAGAGGTTTTTTGGTTTTGTTTGTTTGTTTTTAAAAACCGTTATGAAGCAAGACAGAAAACCTGAATTTAATTAGCCTAGGAAAAAAAAAGAAGCTGAGGAGGAAATATGGAATTCTCAATATAGAGTAAATTAGACAAAGTTCTGCCCAGAATAAATCAAGTGCAAAAAGACTTAACTGTATCATCTCTCTCTTCTCCAGACCTAATTTTCTTTGATTTTAACTCATTTCCTTTGCTCTTCCATCCGAAAGAAGTGCATCATTGTTGAAGATCAAAACTGATTTTTGACGATAGAAACTTAAATCTTGCTCTGGTTAATGATGGTGGTTCCCCTACGTTTGCCTGGAGATTAGGAAGAGGGCACAAGTGCATGTTGATTCCTGGATGATAGGTTTCTGATACTATTCAATATATGGGGCAGGGTGAATCTTCATTGTCAGATTTCATGGCTAAAACTGTTTTCCAGTAGAAGCTATTGCAGATGTTATCTAAAATTCTGCTCTGCTGGCAGCAAATACCTTTTTTCTGCTTGGTCTGTGTCATTTTGAGGAGTAACTATACTATCAGAAATACTCCTGTTGGCCATGTCATGGCTGGATTATGTCTTATTTAAATGTATGTGTCTAAAAATTGTATTTTTAATAGAACATAGTCACCTAGACCTCCTTTATAATTAACTGGGCAAGCAGGAACTCCAAAAGAGCAGTATATCCCATTTTAAAGGCCATCTGATACAGATGGAATGAATTGTCTTCTTTTCATGCTTGTCTGTTCTGATGAATTGGGTGATTGGACTAGATAAACCTATGTTTTAGATTGGTGAAGTTAAGCATGATGAATTTAACATGTAGGGTACTGTACAAGCAGACAAACAGTGAATAACTTCAAGTTATTCTGAGGGATAATAATTGCATTGTGAATAAATTTTTGTAGACACATAATAAATTGTGTTATTAGTTGGAAAATAGGAGTGAGCTGTACATACAACCGTATGCAGATTCCACAACGATAATCATATGTAAAATAGATTAGGTGTTTCAGAAAAAGTCAGAAAGATGTAAGAGTGACATAATAACTTGAAGGGACTTGTTGATTTCTATGCATAAAAAGGCACACAGGGAAGGAACATTTGAATTGGCTCCTGGTTTCTAGCAATATTTCTGTTTTCAGTCATCTTTGTATTTTGGGCACTATTCTGCTTCAGTATTGATTTCTATTGTGTGCTAGAATGGCTTAATATCTTCGTACTGGCCTATAAGAAGATACATCTCTGCTCTGTGTTACTGCTAAGGAGTAAGATGGGAAGTTTTGCAAGGAAAAGGAGAAGCAGATGGACAATAAAAATGAAAGGTGAAAAGGCATAATAAAAAGCAGGAAAAAAAGAGTAATGGAGATACATGATAATGGAACTTACATGATGGGATAAGGCAATGACTAAAATCTTCCCATTACACAGATTGTTTCTTGGCGATACATTGTGAATAAGCCAAATGCAGAGTTTCTATTCAGGTTTTCATGGATGACTATAATGATCTCTAAGGTGTATGTAGAGAAGACTTGGTAATTAGTACATAAGTCTCTGCCTTGGCTTTATAGGGAGGAATATTAAACAGATGGGAGCAAAGCATACATGACTCTCCAGATTGGTTATATACTTTTCAGAAACCTCACTTGAATGAGGAATGCTAAAATGCACTAATAAAAGTTTATGTCCTGGAAATTCTTATCTTACCCTTTACTTAGCAGGTATATGACACCTCATTATTTCATAGAATATTAAATAATCTTTGTCTGCAGAGTATCACACATTTAGAAAATTTTCCAGTAACATATCTAGCCAGAGCTTGGCATTTGAGCAGATAAGACCTGCCGTTCTTTTTCACGTTACTTAGTGTACTGTATTCTTATGTGTTTCACTACTATCTTATGTTGGTCCCACTGTGTGTATTTAGGGCCAGAGCATCCTACATATTTTCACTATTTCCTGCTTCATCTTTTCAGACAAAAAAGAGCAAAACACTCTTCAGGTGTCAATCTATTTTCAGTTTTTGACTCTACATAGAGTGATAAAACTTGTCTTAGATTTTATGTCTACAGCTATTTTTGTGTTTTGTGTTCATGGTCTGTAATCTTATTACTTGGGTTTGAATTTATAAAGCCTTCTCACTGACCCCTCAGTTTCATGTGCTTTGTTATCTAAGATCTTCTGTATTTCTCTAACTCAGTTATTCATATAGTGGCAGGGGTGGTTTAGGTTAGATATCAGGAATAGGTTTTTCACGCAGAGGGTGGTTGAGCACTGGAACAGGCTCCCCAGGGAAGTGGTCACAGCATCAAGCCTGTCTGAGTTCAAGAAGCATTTAATCAATGCTTTCAGGCACGTGCTATGGGCCAGGAGGTGGACTTGGATGATCCTTGCGGGTCTCTTCCAACTCAGGATTATTCTATGACTCTCAGATTGCAGCTTCCAAACATTTTTATTTTTTCAAAGGTTGTCTTTTGTGAGTTTTCTCCTCCATTTTAACAAGAGTGTATAAATATCCAGCTGTTTAAACTTTTCATTGTTTTCTATTAATGTTAAGAGAAACTTCTTACAGCCTTCTTGGGAGTTGACCCAGCACTTTAAATGTTGTCAACATTAAACTTTCATATTTGTGCAAGTAAGATTATTGGGTGAAAAGCCTAAAATAGTCTGAAATAAGACAGAGTTAGCAAAAATAAGGCTAGGAGTTAACAAAAGTTTGCTTATTTTCTTTAAAGAAGTGGAAATGTATTAATAGAGCAAGATATTTTGGAAGATGTTTTTAGAACATAATTTCTTCATGAGAGGCAAGCGTAGGCTTTAGAAACATGATGAAGATTCAGGAGCTTTCTGAGCTGGATATATACCAAAGATACCACAAGATACATTACAGTCATTTTATACTTTCATTGGCAACATCATTTTAAAGTGACTCAAGTTTAATGTGATAATTGAATTAATGATGCACAAATGTAGGAAAGACATTCAGGTGGTTTTTCAGAAGACTAATTATAAATAAGCCTATTTAGGCAGAGTACAACAACCAAATAGGAGTTCCTATTTATACTTCCTCAAAGGTGGTGGTGTTTTTGGTTTTTTGTTTTCATTTGTTTGTTTGTTTAGAGTTTTGTGTTTTGTTTGGTTTTGTTTGGGTTTTTTTGGTGTGGTTTTGTTGTTTTAATTTGGTGTTGTTGTTTGTGTTTTTTTTTTAAATATCGTCATCTGCTTCACTATGAGACAAGTGTCAGCTTCTATAATTGCATGAGTTTGTTTCTTTATATTCTGGACACTTGTTTTTGCAATATTGTTAATTATATCTGCTGCTAAAATAAAATTGTTACGCATGTTGCTTCAGGAATTGGTCTCTAGGCCTCTCTAATTTCCATGCTGAGTTGATTTAATAATTCAGATGAACTCACTGAAGTGGCTGGTATACTGTGACAGTGACAATGAGAGTCAAGAGAACTAATTAAAGTTAGGCAAATCAGACTTTTCTGGTGGTAGTCCATTTTGTACATCTTACGAAATTCCTAGAGTAACTTCAAAGAAACCATCAAGTATCTTACTTTTAAGGATTTTATCTCAGTTATCACTGGTGCTGGAATATAGTAGAAAATGTAGCTGCAAGTTTTTGTTACTGCAAATTTTCTACCTTTTAAAAAGGTCTATTCTCTGCTGGCAATCATTTATAGTTTAGGTAAAACCTGGTTTTGCTCAGTAGTTAAAGGTTAGAATTCTGTTGAGAGATTGATGATTAAATTTGAGTGCCTACTTATAGGTATCTAGGATGTTAGTTGTTTAAAGTCCTGTGATGTACAGCAGTGTCTTAGTCTTTCTCTCAAAAAATGCCTGTGCCAACCATCATTATTTTTTTGTTGAAAAGTCACGTAGTATGTAATTGAATTTGTATTCTAGACAGAGCCTTGAGCCTTCTACTCTTATTAGGGTATTTTAAAAGTAGCTAACTTAGCTAACAATCCCTTTTTTCAAGAGGGATTGTTTTGAGTTTTCTGACTGTTTACACAGTTGTAATCCAAAATTTTGGATTTTAACAAGTTGAAGAGAGAACATATGTGGTTACTTAGTCAAACAATTTTCATTTATATCTATAGAGCTCAAGATCAACAAAAGGAATATTACTTCAGAATGTAAAGAGCAAAGGAATGGAAATTGTATCGAATATAAGGACTTTTGAATGATGGTGAAAATAAGTATTCCCTGGGATGTGTTTCTAATATTTTGTGTATCTTTCTGTTCCAAACATTGTTCCAGAGTTGACCAGAATTTTAATCTGAGTGGAATAACTTGTAGTAAATTTTTCACTTACTTTTTACTTTGATATGTTGAGGGTGGAGAAAACTTTATGTAGCCTTCAGTTTTCTCACTTTATTTGCAAGGGATCCATACCATTTTTGAATGTCATATTAACATCATTAAAACCAGCTTCCTTAATTTGCGTTGTTCCTAGTGTTTTCTTGCATAACAATGGTTGCAATGTTTTTTTTTCAAAACTATCTAAACCGTATTTTTTCATTTAAAATCTCCTAAAAATTCATACATTTAGCTTAAAACTCTTTTATTCAGAATCAATTTTTCTTTCTGTTTCATTCAGTTTAGATTTCTGTGTATCTGGTTTTCCCATACACATCTCAACAGCTTGCAGATTGGACTTTTAAGAACTTTGTATTTATGGAGGATGTAGTGAATGAAGCAAGAACTGCTAGCATGTGATACGCTGTCATGCCATACCTGTGCAGTAGATCAGTACTTTCCAGAAGAGTCAGCTCTGTTGCATACTACATGTGATACTGCAGTTTCCCAAGCACTGCAGTTGCAAGAGGCATTTTTCTTGGCTCACCGAACATGAAACCACCCAGTAAATCATACTGAACTGGTTAGCTGGCAGCCATTTGGAATGTTTTGGTCTGTTTCTTTTGGGGGGTTGTTGGTTTTGTTTGTTTGCTTGTTTTCTGAGAAGATTGTAAACCAGATCAGTTCCATAATTTGGGTCTTCAGAGAGCTCTACAACTGATCTGTCATCCCAGTTAGACTGGGATGTTCAAGAGAAAAAGGTGAAGGCAAAGGGCTGCAGGATTGTCTTCCTTTGATGCAATGCTGGATGACGTTAGATTAGTTTGTTCTTGAAGTCGCAGTACAAGTCTGGTGCATTTCAAATGTACTAGTTGTTTGGCACTTAACATGCACATATGCCTACACATGTGTACATAGGAGGTTTGATGCTTGAAGAGGACATGGAATTCCTTGCACATAATAAATATTTCTGTCTAGGCTTTTCCAACACAGTGGGAAGGGACTTTAATTTTGCAGTGAAATCTTCAGCTTGATATATTCTTTTGGGTTTGAATTTTAAGCCACAGTTCTGCTAGACATTGGTACACATAAGTCTACTGACAGAAAGTTTTGGTATAGTTGATACTGGATTTCTTGCTTGAGATTTTTTGATATTTATTACAAGAAATGCAATGGATTATCTTCCAGAAAATATTGCTTATTCTCTTTCCCTGATTAACTTGGATTATTATTTAATCTTTCTTCTAGATAATCCATTCTACAGTTCAGACACAGTTCATGTGATTCAGTAGCTAAAAGTTTCCACCTTGATTTATGTTGCCAGTAAATTTTTTGAAAGCTTTTTTACTTTAAAAACATCAGATTACTGTATTTCCCAATTAGAAATCCTTCCCTCTTTGGGTTTCTATGATTTACAGAATATTAAATAATAAATGATAAAATGAGCTGTAAAAATTTATTTCCCCCCTATTATTAGTAGTATTTATTTTGCTTTTTTATCATAAATTTTTAGAAAAAAAAATCTTTTGCAATTTGTGTCTCACAATGAAATGTCAAGGTTTCTGCTCTCAGTGTAGTTTTTACTTTAGACTTAGAGAATTTGATTTCTATTTTTGTATCATGTTGCATTTGGTTTTTGAAACTTCCCTTTCCAGAAAACCTGCTTTTATTTTTTTTTTTTTGGCAATAATTTCTTTTTCCTTGTTGTCACAAGGGTTTTTTTCAGTCTTTCATGAAGATAAAATTCTCTTTTTTTGCATTCGTGAACAGAAGAGCTGATACACTTAACTTCTCTTTCCCCTGGATCGTGACTAATCACTCTCTATTATGGACAATAACAGTGAGCATAATTTCCTAATGTTCATGATGTTTTAATTGGGAAAGAGAAGACATTTTCCATGCTTTTTACTGCAGTGGGTAGTACTCGTTTTCATTAGGAATATTTCTCCTCTCTGTCAGCATTACAGGAAAGTAAAAGGTAAAGTGATTATCTTCCTTTGACATTTAAAGACATCTGAAAAAATAAGAGTTGAAAAATAATGTTATGTGATGAAAAAAAAAGGAGACAGGGTAGGTTATTTGTATAATCTGTGTATGGAAGAAGGGGCCAAGTATCACATGTGCTTCATCTCTCTCGAAAAGCGTTTTGTTGGAGTAGCCTGTATGAAACTATCAATGATGTTGAGTATAATGATAATAACTTAAACTTTCACTCCTTTTTTTTATTTCCAAAATTAGGGTAAACTATGAATCTTTATCAGGATACATATGTTTGGGAACCATATATAAAAACATTAGGACAACCAGTACTGAAATAAAACTAAGAATTTATCAAGGTCCAAAAGAGTACACAGTGATGAAAGCATCTACAGTAATAATTAAATGGGATTCCTCTGACATTTCTTACACTTTTTTCCTGAATGGCTGGTGTACTAATCACAATGTGAGAAGGATTAAGGCTAGACATGACACAGCTACTTAAATGCTGGCTATAAGACACTCTTCGCATAAAAAAGACAAGTGTTTATACATTTAAGGTACATATTTACACTAAATCAATCCTAAAAAAATGGTGCTATGTGGCAATATGATGGCTTTGTAAGCTGCGATTATGGTAATTCCTAATTCAGTGGAATAGTTTAAGGTTCTCTGTCAGAACTCTAAATTTTTTCTAGCCTACTGTGTTTAGTTTATTCATCACAATAGCTCAAGGGGAAACTAGAAGAGAAGACGAAATTCATCTTAGTGGTAAACACTTGGTAGGACTTCATAATGCAAATTGATTTAAATTTTGTAGTGCAAGTACACAGATGAGCCTGTGGTACCAAACAGTTTAACTCTCTCACAGATAAAATGTAGTTGAAAAACATGTTTTGAGAAAATGGGCTTAAACAGGCAAGTTGCTTTTTCATGTTGTGCAATCCAAACTGAATGCATTTTAGTGTTCTGAGGTTGCAATTAAACATGGTTAGAAGCTACACAAATTAGAGAGTTTTTAATGGCACTTATGGTCATCACAATTCAATATGGATGGTTGAATTTTACTGTCAGTTATGGATAGATCATTCTGTGTTGTTTACTAGGAAATGATGCTTCATGCTGTGTCAGTCTTTGCTGAAATGAATGTAAGAATTCACTAAAAATGCTGTAAACAAATGTCAGAGCTTCTTCAAAGTAGTCTCCAAGTAGTCTCTGCGCAGGACAGAGTTAAAAAATATGTAGAACTTCTTTGCCAGAAATCAGGTTTTCCTAGGTTTTAAACGTATTCAGTAATTTTCAGTGATATATCAAGGTAATATATGCTAAGTCTCAGAATTGAGTAATTTTTTAATGTCTTTCTGCATTATTTAAACAAATCCATGATGTGCTATACTTTTTCCATTTCTGTTATTTCTTAGGTGGACATCTTCTCCCATATTAAGGTCTGTTACTTTATCCCTTGAATGCACAAAGTTTGAAAATAGGTTCTCAAGTGCATATTGTATTATCTCTAGGTTCTATACCAAAATTCAGTTAATTTAGCCCTCCTCTTCAAAAAGTATCTCTTCGCACTACCGTGCTTAACCATACACATTAGCAGAATTTGAAATAGCAGTTCAAAAGTGAACTTTACTGGAAGCATGCTTTGTCTTCTCTCTTTTACATTTGTCATTAATTCTCTCTTTTACAATTGTCATCAATTACTGAAAGGCATCAAAATGTATAGAATTACTGATTACTCTTTAAATGTAGCTAAGAACAAAACTCTTTTTGCAGTAGTCACAATTACAATTCGGAGAATTTTCTAGCAGGGTGCATTGAGGTGTATTTTCTGCTGTGGGTTTTTTGGTTGATTGGTTGTGTTTTTTGGTGTGTTTTTTTTTTGTTGTTGTTGTTTTGTTTTCGTAATGCTGCAGAGTTGTTAATAGTTTCTTTATCAAAAAGCTATAAGTTTGCAAAATAAATCACTCAGAAATGCAAAGAGCTAGTAGTAGCCTTAGGTAAATCTCAGAGGGCACAGACACTGTATTGTGTTCTGCCTCAGGGTAACAGGAGGCAGAACAAAGTTCTTAGTAGGAGGCTCTCCCGAGATAATCAGTTGCTGCAAATTTGGGAGATTAATTTATACACATGACTGAGGGAGAGCTCCAGGAACTGGAAATTTATTAAAGGTATCTGAGATTCATTAGAGTTAAGAGAAGTAGCTTTTCTGGAGAGAAGTTATATGAGATATATTCTGAAAATGCAGAAACAAGAAGCAGGACAGATGAGTGTTGGAGCCAGTCATTCCATTGTAGAAGTTCCATACAATTTACATTCTGGTGTGTGCAATTAATTATTTTATATATATTTTTCTATTCTGTAGTTTTGCTTAATATCTTGAAGTGTTAGTGGCTTTTTGCATACTTTGGAAAGTAGTTAACAAGTCAGAAACTACCCATGATTGGGATTTCTCATGAGATGAAAGTTAAAGGTCCCATTCTATATGGCAATTGGTTCTGGATGAACCGAAATCTCATAAAAGCCTTAGAGGGTTAGGTAAAAGCAGTCCAGAAGGGCAAATTTAACCATCAGTTTGAAGCAACAGTTCACCTTTAGTCAGAAAATCAGTCAACATAATTTTAATGTGTGGTTTTAATCTGTAAATTAGCTGCAAATTCTTTGTGGCTCTAAAATACACATAGTGCAACCTTGAGGCGACAGAGTGAGTGGGTGAAATGGTCCATTTTTGATTTTCAGTTGCCTTTTCCATGGAAATAGAGCAATTTTGTCCTGAATACTTAAGAGAGAGCCAGGAGATAGCTTGAATACAGAAAGGCATCTATATTGGCAAGAGGAGTAACAAGGAACAGGCAGGCACCTCTCAGAACTGCCATTTTATCTAATTACTTTTGCCAGGGTATAAATATTCTTTTGCCCTTTTTCAGGACTAATGTCTAATTGGAACCTCCATTTCAGGAGGCAATAGATAGGCTGTTGGACTACATCAGGAAATTGCCCAAATCAGAGGATCCTAGAGAAACAAAAGTCACCTACAAAAAAGAATGCTTCTCTCAGCCCCAGCTGTTATGAGTTATCATTCATATGTTTGCTATAGTCATGCTGATATATTTTAAAATATTTTTAAAAATTTTCAGTCTATCATGTTTAAATGAAGTAATCTTGCCTCGAGGAAGATGTCGAGGAAGGACAGATTAAACTCTGCTGTCTCTTGCTAGTGGCTCAAGTGAGCTGTGGACATTATTCCAAGATCACAAATTCACTTACTTTCTTACAAAACACAGTCTTAACCGGACCCTGTTCTTATCTATTCCTACCGAAAGGCTTAATTTTCTTATTCATGATCCTCTTAGCTATATTTAATTGTAACCTTATGGCCATAAAATGAATTCTCTGCATATTTTTTTTTTCTCTGAAGAAAGTAACAATTTTAGAGTGGCCAACATTTTTTCTTTATACATAACTAATGCTCTACAATGCATAACAGTGAGACACATTATGTAATACTTACTTCTTCATATAGTTTTAGTCCATAGTAAATGTTAAGTAGAGTTAAAGATGCATGAATAATCATAGACTTTTGCATTATTTTCTGTGTGTTATCTCACACATTCTGTATTTTGCCATTGTATTAAATTTCCTCATTAAAAACCAATGTCCTGTAAATCCCACAAGGCAAATGTAATGTTATCTGTAGCATAGAGTGTATTCAAACATCTGTTTATTGCAGAATACTGAACCACAGAATGTGGTTCTGATGTCCAGATATAAAATCATCCTGTATAGACTGATCATTCTGTCTGGACTTGCTTCAGTCTGGACTTGACTTTAAACGAAGTGCAACCAAAATACTTCAACAGTGGATCTCATCTCTTTCTTTATATGCCTGTATACACAAATTAGTTGTGTTATGGTTACAATTATTGTCAACTGTGCCAAGAAGTTGATTAAATTCTGAGTATTTCTTAATTTTCATATTTATTTTGATCACCTATTGAAAAATATAACTTCTTCAGATATTTTTTTCAAATGCATACTGTTGATTTGCTGTCAACTTAAGACTAAATAATTAATTCTTGCAATTAAAATCCTCTCTCTTTACATGAAAATTGCTGTTGTGAATATACAAAACCACAACCAGTAAATGACTTCTCTCCTTTGGCTGGTTGTTAGGTTTAGGAGAGAGAAAATATCCCATCCGCTGAGACTGAGGATGAAATCAGTATGACAAGACATCAGTGTGATGAAACACCAGACTTGGTTTATATTTTACAGCTTGAATGGAGTCCTAGGAAAACAACACCAGGCCCCAAAATTCATTGAGATAAAAATAGTTGGAGGCTGGGAGAATATGGGGTCAAGGAAGAAGGAAGCATGATATAGGCTTTCCCTGTCTTAAACACTTTTGAAGGCAGTTCTTTCTCTAACTGCTGTCAGAGGTGGGATGCCAGGATACATGAAGACTTTGATCAGGTTCAATAAGACTGGTTTTATATTTTATAGTATTTAGGAGGAAAAAATGATTGTTTGAAGACTTATACCTTCCTTTTTATGCTTATTTGCAAAAAAGGTTTTATTTTGTGTATTTTAAAGATGCTGGACAACTGATGAAACAGTTATGCTTCAGATAGGAAAATTTCTTATCTGATGTTGTATCCTTGCACAACTTGTCTGAAGAATGGGGTTTTTACTTATAATAAGGTATTTAAAAAAAAAAAAAGAAATGTTGTTGCTTCTATTCAGTCTTTTCTTTCTCTCTCTAATTTGTTAGAGCATTGCAAGACAGGGGGTTCAATGGGGTGTCCTTGTTCCGGTGGGTAATTCCTGTCAGAGGAAATGCAAATGAAAAGGGTCAGAAAATGGCTTGTATTCACTTCCTGATTTGAAATGTAAATGCACTGCTGAAAGTCTACCACTGGAGACAGGAATCAAACAGCTTTATGAAGTGCAGGGTAACAGCACAAAGTATCTTTTGAGAGACTGATTTGTAAACTGGAAATGCTGTTTGAGAGTGACAGGCAAGTGCAGTCCGTCTCCTCTAGAACTGTATGGTGCGGTAAGCCAGCTGAAAAGGGATCTACAAAACTTGGAAAGAAGTGCAAAAGCCAAGGTTAAATATCATCTGGTAACTTAGTCCTTTCTCTCTTTCCTGTATTAGAAAATACAGACATGCTCTTTTAAACCCACAACCTGTTCTCTGTCACAGTCATTTGAAGCACTGATGTGCCCTGGAATGAAAACCTCTAGCAGGATGTGAAATGCAGTTGGAGAAGTTGGAAAGGAGTTCATTCAGTAAATAGCAATGTTACCACCTGGGAATTCAGACTATCTACAAGGAGGAATGGAACAAAATAGTTCCCATGGAAAGACTGAAAGGAGATTGGGGTGTGGGAGTTGCTTTGGAACTGTAACAACTGCCAACTCAGAAGCAAACCCTGGGACTGACTGCGTACTAAGTTTCTTTCCTTTCTTGCAACCACCCATCAACCAAGTTTCAAACTAAAGTTTTAGATGAATTATAATATAAAAACCTTAACATTATAGGTTTAAAAATTAATGTTATGCTACCTTAACATTATAGGTTTAAAAATTAATAAGGGAGTTGGCCCGAGATATGCTAATAGCTATTTAGAAAGTAATTTTTATTAGTGCAATGCAGTAACGTAGAAGGAGTTCAGGACTACAAAATTCTGCCAGAAGGTTTTGTATCAAGTTACATGATTTATATTCAATCTGTACATCTGCATACAATATCTGTATACCTCTTTGAAAGGAGTACATTACATGCTGTTTTAAAAGGTCAGCTATAACGAGACAAGAAAATAAAGATGAATATCATGAACGTGGATGCATAAGTCATTAGTCACTCTGATAGAAACAGTGAAAAGGTATTTTAAACTAAAAACATTCTTTGCTTTTTTATTAATGCTTTTCAATTTAGTTGTGGTACAACTGTACTGTAGTCATATTTATACTAACACTCATTATAATTCCTGATTTCTCATCATGCTTGCTTCTTCTTAAGTTGGTGACCATGTATTGTGGATGTATTTGGGATTTGCCTTTTGTACTCTTGAGGAGCTGACAGTGATTATGATCTTTTATCTCTCCATTCTATCCCCCTTCTCTGAGTCCTTAGGATGTACTCACTATTTCTTATCTCCTTTCCTGGGTCACTTCACCCTTTACCTTTCACCATCATCTTTTAATGGTTTGAGTCTGTTGATCTTTGGTTTATCTACAGTAGACTGTCCCTCATTTTAGCCTGTTCCTTTCTAATTGGTGTGTGCTATGAAGTTGCATGTGGAGAGTCTTTAAGACCAATTTATGTCATTTTCACTAATACATCCATATAGATGTTGTTTTGTTGTTCCTTTTTGTCATTTCCTTCCACTCCCCTACGTTCCCATTAATTCTCCATTTGTATCAGTATTAACATTTCTATTGCAGATCTCTGACATACTGGGTCAAACATGATATTTTATCCAAGGACAATATTTAGGGTCATTGGTACCTGTAAAATCAATGGAATGATGAGGAAAAAAATAGAACACAAACATATTCCTGTCTCCCCAAAAAGTTGTGTAATATAATGGTACATCGATTTAAGAATATTACTAAAACTGTCCTTTTTTTAGCTGTAATGAACTTCTTTCTAATCCTTGATGAGTATTTGGGTCTCAGTTGGGATGAAAAGAGACACTGAATCTCTGAATATTTTTTCTTTGTTTCTCTCCTGCTTCTAGCAATGTATGGAACTAGTTCTCCAGGATCAGTAAGACCATTGAAAGACAAATTTAGTTTGGTTGTTAATGGCCGCAGGAGGCTTCAGGGATTTCCGAAGCATGGATGAATCTCAAAAACCATCTTCTGCTCTCTTGAATGGGTCCTTGCAAGAATAGCTGTGCTTTGAAGTATTGTTTAATCATCATCTTATGCAGTTGGCTGTGTTTCCTGCATACTGAAACCACTGGCTAGGTGAGAGGGCAAGGCAGCCGTTCTGCACCTGAAAGTATGATCCCAGGTTTTCCTATTTGAGTGTGCTAACATAGACACATGCCTAATCTGTGCAAAGCCTTTTTTGCCTGACAGATATGGATATGGAAGGCAGAGGCATGCCTTTTCAGATACATATTCATATTTTAGACAAAACTAAAATGGTTTTGGAACAGCAATAGCTTTTAATTTTTTTCTTCATTAGCGAAGTCAGAGTCTATCTATTCTCTTTTGTGAAAAATACCGTAGACTATTAAAAGTATCAAACTTCTGTGCATTAGTAGATCTATTGTAATAGTATTTGTGTCACATATTTCTTATTATGTTTCTTAATTTTAAATAGAGACAAGAAGTTGAAAAAGTTACATTTGTGTTTTGTTTTCAGCTAGATTGAGCACACTGCCTGAGGAAAAGTCGATATGAAAAAGTGCAGGCTTCTGTGATCAGCTTCAGCAGGGGGATGACATTTTCCCCCTCTTTCCAATCCACTAGTTGAACTGTGTCCACAAAGAACAACTTTTTTGTTTGTGTTTTAAATCTTGGTTTGTAGTTCAGCTGCTAATCTGCAGTTGCTCATCATCAGGTCCTGGATTCTGTTTGCACTTAACACATTGTTAAAATGATCACCTTGAAAACAATTGCACAGATGTAGAGGATATAAGCAATTTTATTTTATTGAACTGGAACAAAGTAGGACTATTAAAAGATAAGGGAAACTCTTAAACTGGTGCTTCTGGGTGCAGGAAGTTTTGAATTGAAGACTGATTATTGCATGAACTGCAACCCCTTATTGACTTCAAAGAATCTCCAAGAAACTGAATTAGTTATTCAATATCATGTCCATAGACTACAGAATTGAGAGGTCATGATAGAACCTCTGAATCAGTTCTTTGAAGCTGGAGTCTTATTTTTTCTTATTTGACCCATGTCTAGCACATGAGTAGTATTATGTAAAGCTCAATATGCAATAAGAAGTAGGCAATGTTATGAATGTATAACACACAATTATTCAGTTGTCAGGAAAGAAGCATTTTTATATTTATGACAGGTTAGTAAGAGTTGTCATCATCATCGTTACCTGCTAAGAATGGATAAGGGTGGCAAATCTACCTAACTGTTAGGATTGACCAATCCCACAAGATGTCTTTCATCTTTCATGTCTGGAAATTATAAAATGCCTTATTTAATCCCACAAATTTATACCATAGTTTGTTTATATTTTAGTGCTAATCCATCTCAAAAATGCACTGTTGTATTTTAGCAAATGTTGAATAGATTAACATACAATGGTTGTATATATTTCTTGCAATCAATATTTTCCATATAAAGATAATATTAAATAACTTTGGAAACTACTTCATAGCAATAATAATTATTTGTCTAATTATAAAATTCTTCTTTCCATATGCTTGGTTTTGAGAAAATATATATATATATTTTTTAATAAATTATCAATATGTTCTTTCAGGTGATAAAGTACACTACTAAAGTAAACTTTAAATATGGCTACCTGGATGTTTCTGGAGTTAAGTATTTGCTTCATATAATCAATTGGTTCACAATTAAGGATATGCATCAGTGAAGACAAGCACATAATGAAGATAAAGAATGGCTGTGGAGGCTTCCTGATCTTAATATGAAATAATTAATTTAATTAACCCAAATATAGGAAGCTCTGGCGGTTATTAAAAGGCTTTGAAATCTAAGCAGACTTTTGTATATCAGTGACCTGAATTTTGTATGATATATTACATATGCTTTCAGATTTTTTGCAGAAGGTTTGGCTATAAAATTCAGTAGATCAGCTGCCATCAATCAAATGTATTGATGCATGCTTGAAGAAAGTCTGTTTCCTTCAACTTCCAGCCACAAGGAGGCTTTGGGAAGAAAGGTCACCCCATCAGTGGAATTGCATTCATAGATTTTTAGCAAAATAGGACTGGAGAGACTGTGAGAGAACATGTAATTAATGTTTACTGAAACTGTGAGGTGTGCCTCATTAAGTCCAAAAGACTCCTTATATGTTGAGCTGTGTACACTGACAAGGCATAATGGACACTAGTTCTTTTTGAATTACAGATAGAAGGAAATAAATTTCTTATGTGCCGAGTCTCTTTAGAGCAAGTCTTGCCAGTGGCAATCAGTATTCAAATAATTAGAAGTTTGTCTTATCTGATGTATTAGAGGCAATGACATTGAGATCATTAAAGATGAAATCCATTGTAAGTTGCTCCAGACATGTAAAGGAGTCATCTAGGCTCCTGTAATACTCAACAGGGAGAAAATACTACCTTCAGGTGTTAGTTCATTACCCTGTAAGATTGCTAAGTAAAGCTTCATGAATAATTTCAAAGGTATTTATCCTTTTCTTCACTGACTGAAGTTGGGATTTAGATTTCTAGCATAAACCATGTGTTGACTTCAGATGCTTAAGGTCAGTTGAGGTGAATCACCAGGTGCTTTAGAAGTTGTTGTTTACAAAACATCCATGAAGCCAGAGTAACTATAGTATAAACAGTTATATTGTGATGAAGTTTATATTAATTTTTTTATAATAGGGATTCTGGATTTATATGTGTAGAGTAACATTGCATGCAAACAGTATGTGTGTAAAGTATATGTGTATAGTAACATTGCATGTTTTATGTGCCAGTTTGAGGATATTTTCAGTATCATCTCTACATATTTGAGGGATATTCTGACCGTGAAAGTTTTGAGTATGTGTTAGGAAAGTTCCCACAATCAAAAAATATTATTATATCTGGTTTTAAATTTGTATCAACTGGTATTATTTTTTTCAGAAATTCATTGTGGTGAACAAGAAGTGATGATGGATCCTTAATAAACTGTTCTCCAAGTATGCTTCTAACAATTAAAACAGTTTCATAAAAGATAATTTCAGATAGTCAGGCTAATTTGGCAGCCAGTGCTTGCTCCTTATAGAGAACTTACACATTATAGAGAACTTCTTACACATAATGAGGGAGAGAAGAAATAGGAACCTAGGCTCAAGACAGTTTCTGAAGAGGTGATAGTTGTTTACTACTGCTCCTGGCATGATGATGTCTTTTATCTTCCTCAGCTGCTTTGCTTGCCAGTAAGGAGTGATAATGAAGGCTGTTTTATTTTAAGGGCTTACTGCATACCCTAAAAGGTGTGAAGATAAAAGACTTCAGATGGAACCAGTACATTAGTCCTTTTGTAAATGGGCTGTCTTCATATTATGAGGATAACGAACTAGAAATCACAGAAAATTAAGTCATAGCTAAACATTTACTAGAGCCTAGACATGAATCAGTAAGTTTTAGAGTTCCATTTCTGACCAACACACCAAATCGTTTCTGTGATTCAATTTAAAGTGACACCTGGTTTTAGTTTTGGTGACACCTGGGTTATAGTTTTGACTGGATTTTTGCTGCTTCATAAGCAGGATATAAAGCAAATTATGCACATCGAATTATTAGAAAAAATATAGGTTTCTGTTGATTAAAACAGGCACAAAAATGATAATGTGCCTTATTGCCAAAGGAAATTAAGGAATTTTGTAACTTCTGGCTTCCTTTAATGATGATCTCCATTTCTATGTTTGTAACATATAATTTTGGTTAATTTCTAAACTTCCTTCTTCTGTCTAGTAGACGTATAGCCTACACTACCTCTTGGAACACCTCTGAATATGTTGGGCAGAATCACTGACTATGTTTTTGCACACCATTTTATTTCATTGTGGAGAATTCATCTTGGATAAATATAGAAGTGAAACAAGCTGAAAGGCATGTTGAAGTTGCAAATGAGACAGTTACGTGGGAATTTGTTGCAGCAATATCTCCTCTGTTTTTACATACATCACTTCCCAAGCTATCATCTTGTTCTGGCCATTCAGGATTATTTAGAACCCACCCACAGAGACACACATTAATTCTGTCCAAAATCAAACCCTTACCTGATTCAAGGAGCTGTGTACTTCTAATTTATCTGTTTCGATTCGAGTTGCAGGTCTTGAATATACATGCAATACTGCATGTAGTTTTATTTGGGCTTTTTATTTGCTTGGAGTTTCAGGGATGGGCTCTGGGATTGGGAAGAGTTTGCATAGTACTTGAGTCCTTGAGTTTTGAATTACTTTTGAGACATGTAAATGCTTCAGCAATTTTCCTGCTTGAGATAGGAGGCTCAATCTGGGACTCTGACATGTCAGAAGGACTATGAGGTATTCCTTTCTGATTAATATGAGGTTAATAATCTGGTCAGAATTGTAAGGCATATAAATGTGTATTGTGATTAAACTCCATTTCAACAGAAAATTTCAGATATATTTTCTTAAAAAGGCCAGAGGAGCATGTCAATGAAAAAAAGAGAATATATTCCAGAATGTTCAAGTCTATATTCAGATCGTTGCAAGATGTAACTTGAATTCAGACAATGATTGAAGCATTATAATGTGCATTTAAATTACAATCTTTAGATACCCTTTGCAAAGTGAAATTAATTATGCCATTTTCATACATAGTGTATGTGAAGAAGGGCCAGGTTTGGAATATGAAATTCTGGCCCAGTCGGTAGGCATGAATTTAAATTGGTCACTGCTGTC
This sequence comes from Pseudopipra pipra, assembly GCF_036250125.1. Classification (NCBI taxonomy): domain Eukaryota; kingdom Metazoa; phylum Chordata; class Aves; order Passeriformes; family Pipridae; genus Pseudopipra; species Pseudopipra pipra. Next base: position 48,227,832 of record NC_087553.1, on the reverse strand, counting down.
ATAAACCTGGGAATTTGGGCATTTAGTCTAAAACAGCAAGGTAGCACCTGTGTCTTCTCAAGATCCTGAAATTCAGCCTTAAACTTTAATTTTTTTTTTCCTTAAGTCCACATTTCAAAAATGGAAGGGTAGGTAAAGAGGGAGAAGAGGGAGTGAAGTAATACGGCTTTCCTCTTTCACTAATGGCTCCTGCTCATCTTTCTCTGCCGGAGGAGATTTGACACCCGGGAGCACACCATGACTGTGGTGCCACAGGATGTGCTGGGCTGAAAACTTCTTTTCTTCAGCAAGTTTTAGCAACATAATTGTTGGCACTGAGTCACCTGAGAGGGACATCTACCATTACAAATGCTGCGTTGGAGTCAAATCCCATGTCATCTCTTCTGAGAGCCAGTTATACGTCAAAAACTAAAGCTTGAAAAACTCTTAACAGATTTGTTCTGTGTTGTCAGGGCATGCAAATCAGCCCTGAAATTAATGGAGCTATACTGATTCATACAAGCTTTAGATTTGGTTTATTACTTCCAGGTATATCGAAGATGTTGTTAACTGTGTCCACAGATGCTCACTTCTTCTTGTCCAAATTGCTGGTGCAGTAGATAGTCCTTGTTGAACTATATTCCTGAATATGAATTTTCTTTTTGATTTGCTGAATGTTCTCCTTAAATTACATGTAGAATCAGAAAGTCAAAGGTAAAATATCATAAATTATGCTCACTGTTGAGATCCCACTAAGCTAAAAAGGGTTAGTGCTGCCAATAATTGGAGCAAAAGAGGACCTTTTGTCATCTTTGTTCAAGAAAGCTAAGTTCAGTCTGAAAAACTGTTCAAATAATAGTTCCTTCATTTTCTTTCTCTTGCTTTAAGGAGAAGTTACCTGAAAAAGGTGATCACATTAAATATTATGCAAAAAATTATCTAAAGATTCCTAACATTTAAAGATATCCTATAGTTTCTTCTAAACTTTTTTTTTACTTTATCTTTCCCTACTAGAAATAAGAATATTTTCATAAAAATATTTTCGGGGGAAAATTAAAAATATTTTTTAATATTTTAAATATAACATTTTTAACATAAGGGATTTTATTTTAGGCGTAGCTTGGTTTAGATACATTTTTGTTGAAGTAGCTACAGGAAGTGACTGAGAAATGAGAAATTTCAATGGTTTTTGTCTTTGGGTTATTGTTAAGTAATTGAAAATATCTACTCTCGTCACTTGATATATTTTCAGATGATGGAGAAAATACAGTTAAGTTTGATGTATTATCTTGCTTTTGTGCCTGTTGAAAACTGCATAGATTCTGTATTTAAATATTGTATTTACTGAGAAAAATGGCTTTTTTAATCCACATACCTAGAAAAGCATTGTTGACCTCTGTTTGAAACTGCATATTATCTTGTAATATGGTAATGCCATACATAATTATTCAAATTCATTGGAATTGTTCTTTAATTTGTAGGCCACCTAAAAAAAAAGCTACATGCAAATTGTATGGTTCCTGATGGAAATTTTTAAAAAACCTGTAATCTAACTAATAGTCTTGAGTAATGTATAAAATATGGTTAGAAAGTCTTAGGAAAATCAGTGCTGCTTTTCATGGCAATTTTAAAATAATGCGCTTACTCAGTAAATACATTGTGACTAAGAATTAAATGTTGCTGGATTGAATAATTTGTCTTATGTCTAATGGTTAAAAGCTGAATTTCAGATAAATATTTTTATATCCTGTGAAACAATTTGGAATTTCAGGGTCCTTGTTACCACAGCCTTGGATAGATCCTAGTATTGTATTCTCTACCAAGAAGCTATTTGACATATGCAAAACAGCTACCAGTTCTTTATAGAGAAGAAAAGGGCTGTGTGAAGGCTGAGTGAGGTATGATGCTGGGTAGACATCAAATGTCATTTGAAGAGAGCAAGTAGGGAATTGTTGGATAGAAGGATAGAGCTGTGAAGGACTCTGCCCTTTGCAGCTGTGAGTCTCTGCTGCAGTGCAGGATGATGTGATGCTTCCAGAAGCGACAATATATAACATATGCCTCTGCTATGATAACTTTGATGGACTTAGGTCGTATCCAGGTATTATCATTAGAAATTATGCAAGGTAATTTTGTAAATTTTAATTCTGCAAATTTATAATAGGGAACCCAAACAATCTGAAACTCATTTCTCTTCTAAAAAATTTATATACTAAATTCCTTTAATGAAACATCTTTAATTTTCCAGGAATAAGGTAAGTTGTGATTTAATAACTTGTAGAACAAATTACCAACTCTGGCCTCCTTGATACACGTGCACTGTGTTTAAGATACTTGCAGTTAATGGTTAGTAATGTTTGAGACTGGCCAGTCCATCTGCTGGATGGGATTCTGTTTTGGGTAGAATATACAGTGAAATTGAGCAGCACATAAGCATGTGTGAGAACAATTAGATTTTCTGAAGATGTACAAAACTATTTGAACCCTCTGCCCTTATCCTTTTTCCAATTATTTTAACAAATGAGTGAATTTACCTTTCCTTTGAAAATCTGTGTATCAACATTATCTTTCCTTTTTATACTAAAATTTATTTTAGTATAAAATAATGGGAATTTATACTATATTTCTGTGTGTGTGTTTTCCTCTTATTGAATTTAAGAGATCATAATGAGTCATATTCCATTGAATCACTATAGATTATAATTGAAGTACTGGAGTGTGATGATTGTTAGCTTTATCAGGATAATCTAGCTACTTAAGAAAATATTAAAATGTTATACCAAAATCTTGTAAAATACTCATGGAGCAAAGTTAATGTCAGTTCTACCTTAGTAAATAAAATATAACTTTTTAATGGTTTGGTTTTAATACCCAAAGGCAATAATCCACATTATGGACTTAATGCCCTGTGAAGAATTCTGGAAGGCGTAATAAGGACTTTGAAAACAGTAGCTTCAGGGTTGGGTTTTTGTTTGTTTCTTTCTTGGATTTTTTTTAATTTGTGTGTGTGGGTTTTTTAAATTAAATTAGCATAAAAATCAATCTGACTCCTCCCCTTAAAACTTTAATTTACTATAGCTCTCCAAGATTAAGGTTTTTAACAACATGCCAAACAGCATAACAGATAATGGTTGTGTCCAAAACATGGAAAGTAAAACTGGAAAATGATTCTGCCTAGTAACTGATGACTGAGACATCTGAAATAACTAAGGCATCTTTTTATTTTGTTTTAAGTAGTCTGGAGAAAGCACAAAGCTTATCTGAGGAGAGAGTCTAATATTAGAAAACTTGTCAATTTCTCCACTTAAAATATTTTTTATTTTTAGTGTTATATGGATAAAGCTACACTTATTTAATTTTGTGTAGGTGTTGTATATTCAAATAAAATTTATGTAGCACTTCATAGTACTACACTTTATGTGTAGCACATGAACACTTCACAGTTGATATATCACTGAATTAATGTTGTTTGCTTTTTTTTCTTAGAGGAAAAAACCCAGTATTTTGAATTATGTGGTTGGTGGCTAGGCCAGTTGTCTCATGGTAGTATAGCACTCAACTAATACTGCCTAAATAATTTGGAATTTCTCATGTGGTTGAGATCTTTTAGATTAAAATCAGAACATTTAGTAAGCTTGTTTTTTAATTGGTTCTGTCCTTATAAACAATGAAAATAAAATTGTTAGAGTACAAGAAACATTACTTGCTTGCATAATAAAATAAATCCACTGTGAGTTTAATAGCTGTATGCAAAGCTACAAACATTATTAACAAGCTAATCTCAGTAATTTGTTACCATACTTGGCTCTCTGGCTTAATGAAAGCGAATATGGAAACCAGTAATATATCACATTTCAAAAAATCAGTTCTCCCTCCAACTGAATCACTATAAAGGTTGCTTTTAGACCTCTATACATTGTAATTTACATGTGTATGTAAGTTATACCTAATGATTGTGTAACTCTTAGTATACTTACTGTGCTTGTTAAATGCTGGTTAAAATCATTTCTATATTGCTGTACCTATAAAGTTTTAGCACGTTAAAAATTAAATTTGCAGATGCATAAAAGGACACTGCTTGAATTTTTATAGTGTAAGCTACTGCTAAAACATTATTATGCTTAGTTTGAAAACATTCCAAATCTAATATTTAACTTAACACAAAAGTAATTGCTCTTGTTACTGCAGTAAAAGGCATGCATGCTCTTCCTTAAATTAAACTAGTAGATAATTATCTTAATTTTATGGGCAGTATAGAAATAATTTTTCTGCTGTAGACAAAAGAATATTGTAATCAGGTTTCTTGAAGCCCTACATGGTTTTGTTTTATTTATTTCCATCAACATAAGCACTTAAAAGTCTTTAAGCTAACAACAAACACCTTAATGCACTCATAGCATTGTAATTATGATTTTATAGGAATAAAAGCTTTATGGATTTTGTAAGGAGGTGATAATGTCCCAGACTAATTGCAATAACTGGAAAAGAGGCCTCCTTTTGACCACACGAGCCTCTTAAAGTCTGGAAATAGCAGGAGAGGTCTTGAAGTGCAACTGTAAATTGTTACCAGTTTAACCTGTTTACTGAGCTGCATCATTTGAAAGAAAAAATAGTGAATATCTGCAGAGTAGGGATGGTGGAAGGAGAAAGGATATTATCCAGAAAAGACACAGTAGAGTCTTTAAGTCCTTTCAGGCAGGGAGATAGAGATGAACACAGAACTTTGTGTTAGGGATGAGTGAGAATTACAAAGCTTTGTGTTAGGGATGAGTGAGAATTACAAAACATCAGAATCCTAATGTTCTCTCTTGTGTTGTTTAGCATCCTTTGGAGTTTATGTTTTAGCTCTCAGAATCATCTGGGTTTTCTGATTTTCTCTCTGAGTCAGAACTGAGAGGTTTCGAAGATTCAGGGAAAGACTTGATGGATTTCTCTAGAGTGGTGTGTTTATTTAGTTAAGGGTCTGAGATTGCTGAGCTGGGCATTGTGAGAGTATGCTCCACAATGAATGTTAGTGGTGTCTGAGGGCTTCCTGTATTTTATAGCTTTCTTGGGTGTTTCAAGAAGCACCTGCTTTTATAATGATGTATATGATACTTACGTATAATAGTTTCTATACTTTCTGTTTTATGTTGAGCAGAGTGTCTAAGAATAGGATACCACTGTAGATGTATTTGAGATACTGTTTGATGTAGAAGTAATGATTATTGAATCTTCTCCTAGTAATTTGAGGGAGTCCAGAAGATAAGAATGTTATCTGTGTATTTTGTCTGAATAATAAAATGGTTCCACATATAGTGTTTCATTTGTAATTTGGCATGCTGTGGATCAGTCAGTATTGGCAGATAAAGTAGTTATGAGTGAGAATGGAATTAATTTGTGCTTTGGCAGGAAATCTGAGTCTTAGCCTTGTTCTTACTGAAGATAGACCATGATTTGTTTGGATTGGCCAAGGTGGTGGCGGTGACTGTGGAAGAAATCTGTTGCAATCTGGTGAACCTGGAAGAAATCCAGAAAACTAAACTGTTGACCGACTAGAGGTTTGATGGTTTCTGTGAATTCCACTGATTCTTCAGTGAGAGTATTCTCTTGTATGTAGTGCAAATGTGGTAGGTTTTTCTTCCTTTTTTTTTTTTTAAATTTGCTTGATCTGTGAGTGACAGAACAGATTGTACACTATTTCTAGGAGCTGGTAAGGATGGAGTTTGATGTCATTGTCAATAATATGAAGCAGGATGCAGTCTCTATTAAGGCGTGGTAGCAGATGGGGTCAATTGGTCATTGCTGCAGCTTAGGATTATATAATGTCACATATTTCTTTTGACTGCAACAGAAGAATGAATGATGAAATCATGAGCAAAACCAGCCATTGCCACAACTTTTCTCCCATTAAAAAGAACCTATGAAGTCCTTGACTGTGGTTCTTAAATCAGCAGACAAAAGATGAGTTTAGGAAGATCAGATATGAAGATGGACTTGTGTATCTGAAAGATTAGCTGTTTGCATCATAAGATTCCAACTGAGAGGGAAACAAACTGTGAGACATGAGCAAAGTAAATAATTCCTGAGATTGATTTTCTTTTCTCATCCTTTTACTTTCTGGGAAGAAGGATAACTTTTGAATTATATTTCAGCAAATTATATTGGAAACTTCAACAAGCTACAATACTTTACTAAGAGCAAAATTGCCTGGTGGCTACAGAATGAGGATTATAAGGGTACTTGAGAAAGAGCAGATAATAATCATCCTTCTACTTTTTTACTGAAATAACTCCACCCTCTGGAGCCTGTGCCTAGGTATTCCTGTTAGATCAGTGCTGGCAACTCAAGACAGCCAGCCATGGCAGCAAGACTGCAGATGCCACTTTCCAGGGGTAAAGCATTTTGCAGTCACAGCAGTCAATCCCCACCACGGTTGGTCCTCTAGAATGACTTTCAATATCTGCACCCTTAACTCTGATTGGTATTGACTATCAGTAGTTAAAGAGCTTAGAGTTGAACTGCTAGCCAGTGCTCTGTAAACAGTTAGAGGTTGCCTAGGGGATGTTTAGCAGATTTTTATGTTTGAGGTATCATTTTACCTGTGTTTTGATTGAGACTGGGATGCATGTGTTTATTTATTTTCCAGTAGAAAGTCTGGTAATTTTTCAGCATTTGCAGAACTGTGCAATGCTTACAGAATTTCAGAGAAGGCAGACTTACAAGATCCATGAAAAATGGGTCTTTAAAACTTCTATGCTGATTTCTGCAGTGAAAAATGGAGTTTTTCCATATGGGACAGGAGTAGCATCACTATTCCTCTGATCATTTGAAGAGTTGAATCCTTCCCCTTTGCTTTTCTGCCCTATAAGATCTGTTACTCCATTTGTGGATAGGAGGAAATAAGTTTAACATGAGATAGTAGAAAGAAAATGCTTCTCTTGGAGACATGAGTGTAGGAAGAGGTGGCTGGTAAGTAGATTGAGTGCTGTTGAGAAATGTGTGTCTCCTGACAATTGCTTGCTATGTTTTGCAAAACGTAGGATAGAAAATTATAATTACAGATATGAAGAGAATGTTTCAATCTCAGAACAACCAGAGGATAGGATTCTAAAATTACAGTTACCCAGGAGAACAGAACAAACATTATACTCCTTTTAATGCCAAGGTCAAGGCAAAACAGAGACTCCTGTTGTAGTTCTTACCTGCCTTTATAATTTCCACCTGAATGCAGATCTATGGACTTGTAAGGGTTGCTTAATTTACATGTGTATTCAATATTGGGAAATAAAGAATTTTTTTTAAGACTCTGCATGAAACAGGTAGCTTCCTAAATAGCAAATAGTTGGAAATATTTTAGGAGGCAAACCCCAGATATTTTAACTACGAAACATATCTCTTGAAACAAAAAAAAAGAAAAAAAGAATTGCTTTAGTAGGAGATCAGTGAGAAAAAACCTGTGGAAATGCTATCTCCATATAATTGATATAAATAAATGAACTGTAGCCATTGCATCTAAGAGACACTTCTGTCTGTACATGCTTCTTCGAGTCACATCTTTATATGCTTCTTTGCTAATCAGACAAACTAATTCAAGGTTCTGATTTATATAATCATATCAATTCACAACATATAATTACCTAGTAATCAATTATAATTAAAATAACAGGGATATCAAAATTCCCTGCAAGATGATACTGAAATCCTAATTGTGTGTGAGCATGTTCACTGCAATGTGACCTGGAATCAGTGACCTTGGAGCAGAGAGGTGTTCTGGTACTCAGCAGAGCTGCAGGGAATGCTGACAGGAGGATTTGACAAGTGTGAAACATTCATTGCTGGTTGGGAATATATTCCTCAATATGTTGTGGTTAAACAAATCTTATACCAAATCCTCCCTTTCCTTGCCGCCAAAATCCCATTTTGAAATGGTTTTCTACTTTCAAAGGCTAGGTGACACATGAAAATTCTTTTGTTTATGTATACACATCTCTATGTGAAAAAGATTGAAGCATATGGGGGTAAAACTGCACCATAGGCACTTCTAGATAAATACTTTAGTGAGCCATAGTAATGAAACAATCCTGTTGCTTAACAAAATTGCATATTTGCAAAATAATAAACCTAGTACTACATCCCACCAGCAAATAGGTCATATCAAAACACATATCTAGAATCACTGTGGGGGAATACTCCACTTTACAGTGCTGTCAATAATTGAAAATAAAGTTTTTTGATTATGTAGATATTTCTTAACCTGCACATTTTCACACTTTTAAAGTGAGATCTTCATAATCGAGTTTTATTCTATTTTATTTTAGTCTAGCAAACATTTTATTTGCAGTATTTTCTTCAGAAACATTTTGATAGTATCATGTTATTGGGGTACTCTATTTTACATCTAGAAATCTAGAGGATATTAAAGCCAAGAGTATGCAAAGCATTTGCTATCTTTGTATCCAGGCATTAGTTAAAAGTGTTGAATGGTAAAGAATTTTATTATTTCTTTTTTTGCTAAATTTTTCCAAAACTTGGAATTGAGGCTTTAACCTTCAAGCTGGCCTATGTACTGATAACGCTCTGTGTCCAGATTTGTATATGGTTTAGTCTGTGCTTTTTTTTTCTTAAACTTTGATGAGTAACTCAAGAAGTTCTAGACATCACAAAGCCCTTATATTAACAAGTATTTGTTACAACAAAATAATTAGGAACAATATATACGTTTCTGAGAACTTAAAAAACTTCTTTTGTTCCCTCTTCCTATAATTTGTTTTCATTGCTGTCTAAAAATGGTTTAAAATAAAATACATATATGCTTTTATTTTTTTTTTGTGGGTTATATGTCTTCTCACAGATAAAATGCCTGGTATATATTATATAAATTAAATTTCAAGCTGTTCATGTACATTACTGCCCTGCAAATATTATTTATTGCACAGAACACTCCTGAAGCAAAATTCAATAAATGTAGAATTCTCCATGGAGTGGCAGTTGAAAAACTCATAAATTTAGATTACACAGTCATGTCAGTGAATTCAAATTAACGAAATGGAATCCCACACAAGCACTACAGTAATTTACATATTAATTTCTGCTAATTTTTTTTATGGCTTGTACTAGTCATATTCAATAAAATACAACAGATTGTGAAACAACAAACAGTGAGCAGTTGGGCATGATTTATCTGTTGTTCCACTGGATCTTCATTTTCCCAGGAAAATGCTCTGTCTACATTATTAATGTCTGACAATTTTCTTGTATTCATGCCCTGAAGCAGAATATGTCTGTTAATTTTGTGTAATGGCTGCTTTCCTAACAAATGGTATTTATTTTTCATATTATAATGATAACAATAAACAGAAAGTAAAGCTAACTTTGTGGAGTTGGACACTAAATGTGAAACATTTTTGTGTGTACAAGATGTATTTATTTTAGATTACAGAGATGTGAATATGATTTGCATTGGATTTTATATGTTTTCATTCTATACCATAGGTCCCTACTTTGATGTCGAATGTTTCCTTTTTTTTTTCAGTTGGGTCCTACAAATATGGGCAAAGAACATGTTGTTGCAGAATGTGCTAGTAAGCTGCTTCCTTTCAAAAAATAGCCTGTGTCAGTGCAGTTGTAGACACCTTCTCCAGAATTCAGATCTCTTATCAAGGATTTTCTTATATTCATTGTCTTAGCTTCCCCTCTGATTGAGTGACAGTGTAGAGCAGAAGACAGTGTGGGTGGAGGGAATACTGTTTTTGGAAGCTCTAACACTACACTAGCTAAGTGGTGGGTAAAGTCACATACAAGGTCTCTAAAAAATTTCAAAAACTTCTAATAGATTGAAAAACCAACACATGCTGTTTATTTAAATGACACCTAAATATCAGATGATTCTGATATTTAGAATCTTTCTTTCCTTAGTGGAACTATTAGCATTACATGACTAGCCAAATACTTAATGACATGTAATCCTAGATTCTAGAAAAGAAATGTCCTGCTTGTACGGAGTTGTGAACTTCTTTGGGAGAAACATCCCATAAAATGTCTGAGGTTGACAGTGTAAGTAAGGATGGTGAGAATGTGTTTTGAATCGATATTTTCAAGGAAAAACCTACAATGTCTGTATCTCTATACTTGTATGCAAAATATTATGCTTTTCTTTTCTTTCCTTTCTTTTAATTTTGCGATAAACTCTTCAAGGAATCTCAGAAGACTTAATTTTTCTGTTTACTACATATCATGTGCATTATTCTGTGCCTTATTTCATTATCGACTTTCACTTTAGAACTTCAAAAAAGAAATATCTGATAATTTTCATGTCTAGGTCAAAATAAATGAATGAAAAGCTAAATTTTTGCAAGTTTTTAAGCAAGGGAGTGTATTAGACAAACTTCAGTGTGACTGTTTAATAATGCTGTAATACTAATACAAACCAAAGTGTTTTAATGAAGTTACTAAATATAATGCTTCAGAATATGTTTTGGGGACAAAGCAAGCCTATTTACAGTCTACTCCAGCCACTATCTTTGATAATTATTTAGATGTATTACCCATTCCTGGGTACCCCAAAAGCATGGTCTCAGCTTCACAGGTGTTTATAATGCCAACCTGTACATATTTGAGTGGGATGGTTATCTGATTGTTGTACCTTTCACTAACTGCAATTGCTTGCACATCTAAACATTTTTAGCAATCTCCAAGATAAATAAAATCTGTACCACCTGTGCATTAAGATGTAAATTAGACAAGTTTTCAGTGATAAAGCATTTCCAAGTTAGATTTCTTTTTCTTTCTCTACAGATAGAATGAAACAATGAGATGGCTTTTTCCGCATTTTTTCTGACTACTTTGATTTCCTGGTAATAAATTCCTATTCTGGTTTCATAGCTCAGCCTATGTCCAGCCTTGTGCTTTTCAGGTCCTTGGACTTGTCCCACGGCTGGTAATACATGTCTCTAAATGCTGCTGCATCTTCTTCACCACAGCATGTGGTCCTACAACTCCAATCCTCATGTCTTAGTAATGGCTGCATTTTCTTGGGTTTCGAAATGAATAATGAATCAGAGACTCACGAAATCTAAAGACACTTTATATATTCCCATGTATTTTTACCAGAGTGGAATGCGTTTAGAAGTATCTTCTGAATGCTCAGAATGATTCACTGCTAGGAACAGTGGCAAAGGGAGAAGAAAGTGAAATCTTGTGGCAATACACCTACAAATGCTTTTCCTTGAGCATGCTCATTTTCAGGGGATGCTAGATTTGCAGTGTGGTGAGGGGCATAGCATCCTAATATGGCTGTAATCTGATAATATTATTTGAATTATTGCAGCCTTTGTAAAAAAATATTGTTTAAGAAATATTATGTACAGAATTATTTGAAATGGTCTTGGAAATGGCTATAATGATGGTGAAAGTGAGATAAAATTCAGGGTTTGTGCTTCTATTTTCCCTTTGTATCGCCCATACCTTACATTTTAAAATATTTTTTTCTTTCCAAGTCTACTTTGTTTATCATAACAGTATTTTTTTTATGTACAAACTGAACTGCCCTTTTTCCAAAGCAGCATTAACTAAGAGTACAGGAATGACTATCCCGGCTCAGAGCAAGGTCTGCTTTGCTCAGCAACCCCATCTCAGAAGTATTATCTAGCCTTAGTGCTATGCTCTGTCCATTATTACAGATAGAGAATATCATGTTGTGTAAAATTACATTATATGGTGAGACACAAACTGTACCAAAATCTGTATTTACAACTGTAAAATAATTTATCCATACTAGTTGGTTCTATATCACCCATTTGGAAACTCCTCCTTTTCCCAGGTGACATCAGTATACAAGAAGCTGTGCAAACAAATCAAATAAATTGAGTGAGATTACTTGTCCGGAAGACTGTCTGAATTCATAAAACTTGATAGAATTTTGTGCATATAGAAGTTTCGAGTCTTTGGAGAAAAAGTTCAGGTCAAATTTAAGTAAAACAGACTAGAAATAAATAAATAAGATAATATTTTTGCTATTAAACAGTGCAAGTCTTGAAGGACATATTTTTTCCTATTGCATTAAAAGGGGATTCTGAGGAAAAGATTTCCATAACGAAAGGTCACTTCCAACGCAAATCACTCTGATTCTCTGAATTGCTGTGTGTTTCTCTGAGCAAATATGTATTTTGCAGCTCTTACAAGTTCTAACATTACTCTGGCAGGAAAGAGAGAATGCCTTGGGTGGTACAGATTATATGTGTTAGCAGTATCATGCATAATATGTTAAGTGATATTAATTGATAACATTTTACAGTATTATTATGGGGCTTCTGGTTAAGTGTGGGAGAGAATTTCTGAGTGACCTATTGTTTCTAAAATGTTTCTTAGGAATACAATTTGAATTACTATGAAATGGTAAAACTTACTTCTTACTTTGTCAATAGTTAAATAACAATGTGCCTTCAGTGATAGATTTTCTTAAAAATCAGGGTTTCAGTTTATACATGGAGTAAAACAAGGCCTGTACCATGAACTTTGTGAGATACAACCCAATGTTCAAGGAAAGTATGTCTTTGAAATTACCTCACTTTTGAGATGTCTTAAAAACAATAGTTTTGAAATTATTTAATTGCCTCAAACAACAGTTTTCATTACCTGTCCATTCTGTTGTTCACTCAACCCATGTCATTGAATAGCAAAAGTCGACAAGAAATAGGACCTTAGGGGGTCTGTACTGTTAATCTTTTGTATTTGGTTGCCATGAAATAGGTTGGTTTGTGGGATATTTAGAATTCTTTAGACCTTAATAGCAGTGAAGTGTGTGGCTATTTCACAAAATCACAGAAGTTGGAAGGGAGCCACGAGGACCATTGAGTAGTTTCTAGGATTATCAAAGTTATGCTGGTGATCTCTATATATGAAAATCCTACTTTCTTTAAAGATTCTCAAAAGAAGAAGTTTTAACTATTGCAGGTGTTCCTGAAGCTGTGCAAGCAATTAGCAATATATATTTGTGTAAAGATTAACATTAGATTTACAGAATCTCAGTAAACAGAGAACATTTTTCATACAAATATATTATTTTAAATTTTTTAATATGAGTGTTTTAAATGAGTGTTTTCCAGCGTAAACAAACATTTTGCTAACTATTCTAATATGAATATTTGCTATTGTTACTTACAAGTTTTACCTAATGCTTTTTTCCTTGGATGAATAAGCTAAGCTTTTCAAAGTGGCGATGCACCTGAAAAAATTAAGTAGTGCTTATATCTTTCTGAAAACCTAATGAAGCATTTAATTGTTTTTTTTTTTTTTCTAGAATATAGACAGAAGGGGGCAAGGAGTGGGGGAAGAGGGGAAGGGGTAGAAGGAAGAGAGAGAAAGAGAGTGCGGGGAGAGACCAGAAATTAAGCAGTCTTAGAAATGTTTCAAACTCTTAAAACTTTACCTATTTCTTTTTTGGGGGTATTTTGGGGCTTATGGATTTTTTTGTTTTAATCTGTACTGTGTTTTACTGTGCAGGGTACATGATCAGTGTGTTTGTGTTCATTATAATTTTATGAGGTTTTGGTTGGGATATTTTTCTGCATAAGAACTGGAACTAAAGTAAAATCTTCCTTTTCTTGCAGTCCAGCACAGATCAACTGTATTTTTAGCCCCTAGCTCACAGAACATTTCCTCACAGGATCCTTCTGTGGCATCATGCTTTTTATTTGCCATGTCATAGGTCAGAATCTTTTCCTTCACTTTATTTTATTTATTAATATTTTTCTTTTGTCTGTGGAAAAGGTAGAAAAGAGAAGATAGAGTAATATCTTCTCCTCTCCCTCTATTCTTTGGATAGAACTGGAGAGACAGAAATCTGGGAGGAAGTAAAAGCTAAATAACAAAATTCACTGTTCCCTCAAGTTCTTTCTCGATCTATAATATGCAGTCTGGAGTGGGTTTGGTAGGGGATGGTATTGGAATGATGGAAATGAACAAGAATAAAATCATCCAAAAATGTGGACCAGGACAAATGGTCCCTGACGTGATACATACCCATGTTCTCAGAAAGGTTAAAGTGTGTGTAGGGAGATCAGATATAGGGCAGATATATATACTTAATGTTGCTTCATATGGCTCAAGGAAGATGGAGAATTATTAGTATCAAAGGCTATTCTGCAGCCTGAGGAAAAATTCTATTTGAAGCTTTCAAGTTATATGTGTTTTGTAAAGTGTGTTTTTAATCTTAATGCAACATGGAAAAAGTACATACTCTTGTTTTTGGAAGAGTCAGTACAATTTTGTGCAGTTTCAAATCCATCAGTATTCATTCTATAAATTGTTTTCTTATGCTAAAAATTCTTCATTCTCTTAACTAATTTATTCAAACATGAAATACAAGCACTGATGTGCAATTATTATAGCAAAAAATAAACTACTTCTGGGTTTGGAACAAGACTTGACACCAGACATTGATATGTCTGGTGATTTATAGTGAGGCAGACAGGGGAAAAGGCCCTCCTGTGTTTATTATGAGCTTTGTTGCTCCTAAGCATTAAGTCTAGGTTCTAATACCACATGAGTTGCTAGTAGGTTTCTTTTATTTTATGTACAGTTGGCTAGGCCAACACATGACAAAACCTGAACTTCAGTCAGTACAAAGGCATGTCTGTGATCATAAGTTTAATGCTCATTTGGTATTAATTTGCTGTCCCAGATAGCAAGAAAGCATTTCTGAAATGTTACAAAATGTACTTTTCTGAAGCAACAATAACTGTAAAAACCTTTTACAATTAAAATAGCAGCACCCTCTAGTGTGGATTGAGTTATACTGGTTAAAATCCTTCACATAAATATAGGTTTTTAAAGAGACAATAAATCCTTGTACCACAAAGAACTTTCAATGTATTTATGCTAGTATAAAGTAGAGGTGGTACTGTAGAAATGTGGCTCAGCTGAAAGAGATGTACAAACATCTGGTGGGTAGACATATCTCAAAGATATTTGAGATGTTTGCAAAGATATTTGCAAAATTGGTCCTTGTCTCTGCCCTTCTAGAGATACTAAACTCTAGGTCTGTGAAAAAAATAAACGATTGATTTAAATAATTTTAAAGTTAAGCAATTGCATTAAGACAATGCAGAATGACACCATATTATGATAGAATTGAAATGGTTTTTACTTTATTTACAGTGATTGCTTCTCATAAAAACTAATTTATTTTTCCAAAGGTTAAGGAAGGATGATAAATTGGCTTGCACTTTCCTGTGTCATTAAGCTGCACTTTTAAACCAAGGAACATATGGACATTTATGATAACTGATGGAGATCTGAAAATAGTGGTGACAATTAGTGCTTCAATAAATGCTTATCCAACTGCATCCAGCAGGAAGGGTCTTTCATTAAAAAGTATTTTGTGTTGTTTAAAATTTATTGCAAAGCTTTTGTGAAAAAAACTTTTATATGTTTTGAATATATTGTTCTCCTGCAGATGTAAAATAATGCACAAAGCCTACCAGAAGGTAGAGGAATTGATCAAATTAGTTATGCATGTCTTGTGTGTCATCATGTTTATTTGCAAGTTCTGTGTTCCAAGTCTTCATTCTTTGACTATAGTAACAACAAGAGCAAATGTACTCCTTCTGACCTGATCTAAACCTCTGTTTTTCATCAAATGTCTTTAGCAAGATCTCTGCTTTGCTTTACTCCTTCTTTGCATCATAGAAACTTAGGTTTGAACGGGATTTCATCTTGTCAACCTATTCTTTGCCCTTGTAAGTGATCATATATTATATATTCTTTCTTATGAGCTCCTCTGACCTCCACAAGCTCTGATTTCAATCCTGTGCTGGTGACCAAAATGGCCATGATGTTTCTAGGAATAATTACATCATTTGAATTTCCTCCTTGCTTCCACTTTAACTTTTTTTTTGTTTACATTCCTTGTAACTTTAAAAAGTATTTTTTATTATGTTCTTGAGCCACAGAATACATAATTTGGACACTCAGAGCATTTTATTTTATTTTTTTTCCCTTTCACATGATTAACTTCTTTCTGTTAAATATACCTATTTTAGAAGTTTAGTATTTATGCTTTTGCTTAAGCAGGTGTTAATTCTGTAATTTTGGTAGGTATGTACTATATTATTAGATGTACATATATTAGATGTGTATATACTCAGTGAATGTTATAACTTGAAAACTATTATATTTTCTTTGAATATTTCAGAACTAAATTTAAGAAAAGCTCATTAAGAAGTTTGGAGTTACCATCTAGGATAATTTGCAGCTGAAACTAGAATCAACTGTAAAATTAACCATGCATCAGTTATATAATCAGTTAACTCAAGCATAATGATCCCAGTTTGGGATTGCTGACTTGCTTTTCAAACTGTATATTTAGAGGGATTTTTAGGTTGGATATTAGGAAGAAAATACAACACCTGAGATGTAAGTAAAGTAAAGTAAAGTAAAAATACTGGTTTATATTGCCTAAGGGAGTTGTAGATCTTCAGACTTTGGTGGTGCATAAGGAGACCTGAAAGCATCTGTCAAGAATACTGTAGGTAAAGATGCACCTACTGTGCAGCATAAGGACAAATTTGAAGACCTCTTATTCCTCTGATTCTGTTTAAGAATTAGGTTTTCTCTGGAATGATGTTCCATAGTCCTTACAAAGCAACTTGCAGAAATGAAGAATATATATCTTAAAAATACTTGATATTATTGTTGAAGAACGTATATTGGCTTTGTAACATTCTTTTATGAAATTATAATATGATGTACGGTGTTAATGATGTTATTTTCTCATGAATACTAAGTAATTTTCTCTTTTTGTGGGATGATATTAAAGGTTAATTGGGAGAAATCAGTAGTACTTCACTCATTCTCCACACTGGTGGTTTGTAATACTGGATTTTTTGCACAGTGGAGGTGACTGAGACAGAATATTTCAAACTCTTTTCATATGTTCTTTAGCAAATCCTTCCCATTTCTTTAAAGTTTAACATAAAATTTTCTATTTCCTGCCTCTAGTGTTTAATTTTCTATAATGTTTGTTAGAATCCATGTATTGGAGTTTTGTTTGGGGAAAAGGTTATAACTAAAGTTTCAGTCCCACAGAATTTGTATACATGAGTAATGAAATACTAAAAAAATTGTAATGACTTTTTTTAAATATAGTTTTTGTCTCAATGGGTCTTCGTTATTGTATGAAAAATTATTTGAAGCAATTGACTGCAGAAACTTCAGATTGCTTCCAATGAAAAGTGCACCAATCTGAAATTGTACCTTTGAGCCCTGTTTAGCCTTTCGCTTTTGGCCAAATGGGAAAAAATAAGCTTAAAGAACACTGGTTATGCAAGAGATGAGGAGACATTTTTCATTTCTACTGCCTTTTCTCTCTTGCTTTTTATACTAAAATTCTTATCTGTTATACAGAGATTTTGGTAGGAGTTCTGGTGTTAAGAATCTGCAGAACTCCAGAATGCTCTGGGCAATGTTCCTGCTGAAAACATAATTAGATTCTATAAAAATATATCTTCAAATGGAAAGAGAGCATAAATATAGAAAAGTTGATAATTGGATACCAAAAAGGAATTAAATTTCGATTTACAGAAATTTTGACCCATAATCCATTGGCTTCCCTTTTTGTCTAAGTTTGGAAAAGTATTTTGATGAATGTAAAACAGCAGTCAAGAATTTAGAACCTAAAATGTAAGGAATTTTTCTGTCTCTGGAGGGGACATTGACTGTCCTATGAGGTATATTTCAGATTTTTTTTATAATAAGAGGTTTAGGAGTGGCAGCAGTACCACGCTAGATCTTATAAAACATCACGCATAAGTGATTCACCTCTGTGACTGTGAACTTAAAAAACAGATGTCAAGTCTGCATGCTGCCCTACACCAATTTTCTGAATAAGATGGTGTGATAATCTAAAAAATTTTTTGTAGTCAATACCCAGAATGGGTGTTTTATGGGTATAGGACCTTGAAGTTGTTTTTTTGCTATTACTTTACAATTTTAATTTAAATTTAAAAAAAAAGTTATTGAAATATTTTATTCAGCAAATGGGATAGAAACATTTCAGACTTACATATTTTCTTGACATTTTAAGCTGGAGAAATTTATGTTTAGCTTTGTTTTAGCATTTTAATATATTGTTGCATATTGAGTCTTGTAAGTCTGGTGTTGATCTAAGGATGAATATGGACTTCCTCAGTGAAATAAATAGAGCTTGTTTCTACATGCTCTTCTTCTGTAAGCTGTATTTTTTTTCCATTTTTTCCAGGAAAGAAATTCTCCCTCTAGTGAATCTGGGTCTCTGATTTCACTTGGAATTTTCTTTGATATTCCTTTAAATTAAAGAGTAGTCATTTTATAGTCAACATTTCCAATGCATTTTTAGAGATTTTTTTACATGAAAGTTGACTTTGTTGAAAAGTGCTTTTCATCTTTTTATTTTTTAATAATTCAAAATATGAGATCTTTTTCTTGACTTATCCTGGTGAGATTTAGAATTCAAGGAGTTTTCTCTTAGTTTTCTGCTGGAAAACTAAAAATTAGTAAGAGAGGAAATAACAAATTAATAATTCCCGCATCACTTTAGCCAATAGCTTTCCATTACAAGCTCCCACACCATATAATATATACTATTATAACTGTCACACCATTATAATATATACAAATATAACTTTGTGTACCCAGTGCTTTAATTGGAAGATTCTTTCAGAATATCTTATTGCAAGACCAGATACTATCATTTTAGCCTAAATTTATTGCTGATCATTTGATTATTATACATACAAACATAGAGTGTATCAATATTAAGTTTATATTTATTTGTTCTGCTGTTACTACCATCTTTCACCTGAAATAGTTCTTCATTCCCAGTATCTTCCTTCTTGATGCATTTTAATGTGCAGTGATATCCTTCCCAGTGTTCATTTTATGATAACCAAACAAAGCTCTTAGAATGAACATGTAAGACTAACAATGTGATGCATTGTTGCACTTTCGTTTTCCTAAATATGATAGAAATCTTAGGTCAATGAATAGTTTTTACCAGTATAGAAGCATCAGTCCAGTTTTTTGGGGTTAATGCCAATCTCAAATTTAGCTGAAGCCTGTAAAAACAAAGCCTGCTCACAAAGAAGAAGCTGACTTTGTTCACATTCTTTTTAAAAATACTAGGGAGAAAATTAACACTATGCATCTATATAATCACCAGAAATGGCTGCTTTTTCACTTCTTAAAAGAAATCAATTGTAATGGAAAACTTTGTTTCTTGAGCTCATACGCAGATTTCTGCCTGGCAGCTAAATCTGCATTTAGCCAGCTGCTTTGTCACATGAAATGTGGAGTGTTTCATTTATTGGAAAACTGAAGAGGGCACAGGCAATTTCTGTGTTAATCTGGTCTCAGTGGATTCAATAATTTGTTAGGCTTTTTCTGCAATATGGGATTTAGTTTTGTCTATATTTCTAAAATAATACTGATATCAAAAGTTAGTACCTATTACCTATTACCTGAAGTATGTTTGTAAAACAATTCAGACTGAAATAACAGAGTTTGTTATCTTTAAATATTCCAAATGACTTTTTATATGTAGCATGTGTTTTCCAGAGATATGGAAATACAGAAATGGTCATGCTAATCACGTAGATATCAAAGTAAAAAATGCTCTTGTAAAAGGGGAAACACCTCAAGATACCTTTGTGGTGGTTTGGATAAGAAGGATATAATTTACAGTAACTGCTGCAAAAATTCATTGAATTTGGTAGAAGAGAGCAATGCAGGTATGAAAATGCCTCCAGGGCGATAGGCAGCCTTTTCCTTTGCTCCTTTTTGCTACCTGAAATAAAATTTTGTCATTTCAAGAATTATAATGAGCAACAAACTGGAATAGCCTCCATATATTTACATCCTTCATCTCCATATAGATAGATAGCAACATGACACTTTATCTTGTCCATTTCAAGATATCAAACCATTTACACAGATTTAACCTCACACTTTTCTATTAGGTCACTATTTGAAGATAATTCAAAACCAGAACTGAATGATTCCTTGTTTATTACTTTAGTTGATGCTTTTGTATTTGGTGCCCTACAATGCTAGTATTTTGAAATAGGGAAGTATTTTGAGATAGAAAAATAACCTCTGCATTCATTCAGATCTTTCTTTTTAATTTAAAACACAATTCAATGAAATAGCTGTGATCATTCCTAGTGGGTTTCTGTATTCTACACACTAATAAAATAAAGGGTATATTTGTTCTGCAGTTACTTTCTCTTAATTTGTGAAACGAAGTACTGTCTCTTAAAGTAGAAGCCAATAGGGAATTTTCAAGGATGACCTGCAGAAGTTCTGGTTTTGAAACTGTATTTCTTCTTTCTGGGAGAATTGATTGCACTTTTATTTGAAAGGCAATAGATTTGAGCAATTTGTCATCATAAACAATTACACAGCATATTAGATACACAGTTAAGAACTAAGTTCTTTACTTGCAATTAAAAATGGATTTACTCCCTGGTGAGTAGAACTCCTTATGCAACAAGTGCTACTTAAGAAATAACTACATTTGTTTTTGTAATAATTTCTTTATTCTTTCAAAGAATATCTAGTAAATGAGTGCTGATAAAACAGCTGATGACACTGTTTTCTCTCTGCAAAGGTGTTTGATAACTGGTGAAATTAAATTAAAATTAAAAGTATTAGAAATATAACTCTGACGGTGGCAATGTACTTCTAAAAGGTAACAAAAAAGCAAATATGTTTCTGTCTTCATCACGTTACTTTCATCAACTTAACTTTCCTCATTCTCAATCTTAAGTGAGCTCAGTTGTTTCTCTATGATTTGAATCAACAAGTTATTTTCAGAAAGGCCTGATCATCACGCATCCCTCAATCTACTAATGAATAGATTCTGCTTTTGCTTCTTGGGCTGTTTCCACTGCATGTTTATCTTGCTGTGCATACTTTCACTGTTATTTAAAATGTTGCACTGTTACATAACCAAGATGTTGCTTGCTATGTGAGTGCTGCATTTGCTCTATATTCATAGACTGGGGATGAGAACATGTCCCAGAAATAGGAAAGATTACAAGACAAGTTTCCAAAAAGCGTATTTCTCAGTTCTTAGGGATTTCCTTTATTTTGATTCATTTTAATCATTTCTGGAAGCAGAAGAAGAAACAAAGGAGTT
Organism: Pseudopipra pipra; assembly: GCF_036250125.1. NCBI lineage: Eukaryota > Metazoa > Chordata > Aves > Passeriformes > Pipridae > Pseudopipra > Pseudopipra pipra. The sequence continues at coordinate 48,206,699 of NC_087553.1, read as the reverse complement.
AAAAACAACATACATATGACCAAAACAAATGTTTGACCACAAAATGAAGTTACACAAAAAAGCTTTGGAGTCAAACACAGTATTTTCAAGAACAAGTTTATTTTCAGCATTATAAATGTACAGTATTTTAGGATCCCATTATTTAAAAAAACCCCAAGAATTATAATTACAAAAGGGTGATTTAGCTTTTGACAGCAATATGAAAGAAGCTGTATCCACAATAATATATAGACAGTAACAAAATAGGGAAAGTTGGGAGGTACTAATTACCTTGTTGCCTTTTTACAACAGGAAAAACTCCAACATCATGCCTTGCTCAGTCTGGGACTGAATTTTCAAACATGTATGATGCTTGTGGCCAAATATGACAGAAGGTCTCAGGTTAAAAAGGGAAATTACTTTTTAATCTTACCATTTCATTTGCTCTTATCCATAAACATAAATCATGCTGTGTGCTTGGCAAACCTAATTTGTTAATTTAATTATTACACTTCTGCAATGCTTCTCAGTTGTAAAAGATATTCAATTATTTCACAAGCTACAGTAATTCTATTCATCTCAGAGGAGCTATTGTATTGTATAATTAATACCGGCATAATCAAAATAAGAGTTTCTTTTGTATGTCACTGGAGCCTATTCCTACTCTACGTGCTATAAAGGGACCTAACTGCTTACAGTACTTTAGAAACCAGGTCCATAACAGTTTTGCCAGATTTTACTCATCTATTTGCTTGGTACTAGAGCTAAGCACCCATAATGCTTTTTATGGTTAAATACACACTTTCAAGTAATAAATGAGAAAACCCATGGGGATTCAAAATATATGAAATTACAAAATAATTACTTTACAAATGCAATTTTTGAAACAGTAAATTATACTGAGAGGTAAAGTGCCATGAGTATATCGTATCTGAAAAACACATGGCCTCAGACAATTTTAACTGATTTTGTTCTTTTTTCTTCTCTGCCTACAAAAATATTTCATGCTAGTTTCTTTATTTCAGTTACATGGTTTTCATTTTGTTTTGTAGCTTATTGTTTTAGCAAAAGCAGGCAGCCCTCAGTACTAGCTCTTCTGAGCGCCATAATTTTCTAGGCATTCATTTTCAAGGTTAGCATTTATTAGTCCTAGTGTTCCATATCTTCTCTACAAAGTGGTTTTGTTCTGTACTTTCAAATCTCTTCTGTACATTTTCTGATGCACATAAATAATTTACTGCATTGTCACATGTGGGTATAAATTTTAAGTCAATTTGCACATCTGAGTTAACATACCTTTGTATTCTTCTTTTTCTCACTCTGTTGTTAAGCCAGCAGTTTCTTGAAGTCTTTTTCAGCCTGTAAAATACCAAGTATACCAATGACATTTTAAAAAGACAGTTATTTCATGAGTCTATGTGGTGAAGTGGAGAAAGATTTTCTACTCCCACTATGATTTGTAAAAAAGGCAACCAAGGGACCACTTTTTCCTGATTTTCAATCTTCACTTAACAAGGAAGTACTATTTCATTCCTTCTAAGCAATAGCCAGGAAACACATTCAGATGTGTGCCACTAGTTTGTTAAAATTTCCAAAACTGAGCTTTTCTTCAGAACTGTCCTCACTCGTTTCGATCTTTTTTCCTCTCGGGAAGGCAAGACTTACAGAGACTGGTAGTGGTTTTTTTCAGTTAAGAGAAAAAAGGCATGCTTTTGGGAACACAAGCCCAGATCTTAAATGCAGGCAGTCCAGCTGTATGATTACACTGAATACTTGTTTTTCCAAACCTTGACTTATTTATAACCTTAAATCCTCACAGCTATAACAACACCATGACTTTTGACTTTACTGGCATTAATCTGATCTACAGAGTAAATCCCATAAAGGCAGCAGCACATATTATATTTATCAAATTCTGTTTATCCCTATAAAAATTTAAAATTCTACCTAAAAGTATTAAATAATAAAGAATATATTAGAATAAATAATATTATTTACATAATATCCCTGATGAGACTACAGTCTTTGTCCTGGGGAGAGTTAAGTTTACATTTCGAAAGTTTACAAAGCATTCTTAAAAATATTTACCCTTTCCTTAAATTCTGAAACTTTAGGTCTTCTCTTGAACTTTTTTTCCAGTTTTATACATGAATACTCTTATCTTAGCATTGTAGGAGAATTTTTTGCTGTAAGCAGGCTCGAGCAGTGAGCAAGGCTGTGATAAGGAGAAAGGCTTATCTTAATAGCTATTCCAAGAAAAATCAGCTGTTTTGTAATAATTAAGGTGTGAATAGTATTTCTTATATTTACCGCTATAGTAGTTGGAAAAATATCAGAAAGAAAACATTAAATTTGTTCCAAAATGAACTGGAAAGGAGACGAGGAAATTTACACAAAGGATATATGTTACTTTCCTTTAATATTTTTCCAGATTTTCTGTAGAAAAGCCTAGGAAGAGCAAAAGATGTTAAGGGAGAAGCAAGGTTTCTCAAATGAATGGCCTCTGACAAAAAGCAAGTGGACAGTAAGAATGTAAGCTTAGGTTTTATACTAGTAGTGCAGTGTACTTCAGCTCTTTGCTAGGACTCGTGTTAGGACTTGATGTGCTATTAGTAGCCAGAAAATAGAGGATGAATAGAGAGGTAGAAAGTTTTGCAGAAGACACAACACCGTTTCAGCAACTTAAATGGGGAAGGTTGTGAAATACTCTAGCAGTGCTGACTGAGTTGAGTGGCGTGGCACAATTGCCATAGAAATTAATCCAGACAGCTGTAAGGCAAGACATCATCAGTAATTATTAGAAATGTCTCTAAGTCCTAAAATTACAACCACTCAAACAAAATATTGAATCAGACCAGCGTCAAGAAGGAGTAGTAATACATGTAACTGACTAGCTGTATGTTGTATAGCTGAAAAAATCTTGTGGCACTTTTTTTTCCTATACTTCTGTGAGCCAAACCCTGGTTTGAAAAAAAACAACCAAAACCCAACCAACCAAAAAAAATTCCCCCACAAAACCAAAGGAAAAAAGAAAGATGTGACACTCACTGATTGGGAACAGTGAAGAATGCTAAAGGAAATCAAAACTGGGACTATAGCACTGACATTAAATTAAAAAATTAACTTATTGTAAGAAAGGCAGAGACTTTGGAAAAAGAGTGGCAGGAAATTACCAAAGGCTGATAAATTATTTGAATTCTTAAGCAAGTTTACTTCGTGTGGAGATCATTATAACTGGATGATATAACTTCATTTTGCAAAGATCATTAAATTTGTGGTAGTATGTAGCTGGAGGATTAGGTAATTTCTGCTTCAGCATAGCAGGGTATTAATTAGTACAGTTGCCCAGGAGGCAAACTCTACTTTAGCCAAAGTGGCTTTGTGTAGTTCACCCTGGTGCCCTAAACACCATTCTGGGGAGAAGAATCCTTCATCTAACCAGTGAAACTGGCCACTAGGTACTCAAGATTCTTGTCTGCAGAAGGACAAGCACTCTGCAGCTTTGTGTCTAGTGTGATGAGCAGGGCAATCAAAACTCCCTCTTCAGTGGCTGCTTCTGGACTTCAGTCAGTCATATGGATTAAGCTCATGCGTACACATATACACTTTAGTGCTGTGTGTTGGATTTTGACTTCCTGTCTACAGTGTTGGTCTCTCACCCTTGTGTCCTTCAGATGTTTGTCCAAGTAGAATAAACACACTGTCAGGAATGGTTTGACCTGTCCTTAAAAACTTCCAGTGATGAAGACTCTGTAAGCTCCAGAAGCAATGTGTTCTGTTTTTCTTTTTGATGATTGTGATATAATATGGTATCAGTAAAAGTAGGTATATTTCAATAATTTCTTGGTGGAATTGTGAAAACACTGAAATGCTCTGATTTGATCACACCATCACAGTATTGACCAACATAAATTAATTTTCATCTCAAATTTCTGGAACACCACCAGGTGAAGTGCCTCTGATATGCACAGTAGTTGTTCCTAGTCTGAGATCTGATTACTGGTTTCCTTGTAAAAGGAAACAACCTCCCATCAATCAAACCTGCAAGCAAGAAAGTGTGATCTTTTCAAAAGATAGCAGAATCCTTTACAGATGGTGTGTGTACTTAGTATTATGGCTCTGGATTAATCTTGACATGCCATCTTCCTGTACAGATACATCCTGAAGATGTAGTTCTGAAAAATAGCCTAGGAATGAATGTTAAGGAAAATGGTTAGACATATGGGAAAACTTACACAAACAGAAGGAAACTACTGGGGCAGTGCATTTTTCAGTAAGCAGGAACCTCTGAATTGATGGAAAGATGTAAGATGTTTTGAAAAGACATAAGCTTCAGATTGGTCTGGGGAAGAAAGAAAGATGAAGTCTGATCCAGAAACCGACATTTCAGACAAATTAGGTGCTCTCTAAGATTAAAGTTAACTGAACTGAACATGGTTAAGAAAGAGACTCAGGATAACAATGCTGTCATTATTTGACACACATGAACAATACATTCTTTTAAAAGAGTTACTTTAATACCATAGTTGTCTAAACAAACAGGCTAGTCAGTTAAACAAATCAACATTAGTGTTTGAAATAATAGGGAGATACAGTGATGTCTGTCTTTATTTTGTTTATTTACAGATCACAGTTAAATATTGAGAAGAGTGAAATAACCATTGCAATGAAATAAATTGACTTTCCTTACCAAAAAAGTTGTTGTTTATGAAAGGATTATGGAAAAATAGGAAGTACATGCAAATACAAGCCTGTATTTTAGTTACTGTCTTTTATTGTGTTGAGAGAATATCAAGCTATTTAGTAATAGCAAGATGGTGCTAGGCTTTATATAAGTCCAGAGGGATGAGGCATTAACTTTGCTAGTAGCTTTTGCTAGTAATTGGTGCAATAAGACTAGTTTTTATACTTGGCAAACACAAGTTCTGTTCTGAAAAGGAGTATGTAGACTTGTGAAGACAATTTTCTGTGTGTCTGTCTCATCCTGTTTTTCCGTTGTCTCCCCTCCTTACCTCTACATTATTTTCTAGTCTGCTTCTGTTTTCACTTTTCAGCAAGAGGAGCTACTGTTATTTTCTCTGACTTCTTTAGATGCCTTTGGTAGAGCTATTGGAAGTGCAGGAGAGACATTCTGCTTGGTTTTGGTTCTCATGGTGAACCTCTGCATCATCTAATACCAGGCATGGGGATCAATTGCAGAAAGAACCTTGCACGCTTGATAGCACTGAAGTGGATCACAATACTAATAGCCTAGCATGACACATAGTCTTCAATGTATTATTTACAGGAAATATTGAATCAAGGACTAGTTTCTGGCATGATTAGTTTAGGAGAATGAGTCAAGCTGGTAAACATGCCCAGTCTTCCTATAGGAGTAGGTGAATCAAGCTGGCTCTATGGGGGGATTGAATATGCTCAGTGTAAACAAGATGTGGTAGGGTAAAGTAGGTGACCTCAAGAGAATATAAGCAAAAAGCAGTCTTCAAAGCTTTGTCACTTTGCAGGATTTAAGTAGGGGTTTGTGAGCTCAGAATACATTATGAATTTATAGAAATTTAATCTCTGGAGAGATCTGAAGATCCTGTTTCAAAAGAAATAGTCATTTAAATCTCTCAATGAAATCATTGTAAGAGCTTTGAAGTATTGGCAGAATAAGATATTCTACCTCTCCTTGGTTTCCAATAATAGTTGAGCAACTTCAATTGGAATCTTAAAGAAAAAAATCAGCTTTTAATAGATGCTCAACATGGAAAATTCTAGTCTGAATAGCAGACACTATAAAAGCTGAATCTTATAATTAAGCAACAGGTGTCACAGTACATGCTGTCTGTAATGATCCTAAGGAGAAAGTAATTTGGGTATCAAAGCAGGGAAGAAATATTTCAGATGACCTGCTTTTTGTAGAGGCTAATCAAACAAATTTAAACAATTTACAAGCTAATTAGAGTCCCTTCACAGCAGCAAGTGATACTGTGGTAGTGCTTCAGATAACTCCTCTTATTGGTTCGGAGCAGGATATTTAAAGAGACGATGGCAAATCTAAAGTGATAATTTCAGTTAATCGCTCGTATGCTGCTTGCTGGGCTTGAGGAGTAAAAAGCTATCGACCATACATACGTTTGGACATAGTTTGGGACACAGTTCAAGCAAATATTTGAATCATTGTAATCTGTTTTATAGACTCACTTAGGAAGGAAATACCTTCACTGACAGGTGCAATTGCATCAATTTGATGCAACTTAGCACTTCAGGAAACTACGACAGGATATTTAAAGCAATTTTAACTGAGAGTGCTTTTTAGCAATCTAATATACTTTTGTTTATTTGTTTTTCCTCTTCTTTTCTACACTGAGTTTGGAAAGAATAATGGCATTTGTACTGTAAGCTCTCTGGGCAAAGCCAGACCTGCCATTGTGGAGGGCTTTGCACAGTAACCCTCTTGGGATGTGGTCCTGCTCGTTATTATTATCCTTCTATTCATGCAATTTGACATATTGGGAAAAGCTATCACAAATACATCAAGTCTATTTTAGTCCCTTCTCTTAAAATATACATAAGTCACATGTAATACTAATTGTCACTTGACCTTTATTTTGTTATATAGATTACTTTCTAAAATGGTTTGGAGTGTGTACTATTTCTAAATGAAATGTTCTGAGTCATCATCCTTCTGAATTGCATTTGAGTTTGCTGGCCAAATGGATAAGATAGATGATGTGGAAGATGATATTTTAATGTGGCCTTGTCTGTTGACCCATTTAAGGTCCCTGAAATAGGTGTAGGCCTAGTTTAGAAATATGTTATGCAGCATTCGTTTCATGAGCGTGGGTTAGAGAGCTCTGTTCAGGATAGTACAGTGTCTTAAAAACCTTCTGCAAATATGTCATCCTTTTTGGCATGGCTGTATAGCTGTGCAATGAAATCTTTCTCTTTTTATAAAAATAAAATTTTTAAATCTACTGATTGCAGTATAGACTAGTATTGTTAATTGAGAAAGAGAGATAGAGAAATAGTGTTTGTGATTGCTTAATTTTCTGTCTGGCAGTGATGTAATTTAAAACATAGCTCTAAAGTTCAAGTACAATATTTTAAGATGTCATGACTTTTTGCTCTGTCCCATCTGACAACCATTATGGTGATCTTTTGCCTTAACATTCTCTCTGTTCATAATGGCAAATGTGCAGTTTGCTGTCAAAATGTGTTGAGGTGTTAGATAAGAAACTCTTTCCTGTTTACTGGATTTAACTCCCTTTTTTCTTTTCCAAGAACAGGATTAAATGAGAAGGTGACAGGCACTTCTTGTTTCTTGCCAAGTAACAATCAGAGTTCGAATCTTGTATCTTTACACAGGAAAAACAGTAGCACATACCAACTATAATAGTCTTTCTACTAGATATAATTTGCTTTATTTACTAAGAGATTATCTTCTTCATTTGTGGTTTTCTTATGTAACATATGTAGTCATAGTGCAAAAGTAAATTATTAAAGCAAAAATTTCTTTATTTTCTGCCATAGTGTGCCTTGATCACTAGTGTTATGTAATAATGATATATTTTCTAAAGCTAAATAATTTTCCTTAATATGCAAAATTAAAATTCACCTGGTAGCTGGCAGTCCAAAGTGTCTGTTTGGCAGTCATCATCAGTACCTGCAATATATAGGCAGAATATTCTGCAATATATAGGCAGAAAATATTGTCACATCAATTACAGAATTTTAAAACAAATCAATACTGAATGAAGGCTACCATAGATGGAGAAGTTTAACATCTGGGTTGGGAAATAGTGCTGTGATGTGGTTTAGGGTTATTTTCCATTCTTAAAAATTGCTCCTGCCCTTTTTGTCTCCATCAAATGAATTTTGGTATGAAACATTACTCTGATCCCATGACTGAAATAGTAGATTTCCATTTAAGGAAAACTCTAAATTCTCTTTATGTTGTCTTCATCCTCTCATTACTTAAATTTAGGATAATAATCCAAATAATTTCTGATGATTTAATCCATTTTAGTAACTGTATTTCCTAAATACCAATTTTTGGTTTGGAATTATTTATAGAATGAGTTCTTATCTTTTTCATCTTATTATACTTTTTGTTTCACGTATTTGCTGTGTTGTGTGAAACTAACTATAAGGTTGCACAGGAGTTTTTATTTGCTTCCTACTTCTTAAGATGCTTTTTCATAACTGAGTTTTAAGAGCTGTCTCTTTTTCTCCAATGGATATCCAGAAAATGAAGCCAATTCTCCAGAAAATCCTTGCAATACCCCACAGAATACCTTGTAAAGGAGCTAAGATTTATTTATTTATTATTTATTCTATTTTTAGTGAGGTGTACAGGCACACCATCAATGTGGGTTTTTCATGAGAACAGGTGAATTCTCTAGGTGTCTGAATTTGATAATCATTACACATGTTCAAAAATTACAAGCTTGACATACTGTTTGCACCATTGGTCAGATAAATGACTATTCTAAAGAATAAGATAACTTGTGCAGGTATTACAATTTAAGCATTATTTCTAATAATAACTTTGTATGTCAGTTTAGTCCCTTCATATGGACACATTCTGTTTTAGAAAGTAATTGTCCTGTTAGATATGCTTATCATGTTCTTGGCTTGCAATTAGAAAATTAAAGTGATGCAAAGTTTGAGAATTCATCAGAATCAAATATCATAACAAATATCAGAAATTTTAGTAAACACAGAGAGATGTTTTTCATCTAAAGACAGAGCATTTCCATTATACCCATTCGTATTTGTATGATCTCTAAATGTGACTTTGGTATTATATTGTCCTGCTTTCTAATCTGCACCTGCTTGTGTTCATCTACCTGGCTAAGTGTGAGATGCTGAAATCTGTGGCTCTTCCAAATATAGCTGATGTTTAACACATGTTTATGCCCATATATAGGTCACTGCTTAGTCATATTTTTCTACCATATGTCTTGCTCTTCAGCGAAAAATTATTGGTTTGCTGGGGTTTTTTTAACAGATAATAGACTAAAACTTTGATAACTGTTACATGAAGAATGAACCTTCTTTCACAGAGCTTTTTGGTTCCTGCTTATCTTCCAACTTCTGTATATTAAACCAATTATCTATTTCTCCTGTTTTTTCATCTGTAACCACAGTTTTTATAACCTCAGAATATATATAATTGCAAGTGAGTCAGGGTTTTTGGGAGAGATAAAATTCAGTTTCATAATGATTACAGAGTGCATTCTGGACAAGAGAGTGATTGCTAAAAGGATAATTTAAGGGTATTCAGGGGGCAAGAGAAGCTGTGGCTTCTAAAGGATGTTATGACCCATCCCTGAAGGTGGGGTAACTGAAGCTATTGTTACTTATAGATCCCTTGGGGTGGAATAGAGTGAAACAACACTATATGACTGGTGTTTATAAATATATAGGGCAGATTTGTTGCAGAACAATTTGTTTGCAGTGGAAAGGAGCTTTGTTGCTGTTTTGGTTATTATCTGTAAAAATATAGCAATATAAAAGCATAAAGATAAACTTAAGAAAAGGAAAAGAGAGAGAGAGCAAGAGAAAGAAAGGATAAGACAAGAACGGTATTACCACCTGTGGATCCATGGATGAGACTTGATTTTGCAATTTTGGTGTCTGTTGATGGAAGCGATGGTCACAGTCTTAATCTGTTGGGGGTAAAGGAAGCCCACAAAACACAAAATTCAATGGATTAATATAACTTAGGTTCATTTGGGAATGCCCAGGTACCTCCCTTGGAGGGGGATCTATGAGTTTCACACTATGTAACGTTGTGGATCACATGCAATCCTTTGATGGAAGGCCTCAGAAATTAGTCTGGGTGTGTTTCAGGGGTCTTTGATGGTTTATGCCACCTTCTAAGATGTGACAGCTGCTTCTCACTTCAGCATAGTTGAGCCAGTTTTGCCCCATCAGAAAGGATGAATACCTTCAAGCCTACCTGTGAATGTGAATGATCCCTCACCTTCCCTGGGAGGGGAGCTTTACAACTGAGCCAGTTGAGTAAGGGGGGCGTTGGCATGATAAAAAGCATTATCCCACCTCTGCAGGGTCTGCTTCTTGTCAGCCTCTTCCTTTATCTGGCTCAAAATCCAGCTTGTAGCTAAACAAGGTTGGTTTGTCATGGTCATCCTCTGCTGATGAGTGCTCACCCACGCTGCACCTGGGCTGTTCTTACACAGATCAAAGGAAGCATGAGCAGCAGGTAGAGGGAGCTGATTCTGCCCATCTCCTTTACTCTCATGAGACCCCACCTGGAGTACTGTGTCCAGCTCTGGGGCCCCAAGCATAAGAAGGACATGGAATTGTTGGAGTGAATCGAAGGTGGGGGGGCACAAAGATGATCACAGGGCTGGAGCACCTTTCCTATGAAGACAGGTTGAGAGAGCTGGGGTTGTTCAGCCTGGAGAAGAGAAGGCTCCAGGGAGACCTTGTTGTGGTCTTTCAGTATCTAAAGGGGATCTATAACAAAGATGAGGGCAAACTTTTTAGTAGGGCCTGTTGCGATAGGACAAGGGGTATTGGTTTGATTTAGATTAGATATAAAAAGAAATTTTTTTACAATGAGGCTGGTGAAACACATGCACAGGTTGCCCAGAGAGGTGGTAAATGCCTCGTCCCCGGAAATATTCAGGGTTGGAGGGGGCTCTGAGCAACCTGATGTTGTTGAAGATGTCCTTATTCATTGCAAGGGGATTAGACTGGAAGACCCTTCCAATTCAAACTGTTCTATGATTCTGTGATCTTTTTGGTGTTGGGAATCTACAAGACTCCCTATGTTTTCAACAGTATTCATTAAGTAATAGCATTTTAATATTATTTCCAAAGATATAGCTTGTTTTGCTATTCTTCTGTAGTGGGTGATGGGAAGGAGAAGGAAATGGAGAGGCCAAGACAGGCTCTTCCTCTGTAGTGGCACTTGGTCATAAAAACCACTGAGCTAATGGAGTAGCCTGATTATCTTGTCCACTTTGTTAAGTGAGTGTTTTCAGAAGATGAAGATTCTTAATTATGATAATACAAGCTTAAAGGTGACTGACTAAAGATATATACAGAACTGTACCATTTCTAGTGTTCAAGTGCCCCTTTCTGCCTCTAGTTACAAATATTTTTTTCCGTAAATCTGACTGTATTTGTCATACTTTTAAGCAGATTTTTTGTGAGATTAATGTGAACAGGTGGTAAGGTGAGCATTGCAGCAAGCACCTAAAATATGGACCACGGCTTGAAGGTCTGTTTTGTTCCAGTGAAGGACAATACTGGTGCTGTATAACTGTGATACAAAACACAATAGTATGCACATTTCATTAGAAAAGGAAAAATCCTGTTTTGTGGAGCTGTTAGAAGTTGAATGGCTGCCATGGAAATTAGTTTAATTTACATAGTGATTTCATAGGCTAAAATATTAGCACTCCTATAAATGACTGAAATATCTGCTCATTAATGCAGTGCATTTATGCAGTTGTTACAAATGTCTAACATAATCTTTAGGCAGAAATATGGACTGAGGAAATTGTGTGTGAAAATAAAGCACTTTTTTGATGTAACAGTGCTGTTTCTGTTAATCTAAGGAAAATATTCGATCATCTTTGTCATTTTGTGCAATTCATCATTGCAAAACAAAACCTCGTCCTATTACCATCTGAATGCATTTGAAGTTGGGATTTTTCCTTTTCTAAATTGATTATTGAATGGATAGTAGAATTAATGAATGAATGGATAAATATGATGTGCTTTTGGACAAGCAAACATGACTGCTGTGAAAGGAATTTTTTTTTGTTTTTTATATATGATGCTGCTTTGAGAGAATCAGTTGTTATGTGGATCCTGTTAATTAATACGTTTTATATATTTATAAAAGATGTTCAGTCTGGTACTTTACCAGTGATTATAAAGGAAACTAAATAGTTATTGCGTTTTAAGTGTCAAGATTTGCAAGGATGATATTTGATTAAAATGACAGAAACACAGAATCATGGAATACGCCGAGTTGGAAGGGACCGCAAGGATCATCGAGTCCAACTCCTGGCCCTGCACAGGACGATCCCTAAGAGTCACACCATGTGCCTGAGAGTATTATCCAAACATTTCTTGAACTCTGTCAGGCTTGGTGCTCTGACCACTTCCCTGGGGAGCCTGTTCCAATGCCCAACCACCCTCTGGGTGAAGAACCTTTTTCTAATATCCAACCTAAATCTCCCCTGACTGAGCTTCAGGCCATTTGCTCAGATCCTGTCACCGGTCACCACAGAGAAGAGATCAGTGCCTGCCTCTTCACTTTCCCTGACAAGGAAGTTGTAGACCGCAATGAGGTCTCCTCTCAGTCTCCTCCAGGCTGAACAGACCAGGTGGCCTCAGCTGCTCCTCAGACGCCTTCCCCTCAAGGCCCTTCACCATCTTAATTGCCCTCCTTTGGACACTCTCTAATAGCTTAATATCTTGCTTATATTTCAGTGCCCAAAACTGCACACAACATTCAAGGTGAGGCTGCACCAGTGCAGAGCAGAGCAGGACAATCCCCTCCCTCGACTGGCTGGTGATGCTTTGCCTGATGCCCCCAGGACATGGTTGGCCCTCCTGGCTGCCAGGGCACTGCTGACTCATGTTCAACTTGCCATCCACCAGGACCCCCAGATCCCTTTCCGTGGCACTGCTTTCCAGCATCTCATTCCCCAGTCTGTACATACATCTGGGGTTGCTTCATACCACTTGCAAGATCTGGCACTTTATTGAACATAGACTTTTCCATATATTAATAAATAATATAAAAAAAATGTAAGCAGTGATATGAGTCAATTTGCTATTGACTTATTAACTTACTGTGGGTAGTTAAGGTAGCACCAACAATGAAAATTTGCCAGAGAACAAATAAAATGCAAATGAAAATTAGTATAGTTAAATTTCAGGTGATATGCATGGCAGAATGAAGTAATTTTATCTCTGTATCTAAAATTATGGGCTCTGAGTTGACCATTATCACATGGTAATGAAATGTGGGATTATGATATGTAATTCTCTGAAAACTAGATGTTCAATAGCAGACAAAAAAGTGAAGCAAGTGCTATGAATTCTCAGTAAAAGAACAGGGAATAAAATAGAGTAAATACGATTGTATATATCCATGATATTCCTACATCTTGAAGAATGCCTGTAGTTTTAGGTACTGTATTTCAAAAGGATATGGTAAAACATGTAAAATGATTATGTTGGGTTACACCAGTAGCCAAAAGCATATCAGCATGAATTATGCTTCCCTTTTTCTTATAATTTTGTGTAAACAACTAGAGAAACTAGATGCTGCAGATACCTTTTCGTGCTAGTCAAGCAGTGTGAAGGGAGTGAGATATGCCAGGAAATCTTCACGCTTAGGCAGTCTAAAAAGAGTGAAAGCTTATTGTAAGTGCCTGTCACAGGATTTTAGGAAAAATCTCTTGAAAGTTAAGGGAAAATTTTGGGAGTAGGACAGTCTTTCTTGACCACAAAATCTACAAGGACTACGTTTTGCAAAAATTGTTACCTCACTTGTACCTAATAGAGTTGTATGAAAGACCCAAATGTACACAGAATCATAGACGGTTTAGGTTCGAAGGGACCTTAAAGATCATCTAGTCTCACCCCCCTGCAGTGGGCAGGGACACCTTCCACTAGACCAGGTTGCCTAGAGCCCCATCCAACCTGGTCTTGAAACTTCTAGGCATCCACAACTTCCCTGGGCAACCTGTTCCTCACCAACCTCACAGTAAAGGATTTCTTCCTCATACCTGATCTAAACCTACACTCTTTCAGTTTAAAGCCTGTCATTACATGTCCTTGTAAAATGTCCCTCTCCAGCTCTCCTGTAGCCCCCTTTAGGTATGGGAAGACTGCTCTAAGATCTCCCCAACGCCTTCTCTTCTCCAGACTGAACAACCCCTCAGCCTATCTTCATAGGAGGGGTGCTCCAGCCCTCTGATCATGTTTGTAGCCCTTCTGTGGAATTGCTTCAACAGGAACACTTTATTATGTGAGACTGGACAGTATGGGGAACACTATTTTAAGTACGGTCCTACGACTTATGTCTCATGGTAAAGAACTTCTTGGCCACCTTTTACTGTAAACTTGGTTTCTATAACATGTCAAAGTTATTCAGAACTTCACAGCCTTGGGCTGTAAATCATATTGCTTCAAAACAAAGGTTACTAACAGACAAATAGTTTATTAATTAGAATTGCATCTTTAAAGAAAATATTGTATATGAATCTCTATTGGTGTAACAATTTATACCAAAACAGTAAGAGGTTCTGAAAATGAGCATTCAGATTTTTGTGTCAAAACAATTTGGCTAAATTTACTTTAAATTAGTGTAAAAACAAATCCAAATGAAACCCATCAGCCAATCTTCACTTTCCTGCACTCCCCAAATTACTTAGCAATGCTAGATGCCAGACATAAACATTTATGCTAATTCCTTCATTACACTATTTACTATCCAAAGAAAAGAAATTATGGATAGAAATCCTCCTTTCTAATTGTGAATAGTCTGAGCTCAACACTGATGTAGATTTTTATCTGTTGATAAAAATCTGATGTGAGACAAAAAGATTAATTCTAAACTTTTTCATCTTGCCAGACAATTTCAAATGAGACCAAAATCTCATGGTCTCTGATGGCTGTGTTCCTGGAGTGTTCAGTTTCTCAAAAATACTCAACATAGTTAGCAACATGCCTAAAATATTTTGCTGTGTCATATTTAATTCTGGAAGATGGGGGATGCATTCTGTCAATGTGACTAATGACTAATTAGGCACTCCTATAAGTGAGCAGAGTACAATTATAGTTACAGACTGACAAGGACTTTTAGTACTACATGTGTTAGTTTTTGAGAAACTGGAATTTAAGTTTCTCATTAGGCACATTGCACTGTAGCCTAGAAATATTCATGATGGTTTTTCCATCCTGTTGAATTTTCCTTAGCATATGAAGCAACTAAATTATGGAGGGATGTAAAGAAATTGAACTGGAGAATAGAACATCATGTATCAACTCACGGAATCTAAATTAAGTATTGAAGATGAACCTAAGATGCATGACCAAATCTTAACCAGCCATCACAACAGGTCATGAGCTATTTTTAAGATCAAGAGGCATCAGTTAATGTAACATAAGACACTGCATAGTCTTTAAATTCCCTTGAAGGATTTTTCAGTGTTAAATTAGAAGAGAGACTTCTCTGCAGCAACAGCCTTTTACATATTTTGCTCATTGCTTACTTACATTACTTGCATTACTTATATAAAAGTGAGCTTTTGCTGCTTTCTCAAAGTGCTGCCTTCTCAGCAGTGCTGAGACCATAAGTTCTCTTTTTAGAAGATACTCTAGCAGGACTATGGCCATGCACAAGTGTCTGTTCCTTGGAAAATAAAGAAACACTGTGACATCCTTGAATACTTTTTTATGTACTGCTAGATTCTGAAAAATACTTGGCAGTTCTGAAAACAAAATCACTTTCATTAGCTTCTCAAGGAGAGATGAGTACTGGATGTACATTTTCAACAATGGGGAGTGCAGGATACCCTTTTTTCATGACTGCCAGTGGCTAAGTGGGAAGTTACAGCTTCCAATGCCAGCTTTATTTTGATGCCTGTAATTTTCCAAGGGTTTGGCTAATGGATGTAGTAGGGTTTAAATCCTCTTTTGCTGTCTCATCATTTCCATAGTCATGTCTGTAAGCATGATTGATTTTGGATATACCTGTTTCACCTTGTTTTCCATCTAAATGTGCATATAGCCAGTGTTGTTACAGTAAAATGAGTTTAAGTTCACTAAAATTCGTGAATGTCCCTTCCTTGACACTTATTGTCCCTTTATACTCAAGAAAGGTATAATTCATATAGATAAATTTGGCTTGAAATACAGTGCCATAAGTGTGGAAGGAAGCTATCAGATAATTTGCTCCATATGGCCTGGCTAAAATCAATGCAGTTTGCTTACTCTATATGTTTTAGTGTGCAGATAATAAAATGTTAAATAATAAATGTCTGATCTTCTGAAAGAGATTTCTCAAAGCATGTAAGTGAAAAATATCAAGGTTACTGTCATTGTTTGTGAGCTTCCTTAGAAAGTTTTCATATGTGATCAGCAATGTTTTTTGACCTTGTATAGTGAGTTTTGTTGCTAAGAATTCATTTGGAGAGATATCTTTGACTCTTCTGAGAATTATTGGGATGATAAAAGCCAAGCACATTTTCCCTAGTGTGATCAAATTGAAATAAACTGGAAGAATGCCAGGTTTATTTCTGATCCACCTCAAATTTAGAATATGAGCACAAATGAAGAGCAATTTTGTTGCTTTTGTTTTTGTGGTTTTGGTGTATGAAACTAGATGTCAAGCAGACAAAGCTGCAAATGATAGCTTTACATATTGATGGGAGAAGTTGGTGTCTTTAGTGTCTGTGAAGCATTAATACTTTAAACAATAAATGGCTGTGGTGTTTCTGTTGGGAATCAAGCAAGAAAAGCCTTTCTGTTTTGTTCAGACCCCTTGGATTAAATATTTTTTTTTGTTTTAAAACTGTTTTTTGAGTCCAGTGTTAAAGAGTTGCTAAGAAAACAAGAACTGGGGTGTACTTGAACATCCTCATCTCTGCTTTCTGGGATTTAGCTATATCAGTGACATATTTCTGTTTGTTAATTGCAAAATAACAGCAATTTTAATTTGAAATGCTTGTCAGTAACAGTCTGTCTGTCCTTTGAGGGATAGTAAGTAACCTTCTATGTCCTAGAAAGGGATTAGCTAGTGCCACTCTGGGAATTAAATCATTATTTTAGTGTAAACTAGTCCAAAAGTAGCCTATCCAAAATACAAAATAGGTTAGAAATTTTGAAACAAATATAAAGCTATTTCTTTTGGCTATTAGCACTGCTTATCAACGCAGTGTTTAAACTCATAAGCTCATATATAGAGGCTTTTAACATTGTGTGGAAGAAACATTATGTGAAGGACTGTTCCAAATAAAGGGCACTTATGTAAGAGAGACTGACCTCATCTAAACCCAAACTGTTGACACTTAACATCAAGAAAATTGCAAAAACAAATTTTTAATTTGCAGAGCTGTAAGAAAGCCATGAAGTACAGAAGAAAATGTTGTTTAGGATGATATTCTTACAGTTGAAGATACTAAAATTATCCTAAGTGCAGTATAGCTCAGAGGATGGAACTAATGAAAAAGGAAATAAAACCTAACAAGTTGTCCCTTAAAAAAAGACGCCAAATCAATAGTACCAACTTCCACATAAATTTTGGAAACCAAAAAATTTAGGGGAGAGGGCTATCCCTAGGTCAGTCCAAATTTTGGTGGAAGTTAAACTATACAATGCTATAATATCAGAAATAAAAACATACATACAAGACAAAGCAAAGCATGCCACTGTTGGAATAATACTTTTATAGAGTTTAGAAGCAAATTAGCAGTGACTGACTCAGGGAGTAACACAGTGGAACTTTGTCAGGAAACAGGGTTCTGTTATACAGGATTTAAAAGAAAAAAGCCCACTGGACATGTGAAATAGAGATTGTGTCTGGAAGAACTATAAGCCTGGGTTTCCTCTGGCAAAATGAAGGTATCTAAATCTAAGCTTATTTTTTAAACTTCTCTCTCTTACAGTTGATGGGGAGAAATGGGTGTTCCCAGACAAGTAAACCATTTCACTTTGAAACAGACTTCTAAAATAAGTTACATAAATTGGGTACTGAAAATGACTGGTTTCTCTCTATTCACTATAGAGCATAGGGGAACTAACTGAGATAGACACCTCCAAAGTAGATGACATGAATCCTGTGTGAAATGGCAGTGAAAGTAGGCCATGCAGATCTCAAAGTTTTTTGAGTGGCAGAAGAAAAACAAGTCATCCAAGTTGACAGGAAACACTACTAAGATTCTTTTGCTTTGCATGTCTATTTTTTTGTTTGTTTTTTTGTTTATTTGTTTG
The DNA here is from genome assembly GCF_036250125.1 of Pseudopipra pipra. NCBI lineage: Eukaryota > Metazoa > Chordata > Aves > Passeriformes > Pipridae > Pseudopipra > Pseudopipra pipra. The sequence goes on along the minus strand of NC_087553.1, from coordinate 48,188,744 downwards.
TTTGTTTTGTTGGGTTTTTTTGTTCATTTGTTTGTGTTTTTGTTGTGTTTTATTTTTTTTTTTTCCTAAAGTTTAGGAAAAGCTCTATGAACAATGAAAGAATTTTTAAGAAACTGAAGTTTTAGAGAATCAGTGTTCTTTTTCAGGTTTTGGTTTTAATTTGTTTTGGTGGTTGTGTTTTTGTTTTTTTTTTAGAGTAAAAATCTCAGTAATCCTGCCTACAAAGTGGAGGGGAAAACAACTGAAGAGTAATTTCTGTTTCAGGTTTTTAGAGGATTCTTCAGTTCAGTTTGTTTGGATTAGATACATATTACAGCTGAAACAATCAATTTATTCACATTCTTTTAAAATTTTTAAAATTTTTAATGTCTCAGAAAAATGTAAGAAAAGCATGGTTTCAATAACAGGAAGATGATCTTAAAAAAAAAAATCATGCATTTTTTTCTCACTATTCTAATTCAGTGTTTTATGGAAATATATAATATAAACTGGTATAAAAAGACATAATGAGGTTTAAATTTAGAATGAAATAAATCAGTAGGATGAAGAAGAGGTACAACACTTGAAAGAATTTGCCTCATGGAATAACTTCAGAATTACTTCAGTAAAATCCTTGAAAGAACAAGCTTTTGTTGGACAAAAGAGTGTGATTCTATTAAAATTGAATATTTCTTCACCATTTGAAATCCATGCTGCCTGAGCTATTGTGTATCAAATTAAGTCACTATAAACAATAACCAAATTGATGACTGTTCCAATAAGGCACTGGGTTATTTAAGTTTGCATTTTTGCATATAGTGAGACACTGTGAAAGATGCAATGTGTAATTTACACATGACCTAAATCAATCTATTTTTCAAAATGTCAAGCCTTTTTTATTACTTTTTTTTTACTTAATGTACTAGTTATTATAGTGAACAAATTCCTTTTATTTTGTTTTTTTATTCAGTGAAAAAACTACACATCTCAGTGGGTATTGAACACTTAAAGTTTGTGACTCACAGTTTACATTTTCTTAGGCCTTTCTGAGCATAGAATCTCTATTAGATATGGTTATAGATTTCTCTGCTTCACAATCTCCATCTTCTGTTCTCATCCTTAGTACTCTTCAGATATTTGTGAACTCTATATCCCAGTTATTATTCTGGCCATTCATTATTTTGATAAGATGCTGAGGCAAGTATTTTAAATCAAAGCATTTGTCATTGTATCATTTACTCAGAATTTTTAAATAAATGATGGGAATTTCTCAAAAAAGATAATATTTTATGTTTACTTTCAGTATTATTCTTGGATGAACAAGAAACCAGATGTAGAACAGATTTTGCAAAATGAAAACAGATTTGCTGTAAGTTCAAAGTGTAAGGTTTTATCATTTAAGGATTAATTTTTTTCTCTTTGAAAATTTGAACTTTGAAATTCTTGGAGGAATAATTGCCAATCTTACAATATTTTTTTCCACTTGAAGGACTTTGGATCAATGTGTTAGGCAATTTCTCATTCTAAATCATTTAAGCCTTTGATTTTTATTTTGAGAGCTTGTAGGTTATTTGCAAACCAGTTCCAAGAAAACAAAAAGTAATATATATATATATATATATATAACTCATATTTTTTTAATATTTTAAATCAACTTTTTCTTACTGTTGTCTATTCATTCTGTTTTGTAATTTTAAGCAGTACATATTTATTTTACTCTGTGGAATAAGCTTTGTTTGTGTGACTACTAATAGACTATTTTAAAGCCTTGTGAAAAAATAAAGAGGAAAGATATCTCACAGCTTTGCTGGAAGGATGAAGCCTTGTTATCATTTATTTAATTGATTACTATTTAAGTACCAAATGCTGATGATTCAAGGGATATAAAAGAAAGTTAAGTCCAGAAGATTATGCTTTTTTTTTCACTCAAAGCTGTAAAAGCAGTGGTTAAGTTATGCTTTTAGGTGATAGCACAACATTATCTGAGAGACTCATTGAAACGTTTGCCAGAGATATTTCCTACAGTTGTCCAACAGCTGTCAAACAGACTCCCAAGCAGAGGCTTGCTTAATGCAGGATGAGCTGTGTTTACTTAGCTTCCATTTTATTCTAGAGAACTTTTATCTCCTCGTGGGTGTCTTGGTTTGAGAAAATTTGGAGGGATAGAGGCCTCAGAAAGCAGTTTCCTCCCTGGGATTCAATATCCCTGGGAGGCTTCTCCAATACAGAGAGAGAGACCAAATACACCCGGAAGTAAGTGAAAAAATAACTCTTTACCAAGAAAAATGCCGATAACAATACTGATAAAACTGGGTTAAACCAACAGTTGAGGTGAAATTCCTCAAGCCCCTCCCACCAGAACAAATCCAGTTGGCAGCCGACCTCCCACACCTGGAAAAAACACGTGGCCACAGGACAGAGACAAGATGGCCACCCTTCCATGTGGTTTGCCCCACACACACCTGGAAAAAGCTGGTAGCAACAGTTGGAGAGTCAGCACTGGCAGGAAATGGCGAATAGGTGGGATTTGATACTGGCAGGCACTTGTGTGGTGCTGGAGTGATGCTGGAACAGGCAGTCGGAGCAGGGCTATGGAGCCCCCAGGAGACTGGAAGGATCCACAACACACTCATTGGATCCAGTGATGAGACTTAGTTGTTGCAATTTCAATGTTCATTGGTCGAAGTGGTGTTTGAAGACCTGTCCAAGTGGTGGTTGCAGTGCAGGTCCATCAAGGTAGTACTGAAAGTCCCAAGTCCCGAGTGGTACGGGAAGCCCTGAGACTCAGAGTACCTCCAGTACCTCCCCTTGGGCAGGAAGGTTTCATACTGAATTATGTAATACTGTGAGTCAAGGGATACTTCAGGAGTCTTTGACACCTCCTAAGATGATATAGCTGTCTCTTACATCCGTTATGGGTTCATTATGGTCCATTATGACTCATCAACAAGAGATTAATACCTTCAGGCTTGGTGTGAATGTTCTGGATTATCTGGGTTATCTGTTAGCTGAGTATTCTGTGTAAGGAAAAAGAAACACTACCCCATCTTGCAGGATTTGCTGCTTTTCTTATCCTGTTTAACACCCACCTTGTAGCCTGAGGTGTCAAATGCGCACATCTGCAGCCCCTCGCCTGGTGTCCACTCTGCACATTGTTACAGAGCACACTGCTGATTGAGCCATCAGCACCAATAGCCCAGACTCTTACAGCCCCTGGGCTGTCACTGCAGGTGAATGTTTGAGTCATTAATCACTAGCATTCAGTCTCTTTAAAGAAGGCAGAACACCAAAAAGGCCTATTTGGAGAATAGAAAAGGTGGATACCAGAATTTTTGTGTAACCCAGGACACTGGATTAAGCAGACTTGGTTAATAGTATCTGGTTGTCAGAGCAGCAGTAGTGTTGGCCTCTGTCAGGAGTGCTGGAGGTAGATATATTTGAAGTAATTCACGTTTTTGTCAGAAGAGCCATAATCATAGCTATAGAGGTGCTTTAGTACTCAGATCAGCCTGAGCTCTCTTCATTCAATGATGCCAGCTTTACAATGTGGGGCTACAGGTTTTCCATAATGAGGCCCTTTTCTTGTACTACTTTAGTTATTTCTTGTACACAAGAGGAACTCTCTAGGGAAGAACCATTTAGGGAAGAGATAGTCTTAGGAAAGACAGATGTATTGACTAATTTTAAACTTTCATATGTTTATATATAATTGGAACATATTTCTCTTTCAAAACTGTTGAAAAAAATGCCACTTAGATTATTTTTTCTTTTCATTGAATGTAAGATGTATCTTCTTATTTGAAGAATTCACAACCAATTTAGAAAGCACCAGATGAAATGAGAACTCTTCACTGATACAAAACTAGCCAATTTCTAGATAAGCACAGTGAGCGATTTGTGTGGTTGCTACAAAATGTCAATATGTTACTCATCAGTTATCTAATCAGTAAGTTATTGTGTGTTCTGACAGTCCTCCATAAAGACAGATTTGTTTTACTTTGCATACAATAAGTTGTTTCCATAACTGTTACTGCAAAGAATTTTGTCATCTGTGTGTCAAGCTTTTTCGTGTAGTTTTTGCTGTATATTTCCTTATTCAAACTGCATACAAGAGACAGTTAATAAGACTATTTAAAACTGTACATGAAGAAGAAAATGAAATTATTAAAAATCTTTAAAGCTGAGGCTTCCAAAATGAATATTTTCTATCCCATAGTTAAAAGTTATGAGCCCTTTAAGAAAAGACATTAAAACCTGTCGATCAGAAAGTTCAGTGAAATACTCATTCAACAATATCCTGCTTAATGCTGTCCTGCAGTACATTTCATCTGTTCATGCATTTGGTTCTGCAGTAATGAATACAAATATGAACTAAAGGGAAAATATTTAGACTAACAAGCAACTGTATTTAGTCATATCTGTGTAAATTATTCTAGATCTATTAATTACTGCTAGTTGTGGTTTTTTGGGGTTTTTTTGTGTTAAAGCTGTAGTCTTCCATGGCCTTTTAAATTAGGGTCTCTGAAAGATGTTGCTTACTGCAAATTTTTATCTGTGATACTGTTTATATTCTGTCGTATTATGTCAGTTGTATGAGTGCTACCAAAGCTAAAATAAATCGTCAGATTAGCAGTCCAGAGACTGATTGCAGTCTGCACATCTTATGGCTTGAAATGAACTTTCTTGGGAAATACCTCAGAACTGACATGTGAGGCATCAAGAAAAAAACAAGTGCAAATGACAATGAATCAGGTGAATCCTGTGTCATAAATGCAGCCAAAGAACTAAGAATCCTGGTGAAAAGTGACAAGTGGAGTGAAAGGCTGTTCTGAGATAGATAAAATGGATGAAAAACAGAATAGCGTGACTGTAGAGGCAGGAAGTGACTGAAGGACGATACATTCAGAGCTCTGACAAAATGGCATTTGGGAAATTCTTTTACTTCTCTAGGGTAGACCTCAGGCAAAACGACATTACTAGCAGAGGTCAAAACCCTCTTTCCTTGGGATTTTCATTATTTAAAAGGTAAGTTTGGTGTGGGGTGGTGGAGGGGGGGAGAGGGAGCAAATAATATACAACTTCTTAACAATTGAAGGACAACGTAGGCTAAATCAGTCATATTCTATGAGAGCTTTTCAAGACTAAGCACTAAAGTTTCAGATCCTGCAAACTTTAAGAACCTACATATGTGTAAGACTAATAATTTAGGAGGATCTAGGTGGCAGTATGTATTCACAGAATATGCTCAGTTGGAAAGGACCCATCAGGATCATCGAGTCCAACTCCTGGGCTCCACAGGACACAGTTGGCCCTCCTGGCTGCCAGGGCACTGCTGACTTATGTTCAACTTGCCATCCACCAGGACCCCTAGGTCCCTTTCCGTGGCACTGCTCTCCAGCATCTCATTCCCCAGTCTATACACACATCCAGGGTTGCCCCATCCCAGGTGTAGAATCCAGCACTTTCCCTTGTTGAACTTCATGTTGGTGGTGATTGTCCAGTTGAGGTCTCTCTGCAGGGCCTCCCTGACTTTGAGGGAGTTGACAGGTCCTCTCAGTTTATTGTCATCAGCAAACTTAGTATTCCTTCGAGTTCTGTGTCCAAATCATTAACAAAGATGTTGAAGAGAACTGGACTGAGGATGGAGCCCTGCAGAACCCCACTACTGACCAGTCACCAGCCTGATGTTACCTCATTCACTATAACTTTTTGTGCCCAATCTGTAAGCCAGTTGCTCAGCCATTGCATAACATGGTTATCCAGCTGTGGGATAACCATGGACAAAACCACATTTTGTCCCTAAGGATGCAAATCCTTCCAAATGTTAAAATCAGTATGTGTAGTAGGAAATTTCAAAACTATATATGTGATGTTCCTACATGTTATAAAATAGGTCTTATTTTGAAACAAGTGTCCTGATACAGCTAAATCTGTAAACAGGGTTTAATTTCTTAGTGGTCATGTAATTTATATTCCATAATGTAATTGTACTACAACTGTAAGTTTCATTCTTTGACAAAATCCTCCAGTGAGTCTCACATTATTAAGCAGACATATATATTTAAACCAAAGGCAGCTGTACACATCTTTTGCAAATATATTCCTCAGTTTAAACTGTCCTGACACATCTGTTGACATTTTCCCTACAGCTAACGTATATTGCTTATCAGTCTGTGATGTGCTAGGAAATCCCATTTCATACATTGCTTCTTACAATATTTCATGATCACACAGTCAAAAGATTTTGCATAATTGATGAAACAAGGAACTATTAAGTTAAACCATCTTTCACAGTGTTATTTAAATTGGTGGTTGGGTTCTTTGCCCCTTTACCTTTTCTGCATCAGCTGCTCCATTTTACTTACTTTTGCTCTTTTTTGAATTTCATGATGTTAGTAATATAATTTTTATTTGCATTGTATATAAAGCAGATATTTTGATAAAATATTAAAGATAAGATATTGGGTAGCTACTTGCAAACATAGGTATACATTTCTCATGTTCATCTTAGGTCAGTCTTAGGAGTCTTGTCTCTACTTGGCTTTATTTAACTGCATTCTTTCCATCCAGTTTTCCACTTTTGTTGTTGTTTCATTAGCACAGAAAATTCCTTTCCTTTTGCCAAAGTTCAGTTACCTTTTAAAGTTTTGAGGTTCTCAATTAAATATAACATACACCTCTTCTATTTTTGTTATATAAATTTTTTTAATGCTTGATAAAGAATCTTCAGCTTTTGGTCAAGCAGGTCCATTTACTCTTTTTTTTTTTTTTAAATGATTCTTCACTGTTCTTTAGTAGATGATAATTTATCTTATTTCAAACACAGAGTCTCTAAATTGTTTAGTTTTGTGGTTTTTACCTTTTGCCTTTCTTCTGTTTGAATGTTGTCTCTTCTGCTTGGAAATATATATTGAATTGTATTTTCAATAGTTTTTTTATTTAAGAAATATTTTTTCAGTGTTTCTTTTGGGAAGCAGATCTCGTGCAGTGTTGTTTTGCCATTTTTGGTAGCATTTAAGACCTGGAATTTACACTTTTGGTTTAATTGGTGAACACTAGCTATTTTCTCTACTCTTCTTCTGTGGGTCTGTGGGGTTTTTCAGGAACCACTGGTTACCATTTCTGAACAATGTCAGGTTTTTCCTACTTAAATTTCAAGTCTACAGTGGTGCAGCTTTTGTAATCTTGCCCAGTCTGTCTCCGACTAATTTTTTTACTGTTCGATGCGTGATCATTTTTAGTGACGGGATTCATGCTTAGATGAGCTTTACATGGAGAAATGAAAAGTCTCTCTGTGAATGACATGGACAAGAAAAGGGACAAAAATTGACCAAAAATTGTAATTGGCGACCAAAATTCCTTTCCAGTTCTTAATTTCCAGTGAATGTACTTAATTTTTAATAAAATCAAGCTAAGTGATAAAACATTGGTTGATATGTTAGCCAAAATTATGCGACTTTAATGTTTTCACAACAAATCCAATATAAAATGTGAGCTCTTTCAAATAGAAAGCACATATAATAAAATAGAACATATAAGAAAATTTAAATATGAATAATTAGAAAAGCACCTTCCTAGGAAGGTGCCTGATGCCAGGGACTGCTCCAGCTGGCCCCTGGATGCCTTGCTCCCTTGCTGGGGATAATGGGAACAGCCTGGTTACCAGGCTGTGCCCTGGGGAAGCCCCCACCGGTGTTCCTGCCGATGGGAAGCTGTGCCCTGGTACTTTAAAAAATGTAATCTTAGAATGTGTTCTACTTTTATATAAAATGAGAATTATGCTAGTTTTTTAGTTTGACCAAACTTGCAATTTAACCATTTAAAGTAAATTGGGAAACAGTAAAATAATAAAACAAAGTATGAATTTTAAGCCAGTGAGTATATGTTATTAAATCTGAAATAAAAAGTGCTCATTCTACGAAGGAAAAAATTTAGATGTGATTCAAAGGCCTTCTGTTTCAGATAGTTCTCTGCTTCCAAGAAATTGCTTTATCAATCACTTCTGTAAGTTAGCCTGTAAATTGGTGTATAAATGAAGTGTTGTATCTGTTCTCTCTCTTTTGTTTTCTTTTATACCCTGAACCAATCCTCTACAAGGTAGATTCATTTGTTATTTAGTTGAAATGGAATGACTGCAATTCCACAAACAAATTGGGCCTCAGTTAGGTGCGCTTTGTCATAAATAATCTCTGAGGAGATTGGATTTTTCTGCTTGCTGATGTACTTCAGCTGTATGTTAAACTCATAGCTTCTTAAAGGGACTGAGTTATTGCTCAGCTGAACGCTCACCAAGGAGCACGCACCTGTCCTTGTTCTCCTGTGTTGTAGCTGTCTCTATTTCCCTAAAGCATATTCAGCAAAGTTTATGTTAAAAGAAACTACTAGTCCATTTTTTTTTTTGTTCTTTGTCCCATTTTTTTCTTATTCAACTACATGATACACAGCTTTTTTGGAGTATATTTCTTCATGATCTGGAGAGAAAAGCCATTTCATAGATTGGTTAAGGACATTTTCCATGGTCTGGTCACCTAATAGTCATATTTCACATTCAGCAGTAGGCCACTTTAAAATTTAATGACATGTTTTTATCAGCTGTAGGAAATGGCTTTTACATTTTTATTTATAAATTTTACAGATATTTCTTTTACTTTGTTATAGAAATTTGCTTTACATTTCAGCGTAACCTTTTCACTTTCTTTTTCAAAAGCAAGCTGTAACTCCACATCTCTGTGGCTGAGATGGCTGAGGTGCTGGCAGCTTGATAGTGTAATCTCTGCCTTTTCCCAGGCTACCTTCTGTTTTGTAATGGGTTGAGTAACATCTGCAAAAGTACGATAGTTTTGTTCTAGAACTATCTAATTCTGATCTGTGTCATTTCTGCAAACAGCCAATCATGCTGAGCAGTCTGAATTATACTTTGTTTACATGAGATTACATAACTGTCCCCATGATAAAAATTGAACTGAATTTCCACAATGTGGCAAGCTTTAGATCTTTACATATAAATAGGGGATTGTGCATGTTTCATGGATGGCATGATCATATTTTGAGTGTCTGTGCATTTGACCTATTTCACATCTGGGAAAAAACCCCAAACAATATATACAAGAGTAGTGAACAATAGTATACAGTCTAATTCTTATGAAAAATGCTAAAGTAACAGAATATGTTACTTTTCATTTATGAAAAGTATATGTTACTTTCCATTTATTGATGAATGAGCTAATGTTTGATACATATAATGTGTATGGGGCTCATTTAGAAAATTAATGAGACACTTTTTGTCTCAAATCTGATCAGGTGTGTGATGTGTTGTTGAAGAGATTCAAGTGTGGAATTTTAATTGATGATATCAAGTCTCTCCACTTCAAAATGAGATTTAGGGAAAAATAACCAAGAAAGCCATTAATATAAATCTATTTGTTAAACTGAGGATGAGTATCAAACGTAACAGGCAGAATAGCATCCAGTCAGATGAAACAGTACTTTACCCACATTACTCAGTGATCACAGACATTATATATCAGCTACACCTAGTTTATAATACAATATTTCAGTCGTTCAGAAGTAATTGTCATGCATCATATATGAACATGTGAACATGGATGCAAGAGTGGAAAAATATTATAACCAATACAAACAGTTTGAATGTACTGTAAAGGAGCTAAAAAGAGCAGTATAAATAGTAATTTTTTCTTTCTTCTGCCGTGTTGCACTTCGTATGGCTCAGGTTGCATTTCTGATATAAACCACCTCATCAGCTGTGTCAGATTGCACATGGGTGTGAATAAGAAGAGTTGGATATAAGTGCATTTAATTGTCAGAATGAATCAACTGTCTGGTTTTATGTAGACTGAAGGTAGGTGTTAAAAAGAGGCCTTTGATGGGGGATCTTAACAAAAGGAATTTGAGGAATATGTGGACAACCTCTGGTGGATTGGATGGTGAGGATTAGGCTCAGGAAAGCAGGTTAGGTGGTATTTTCAAAAATTTTATAACAGTGTTCTAAACCTAAATTTTTAAATGGCAGCAGAGAAGATCTTACCAAACAGAGTCAAAACCATGTGGTCAACAACAACGTTGTTGCACAAAAATTGTCACCAAGACAGAAAGGACTGGTGAGAGAATAACTCAGGGCCAGAACAAGGTCTTATTAATAGAAGTGATGAGTTGATGAATGTCAGTGCTAGCTGAAGTGTGTATAGAAAATGATAGGTACTAGAGAGATATTTTTGGATAAGAGATAAGGGGATAGAGAAGAAAAAATGAGGGAAAAATATAGCTCATAGTCTTGAAAGATTGAGAGAATAATAGTCATAATAGCGATGGAAAAAGGACAGAAAGAATTTGAAAGTGAAGGTGGGAGGATCATCTGTTTAAAGTGACAGTGGCATGCCTAAGAAGAGATATTAACTAGGCATAGGAGATAAGTTGGTGCAACAGGTAGGTTTTTGAGTCATCAGCAGATAACTTTATAAGCTCTGTGAATGAAGGAAAGTGTTTACATTCACTGCAAAATGAGAAGAACAGGGACTGGAGACCAAAGTCTAATTTATCATCATTCTGTCAGAAGAAAAAAATATTTTTTGTAGCAGAGTACCAATAACTTTTCTGTATTTATGGCTCCCTTACTAAAGTTGTGTCTTCCAGTTTGAAGCATGAGTGGAAAGAGATGGGGACTTCTTTTTTATCTGAGCTCACACACGCTTCTGTTTCTTCAGTGGTAGTATAAGAAATGTTGTAAATTAAGTTTCTTTCTTCCTAATTGGAGGAAGAATGCCTTTTAAAACTGTTTTATTAGTGTTATTGCCTTGCAAAATCGTTATATTTGGTTATGACTAATCATTATGTATATTAACAACAAACGAGGAATTTGTTCTGAACATTATATACTCCTATTTTCTCCACGCAGGCAATGATTCTCACGGTGTTCATTGAAGGTAATAACAATTACTTACTTTCTGCTGAATATCACAGATACTAGCTATCCATCATATTTAGTTATCAGACTTCTTATGTGCATAATTTCAAAACGCATTTTAATATAGAGTCTTTGACTTTTCTCTGTGGTAAGATGAGATGAGCAGAATGCTCCGGTGGAGTAGGGCTTGAAGTCAGCAAGTTCTGAATATTGGTTTTCCTTTCTTAATGTCATTATGAAGCTTCACAGACAACTCATATTTTACTTCAATGTCTTCACCTGTGCAAAAGGGATAGCGACAGCTGATTAAGAGCAACTTAGTTTTAATAGGCCTTTGAATCAGTTGATGTGAAAAGTTTACTGTTTTTTCTCAGAGAAGTTCATATTATTATATTTTATTCAAATTTCCTGATGTTAAAAAAATAGGACAGGGGCTTATTTCTCCTACTGTGATATGGGACCTTGGTGTGATTATTGCTCTATTTTATTATACGTCTCTCTTCTAGAAAGTACCTGGAAACAGAAAATAAGAACTGGAATCACTTCTGTCAGGTTCACCTATTTAATGAGTGAGAAGACTGCAAAATTTAATTTTAAGATTTTTAGAGTGATTTCTCTAGAATTATATTTTCTGATATAATATAGTATTATAATATAATAATATTAGAATTATATTTTCCAGTATAACTTGCATGTTGGCTGGCCACTCTAACTATCTGCTATATAGTTCTCTAGCAATTTTATATTAGGTAAGTTTAAACATATTTTCAAAATCCTCTATGCTCTTCCCATAATTTTAATTTTTCAATTTTTTCCTAGACTCCTATAGGTTGTTAAAATAAATAATAACTTGACAGATGAAAGCTTCATGTTGGGTACATTTTTTTTAATGCAGATTCAGTCTTCTAATAATTTTATAAGAATATGAATGGTAGAGACCTCTGATCCATCAAGCAGTAGTATTATTTTAACGGTAGGATTTTTCCTCTCAATGTAGCTGAGTTAGGAAATATGGAAATAGTAGCAATAATTCTGTTGGTATCTCACACAGAACTTGTGTTAGTGAATAGGCTTATGGTGACACTAATAGCATTCCCACATTTATTTATTGTCATAAATAGGTTCTTGAATTGTAATGTAGTGTATTATGTTATATTTTAGGCATGTTTATATTTTATAAACAACGTTCTTTACGCGGGGATCTGCATTCTTTTCTTTAGTACAAGTTTATATACAGATTTTTGAAATTCTTTAATATCCACAGTGAGGCCGCAATTATGGAAACTTCATCATCTGTCTAATTTCCTAAGCCCAGTTATAAAACTAGTCAGTCCTGGACAGTTCTACTGAGAAATCACCATTATGAAGATTTCTCACTGCCCTAGTAAGCTCTCAATACACTGGCTGTTGCTCCTCAGCTAAACTCAACATCCATGGTGGAAGTGTTTCAGTTGTTTGGCCTTTTAGAGGCTTCCATGGTCTATAACACAGACCTGTAGCAACAGTCATGGCATATTTAACTTTGGATATGTCTTATGCTCTCACTCAGCCATTTAAAGCCATTCATGCCTATTACTGAATTAGGCACCTAACATGGTTACATTATCCAAATATGCAGAATGTTTTTAAGAGCCTTTTGCTTAATTCCCTTAGTTATTGTGAAACTTTATTCAGGGTCATAATCGTTAGACTTCTGTAAGCACAGTAGAAATTGATCTATGAGACCTCTAATATCATGTTGAGTATTCCTTATCTCCACTGATTCTCATAATACTTATATTTATCTAAAGTAAAATTCTGGATCCCACATTTATAAAACTTGCACCAATAATATATTTATGTTAGGAACTTCTCTTTCCAGCTGAGTCTCCACATATGGCTCCTCATGTTTAACTTCGGTTAGTGTTTCTGTCCTCCATGGGGTGACCAGTTTGGCTTACTTTCTTTTCATCTGGAGCTGTTACAGTTGATCACATGTGGTTTCTGTTTCTCATAGAAACTATTACATCGTGTCAATGTCAGGCATACACAATTAGTTGAATTCATCTCTTTTGATGATATTATTAAAGCCATTATTAAACAGAAAGCAACTTAACAGAAGAGAATGTATTTTATGTTTGTGTCTGCAGTAGCATAGACTTCTGAATTTATTTTTATTATTTTATTTTTGTAAACATTAGGATTTAAACTAAAATAAGAGAGTAAAATCACATATTGGAACAGCCATTGCAGAAATAATACATATCTTGACTTTTCATACTTCTTTTTCCTTTTTAATAACTTAATTTCCTTTTTTGCATATTGGGAAACATAATATGAATACATTTCAAGATAGAAAAAACAAGAAACTTCTTGTTTGTGTTATTATCACTTTTAGTTTTGAAGAACATGAGTGAACTCCTTTCTAGGTTTTACAAGCAAGGTTGAATCTTCTCTGATGCGTGGGTGTTTTCAGTATTTTTAAAAGTCTCAACAGTTACTAGAGATGTTTTAATGCCACCGAACACGGATGGTTTGTTAGACTCCTACAGGTCTATGAAAGAAGCTGTAAAAAGGTCTGGAATCCTCAGAAAAATTACAAGTGTGTAGGCAGGGCTTAACATTTATTTGCCTGCAGTCTTTCTGATTCTGATAGATTCAGTATGATTTTTGATGTCTAAATTATGTCAATTCAGACTGATAGTAATGTTGTACAAGGCAACATCTTATTTGGAAGCAGTCTCTAGCGTTTCAGTTTCTGAAAATTAATTTTTGCTGAATACTTTTTTATGTCTCACCATTCTACTTGTCACTGTGTGAAGAGATGCTACTGTAAGTTTGCCACCTTCTGCTGTAACTTTACTGTCTCCAAGGCAATACCATTTGGCCATTGTGTTCACTTTTAGAGTTCTTCCTGTTCTCCCACAGCAAATGCATTTGGCTTGGTAATAAATGTGACTTTATTGCTTAAAACAGAAGGAACTGTGCTTCAGTGGGAAGTGCTTCCTAGGAAGCCTAGGATACATATGCAAGTGAAGTGTATAAAGTAGTTGGTGTGAATGATCCTTAAGTAGTTTCCAAAGGTCAAAACCTAATATGTTGCCACCTTCCATTAAAGTAGTTTGGATACATACTGGTGGGTTGAAACAGCGGGTAACACAGCATGCTTTTGTTTTCAAAGACAAAATATAGCAGTTCATGGTTCCTTAGGTATTGAGTGAATCCACCAGGCCTTCATGGGTATTTTCTTTTGCAGTGCACTGTGAGAGAATGTGTAGTCTAAAGAGACAAGTGAGATGTATGTCTCTGATTTTCAAGATTCTGCTGGAAATCAATTGCTGCTGATTTTTATCTGTCAGCTTGCCCTCAAGGAGGTCCCAAATGATCCATCAGGACAATCCCCCAGAAGATTGTTTGTGGTGGTTGTCTGTTTACACTGGCGACACAAATAGCCCACAGCTTGTAGATAATCTCAGTAAGGTAGATAAGAACAATCTCCACTGTTTGAGATGTAAAGTTTCCAGAAGCACAAACAGCCTGGAAAAAAAGCTGTCAATTAGTTGGGACTACTTTGACTAATAGTAGGGAGTAGGATAATTGGATGATTCTTATTGATTTAATGAAAATGGAACAAATCACTGAAGTATGATGGCAAATTTGTATGAAAGTCTTAATACTGAAAATGATAAGGGGAGGAAAATTGATAAAAATATTAAACAGCTCCAACCATTTGTTTTGTAGTTTAATGAGTTATAGGTTATGCTGAGACCTCAGCATTGCTTAAACTTGGTCAAGGAGTGCATATCCAGCGTAATTCTAAATTTATGCATAAATGTAAACGTGTGATAAATCCCATTGAAAGCTAATGCTATTGTTTTGATTAAAAATCAAAGTAGGCCATCTCAGTAGTCTAAAGAGGGCTCCATGGGCCTGGGCAAGTTTATAGCCATGAATGAGCCGCATCCAAATGTAAATGCAGACAAGGGGGGATCCCACAAAGCTTCCCACAGCTGCAGGACCCATGGTGACACAGCTGTGCTGCATCAGAGCTGGCTACATGCATGGACATACCTCTGGGCAATCAAACCCATATGTGGGGGACAGGGGTAGCCAAGTCTCTGAGTCTGCTCAAGGCCTTGTGTCTTGTATTGGCATTTTAACAAAATATTGTTAATTATTAGTAGCTGAATAATTCTCCTATGTCTATTCATTTTCCAGTTGAATATGTATTAGTGACCAAAGTAGTCTAGGAAAATCATCCAGGTTTGCTTTATAAAGAGGAAGGACTTACTCAAAGGGCAATTGGTCTCATCCTGGAGTAGATAGTAAAGGTAGATGGTTTTAAACCCCTTGCAATTTACTGTCTTTCCCAGTTCAATTAATCAAAAGAAAGCCATGGATAGCAGTAAAAAGAGCTTTCAGTCACAAGATGCTCTTCAGTCCAGGCAAACACGTGATTAACTGTGGCATTTGTGTTCTCTCCAGATGTTTCAGTTACTTGTATTTTAACTTTAGAAGCAAAATAATCTCCTAAGTATGCATTGCATAGACATGGTACAATTAGTTTTATAAAAATAATTCAGGAAATAATTTTTCTGTGTTCATATGTGCTTTAAATATTTATTTAAAAGTAAGAATTTAAACCCATATTTTTTAATCTTCAATATACATTCCATCTCTCTCTCTATAATGGCAACTTAGAAAATTAAATGAAAATCAACAGATCTAATCTTGCATTCACATCTCATAAAGCTAAAAAAGGACTTTTATTTTCTGTTCCGTGCATCTTGGCCAACCAAGCTTGACATTTTTCAGGCATTTGTGTGTAGCAAATTTTAACTCCCAAATAAAAATTGTTTAATTATGGATATTTGTCCTTATTCATGGGTTGAGATGTGTATCAGAAGTCTAACTAAATAGAGATACAATGCTTTGTAAATTACTATAATATGTTGAAGAAAAACATTTCCTTTTTTTTTTTTTGAAAGGGGAGTTACTTTTCAAGTTCTAATAACTATGCATGTGGTGATGGAAGAATCAACTCTTTATTGTTTCTCAGAATTTAGGAAATACAGTCAAGCCTTACAGACATAGCCTCAACAGATCTGCATTTCTCTCTCATGAGGAATACATTTATTTTCATGAAGTACTTTGACAGGTAGATGGATTGAATGTAAATGGATGTGCATATAAGCTTTTCTCTCTCTGCTAGGTAATTAAAACATAAGGCAGAATATTAATAAATATCTTTATTAAAATAGAGAAGTGACAGAACATTGACAAATTATTAATAAATATATTTATTAAAATAGAAAGGTGACAGAACATTGACAAATATTTGCTTTAGATTGCTTTTGATTTCATTAAGAGACAAAACTATGGAGACCAGAACTTTCAGAATGCTTGGTTTGCTACCATATCTGGGGAAAAAAAAAAGAAAAGAAAAGAAAATCTAATGCAGATGCTGGTATAATTTTGATCATTATTCTGGTTTTACAGATCTTTTGGAATGAACAGGATATGAATTATTTCTCTCCTCTTTTTTTTTTTTTTGCTTTTTGCTAGCAATATTACCTACAACCAGAGCTCTTTAAAAAATGTAGTTTATTATTGATTTTATTTTGTTATTCTGTTTGAAAATCCAGAGATAGAATATGTCAACAACTTGTTCCTGTTACATCTAAAGTACTTTTTTTGAAGATACTGTCAAATTAAATCAAGAAAAGACTTGTACGTTCATGGAATAGGTCCAAATTAGTTTTTCGAGTGCTATGGTAAATTGGTGAGGAAATGTTTTCATGGATCCAATACTTTAAAATGCCCTGCATGTTTGTCCATCTTATTGCTTTAACTCAATATAAAAATTGCATCATTATTATATATAAATCACATTTCATAAGTATCTTTTGTCATTTTCACTTACTTTGCCTCTCAAATGTAGTTTCTGTACGTGTTTGTCAATATTACAAGGACTTGGTATAAATAATAGTGGCAGAGGATTGGTCTCTGTTAAGGTAAAAATATATTTTTATAAACCAACTAACCAGAAAAATGTATTACTTGATACACTCCATATGTATTTTCAGATTTCTTTTTTAGGTGTTTGGCTATCAGGTGTTTAAGTTAAGCATTTAGATGTTGAATTATCTCTATTCTGAGTCACTTTTTCTGATAGGCTTTTTTAAAATTTGAGATGTTCTCTAATAACAGTGAAGTATTCACCTTCCTTTTTGTAGAACATATGCACTGAGTAAAATTGTAGTAGGCAGAAAAGGCATTTATAGTAAAAAAATATTTTGAAGGAGTTTTTTAAAATCAGCTGTATTATAGGCTGTCTGTTCACAAATCACAATTCTGTCCCTAATTTCTAGTGCTGTTATACATCAGCTAATAAAACTAGGATTATTTTTCTGCCCTCAGAGTTAAATTTCAGGAGTATAGAAGACAAGACATTATTAGATGTTAATTTTTGTTTATGGTCTTCCAAACCTGATAGTGCTGAGATTTTTCAGAATGTATCTTTTGGACCAGATGTTTCCTGGGTAGGGCCTTCTAATAGAACAGCCAGTAAGAAAAAAGGGGTTTATAGTTTTGATTACCAACATGTTGGAGTTGTGAGATGTATCTGGTGCTGTTAGCATTAAGGCACAAGAGTGGTGATTTTCAAAAATGCAGATGAGGCAGTTTCGTTGCAAAATAATGTGGATTTCAGAAGTGAAGATGAATTATGCCAGAATTCTAGGAGAGGGAAAGGAATGCTCATTAATAGGATCTTGGTGAAAAGTAAAGAAATAGGAAAAAAATACAAATATTTTGTGTGCAACCTTGAAGTCTGAAATAATGAGAGTGATCTGAGAACAAGGAAAACCTGTCCTAATGTATCTGTTAATTAGGAAGATTTGCCTTGTTTTACCTACCAGTTAGGCAGAAAGTACTTTTTAAATTAAAGCTAATTCTTATTCGGATGACATTTTAATCAAAAATAGTTATAGTTAATATAATTATTAATCTTTAAATAATATTTAAAGGATTATAGCATCTATTGGTATCTAATTTCCAAGAGTTTTTAAAATTTAGGAAAAAGTTAAAAAACCCATTTAATATAGAAAAAGGATAATGCTATATAAAATTATAGGTTCATAAAGATATTATTTGATGTAGTCTTAGAAAACAGAGACTGAGTTCAAAACTACTTATTTGAGTTGATTTGTTTGTGTTACTAATTTGAAACAGGTACCAGCTGCATGTTAATCCATGGAAATCCCTGTTGAGTACTTAAAATATTAAGCCTCCATCAAGTCAAATGAGACTATGTAGAACTTGCCCTCTTAGGGCACATATATAGCAACATGAAGCTCTGATTGACACAGCGATGAATAGATTTCTTTCAGCCTTTTCCAGACCTGCTGAAAGTAGCATTATTAATAAAAACATTCTGGCACATGTTTTGTTATTGGCCAACATCCTTGATATGTACCGAGTCCTCAGCAGGCTTGCTGCTAGTGTGTATCTGCATTTTCAACTGCTGATACCCCTCTGTGGCTCTGCTTTCTCATACAGCAGTCCAACATTCTTTTTGCTGGGGAGATACACCAACAATTCTTAAAAATTGCTAAAAGGCTTTTCAAGAAGTTGTTTGCTGACAGACTAGTTTATTAACTATAAGACAAATCTTAAAAGCTACTCATTAGCAATTGTACAGCTCAATCATTTATTTGTGAAGTGGTGTTATTTCAGGCTTTAAGAATCAGGTGTACACACTGTAAATGACATAAATCAAACAGGAGCAAAGCTATTTTTTAAAGTATGTAATTTAAATGGACAAGTTCGTTTATTTCTTTAAGCATTAGAAAGTCTTGAAAGGAAAACACAGACAAAATTGCAGCATTCAGCATTCTGACATTTTCTGTTCACACATGTTCTTCAGTGCAAAACAGTAATTTTATTTTCTCGTAGAGTATATAAACTGAGGCATAGCCCCCAATACTAATACAGTGAATGTTTAAAGCATTTATGAATAAAGCTACATCAAAGGGTAATTAGGTGATTATAATGCTACTTTCTTTGAGATAGCTAGTTCAAAAAACTCTATTGCTCCAAAGGTTAATTACTTTAGTAATGCTAACATATTAGCAACCTCCAAATTTGTTGCAGCCACCTACAATTAAAAAGAAAAAAAACAGTAAGTATGAAACTTGAGATTTCCATGTGATGTCCAACAGGGTCAAGCTCTAATAAATTTTGATTTTAGTAATTTTCTTTCTCGTGTACTTTTTGCTCATAACCAGCTAATGAGTGCTTTTTAAATGACTCTCTGATACTGTGCCATACATGAATTCCAGAGTATTCTGATGTGTTGTATGGTAGTTGCATGTGTCACTGCTCACTGTTATTTCAGAGGTGGCAGGCAATGATGCATCAGCTTCCGTTGCCAACTTCTGTTATAACTTGTGTAGTTGTGAAGGCTACTCTAATTTATGTCTTTAGCCAGTCTGTTGCCACCTCAGTGTTGCAGAAATAGTGAGATGCATGCAAGTTGTTGCAAATTGCTTCTTTATATAATCTCCACTTTAGTTATAACTACATGAATAAAATAAATTTTTATTTATTTTTTTACACCTAAAGCTTAAGCTATTTGTAAACATTTCTTCATCCTATTATAAACACTTTTCTGACATCATGTAACTCTGATAAACAGGAAAGAGCAAGGGAAAAAGTAAGTCTTCATGGTTTCTTTACCAGGACAGCTTTGTTATCTTTACTTTTTCAAAATAATTTAGTCAAATTTCAGGTTGCCAGTGTACTTCAGTCAATTGTTTATTGGTGATGCCAGAATTTAATTACTTGCAAGATTTCTCATGATATTATAAACAGACTGTACAAAATAGTGTTCTTTACCCACTTCCCCAGTCACACATAAAATCAGAGAAAAACAAAACACAGTTTTGTGATATCAGAGCATGTCTTTACTTCCTGTCTTTAAACTCTAGAAAAAAAAATTAGACAGCACTTCAGGAGCGGTATTTTAAAATTTCTTATGCTTAACTATTTATACCACAGTAAAAGAAAAAAAAATATAGAAAGGAATTGATTTTTTTCTTCCCCTTGAAATCAGCATCAGCCTCCTGGTTCACCTTACAGAAAAATGTTGATGTCCCATCTTTCCACTTTGTGATCTAACACTCTCACTGATGTCAGGGCCATAACATTAATATGTGGAGAACATATTTAAATGCTTTTTCCATTTAAAATTCAAAGCACAAGAGAAGCACTGAAATGAATGTCTAACTATATATTACACAACCCAGTGTGATCACTGATAACCATTTTATAATGCTTATATTCATCCATTCTCAAAAATGATGTTAGCTGTATCAGCCTAGGAAAGTGATTAAATCTTTTTTTCTTTCCCTATGATTTTCAAAATCTTTTATTGTATTTATTGGGGAAAAGAACTTCATACCTTTATTAGAACCTCAGTATCTGAATTTATATTTATAATGTTCAAAACATAACATTGAAACCTGCATGTTGTGAAGGATAAAAAGTCATGTTTAAATAGAGAAGCTAAATTACTCCTTCCAAGAGCCAATAAAACCAAAAAGCATTCACTGTAAAAGTAATAAAAACTTATGAGTCCCATTTTATTAAAACTACTATCCACTTTCCTGACGGAGCTGGATTACTTAGAAGATAGACTAGTGACATTTTATGTCTTGTGAGGGGTTTATGTCTAAGGTGAGGTCTCCTGAAATTAAAATAGTTATTAATACCACTAGCTGAACTAATCCATTGAATATTTTTAACCCTTTGAGTGTCCACATACTTTGACTGAGCTATAATGAAGATCAAATGACAGACAAAGAAAGAAAGAAAACAGAGGATAGTAATGGGTAGGAAGATACTACTTAAATGGGACAGATAATGGAAAAGAGTCAACTCCTGTGTACAAACTGCCTGATATTGGTATGAAAGGAAGAAGAATGAGGTCCAGAGGACAAATTTTTTCTTGGTTTGAAAGAGAGAAAAGCACAGGAAGTTAAGAATAAATGTATGTATCAGCCAACACTAGTAAAAGTTCTTTTTGATGTCAGTGGTCAGACATCTGCCACTTTACTGAGTTTGCATGACCAGGTTTTAGTGGAGGAGGTGCTACAGGGGTGGCTTCTGTGAGAAGGTGCCAGAAGCTTCCCCCATGTCCAACAGAGCCAATGCCAGCTGGCTCCTAGATAGACCCACCACTGGCCATGGCTGAACTCATCTATGATGATGATAGTGCATCTGGGATAACAGATTTAAGGGGGACAAAATCCTGCCGAGTGGCAGCTTCAGCTGGAGAGAGGAACAAGCCTGTGTGAGAAAAACAACTGTGCAGACCCCCAGGTCAGTGAAGGAGAGGAGGAGGTGACCCAGGTGCCAGAGCAGAGATTTCCCTGCAACCTGTGGTGCAGACCATGGTGGAGCAGAGATCCATCTGCAGCATGTAGAGGATCCCATGCTGAAGCAGGTTGATACCCAGAGGAGACTTTGACCCTGTGGGAAGCCTGTGCTGGAGCAGACTCCTGGTGGGACCTATGTAGAGAACCCCAGACTAGAGCAGATTATCTGGCAGGACTTGTGACCCTGGAGGGGACCCATGCTGGAGCAGCCTATTCCTTAAGGATTGCACCCCGTGGGATGGACCCACACTGGAGCAGGGGAAGAGTGTGAGGAACCCTCCCCCTGAGGAGGAAGGAACAGCAGAGACAATGTGAGAAGAACTGACTGCAGCCCCCATTCCCTGTCCCCCTACACTGCTGGAGGGGAGTTGATAGAGAATTTGGGAGTGAAGGTAGGCCCAGGAAGATGGGAGGGGTGAGGGAAAGGTGTTTTAAGTTTTGGTTTTATTTCTTATTACCCTACTCTGATTTGATTGGTAACAAACTGATTTCCGTAACTCGAGTCTGTTTTGCCCATGATGGTAATTGGCGAGTGATTTCTCCCTGTCCTTATCCCAGCTCATGAGCCTTTCATTGTATTGTCTCTCCCCTGTCCAGCTGAGGAGGGGAGTAATAGAGTGGCTTTGGTGGGTATCTGGCATTCAGCAAGGGTCAGCTCAACAAAACTGCTTTAATAGTCAGAAGTCTTCCCTTTCAAGTATTCAAGTAATGTCATTGAAAGCTGCACATTATAAAATATTTTAGTGTATATAAAGTGACCAAAGGAAAACTCCAAAATTCTTTTTCATCTGCAGTAAGGGTCAGTTTTTCCAATGAGTAGAACTGCATCATCAGTTTTGCTGCATTGGGACCTTATTCTTTGGATTTGGTATTTATGACTGTAAAGCTTACAAACAAGCACATTCTTTTAAAAACTCTTATTTATAAAGAGCAATATAGGAACACAAACCCAAAGGAAACTGTGTTCCAAATATACAACAATTACCTACAGACTGGAAGCTTGGACTATTAGTCTATATTTAATTTCTTTGCCACTCATTATGAAATTTAGCAAATAACTGTCTATGTTATACATGTTGTTTTTGAATAAAATTGATTTTCTTTTAATTCAATATAATGTAAACGAGCAAACAGAAAACCGAGAGCTATCATTTAAAACCAATTAAGTAGTGGCTTAAAGGTGCATTTTCATTTGACCAAAAGTGAAGAAAATTTGATCGAAAATCTGGTAAATTGTTGAGTCTGTTATCATTAATTAGTACAGTATTCATTTTGTATCATCAGAAGACCTTAGAAACTGTCTTCTGTGTCTTTTAACATGTATAGAAACTTGATGTCATGAAATTGGTCTTTAGAATCAGTTGGTTTTCTGTCAGCCCAGTTTGTACAAGATGAACAGTAGGAACTGTCAGATAAAAGACAGAGTTCCAAAATGCAGCATATATTCCATAGGTAATAATGAGATTTCAGTTCCTCCTGTCTGTATTACTTAAAATCACAGAAAATAAGCTCAAACAGACAGTTGTAAGAAAAGCACCTTTGATATGTACATCATAGTAAGTATAAAGAGTAAAACTTTGAATGATTTACTTGATGACTTTGAAAATATTTTAAACCTTGACAAATATTAAATACTGATTTGTAGCCAGAAGTACTGGCTAGGAAAATAACTTCTTTCAGATAAAGGAAATTTATGTTTAGATCATTTCAGTATTCAAATACTCGTGGTTCATTAAAGAGAAAGCAAAGATATCTAAAATTTATCTTCTGTATCTATTGAACCTCAAAAAATTTGTGACTAAAATATTCTCTCAGATTTCTTTTCCTAATGTGGATCATTAGCTGCTTCATCATGAAATAGTGTTTATATTTAGCATTATTATGTGAAATACACTACTATTTTCATTAACTGATATTTTAAGTTTGAGTCACTTATTATGAGTACAATATTTGTGAGTACAGCTAACTTCATGTATTAAATGGGGTATGACATTATGAATAGGTCAAAATATAATTTATTAGTAGTTTAAAGCAAAGTAAGTATCACTTTTAATTTATCTGTTATTATTTTTATATTATTTCATGTTTGTAGATTAATATTGTCATATGATTGTCATCACAGAAACTCAAGAAAATAAGAAAGATAAACTTATCACATGAGAAAATCTTTGGAAGTTATTTTAAGAGAGTAACTTGTGAGGTGAGAAATTTGAGACAATGTTTTTAAGAGATGAAGGATTATGGGCATGATTCACTATAGAAGTAGCCCTTTCTGAAAATTAAGCATCTTTAAGGTGAGTCAGATTGTACTCCCGAAATTCTGGTCTTCTTGTGTTTTGGATATATGCTGCTAATGGCGGAACCCCAGCATAATTAAAAGTGATTCACACAATTGTATGTTTAAAAAGATCAGTGCAGTGACTTGTGGCTTAATACTTCATTTGTTCTCTTGATGAATTAAAGGTTAAACCAGGTTGGCGTAAAATGAAATAGCAGGCTGAAAACAAGGTCAAAATGTAAAAATCATATTGAGCAGCTTGGACTACAAGGTGTGGAATCAATTGTTGGCTAGGGAACTACAATAAAAATACTAACTATGTATCTACAGCTATGCAAAATAATATGAGGAGGAGTAATTTAGGCATTAGTGAAGTTAAAAAAATCTGATAAGTATTTAATGGTGTCAGGAATTCTGTCCACATTTAAGGAACAAGACCTCCTATGACAATGATAGCAAAGTTTGATTCTTAGTGTCTTGAGATACAGGATACATATCCTTTCCTCCAAGCTGCTTTTTCAAGTAATTAACTGTCCATTTCTTAGCCTGTTTTTCTGAGTGCTCTAGAAAAAGCACTGTGACATGCATAGCTGTTTGTTTGTCAAAGCAGAGGGCCTGTGCTCTCTCTTATTTCAGCTGCAAACCTTTCACGCCTTTGACAGGCAATGCCCATCAAGGAGTTTCTATCCAAATTCTACCTTTTAGAGTGTACAACATTTCTTGTCTCCCCCACCCCTGGGCTTTCCAGGTTCTCTGTAGTACTGAAAACTGGCAATAAATATGTTCCAGCATGGCCCGGCAGTATGTAGGAGACACACAGAATTTCCAGTTTTAGGCAGGAGAGCCCGTTAGGCATAAAGATTGAGCCGTCTTTGTCTTGACAGTCCATGACTCTTCCTCTGCCCAAACACTTTGTTTACCCTTGATAAGTGGTGGTTCATCAGATGACTGTTGTTTTTGCAAACAATCCGCAGTACAGCAGTTTGACAAGTGCAGCATACTTGAAAAAGAAAGCACAAATTTTTCTACAGACTTGTACAAAGTGAATTTTTGTACTGAGCTCTTTAATGAAAAGAGTTAACACCTCTACGTAGTGAAACAACTGCTTATTCATAAAAAACCTATTTGCATACGGTATCTGGTGGCTCTTAGAACTCTCCATATAGCCCTCATGGCATACAGATCTGAAGTTATTTCCTAAAACTTAAGAGAAGGTTGAAAAAAATGAAAAATTTTTTATATCAAAAGATAGCAATTTTAGATTAGATTCATTTTGCTAATCCTATTTCTTACTGGGCTAGTTATATTTCTTAGAATAATCCAAAATTGTTAAGTTTTTGTTTTTGTATTTGTAAGAAATAGAAATAAATTTAGAATTCCTGTTCTGTGAGAATTTTATTCTTTCCTATTTAAATGAAAACAAATTATGAAATGTCAGAAACTTCTTTTTTTTTTTTTCCCCAAAAACATTCTGATAGCAATTTGGAGATTGATCCTGAGAGATACTGTAGCTTTTATTGTCATCTGTACTATGGATCTACATTCATGTTTTATGCTGAGGAAGCCAGGGAGCTGTTGAACAATAAAATGAGAGAAAAGGTTGTTATTTTAGCTGGTATTTAATGTTGGGGTTTTTTTGCGTTTTGTTTTTTTTTTTTTTTTCTTTTAGCTTTGTTTTTGTTTTGTTTTAATTTTTAAATTAGTTTGTAACTTTGTAACACTAAAACTTGAACTTGAGGAATTTGTCTTTTAAAGACTTTTCCGTCTACGTTAATTAGTGGACTTTTGTTCAAGTAGTAGAGAAATGTATCTCTGGAACTGTCTTACTGTATAGCCTGCTTGCTGTCTCCATTTTGCCATTGCTACGTTTTATTTTGCTTTCCTCCCATCTCCTTTTAGCACTGATACCTTCTGCTTTTTCCACTGTGGACTGAATGGACTATCTTTGGTTTTGTTGCACTCAGGTGTCACACAGAGCTAGAAGCCAGGTTTCCTTCAAAGTTATGATATATGCCTCTACACATCTCAGTTTCCTCCCCATTTTCCAACATTATCCTTTTCCCTGTAGTATTCTAAGTTCTTTCCTCTGCTGTCCCCCACAGCAATAAATCCATGTCTTCCCCTGGTTGCCTGTGCTTTCTAAATGCCATAATACTTTTAGTTTCTGTCTAACACATTGTATAATACCCACCACCATGCTGTGAATTCCACTCTAAGGGGAAGGCACTGTGACATGACTTCTCTGGCCACAATACAATCCATGTGGATCAGAGAGTGATTACAGTCATTCTATAGTCTTCTCCCATGAGGGTATTTAATTTCAATGTCTCCCCTGCTGCTGATTTCCCTTACATTTTTAAAAGCTTAATACCATGAAACTTAATATATTGACACTTCACACTACTCTGCTAAATCAGGTGAAAATTGTTTAACAAAATTTTCAATCGGGAGGATTTGTGGAGGGAGGCAAAGCAATCATATAATAGTTGATTCCTATGTCACTTTTGGCTCAGGTTTCTTCAGAGTGAAAATTGCTCAAAGCTAGAAAAATTTGCTAGGGTAGTTTGAATACACAACTACCCTGTTATGCGTTTCACTAAACACCCATTTTTGGCTGTTGTCAGTCAGGATACTAGTTTAGGTGATGTATCCTTACTTTCTTAAACTAAACTACAATGAGATTGGTAAATCAGTAATTTTTCTTTCCTTAAAAATTGAGGAGGAGACTGGTGGACAGGTAGGAAAAAATATGTAATTGTGTGATAACTTACTGTGTTAGAGCTGGGCCCCAAATCAGGATTATAGAGAAATACAAGGGAAAGAGGGATGGAAAGGGAACAGGACTAGAACCAAAATCTATTGATAAATGCGTGACTGAATTCTGAAGCTGACTGCAAAACTAGGGGATCTGGTCATCCAACTAGAGAGCCTTCAAAACTATTTTGTTATTTCAGTCTGTTAGAAGTATTTTAATAACAATATAAATGTCTGAGCAGCTGTTTTTTATTTTGGAGCATTTTGTGAACAATAAGCACAGTTCACAAAGCTTCAGTGTGATAGGTAAATTGTTCTCTTTTTTAGCACTTTCTATCAGTAATGGAAATTATGGAAAAAAATGATTATTTGTCCTTCTAACTTGCAGAGTAGTTTATTCTGTTACGGGAGTATATTTTAGACCTTTTTTGATCATTGTAGTTCTTAGTCATTTCACATACTGACAGAAACATTTATTCTATCTATGTATTCAATCTCTTTATTTTCTTTGACATTGCTCTCTCTCTGTTGGGATTCACATACGTGCATTTTCTTAGATTTCTTTTGTGCCTAAAAATAGTAATACTGCCTGTTCTTAACCTATTTTCCCACAATATGCCCTTGTAGATTCAGATTCACTTTAAAGATTCCTCAAGTAAACTCTTTCTTTAGAGCTAGAAAGTTGACCTGTACTCATACTTTGCTCTAGTTATTCAGTGGCCACCAGATATAGCTCACTTTATATACATTTGTCATTTTTAGAGACTGTATGTTTGCTATGTATTTTTGAGTTGTATGTGTACGTTACTGTTGCCCTTCTGTTTAGCTTTCAAGTAGCATTTCTATTATTTCTTCTCCATCTGAATGATATCTTGTTGGGAAGAGTTATCATAATCTTACTCATAATAATAACTTTTTTATAATACCTCATTTGAATATAATAGAAAATGGAATGAATATATGTTATCTTTTCGTGTCATTCAGCATTGATCCATTAAATCAGACAGAGACATAATCCCTACTGGGCAACTTCTACACAAAGAAAAAATTTAATATAAACTGAAATTCCTTCTCTCTGCTAAGTAGCTGGCACAAGTGTTAGATGTCAAATAAATAAAAAGAGTCTTTTCTCATCTACCTTAAGAAGACTTGTCAGTAATTTTTACAAACCTATAAAATTATCTTTCTAATTTTCTCTAAATCTCTCTATAAAGCACATCTACATACATTCTGTAAATCTAGGAATTGTAAATCTACAAAAGGTATTAAAATATAATCTTGAAATATTAATGAAATGAGATTTGATAGAAGAATTGTAGCAAGGTCTCATAGTTCCCTGAGAAGGTCAGAGCTTTGAAGAGAATCTGCCTTGACATTGTCTTTATAGGGTCCTCTTGAAAAAGAACAAAAGGTCTTCACTTTTCGAGATTAAGAAAATTTTGAATCAACGCCTCTGATTCTTACTAATTTTTTTTTTCTCCTCTGATGCCTGGTTCCATGTGCCCTGCTCTCCTTGGCATTTCCTGCTCTTCCATACCTTGCTGCCTTCAGGACCTTCCGTCCCTCAATTGGTCACTATGATGGCACAATCTTCTCCTGGCTCCATATAGTTTTATCTGACTCACTCTACTTGAGGAGACAAAATAGACAGTTATGAACACACAACAAAGTAGGTCACAGCCACCACAGATGGCTTAATTTAAATGAAAAGTGATCTCTGATCTATAAACTTTTTATTATATCAGGACTGAGGTCCTGAGAAACTCATCTCAGTATGTTTTTTTTGAACACAAGAAATATAGTTCCATAGGCATTAAATTGATGTACAATTTAGCATAAAGTTGCTGATTCTAGTGTAATTCTGTATTTTGGAAAATTAGCAATAAAAGAGTTCAAATAAACCCAGAGGGTAATAACATGGGGAAAAAATTATCAGCACACACCTCACTGAAAGCTGATATATAGGAACTTCCACTATACAAAACCTAATGATTCATGTATATAACTTGACATATTGAGATTAATCTACTATGGCAGTTTATATCTGTGCAAAATTTGGGTTGAGAAAAACAGCCTTTGATGTTTGAGTATAATTCTTTGAAACAATGTTAGAACAGATGAAGAGCACCAGTCCTTTTGGTGTCACAGTATGTGAAACATTATTTACTGAATCTGTTACAAGGGAAAAAAAGTCTGCTACTCGAATGCTTTGTTTATTTGTACCATATCATTGGCTATCGATGAGAACCCAACATAACTAAAAAAGAAGGCATGGCAAACATTGCATTTTATGGGGTTCACATTTATTTTTCCCCTGCAGTAAGTGGGTTTTAAGAAATAAGGAATTTTCTTGACAGAATAAAGACATAAACAGTATTTAAGAAAAAACAAACTCCCATCAGTCTGCTCAAACTGTGCAGATGGAAAAAGCATCATGTGTTTCTCCTCCTTGTGCCTCTTGCTTCCAACAGATAGGCATTTAGGGACTGTCTGAGCCACAAGTTGCATTTGTATTATTTTGTTTAATACCACTGAATTAATTTAATATCCACCCTCCAAAAATTCTGGTGACCCCTTTTGTACCTCTTAAGACTTTTAGTCTGTAAAACGTCCTGTGGCAGTGAGCTTCTCATGGCAAAGTTGTAACACTGATGTTGACAGTAATTCAAAGTTGCTTTGAAATGGCAGTTTGTAGCAGATGTCTAATTTTAAATATTGTCAGACATTTTCCCTTGACTTTGCTGTGCTCTGGATCAAGTTATTTATTGGCTTAGTCAAATGTCTATGCAGAAGAGTAGAAAAGCAATAAGAAAAACTCAGAAAATAGCTATGTTCTTTTTAGTGAGTTTTAGTGCAATTTTACTTGTTCTTAATGTTGAGCTAATTTCCTGTCTGGCAGGCACTAGCAGTATTTCACATTTTCATTAAAAATAGTGAGAAGGGGAGAGAGAGGAGAAAAAAAACCAAAGAAGATGTAGTAGATGATGTAGATTACAATACTAATTGACACAGTAGTGTAACATGCCACTGGGATAGTGTATAAAGCCTTCTGCCTTTGAAAACTGAAGTTCATCTACTGTTTGGAAACATGAACAGTGTGGAATTTACTTTTTTCTGAGTTATTTGATGGAATCACGATGAGAGGAAATGATTTTTCAATTATATGAGCTGCTCCCTGAAAGTACCAAATATCAGTATGTGACTCCTTGCTGGTGATATTCTGGTCTAAAACTGGAAGCAAAATTAATTTTAGTCTTAGATAAAAATGTCTGCTGTCAGGATGCCCTTCCCTCCCCCATCCCATTCTAGCAAGTCGTATTTATAGATCATTTATCTCAAATAAATTGCCGTTCTCAAATTTGCCCATCATCATGTTTTGGTTTTAGGAAGAGTTATTAATGAGGTGCATTTCTTATTTTCGGTTACACATTTGCATAGTAAGTATTTGTGAAGTCATATTTTACTTAAGTTTAAGGGTGAAAATCTTATGTAAAGCCAGTGATTCTTCACTTCTATGAAAGTGAAATGCACTCAGGAAGTGCATTTTGTTGTGTAAATAAGTGTGTTAGCAGTCAAACCCCTTTTACTGCTGGCTGCTGCCTTCCTTCACCCTGTTCACTTACTACTCTCTTTAAAATGCTTCAGTTCACATCAGATGCTGAATGAGCTCTTGCAGCACACTGAAGCATCAGGAAGATAACTGACCACCAAAATAAAAGTGCCTTTGATAACTTAGTGTGCTGAAATTGCTTAATTATGGGCCTTATGGGGATCAAAGCCAGAAAAAGAGTAGGGAAGGGCCAGAACTAACCTCTAGCAAAGCTGGCTTTGAGAGATACCTTTGATATGTGCTTAGTATGTTCAGTTTGGAACTGCAGCCCAAATTACATGCTTGAGCTCATTCAGGAGGTAGTACCATTCAAAAAATGTATTTTTACCTGGCAACGGATAGCACTATACCAAAAAGGACTCCATTATACAGTATGACCTGCCTGAATCAGTTATTGGTAATGAGAACTATGGCAAGGATTAGTTTGCATCATCAGAAGCAGAAGTGCAACTGAGAAAGGGTGACCTAAAGCAAGCTTTTACCAAAAGTCAGTGTTCATTTTGTCGAAGAGGTAGGTCTGGTTTAAAAAAATTCATCTCGTATCTAGGTATTTGTTCAAACTGTGTAGAAGCTTGGGCAGTGCCTGGAAAAGAGAAATCACTTTGAACTGAGACCAGAGTGCAAGATAGCAATCAGGCATGCTATGATTTCATGTTTCTGTCACTAAATATAGCAAGTAGTGTCCTCAGCTGTGCATTTTTGGCAGAATGAACTAATATTCTTTCACTTTAAAATTTGTCAAGTATTAGGGTCTGACAGACCTCACATATGTCTTTGCCCAGGGGGTTAGTCATTCAGGAATGGAATAGAGATGAGGGACTTCTACCAAAACCCTGAGGTTCTCCACTGATTGATGAAGCTGCCTTTGGCTGAAGTCCAATGCCTGGTTTGGAAACCTGATCATATGAAATTCTGGTAGGTGACAATTGCCTCGTGCTGGTAACTGTTAGACAGAACTTTACTGGCATCCATGTGGAAAAGTTGAATTTACCCACAATTTAATTTAAATAAATGTTATAAAAGACAAACCACAACTTGGAAATAAAGTGTATAGAATTTCTATGAGTTTCCTTCATGCCAGATTGCTGTCATTATAGAGTGTGATCGTATACCCATTCTGTTCTAAGTGCCTAAGTATCTTGAAACCAGCCAGTTTTAGCTAATTTGTAATTCCTGTATGTTTTCTTCTATCAGGAAAACCATATGTTTAGGGACAGTTTTGTAGTCTTCAAAACTGTGCATGTTCTGCAAGTGCTTCTGGACTCTATGCTTGTTTATTGAAGCATTTATGTCTTGTGATAACTTTTCTGTTGTCTACCCCTTTCTGGCTAAGGATTGCATATCAGTAAATGGGAATGGCACCTACATGATTCTACCTGTTTTGCTTCCAGTTACTGATTTTAAGAAGTACAGATTTGAAAAGGTGATTGCTTTTATGTAATAATGGTGCCTATGGAGGGTCTCATTAACACTCACAGCATGGAAAATTCCTGCAGCTACCCTACAGAGCACTGGAAAACATGACTGCTGAGCAGTCTTTATTATTTATGCTTCATTTTTCTAATTTGTTCTCTAAAAGTGTGTTTTTGCAACCTCCATATGACAAATGAGATACCATATGGGGAAAAAAAAGAAGTGGACAAAGGCAGCAGGAATACTCTTTTATTTATCACAGATATATTTTATTGTATTTTGTTTTATTTTGGGAGTGAGGGTTTCATTTTAATAGTATGCTTGTGAATATTTAATTTCCAAGATGGCATTTGGTATATTAGAGAGCAGCCATCAGTGATAAAGCATCTTGTTGCAATATTTACACTTGGAAAATGGAATTATATATGTACAATGGATATATATATTTTATAGCAGAGTTATCTTTTAAGTTATAGCATGAATTACATATATTCTTATGAAAGTATTATCCAAATCTAATACTACTACTTCTGGTTGATTTTTGGGGGCAATTTTGTAAATTTAATGTATCTTAATTTAATTAAAAATTATTCCTGTTTTTGAACAAAAAGGAAAAAATATTTTTACACTATAAAGAGGGGTTTACTTCGTACTCCTACCAGTAAGAAACAAGAGATACTCTGCAATTCAGTGGTTCAATATGTATATAATAAGTCACAAGGAGACCTTATTCATCTTAATATACCATAATGCTTTGGATTGTTATCTACTATAGAGTATCTACCCCATTCTGTCTTGTAATTGCATTCTAAACATTTGATGTTTAGCTGGTAGAGCAAAATTGTCTTCTTGTGCTGGAAGTGATACTGTTGTTGCTCTGTAAAATAGCCAGTGCAGTGGTACAGCACAGTTTGGGCACACATTATCCTGAAGGCATCAGTCTTCTATGATCGACATCCAGTGTATCCACTCGTGAACTGGGAATTTGTATCTGGTAGCTGAGCCTGTAGCTGTCATGCCACTGCACAATCCACGACTTTTTACACAGTTTGCTGAAAACCCCTGCAGTATAACATACACTGATTTCAGATATAACTCCACCTTTTATAAAGACTTACTACTAGAATATATTTGGAATTTTTGGATATGAGTTCTTTTATTTTTTTTTTTAAGAGAAGGGACAGAAGGGAGGGAACAGACTGCTATGTCCTTGGAGATTCCCTCTCAAGAAAACTGGAAAGTCTTGTGTTGACTCCAGCTTAAATCTAAGGTCTTAAGATGAACATGTTTGATTCCCTGCGCTTTTGGGAAACTCATTCACAGGATTTTTTTGTGGTTTCATGTTGGTATTTTCTGTTGTAAATTCTAATGTCTGCATAAATAGTTCAGGAATACTTGTGTCTCTCTCAAATATGGCTTCTTTTCCTGCTTGTGAAATATAGTAGTTGTTTAACTGTTTGTTTTTCCCTATGTGTATTAATTAAAACAACATAACCAAATTGTTTGTGAGTATTTCTTTGTGAAGGCTGTGTATTCAGTGTTCAATATCATGATTTTCCAGATATACTGTTACTGGATAAAATCACAGGCCCTTCATTGATTGAATGCATGTGCTTCTGTAAATAATTATGTGTCTTTATAATTTACAAATATCTTTATATATGATTTTTGCTCTAACTTTTAAATGTCATGTTATTTGGCTTAAAAAAATAGAAAAAGAATTTGTCAATTTTTGTTTAACTGAGAATTTGCAAGCTAGATGTTGCCATCTGTTGTTGATACCATGAAGATGTATGTGAGGAGCTTTTTGATTCCAGGTATTCCCTTTGCACTAACTCTTAATGTTCCATCTTGTATGTCTTGAATATTTTAAAGGAGAGAGCATATCAGAGAAAGATCTGCCAGAATTTTGAAATTCTGTAGCTTGTGGCTGTGATACAATGAAGATGGGTCCATGGACTTAACATCCTCTGGGAAATTAAAACATCTGTCTGCATCTGTTCAGGAAAAATGTAAACCAAAAGGTTTTCCATGCCCCAATCACAAAAGAAAAAAGAAAAGAAAAAAAAGAAAAAAAAGAAAAAAGACAAAGACAGGTTTCCTATATCCTCCACTCCTCTTTGTTCTTACTGTTTTACTGTTATCAGCATTCTGAGTGGATCATTATGCTTGTCATAAGGCCTTTTTTTGGCATACAGCAATTAAAAGATAAGGTTCCAGGGTCTCTAAAGCAGAGGATACTTGAGAAAGATGTGACATTCACAAATAATCCTTGTCATTGATCAGGACCTTCCAGGAACATTTTAAATATTCATTGCTTTAGGAAACAGCCATTTTGGTGCTTCATTTAGAGAAGACTTTCTTAAAGTCTAATTTTTTGTGGGTAGAGAAAAGGTGGAAAGCAGTTCTGTGGAAAAATTCTAATCCACTACAAAAAGTATATGATATATTTAATAGTTTGGGGGGTGTGTGTGTTTGTGTTTTGCTGGTTTACGTTCTATCCTGTATTGGAATCCATAAGACAATGACTGTAGTTTATCTCTTTGTATCCCACAGTTTCTGGTGTAAAACTATCAAGCTCATAAAACTCAAGGCAATATACACTGAAATGAAGGGGGGTTGCTGCCACCTAAAATACATTTGTTTAATATATTTTTAATTGATTCTGCAATAATTTTTCCTTTATTGGTCTGAGACAATTAAGCACCCTCTTACTTTGATTCTTCTGGAATTACTATTCGTTTGTAATCTAGTTTACTGAATATATTTCTAATATTTATGATAAATTCTGAGAATAGCATACATCGAAATGCTTTATTTCACTCAGTTCAAAGAAATGTTTACTGGTGTGAATTTAATGGAGATGTTATAGGTTTGTAATTATACAATGATACAAACTATCACTAGCCAAGTGTAGATAATGTGGGTTGTAAAAAATGCAACAAATTTCTTGATGTCATTAGTTTAGGTGCGCCACATCTTAGAGCTACTCAGCAGTGCTGGAAAAATTGAATTTTGCCCCCTTGAGAGCAAAGATAAAATGCTTTATTTTGCCTTCATCTAATGAATTGTAAAATTTTGCTGAAGCAGAGCAGCTGTTGTTCTTTGTCCTCCCTCTCCTACCCACTGGCATGATGGCCTCTTTTAAGTGAACGCGCTGCCCCAGCCACAAGCCAGCTGTGCTCCACAAATGTCAGATGTTTGTATCACATGCTTTTGAACAATGTCAGGCCATTCATTGGAAGATGACATAAGAGGTGTTTTGCTCTCTTCCTGATGACCAGGCAACTCACTGACTGCTCAGCATCTCTCTCCAAAGACAATGGAAGGACTACAGGGAAGAAACTACAAAAGTGTGTGCCCCATAAACTGCCAGCCCATTTCGTTACCGGCACCACTGTGCTCTCGTTAGGGAGGGTGATGCTTCAGATCTGCTTTCCTACTCCATGATTTTTTGTCTTTACTAGCCTGACAGTCCAACTAATGGCCTTCTTTGATGATAGCTAAATATAACTCTGGTCAGACATATGTGAAAATACAGCAGTTTCAGCATCCAGTTTAAATATTAGGTGGATAGGTTATAAATAAATTTCAGTAAGTGGGGAAAACCCACCAGACGGCTAGATTGCTGGTGTGCATTGTAAACAGATGTAAATAGGTGTTCACATATTTGTTGCTGCGTGATTGTTGTTTTATTCTAGTAATATAGTGAGCCAAAAGTATGAGTGATGAACAAATTGCAGTTTGATATTCAACTAATACTGAGTCGTTCAGATACTTCAATTGGTATGAAATCTCTATATCACTTTGCATTTTTTCCATGGTTGACTTTTTTCCTGCTCTTTTCTTAGCCATGTAAAATTCTTTTACTGACTCATATGTTCCCTTTTCCTGAATTTCCTTAAAGAGAGGTTATAAGTATATATATAAGTCCTAGCAGAAGAGGCCATTACTTTAAAGACAGGAAAATAATAAACTTTATTCAGCTCTGCTTTTTAAAACGTGGCTCATCTGTGGTAGCATTTTTTTTTTGCTTGATTTTAATGATTCTCTGAATGTATGATGTCTGTAATGAAAAAAAAACAGTCATGTCATTACCTCATTACATTACCAATAACCAGTGGTCCTAGCTTTGCAAATGTCAACTTTGTATTTTCCAAAACAACTGTATTTGCAGGGCAGATGTACTAGTCTGCAGAGGGAGGGAGAAATTGCTCCATGCTATTTCTGCATGAACTCACAGGTGCTTTAACTCACAAGGCAGGAAGAGACTTTGTAGCCTTCTCTTCCCCCAAGAGACATCATCTTGACTATATCTAGATCTTTATAATGTTGTGCTTTCTTCATCAATGTCTAGCAAATCTCTCAGCAAATCTAGGTGATAATTCAAATAGCAGATACAAACCAGGTGGAAATCCTACAGATGCTGATTTAAGTTAAAAAAAAAAAAAATAAAGAAAAAGAAAGCAAAACAAAAGCCCCCACAAACAAACCAATCAAAACAACAACAAAACCCTCCCCCCAAAACAAAAGAAAATATCCACAATAATTTGATGATAAGAAATCATCAATTGTCCTTTTTAAAAAGTATTTTAGGGAGTTTTAGTGCTTTGGATTGCTGGACCTTGTTTTGCCTTTAGCATCTCTCTAAGATACAAAGTTCAAACATCTATACATTATAAGTGTTTATGCAGGTGATAATTTAACCTTCACTTTGCTACAGTCCATACAACCAGTAATAACAAGTCATAAATCAAAATCTGTTGTGCATTTCTGCTGACTGAGAGAATACTTTATGCCTCAACCATTCAAAATTCACAAGAATGCTCTTGGAGGACCATTAAATTAGCTTCTGAAGGATACAGGATGCCTATTTTCCCCCAAAAGTTTGTTTTGTTTAAGTGAGGAGGAATGGGATTTTTTTTTTTAAATTAAAGCTGAAATTCTTGTTTCATTATTTAGTTCAAATACTTTGTTTTCTAAAAATTGGGTTATAAATAGAATGAATATAAAATTATCAATTCTGTAAATAAAAATAAATAATAGAATTATTAATTAATGATACAAATTCTGTAAATAGAGATTAACTTTGAATGGACAAGTTTGTTGTTTTTATATTGGTTAATCTGCAAAGCACCTGTGTATCCTATATTTTCTTTCCCCAATCCACAAAAACCAAGACTTAATTGGAAGTTTGATGGACCAGCCTGTAGTATTTGTGTTGATATTTATATTGTGCTGGTGCCTGTTATCCCAGACTTGAAACAGATTTCCTTTTTGCTGAGTTCTAAACAAAATGTTCCTTTCTAAGGCAAGCTATGCTTTTCAGTGTGAAGCAGCAGTTACGTATGGTAGCCCAAGGGAACCAGTACCTTAAAATGTTTATTTTATTTATTTTTAATTATTTATTTATTTAAATTATTCATTCTAAAAATGGGAAACACATATTGAAAAATTGCCTACTCTTGGCTGAATAAACCTTTCTCCAATAACTCCACTTTTAACAATGTTAATAATTTTCTTTAATACTTTTTTGACAAAGCACTTTGAAAAGCAAAAAACTCTTCCTGAGGAGGACTTAACTGTGTTTAGCATGTTTGCTTCACAGTGTTTTGATATCTGGGGTCTCCTTCTCCCAAAGAATGGCAATTGCTAGAAGAAAAATTCTGACAGACAATGATCATTATTGTTGTTTAATGTTATCCTTTTCCCTTGCTAACAAGTCAGTTCTTGCTATTGGTGAAATCATATGAGGTATAGTCTTTCTCTAAATTAAATAATAGTAGAAATATTCATGTAGATGATTTGTCATCTGCCCTGCAGTTAGATCAAGTTAGAAAAGAAGTTGCAAATATGATTCCTAATATACATTAGAAATACAATAAGGAAATCTAATGTTTCTCATGTTTTGCTGTGTGACTTAGCTAATTTTACTTAGCATTAATTATAAAGCTAACAATCCTCATCTATGGCAGGGAGGACTGTTGGGCTCTATCTCCCTAAATATCATGAAAAAACTACTCAGGTTCATCTGAAAATTATTGTTAACATACAGAGTTACTTCACAACTGTTTTCTGCTCTTGAGAACTTGATAGTGTATACTTTTAAAAAAACTATCCTGGTTTATTATAAAAGTTGCTTCAAGTTGAGATACCTTTTAATAAGAATAGTAAGATAATTGAATCAGGACAGAAATCATGAGAGGACTTGAAACAATTTGAAGAAAGTAGTTTATTCTAGGGATCTTCTCTTTTGTGTTTTGTTCTCAGGGTTACTTCAGACTAGATGGCCTCATTTAAAAGAAAGCAAAGTCTTTAGATGAGAACAGCTCTTCACTGATGCAGAGGTGGGATAGGCAGCTTTACCAAGTATGCTGGATCTCAAACACAATTTAATTTTTTTTCAGGTGGTGGTTTCCATTTTTTTCTAGTACTTCAG
Source organism: Pseudopipra pipra (assembly GCF_036250125.1). NCBI lineage: Eukaryota > Metazoa > Chordata > Aves > Passeriformes > Pipridae > Pseudopipra > Pseudopipra pipra. Next base: position 48,150,932 of record NC_087553.1, on the reverse strand, counting down.
TCAAATAGAGTAATGAGAATCATATTGGAGTGCTGTATAGAAAAGAGTGAAAATATTTTATATCACATATGTTTATAATTTACATTTGATTGTCTTAAAAAAAATCAAATCAGGTAATTCTTGGAGTCACAGAGAAGAAATGTTGCATGACAGTAGTAGAGGTAACCTAATAAAAATATGCTTAATTTACTACCTTTAACTGTTACGCTGTTTGTGATCTTTCCTACTGCTACTAAAGTGAATTAATACAGTAACTTTAACATATATTCATAAAATTGCCTACACTGGTCAAAGATCATTATAAGGTTAGAAAATATGGGCTTAGGCTGTTTTGCACTGTTTAAGTGCAAAATGTTAAGATTTTATTTCTAATGGTATAAAATATTCTCTTTGATTACACTTTATAGTACATACTGCAAATTTCCTCTTTACTGGTGATCCCTGGAGTATCACTTGTGTCAGCAGATGTATTGCAGGACTGGATACAATCTCACAAGATAGTATCAAAATATTTTTGCTCTTCGGTTTTAAGAAGAAAATTAAATCATTGAAGACAAAAGTTTTAAAAGCCACAGATATGTTGGGCTTTTTTTATTAATTATTTATTGATTTTATATACTTATATTTGTCTCAGATTGGAAAGCTTTAATTTCATTGTCCTTTTCCCTTGTTATGCAAGTATTGGATTGCAAACATTAGGAAAATATTTGAAACTATGATTTCCTTGGAATTTATTGAAAATGGAGCCACTGTGGATCCTTATTGATAGAGTATCTGGAATGAATTAAAAAAAAAAAAAAAATTTTAAGTTTGCCGGGAAAATGTTGTTCATGGCTACATGACTAATTTCCTTGTTCCTTAATTCAGACAAATTTCAGTCTGACTAGACATATTTCTATTCTTCCATACTTCGATTTAGATCAGAATAAATTTTGTGGTCTCTAATGAAGAAATGCTCAGTTTGTTTAATTTTTTTATTTTTGAGAAATGATCTGTGGTTTGTGTGAAATCAGCTTTTAAAATACAAATATAAATTTACTTGGGGTGGATTGGATGTTTTGGGAAGCTTCAGGTCAGATAGAACTCGGAAGGGTGAGGTTGGAGTGTGATGATTTGTCCTGGTTTGGGAAGAGCGATACAGTTTTGGCAAATTTAGCAAAATAAGTGAAATGTTTTAGACATTTTTACTGATGGCTCAGCTAGGAGGCAAGTCTAACAGGGAATGGTAGCCAAGGGGAAATTGATCTGTGTATAGAACTCAGGCTACTTAACCAGGGAACTGTATATTCCTCTAATATTACTTTTTCAGGATGAAATGTTATCCTAGTGAATGAATGAATATGTTGACCTAGACGAGATTTTTTTTTTCTTACATATTGTAAAGATCTTCTGTAGAACACTGTGATCTAACCTGAGTGTACCTTTGATATTTTACTGTTTCTGTATAGTTACTTAGTTTCCAGCTGTGTGTCTCAGACTTTCTGAACCATGCAAGGATTAAATATACTGCTTGAATAGTATAAATGCATAGAGAGGATCCTGGATAAAATTGCGTGCTACTCTCCTCGTCAGTGGTGAGAAACATTTTATCTTTGGCATTCATGCCCCAGTCATATGTAACTTACCCTGAATTTAGTGTAGTGAACCACACAGTCACCCATGTAGCATGTTTCTACCTGGGTGAATCATTACTTACTGATCTGTTGCCCAGCACTAGATTTGACAAATGAGTAGGAGAAAGTTTGGTATCCAGACTATCAAAGAAATGAACGCATAAATATCAAAGCGTTAATTAAATTTAAAAAATGATTAAATATTTTTAGGAGCTTACTTTTGGGCTACCTTTTTTTGAATGTGTGGTTTCATTCTTTATTCAGATAGTTTTAAAGGAACTGTGTAAGTTATTGGATTTAGTAATCATTAATTAGTATTCGTTAAGTTTTCTTTCAGTGATTAGAGTTTCTTGAATTTTTTAACGTATGCTAGATAACAGAAGACAAAAAACTATGGGTGAAATAATTCTAGCAATTGCATTTAACAGGACTTATGAGATGAATTGATTCTTAGAATATTTCTAATTTGCAACCATATCTACTAGTTCCTGGTGTCTGTCCTAGAATCAGTGAACAAAAATAATATGGCATTATAAATATCAAAGTTTCCTATTTTATTCAACCAACCATATAGATGTTAAAATTACAAATTAACAAATGAAGAAGTCTTAAATTTGGATAGGAGAAAACTTTAGAGTATCTTCTTGCTGGAGCTCAAGAATAAAACCCAAGCCCTTCAGGTAGTCCAAATCTGTGAAACCTAATGTATGTGTAGGCTAAAAATGTCTGTGCTATGCTGACAGGTTAAAAGGGCTTGTAATGGCAAAAAAGTTTTACTTACATCTCTATAGACTGAAGTCTTTCAGTGGTGCAGAACTGGAAGTGCAGTATCATGTGATGTCAGCTCATGAGCACAGAAACCCAGGAGTGCCTGTCAGTATTTAATGGCTCTACATTCTCTCTGCTACCCCTCTGCCTCCATCTGTTTGCTAGAAAGATTAGATGCTTTTTGAATATTCTCAATTAAGTTAGAAGCTTTTTAGGCTTTTATCTACACTGTTTCCCCACTGATGGTGCCACTCAGTCTACTTTTATGTAGGCTGAACTCTACATGGTAACAGCTTTCTGTTTCAGAATGCTCAGTCCAAGCCAGCAATGCTCACAGTGGTGGTGGCAACTCTTGTAAAATATCCCAATGTTTTCAGGCCTAAAACATTCTTTAGGCAATGCGATATCATTATTCTGTCATTATCCCAACCCCTTTTTTCTACATTTTCAATATAATTATCCAACATAACATCAGCTGTGAGAGAAAACAGTCACATTTTTTAATTAAAAAAAAAAAGAAAAAAAAAAGGAGCAACAAATGGCATCCAGTTGTCAGATCTCAAATCTGTGTCCATTGCATATTATAATATAGTTCATTATGATATTCAATAGTCCTCTGATCAACAAATTTAGTTACAAATATTCTGAAAAGAGAGCTCAAAATCCCACCAATATCTTTTGAATCTGTGGCAGGCATTTTTTACCTCCAGGCTGCTTGCTCATGTGAAAGCAAGCACATTTTACATTTAAAAGCACTTCAGTTTTTGCTTGGAGTAAGTTCCTCTTGCAGCTGGCAAAGTCAGGATGACCTCAAGACTTTACAAATAAATATGTTTGCTATGTTTTCATTTTACTAAATATGGAAATTAATAAACATAAAAATCATCTTTTAAAAATAAAACACCAAATATGCCCCCAAATAAAAACAATCACGAATTGAAAATAACGTCTGTCTGATATGCCAGCTTTATTCTTTCATGTAGCATACATAATTTTTTAAAATCTCATTCATGGTTTTAAAACACAGCTACAAGTCTCCAACTTTTAACTCAGCCTAATCTCTGCAATTTTCAGAGCTGCATTTATAAGTAAAAGCACTTAGTGATGGCCATATCTCTTGTGGATTCATGGCCAACATTTGTGAGATTAAGATTTTAGTTTGGCCTGTTACGAAGAGGAGTGAAATAAAATGTAACTGTTCAATCAGCAGTGAGTAGTGTGTATGTGGTAAAGTTTACTGTTTTGTTGGGCAGACACAGTAAACAAATGTGTGTTTTCTCTTGATTTGATTGTGATTGATGGAGAAAATGTCTAAAAATGAAATTAAGGAAGAGAGGCTGTTATATTCTTTAGAACATGAAGTACAGTGTTAATGTAGTTCATATCTTCCAACAAAAAAGTGTGTGGTCTAGATTCCCTTTCTTTAAATTTCCATTAAATTTCTTTGTAGCATCTTTATAAAATTTTTTTAAAAGATAAAACCATTGGTGTTATTACATAGCATAAACTTGTGTTTAGTTTGAACATTTTGAGTGTGTTGTTTTTGTTTTAATGCATTTTCAGTCTTCCCATCCATTATTTTTTTTTATAATAGCAGATTGTAGTTTGATTTAAAGCGTATAATGATTTTAAAATTTCATAACGACTGTTTTAGAAATCTGAGCTGCATGGTAATTCATTTACTTCTGATATTAATTAGGTGAGTGTGTTTGATTGTTAGAAAGCTCCTTTTCCTCTAAATTCTGTTGATTTCAGCAGCATACACTAGACAGTAGCAGTGTACTCCATTTACTATTGCAACATGCAAAGATTCTCATGTGTTATGCTATATTAAAATATATTTTACTTGTTATCCTTTTTGTCTACACAAGTCCAAATCATATTCCTTCCTGTCCTGTTGTATTCCAAAATGGGATTACCTTTTTGAGGTAACTGAGATTCTGTAGGCTCATATATCTTATCAAAAATAATTTCTACATCTATCACAATCTTCAAAAATATATTACAGCTAATGGTTTGAGTACATTATGCAGTGTCTATGCTAACATGACTGTGCTATCTCAGCAACTGAGATTGAACTACTTTAGGCATCATTTTGATGCACTAAGAAAATCACTTGCAAAAACATAATGATACAGGTTTTGTCTATGGGTATTAAGTGTGTATCAAAAAAGGTTGCATATCTGCAGAAGGTTGTTGTTCAATTCCTTAATCATTGGTATGATTTTCAACGAGGACATAGTTCACAGATGTCTCAGGCTATTTGAGTTCTGATGATATGGACTGCCTCATTACAACTTCTGACTTCTGTTCATGATTTGTTTTTTGCTTGTTTGGTTTTCTTGATGCAGCAAAAGTGGAGACAAGAATATTAATGAAAAAAGAAAGTATCTCTGTCAGCTATAAAAAAATTATCAGGGAAACTCAGCCAAAAAGATTGTTTAATAGTATTTAGTCAGCTAAAAAACATGACAGCAAATAATTGATAGCCAGGTTTAAGAAGATATTTCTGTATCTAAACGAATGAATATGAAAGTAACATTTGGTTCGGTTCAAGACAGGCACCTGTTTGCTGTTTGCATATGAACTTTCTCAGCTTCCACTGTGACCAGGGAAGATCTACTCCATGTCCAGGCTTAAGAGCAAAGCCTTCACATTAGTGTAAAACAGTGAATTAAGCATATTTCTGTATCTGCTGTCAGGGAAAGAGCAGGGCAAGTTTGTAAGGAGGACAAGCTAAGAGGACGCCATGCCCACGTCGAGGGGTGCAAACATGGGAGCAGAGTCAGGATAGGGTATCAGGGTCTATTGACAGCTCAACACTCAGGAGCATCACAGAGTCTCAGCAGCAGCAAGAGCTGATGGGACCAGAGACAGGTCTGGACACAGGCTGTCTGTGTGAGAGGGCTGGGGACATCTGCCCCCAGCATGGCTGGAGCAGGGACTGTGGTGAAATGTGGCTGGGGCAGAATTGGGGGAAGCCTCAGGGAGGCAAGTAGGGACATTAAAGCCTCTGTGTGCCCACAAGGGCCCAGACATTTATCTAAAAAAAAAAAAAAAAAAAAGGCAATGTACTGCCAGCATTTGTTAAGTGACAAATTTGTTAAGAGACAAATGCCATATTGCTTTTTCATCTCAATATGTAAATCAAGTTTCTTAACAGAATTCCCATAAAACTAGTCAGGTAGGAGGCTTTGTTCTTCAGTTTAATAATTTGCTAATCATTCTGAGGCTTGTATCAACCCAGGGTTTAGTACTATCTGGTACCTAATTTTTGGTTTTGAGTGCAAATTATAATGCCAAGTTTTTAAGAGAGGTTGAAAAACAGGATGTTAGTCCCAGCAGGCTTTTTTAAGCACTTGGGGGTTTGTAAAAGGAGGTTCTTTAATGAACTCTTCTGCCATCTTTATTTATGTACATAGATTAGATGGATTTAAGAATTTGCTTGAGTAGAATCAGTGAGAGGTCAAGAATTACTTCTGCCAATCTTTTTTCTAAAAAAATCCAAATAACACAAGGAAATTGCTGTTTGTAAAACTAGAAGTGTAAGTTTCCATCTTGCCCGTTCAAGCCCAAACCGACATACATCTAAGATTTTTAATAATGCTGATAGCTTTGTCTGATGATATTTTTCCTTGGGGATTGACAGGATAAGCGGACAAATTCTAAACCTTCTTTCAAGATTATAGTAATGCCATAAAAACCAGTTTGTTTGAAATTTTTGCATTTCTGGAGAAGTAAATATATACAGAGAATTGTGTTAAAACTGAAAAAAAATCATACAAGGACCAACAAATTAGGGGGTACAGAAAATTATCTAGGGCTCAACTGGGAAAACTGTTGCCACTATTTTTTTTTCACTTGATAGTGATGAGAAATCTCTGGCATTACTAGCACTGCTTAGATCTCTGTACTTTAACAGTGGTGATCTTTCAGCTTATGCATTTCCATTTCTTATATCTAACCCCATTTTTCTTTTTCTTGTACCTGAGATCATAAAGGTTGGGGATTACTGGTGTACTTCTACTGCCATAAAAGTTAAAAAGTTACTGATAATGAACAAATAAGGATAGAGACCCTCAAGAACGCTTTGCTTTTTCAATGACTTTTCATCATTATCATTCATTCCAATAATATATATTTTAATGCATCCCCTACATGTATAAAGTTCACAGAGCAAATGTTTTCATTTTGCTCTGCTTTACTTTGTTTCTTCAGATCAGAAGTGCTCCAATGTCAAACTACTAACTAAAGGAACCTTAACATACATATGTCCAAGCCATACATTTTTCTTGTGAATCTGCATTGATTTTTCAATTTGTGGGCTGCTTTCACCTTTCCAGTCTGTAAAAACAATTATATGGAAATGTTCTTTTTTTTTCTGGGATTATTTATTTTATAAAATCATAAAATCACAGAATGCCTTGGATTATAAGGGCCCTTAAAGATCATCTAGTTTCAACTGACCCCCCTGCCAAGTGCAGAGAACCTCCCGCTTCCATTTATTTCTGAACTTATTAATTGGAGCAGCAGGACTTCCACATGGTAATGCAGTGTGGTCACATCAGCAGGACTCTGCAGTTTGCTACTCTCAGATAGTGTTCTGTGGTTGAATTATTATAAGCATCACTCTGAAGAGTTTATGTGCTCAGTTTGAAGATAATGCTACATTACAGCAAAGAAACAATACTTCAGTCTAAGAGAAGGCACGTTTCTGAATCAGATTACGTGATGGCTGGGTAATTTTGTGTGAATAATTCTGCTGTGTTTTGTCTTTAAACCAAAGAAAAGACAATACAGACTGCTTACTTAGGGTTAAGTCCTCTCTTATATGTGCTCTTCAAGTTTATAAGCTAAAAGTCTGTTGCATGGCTATGACTATTATTTCCAAACACTTGACAGATAGTATTAAAACATTTAATAATTAGAGAATTTACCCTTCTAGTATATGAAAAAATACTATACTTGTTGATGCCTTTAATTTAGAAATACCCATTAATGAAAACTTAGTGTAGTATGAATGACTCTCAGTCTTTTCAGAGAAATGAAAGAATATCACTTGTAATAGTTGCAGTTAGCAAGACTAGTTTCTTCTCTAATGATGTGAAGGTTTACAGTGTAGTGACCTATAAAACTGACTCCCATCCAAACCTCCTGTTTCACAGTTGCTACTGGACTGTTTGCCTAGCAACGTACTTAATGGACCCGTAGGGAATTTAGACTTACAGCTAAATGAGTGTAGGATGCTGAAGAGGAAGACCAGCAGTTTAGGTATGGGAAAAGTGAAGAGAAGAAAGCATTTTCTCTGACAGAATCCCGAAACAGAGTCATGTTGCACAGAAACAGATGCTTCATCCTTTCACTTTATCCTTTCACTTGCTTTCTAGATATCTATTAAAAAGTTCCTACTATGAGGGTAGGAAGGTAAGCATCTGTTGATTTTATTATCTTAAAGTCTAATTTTTTTTTCTTTTTATCTCCCTCCCCCAAATTGTCTTGGATGAAAAGAGTGTTAGAAAGTACGATGAGTAAGACAAAAAAGGAAAAAACATCTGGCAGAAATAAGCAAGGAAATTTCTGCTGATAATGGATGCCCTTGATTCTATCTCGTGTTGGCCTTTTTAGCCACCAACGCGCTTGCAACAAACGTGGGTAGAGCCCTTCCCAAATCTTCGTTCACGAAGCCCAGCCATGATGATGATGATGATTCTATTTGTCAGTCTTTCAAGAAAACTGCTATGAGCTTGACCACTAAATTAAAAAAAGAAGAAAAATGTCTTTCAACATTTTATGTGGTGTCTTAGGTGATATCTTAGATACAAATCAAAACAGAAATCAATTCTTTATATGGAGAGGTAATACTTTTAGACACTTGAAATCCAAATTAAGTTTTAGTTAATCTTTTTTCTAAATCTACCTCCGAGATACAAATCTCAGTTTGTTTTCTTCAAAAGACATACTGTCTTATTTTTTAAAATTTATTAAATTATTATTTAATAAATATTATTTACTATTCAATGGGAGGTTTTGCAGACTTCAAGTCCCAGATATGGCAAATATGGTTTGGACTTCATTTGCGTCATTTTTTTCTTCATATCTTATACATCAATCAGTTAAACTAAAAATACAACACCTTTTTATTGTGACCTTTTGACACTGTATTATAGCATTGAAACAGAAGGTTCTCCATATTTTAATTTTTTTTAATTAAAAAAAATTCTGCTGTTTAAATGGTACGCTGTAGTTCAACAGTAATTTGAGATCTGTGACTGAAGTTGTGTGATTTGTAGGATGTTAGACTAGATTAGGTCAGTAACTTAATGTCACTTTGAAAATTATTAGTACTGGTGTAAGATAATCACCAAGCTCATTCCATACACAACAAACTCAGGACACTAGGGCATTATTATTTTTTATGCAGTACTGCAAAAACATGCTCATAATACTTCAGTTTTGCTCAGGTCTGAAAAATGGGCTGCTTTCATTAGGCATGCAATCAAAAGGCAAAAATGCTTACCCCTCATGTATTATCCTTGCTGCAGGTTGTGTTCATTGTCCTCTTCAATACCTAAATTTCTTTGTAAGGAAGCCAGAACAATAATTGGGGAACCTCAGTGGGATATCCAGATTAGATTATGGATCATGCAGGTTATTTTTTTTTCTTCCCTATGGGTGGTTGAGAACTAACTATGATTGAGAAGGTCTTATCTCTTTAGATTCACTTTTGGATCCTGGGCATTATGAATATGAAAGTTACGCCTTAGATTTAGCCTGTTTTGTCTGCCCGCCTCCCCTCCCTCTCAGAAGTTTACCTTGTTTGTTACTATTGATTTTTCTTCACATGAAGTTAAAGTGGAGCACAGAAACATTCTATTGTATTTAGGGTTTTAATTACTATTATCTGAGAAAGTTTACCTACTTTAGTAACACAAATACCCCTACTGGAGTTGAATCTATTTAGTTAAAATGTCTTTCTAGAGAGAAAGCATTCCTTGAGTAGTCAGAATCACAGAATCATTTAGGTTGGAAAAAACCTTTAGGATCATCAAGTCTAACCATTAACCCAGCAGTGCCAAGTTCACCACTAAACCGTGTCCCTAAGTGCCATATCCACATGTCTTTTGAATACCTTCACAGATGGAGAGTCAAACACTCCAGTTGTAGCTGGAGCAGAAAACCAAAATTTGGCCTTTTGCTAGATACAGCTAGAAAGGCCAGCACAGGCCAGCACAAATTGTATGAATACATACATTTCAAATATTAAAAAATTACAAAATTTTCAAGATTATGAGATTGCTACAAATTAAGAAAAAATAAATAGTGCAGATTTTAATCTTTCAGAAGAGACAGAGTAGATCTAAATTTCTGCATTATTTAAGGAAAACAACAGACTCATCCCTACAGTAAGACTTTCTCAAAACCAAATGACACCTTTAGTATTCCCAAGGAAATGTGACAGACTCCATTAAAATTGCCTTATTGCTATTGATTTTGTGCAGATGGTGCTCAGATACTGGGACAGTAATTCTAAGATGAAACTGAAGAGATCAGATAAATGAATGAGTAAGGCTGAGAGATCTTTTTTAGTATGGAAATTCAGTATGGAAATTAATATCTTATTATAATGTTTGGGCTGTTTAGGAATGGCACTACTGAAGAGGAGAAAAATTTCATATGTAATATCAAATTATTTTAATGAGATAGCATGGAAGACTGAGGAACTCCAAAAAAACAGCTAAGGTGAATAGGCAGTCTAATGGAATGTAAAATTCATTAGTAACAGATGAACAGAAGAAATAGTAAGCTGAGGTACCCTAAGAGTTCCTAAGTGAATTCATTAAATTTGCCATTACCATATAGTCAGATAGAATGATGAATACAGGCAGAGATTTTCTTTATAAGAGAGACTTTAAAAACTACAGCTATTTCACTTGGTCAGTAGATGAATAAAAATGTTCTCTGGAGAAGTGTTAAAAAATAATGATTGGTACAAGGAAGGCAGTTAAATTGTGCTGGTTGCTGCTTCTGGAAACACAAGAGCAAAGATAACTAAGAAATTCAAAAGCCGCAAAATTATAAACTCTGTAGAAATAAAATTTGTCTTTTCACAGTATGTGTACTTAACTACTGGAACACAGGGCATCACTGATGCTGAAGAGAATTACTCAGATATAAAATACTGTTGTTATTTGCTTATTCTTTCTACCTTTTTTTCTGGAACAAATTGTGTCAAGTGCAGATATACTGGCAACTGTAAATAAGGGGTCTTTAGCAAACATGTTATGCCTGTGTGACTCCCTTGTCAAACTGAAGCTACATCTGAGTCTATGTGTACTACATCTGGGTCCATGTGTACTTAAACATACATAGGGGGAATTAATAAAAATACAGCATAAATGCCAGTCATTTGAGGAAAGCAAGAGCAAATTAAATCTATACTAGGTGGTAAATATGGGGTGTTTCCTCAGTGCATCTGCTCTGTAACACGTGTGCTATTTATTAATATAAAGTCCTTAGCAAGCATTCAAATGCTTTTCTTTAAAAAAGTGATTTAAAATAAAAGATAAACTCTGATTCACCAGAAATTCCCATTAATTTTCCTTGTTATACAAAAGTTGGTAATTTGATTTTCTGATAAGACCGTTCTAAACCTCTGTTGGTTTATGTAGCCATTGCATGTCACTTTATCAGAACAGAGAAAAGATTTAGGGAGATTTATAAAACTCTTCTAGGTTTGAAACTCATTCTCTTAAAACTGTGGTCTTTCTCTGGCTTAGTTAATTTTAATTCAAAGCCTGAAAAAGTTTCATGAAATTGCTTCTTTTGTGAGTTTCATTTTTTAATGTATCTGTGTTGTTTAGCTTGCACATTGACACCTAAAGTGATACCACTGAATTCATACCTTCGTGGAGTTAAATTTCAATGAAATACTTTCCAAAGGCTGGTTCCATTTTTGTAGCATCCTTGTAGGTGGTACAGGAGAGAAGTCTTTTTGAGGCATTCAATTTAGGCTGCTAATTAAAGCTGTTAATTTTATAATTATTGCTGTTAGCCACGTTACTAACCTTTTCAAACTCTCCAATCTAGAAAAAATCTCAATTATCCAATGTAATTACAGTTACTTGATTTTTAATACAGCCGTTTTTACCTTACCTTCTTTTTGTCTTTTGCTTATACAAAAATTTTATGTCACTCTATGATATTAATATCTAGGTGTTGCATGGTAGCTTAACTGACTGTAAATATAAGAGCTATTATTTCTTCAACATTAATGTTGAATCTAGCAATACATATGAAATGAGTTATTGCATATTGCCCAAAATGCTTTGCCAAGTTACATATAGTTCATAAGGCGCTTTTATTTAAAGAACATCAGGTTTTTTTGATGTGTGTGAAATAGAGCATTTCCTGATTTTTAGGAATGAGAAATTAATTTAGTAAAGTTTACCATTGATAACACTACTTTTGCATTTATGCACTCGGACTTTTTTGGGCACTTGAGTACCTTATTTTGAATATAGTTGTTCTTGATTTCTACTCTGAAAAGAAGTTGATAGAGCAAATGATGCATTGACTGCAGCACTATGGTTCTGAGTTTATAGGCACTTACATGCCTAAGTATGTGCTGAACTTTATTCTAGTATCTAGTCTTAAAGTCAATAACTGCAAGATTGGAAAATTGTGAACATGACCTTACATAAATTAACTATATAAGGGTAATCTAAATGCTGATCTTGGATGGTTTTGTTGTTTTAAATGAGGGAATCAAACTTATATCATCCATTGTTTGTAGTAGTTGGTGGTTATTATAGGTAACAGTAATGTATGTTACAGGATGTACGCATCTGTGATTTTTACATGTAATAAATAGGCAAGAGATTAGGAATGAGTCATTCTCCTATGAGATTATTGTGAATCAATCTTTTAGTTTTAAATAAAAGGAAGAAAACAAGGGTGTATGAACTAACTAGTAGCTCTTAAAAATTGAGAGAATTGGTCAGTATAATATCTTGAGACAATTTGAAAAATGAGATTTCTAGTACACAAAATTTGAATAAGCAGTTGAAAATATGGATGTCTCTCTCCTGTTTTTAACTAGATGCACTATATTGTGTTGCACACAAGGGAAAAATATCCATGTACTTTATAAAGCGGTAATTCATGCTGAGAGGATATGAGCAGTCATTCAGAGAAGAATTGATTTTATAGTATTGTAGACTAGGTTGGAAACTTGGGCATTCATTGCACTATACGCTATTAAAATTTATATAGAGAGTTCACATTAAAGTGGCTGTTTTAATAGGAAAATATTTTAAAAATTATATTGGGCCATCTTAACCATGGAAGAGGTTTTTTACCAGTATCTACAAGTCAACGGAAATCTCCGTAATGGTAAAGTATATAGAATAAAAATATTAGAAATTACCAAATATTTTGACTTCCTGTGCTTAAATAAATTGTTAAGAACTATAAAAAAAAATTAAGAGCTTTCGTATTTCCCAGAGTAATGTGAAACATTTAAAAAGTACCCTTTATAGCTATTTTTTTTAACTATAATATAAAACTCTCAAGCTTTGACAGAGTTAAAAAAAAAGAATCATAGAATAGTTTACATGGGAAGGAACCATTACGAGACATTTAGCCCAACCCCTGAGTAATGAACAGAGATAATCAATTAGATTAGGCTGCTCAGAGCTCTGTCCAGCCTGACCTTGAATGTTTCCAGGGAAGGGGCATCCAACCCCTCTCTGGGCAACCTGTGCCAGTATCTCACCATGCTCACCGTAATGAATGTCTTCCTAATATCTGATCTAAACCTACCCACTTTCAATTTAAATCCATTACCTCTTGTCCTGTCACTACATGCCCTTGTAAAAAGTCCTTCTCTGGCTCTTTTGTAGGCCCCCTTCAGGTATTGGAAGGCTGCTCTAAGGCCTCCCTGGAGCCTTCTCTTCTCCAGGCTGAATAACCACGAACTTTCTTAGCTGTCTTCATAAGGGAGATGCTCAAGCCCTCTGATCATCTTTGTGGCCCTCCTCTGGAATTGCTCCAACAGGTTCACATTCTTATGTTAGGGACCCCAGAGCTGGATGCAGTACTCAAGGTGGGATCTCACCAGAGCAGAGCAAAGGGGCAGAATCCCCTTCCTTGACCTGTTGACAATGCTACTTTTGATGCAGCCGAGGATATGTTTGGCTTTCTGGGCTGCAAGCGCACATTGCTGAGTTATGTCCAGCTTTTTGTCCAGCAATAGCTCAAGTCCTTCTCCTCCTATGTGTGGACTGCTCATATAAGAAAATAAATGGTGGCTTGTCTGCAGTTGAGATAAACGTGAAATTTGATTTAAGGAAAGGTATCAAGGTAATGATGCAGTTGAATGCATGCTTAGTATGAAATTACGTTAAATAAGTTGCGCTTACTGGTCTGACTACTATAAACCAGGAAGAAACTGAATCTGCAAGAGAATAGAGATTTCCTTGTCACTTATCTCACTGGTACTTTAGTATGGAGTTAAAAGGTAGATTCTATGGAATAGAAGGAGGAGACTACATAAATAGAAGATTTTGAACAAACATCGACTTAAATATTGCAAGTTCTTCCATCATTAGCAATTTGACAAAAGAAAGGAACTATTGCTGCTGTAGCATGATTGACTTGTTAGTTTGAGGAACAAGGGTTAATGGAGACCTATATGATTCAAGACTTTAAGAAACAGATGCTCTAAACATAACTTAAGTCTTTGCCTATCATATTTTCCATTCAGTTTCTAACGGAAGCCTAGAAGGTATCAGGAATAGACATAAAGATAGATCTTAGACTGTCTGTAACTGGGTTAAAATTTGGCACGTGCTTTAGGAGAGGATGTCAAGATCACAGGCATCAGCTGCAATACAGAACTAAGAGCTAGTAGTCAAACAGACTTACTAAACTAGCTTTTTGTGAGAGAAGAATGCCAAACTCAAGTCAATGTAATTAATTATTGTTTTAAATGAAAGAGGATAGCAATATTAGAAGGTAAAATGAAAATAATAGTTGTTTTAAAAAACATACTTTCCCCTAAGGTTGCATGGCTAATTAAGGTGTGGTTCTCGTGAATTAGTTCTTCAAGATTATAAGATTTTGACCCTGGTTGGTTCTGTCAATTTGAATGGTTATTAGGATCTCAAAGGCAGAAGCACAGGTTGTTCACTTTAGTATATGGCAGTTCTTTTGCCTGTGGATAAAAAAAGCAAGTGATTTCAGTGGTGTAGTATGTTTGAAGTCCTAGAGAAAACTAGAAGTGTTTGTCAGATCCAATAAGTCTACCCCTGATCAATTCTTATTGCCTGTGGTGGTGATGTGGCGGTGAGAGTTTACTTTGTGCTGTAAAGGGGAAAGAAAATGTGAAAATAATTTGGGAAAGTTCTCTAATGAAATTTTTAAATTAGAAGCTATTTTTTAAACTAGGAAAATTTTATATATATAGTAATTGTGAAATTGAACCAGTAATCACCTCAAATATTTACTTATAATTTATAATAATTTATAATTATATTTACTTATAATACTCTTATTGGTAGGATAACCTTAAAAATTCTGTTAGAGATGCTGGATCCTATGAACTACTGTATGCCGGCAAGTTTTTTTCTTTAGTCTGGTAGAATCAACCTTGGTGCATTGTAAGACTCAGGGAGGCTCCTGTCCTGGTGCCATAAATGAGGTGTTGCTCTGGTTCTCTTTCCCAGGGGTCCGGCCAGTGGTGAGGCTAAGCACACATCCTGCACAGTCAGAAGCACGCACCATGCAGTACACACATTTAACTGACCACATAGACCAACACAGAGAGAAAACAATTTCTTTATCAGCACCAACATAAGCACACAAACATGAACAGCATGAATCACCTGATCTTGTTCCCCCCCAGCCCAACCAATCAGAACTGGAGTTTGCTATTGCTCACATTCAAACTCATCCACTCATCCATGGTTTTTAGACACTCAATCATTTCACCCAGAAGTGTATCCCAATTTTTTACAGTTACTGGCAGTGAGAGCTATGGGTCCCCCAGACCTGCAGTCCCTCTGTAATTACTGGCACTGCAAAGTCTCATCCAACAGAGGCTCCAGGTCAGCCTGATGTTCTGTAGTAGATAATGCACATACACACACAGGGTAGACAACATACTTACACAGAAGATAGTTAGGACTAGAGTGCAATGAGATAGGACAGATTGTGATGATCAGGTGCAACATTTTACAGACAAATGTACTGACCAGCCACTGGCTTACATGTAAGTGACCTCTTTTTTTTGCTTGGAATCATGAAATGGTTTGAGTCAGAAGGGGCAATTAAAGATCACTGTAGTGGGTTGACCCTGGCTGGATGCCAGGTACTCGCTACAGCCTCTGTCTCACTCCCCTCTGCAACTGGACAGAGGAGAGAAAAAAAAAAGCAAAGGATTCACGAGTTGAGGTAAGAGCTGGGAGAGGTCACTTACTGATCACCATCATGGGGAAAACAGACTCAAAGTGAGGATATTATTTGGGTTTATTACTAGCAGGGTCAGAGCAAAAGGGTGAGAAGTAAAATAATCTTAAAAACACCTTTCCCCCACCCCTCCTTCTTTCCATGTTCTCCCTCCTCCCCTCCAGTGGTGCAGGGGGATGGGGAATGGGGGTTACAGTCAGTTGTTGTTTCTGCTGCTGTTCAGGGAGAGGAGTCCTTCCCCTGCTCCCCTGGGTCCCTCCCACGGGAGACAGTCCTTGATGGACCTCTTCAGCATGAGTTCATCCCTCGGGCAGCAGTTCTTCCCAAACTGCTGTCCCATGGGTCGCTTCTCCATGGGGTGCAGTCCTTCATGAATGAGCTGTACCGCTGTGGGTCCCCCACAGGGGCCACAAGTCCTACCCAGGAAAAACCTGCTTCTGCATTTCTAGATGCCTCTAAATGGCAGCCCTGTGGTCAAATATATTGACTGCATTCTCCAAATTAGTGTTGTCAGATTGACAAGGATTTTGTCTTCTCCAGGTCATTGATAAAGCGTTAAGCAGGTTAAATCCCAGAATAGAACCCTGAGGAACACCATTTGTGGCTGGTCTTTAAACAGTACATATCATGGACCACTATCTCTGGAGCGTGGAGTGATGTTATCCAGACCACCCTGGGTAGTACTGTGTATTTTTGCACCTTTGTGTATGCAGTCTAGGTGGGAATGATATTAATAGCCTTTCTGTCAAACTAATAATGTTGAAATGCACTTGGACCCAAACTAGAAAAGCCTTGAAGTGCTTCACAGTACTTTATGGACTTCCTAACTCAGATCTCTCCAAATTGCATCCAAGAGGCATCTTTACGTGTAAATATATCCTCAGAGACTCAACAGATTAGCTCTCTTTTAGATACAGACACCTAGTTGGCTTATTCAGTCTCTCTTACTTCCAAGTTTTCACTGAGTTTTCAATTAGTTTACTAACAGTTGTAAAATGGGTTAAAAAAAAAAGCATCCTTTTTTTTAAAAAAAAAAAGGTTTCTGTTACTGTATTCTGACTGAGTCTTTTACATCAGTCAGTATTTTTGTATATAACTTAAATATATTGACTTGTATAAAGTTATAT
Organism: Pseudopipra pipra; assembly: GCF_036250125.1. Classification (NCBI taxonomy): domain Eukaryota; kingdom Metazoa; phylum Chordata; class Aves; order Passeriformes; family Pipridae; genus Pseudopipra; species Pseudopipra pipra. The sequence goes on along the minus strand of NC_087553.1, from coordinate 48,133,957 downwards.
TAATTAATATTAAACACAATCATTCTTGTTTTCCCTCTTTCCTCTTCTTAATTTAATTGGTTTTGTTTTTTTGTTATCCCCTCTACTCCTGGTCTTCCCTTCTCTTTTTGTTCAAGCTTTTATTCTTTGAGACAATGATTGGCTTCTTTTTGGTGGAGTAAGCTTGCTTTGGATATGATTTAGAACAAACTTGAATGCATTCCAGTGTCTTTTGTTATTGCCTTTAAATGGATTTTTAGTTAATCCTTTAGAATTAATTATTTTTAAAGAACTTTGAGGCTTCTTAAAAACAACAATTGAAATTGCTGTGGTGCTGGTAATTTTTAGAAAAATCACAGTCCTTAATTGGTTATTAGTCGCATTATAATTGATACTGTTAAGCAGCTCCTGGACCTTGAGCTTTGCCTTTAATTAGAGGCAGTAGTGTCTCCTTCCCTCTGAGATTTCTTTATGAAAGTATTTTGCTTAATAACAAGGGTTATCAGCTTCCAATTGTCTTCTGAATGAAACCTCCCAAATGACACTACCTGTCACTGCCTTCCTCATATTAGACAGAATTTCCAAGCATGCTCTTTTTCATTGCTTAAGCACTGGGTTTTTTTCACTTTCTTATAAATATTTTTGTACTTCTTGTTTTACAAATCGTATTGTAACTTTTTCCTTGACTCTTGGTAAATTATGTCTCATAATATGAAACAACCTTATGAAAAAAAGGTCAAGCCTCCTACCTTTAATGATTGTGTCTCCAGGATGGGCTGTCAGACTGTGTCTTCACTTGCTCCTTTTAAACTGTTTTTCCTATACCATTCCTCTATCCTACTTTTCCCCTTCACCATCATTAAAATTACTTGTAGCACATCTTCATTCCTTCAACTTATTTTTTCTCATATTTATTAAGCTGATGATGTTGCAAACTTGTTCTTTTAGCAATTTTCCCCTCACTGGAAACATTTTTACAACTCTCAGAAGGTTTGTTCTAAAATATTTGTACCATCCTATGTTACACTTTGGTTTTTACCTTTGACTTTTCTACCTTTGAGTATCTAAGGTTTCTGGTTTTTTCCTCACTTACATGGTCTGTACTTTATTTGTTAGCAACACATTATAAGGTTTGTAATGTACCATTTTATGTTTTAAACCATTTTTTTCCTTTCTCAGATTTTCTATTTTCTGAATATTTATGCAATAGTTTCCACAATCCTGTTTAAGGTAAGCCCCTATTCACCATAAAGTCATCACATTACACGTAAAGTTTGTAGTATTTAGTGTAAGTGTTCTAGCAAGAGGCATTTAGATTGTTTTATACATATCCAGTGTGGTAGAATGTTAATTTTGGCAAGGGAAAAGTAGAGTTCTGTGCCAGAATGATAAAGAAGTGGTATCTTACAGTAATTTAGAATATATTGTATGGCATATTATTTCCTTTGTAGTTAGATAATATCTGAACATACCAAAAATTTCCTTCCTGGTTCTTAATTTCCTACACTATCTAGTATTTCTTTGATGGTTATGAAATTAATCCTGAAACAGGTGCTCTCCACAAAATATTCTATTCTAAGCATTTTAATTAAATAATATTTTTTTCCCATTTTGTCTTAATTAAAAATATATGTAATGTTTTCAATTAAATGAATGACATATATTGCACTTACACCGTCTTTAGTAGAGCTGTGCAGATGCAAATTTGTGAGGGCTCTCAGGTGGATAGGTTCATATGGCCAGGCTTTGGCTCATCCAGGGACACACTTTGTAATGTCCAAAACACCTTAACAGGTTAGAGACTAGGATGTTAAATTCAATGGGAATTACACACTGAAATGCTTTTGCTAAATGAGGGAAGTATTGGTGTACCCTTGTCTACCACTCAATGTGGTGGAGGAAAAACCCACAACTCTTTGACAGTATATTTCTGTTTCTTTTATTCTAAACTCTTACTTAATTGCAGGGGGTTTTATCTTTGTTGTATGTGTGTTGGTGGGACATGTTTTTTGGTATATAGCTTATAAATTTTATATGCTTTTGAAAGGCTGGCTGGATAATAAGATTATTCTCTTTCTGTTTTCCCTTTCTAATAATCCAGACATTGTAAAAGTTACAAATAACTTCAAATTACTCTACCTGTAGTTGACATCCTCCATTTAAATCAGCTTTCCTAAGACTAAGGGAGAGAAAGGGAGCTTTAGTTAGCATAATAGCATTTAAGCAGAGCTGATGCTGAAGTGGGTTGGGGAATAGACTTCAGAGTTTTCAGGGTTGCAATTTTCCTCTGGCTACACTTGAAATTTATCCTCAAATCCACAAAACAATTAATTTTTTTTTCTTTTTTTCCCCCTTTCATTAAGAATTATAAAATGATAACAAATATCATAGACAAGGATACTCTGTACGTAGCCTGGGAACTCTGACAGTAGTCTAGTTCATAGGAGCCTTCGAAAAAGATGAAGTATTACTGAAGTAGAAAATAGGTAAAAAGGAGGGCTGCTGCTGTGATTTTGTGTAAGAGCAAACTAGATTAATGCTAAATGAAGGAAAGAAATGTGAAGGGTGAAAGTGAGGTTGAATTTCTTGGAAGGAAGAAAAGAAAGTAATTTTTAATTAGACTTTAACAACCCAAAAAGCAACAAGGTGAATTGGACATGATAATGTAAATATATATTTACAAGTGTTGTGATAGTGGACAGTCCTATTCCAGATTTGTCAAACTAAAAGTCTGGAAGTTATCAGGATACAGTTCATCCTAGCTTGGATAATGAAATCCTCTTACACAGCTGTAGAAGAATTGGAATTGAAATAGTGGTGTGTGTCATGTATTTTAGGTATTGATAGTTGAACTTTTGCAAGCAGGTATTTTAGGAAAAAGCATTGTTTCATATTTTGGAATACATTGTGTGACACATGAATATTCAATATAGCACTTAGTTTGCTAAAAATGGGAATGCACTTATCATGAATACCTGTAGAGCAATTATGAAATAAATTATGTAATACTTTAACATCCCATTTTATATTAATTGTTAAGGGAAGATTAAATTAATCTAAGAGACTACAATTGATAGTAACAGTTTGATTTAATTTAATCCTTTTATTACCTGGTATGTAAAGCAAAACATAGTTGATTACCTGTAATCCAATGATGGTTTTTGCTTTGCTGTAGTAGTGAGACTAACTTTGAATAGTTCGGTTTTATTTGGCATAGTTACTGGACATTTTGCACTTAATTAAAAGTAATAATTCTTACTCTATTTGTAGCCCTTCTATATTCCATTGAAATGTTAGAATGTATAGGAGTAGATGACTTTCATCATCTGGTTTTGTGGCCTATAAAATCATTCCACCATTATGTCAAAGCATCTTTTAGCTGTCTTTAATAGTCTTTAGACAATAACCCACTTTCTTTGGTGCTATAAAGGATTCAGCTGTATGTTTTTAAGGTTAGCTGATATTAGTGCTAGAGACAGAAACAAGAAGAAATTATAAATGTTAACAGCACAGAGTAAAAATTAATTAAAAAAAAATAAGAATTTCTGACAAGATTCTACCCTCAAATGTTATTCCCAACAGCCATCTCAAGGAATCTGACGTGCTCACTTGCTAAATGACAAAACTGTAAGCCCTTTGACCTGTAAAATGTAGTACATAACTGCTGAAAGGTTTTCTTTATAGAATCTAGGTCTGGACTGGAAGAAACGTGTATAGATGAAGACATCAGCACTGAATTTGATGTAGTTTTGTGATTCAAAAACATTATGGCTATTTGGAGCACAGTGTGAAATTGTCATCAACACGGATAACGAACAATACGTAAGAGTAAGGCAGATGGAGTTGTTTTCCACTTATCTAAACTGTAATGTTGAAAAGAACATCAGCTATTTTGGGATCAGGAATAGGCCATCTGCCCAAATTGCCTGCCCTTTCAGCTTTATCTTACTCCCATATTATTATTTTCATCTGAATGTCATTACGTTTTTCTGCTTTGTTTCCTTGAGAGATGCTTCATCTCATTAGCTGATCAGCTTGACATCACATTTTAAGGTCTTTCTTTAAAATTTTTTATTTCTCTATTCAAATATTTTGCCTTCAAATATGATGTTACTTTGGTAATTTTTTTACTAGGTCAGACAACATCCGTCCTTACTGGCAGCATTGAAAATGTGATGAAGAAGCCACAGGGATCATGGAAGGGAACAGAGCATTTGTAGGCAAAGAATTTGTAGTCCTTTTCAAGGCAACGAAAAGGACTTTAGGAAAAAGAGTAAAAATAATTGAAGCCAAGAGACAGAAAAATAGGCAAGTGAGAGAGATTTGTAAAAAGCATTTTTTAGCTGCCAGAGGAATTTAATTTGTAGTTTTCAGCTTTGTCTGAAGGAAGAAATGACTTAATAAAAGATTCAGTTGCTTTGAAGGTACTTCAATATAACTGCAGCTTTATATATCTCTGAGAATATTGTAGTCAAGTAGGTACACTACATTAATTTAAAGTTTTTCTTGAGTGTTCAAAAGAACAAGTCCTTTAAACATATTGTTCAATTGGCTTAACCTTCTATCTCTTTTTGATCACCCTGGCTATACAAATGAAATATTACTTAATGTAACCAGAAAGATAACATAACCATAGTCAGCCATGTACTATACGGTCTGTTTTCATTATTCATTACTAGTTCTACTGTATGCTTATGCTATTTACAAAGGATGCTTGTCTATTTTGTCTCAGAATACTGAAGTGCAGCTAATCATGGACAGAATCTAGTCTGATACTTTATATTATTTTCACACTGCCTTATAATGCAAGCATTGAAGAAGACTCAACTCCTTTAGAATGTTTATTGAACGTAAAGTGAATAGCTCAAGTCTCAGTTCCAAAGCACAGTTCTCACTAGACAGGTTATGATTATATATTTTAACATTCCAATCATGCAAATCTTGCCAACTTTCAGTAATTAATTTATCCATATAAATAATTGCAATTTTCTTGTTTAATATTGAACTTCTATGTCATATGTATAATGAAGTTTGGTATTTTTTTTCCTTTAATCTTCACAAATTTTGTAATCTAGATTAATTTTTGTCCTTTTTGTGTCTTGATTTTATGTTTACTGAATGTTTAGATAATCTCTCTTGTTTTTATAATCCCTTTTTCTGTTGTAGCTTAGCATTTTCCCTGAGTATCTATGTAGCCTTTTCCTGAGAAAATTGGTTTCAATTATTTCCAGTGGTATTAAGCTGAAAGCTGTTCAAATGACACATTTGGTACATTATTAAACTGACCTACCAAAAAAGTTGATTTGGAAGGTCAACCAATATTTGAGAAAGATGTGGGTTGTTTCTTTTCCTACCTAGTGGTTCATTCCAATACGTTTTTACTGCTGCTCATGGAACTCAAAGATACTCTTAAAAGATCACATGTATCTATCACTTCCCCAACAGTTTGATTCAAGATGTCTTTCTGTAAGGTATTTTGTGATGAAGTCTCATGATCTTCACTAGGTAACACCAGTAATTTTTTTTACTCTGGATATGTTTCTAGTCATCCTATTTCTTACTTCTAGAAAAACTGCATGCAATTGTTAAACTGTTTCCAAGCATTTTTTCTCATCTTTAGCATGAGGTGAATTTTCAGTCTCTTTTTTGTCTCTAGTGGTTTGTGTTCAATGGCTATCTTCTCTATCCCATTTAACTATATCCTTCAAAATGTCTTCTGAAGTTTTAATAATGAACTTTTCATACTTATTATACACTTTCTGCTATGTAAAATTTCTTATCTTGTCAGTGCCACATATCCACTCCATTCAGTTCAATAATATGAATGCTTTTCTTTCTAAAGTCTGACAGAGTGATGCTTTTCAGTTTTTTTCTCTCAACTCTTCTAGGACTGTCTAGTATGTGAACTTATACTGTATAGAAATCCCTTTCAGAAATGTCTCTTCTATCTTCAGATAACAAATAATATCTTAAAGATTATTGTTTATCATTGTGTCTTTTCTATTCCTGGCCAGCACAAGATTGTGGGAAGGACCTCCATTTCTCTTTTAAGTTATCTTGAGGTCACTGTTTCAGGTTACAGAAGCAGAATGAGTTTTATTAGTGAATTTTGGAAATGGAAATTTCCTTTTAGGATATAAATTAACATTTTTTCTGCAATCTTTTATCTAAGTTTTTTAGGTAGTGTTTGGAGCTGTGATTTCACAGCACTGTAGCTAAACTAGAAACTGAAATGTAAATATGTAAGTGAGCATTTGGCTGTGTTAGCTGATGAAATATTGGAATTTATTTTTGTAAATGTTTTATCTTTTTATGAATAGAACACTACCTTTCAGTCTAGCAGCTGACAGAAAAAAAGTAAGATAAACTAATTAAAATGTCTTTTCAGTATTGTATTTTGGGTATTGCCTAGCCAGGTATTTTAAATGCTTATGTTTGTCTTCTCTCATTAGTAGTACATTTCAGAATAAGGTTTGCTGTCAAATGCCAAGGAGAAGTTAATCTATTTCTGAGCTACTATTTTCTGGTTTGAATAACCAGTAAGTATGGCTTTTAATGCATTGGATTCCTGAGAGATATCTTTTAAATAAATGGAAACACAGGTGTGCAACAATGCTTTTCTGTTTCTGAGAAAATTAAATATAGTTTGTTGTCAGTTCCTACCTCCAATAAAGAGAGTAAAGATGCCAATTAATGAAATACGTGAAAATTTTAGTCCTGTGCCTTGTGTAGAAAAAAACCACAACCTTCTGGTAAATGAAGAGATTATGAAGAAGTATATTATGCCACTACTAAGAAGTTATTTGTACATTTTTTTAACCAATTCTACTTTGCTGAAAAAATTGTTGCTAGATTTTTTTGGCATACGTTCATGAAATAATGCAAGTTAAATATGCACTAAGCTATTAAAGCTAGAAGATGGATTTATTACTTCCCAAGGACCTCAGGTTTATATAGGATATCTGTATTAGGAACAGCTATCCATTTTTATACACTGCTACCAAGGAATCCTACTGCTCACCTGTAGCTTCTGTGGGTATTTTGACATGGAGAATGTCTTTGGTCATGGAGAAATAATGAATCTTTTTAGAGATTTGTTAGGCTAATATCATGGAGATGTTTCTTTGTAGATATTAAAGATGTTATGTTTATATGGATAGTAAGTGGTTTACAGTACTGCCATGGAAAGCACTGCTATGTGTTCTACAAGAGACTACTTTTGTATAGTAATAAAGCAATGCAATACAGATATAATGAAATAAAGATCTGCAGACAGGCTCACATGTTGCTAAGAAAACAGAAGTGTTTCACACAGACACATAAAAATGTATAAGTGGCCTCATCTCCAACATCCCTTTTGCCTTTAAAATGTTCTTAAAATAAATAGAATTTGATCAAAAACTACCACTAAATTTATGTTTCTGTTAGAAACATGTCATACAACCTAAAAGCAGCAAAAATATCATATGTGCTCAGATTAGCATTTAGCAGGAGAATATGTAAGGAGATATTTTATCAGGCATTGGGATGACTTTGTTTATTGTCAGACAAGAGCTCCCAGAATGGTGGGATTTTTTTTTTTTTTAGAAACAAACAAGACCAAAACTATTTTGATTTTAATCAAAAATGTATTTTCTCATTAAAAAAATTCACATACTCACTGTGTCTACTCTACAGAATTTGTCCATTTCATTACACCATATGTCAATCCTAGTATATCTGTTCACTGCAAAAACTCGTGGCTAGTGTGTGTAATACAGCACAGGAGGAGGTATTGCTCAGTTCCACTACTTTTATGTAATAATTTAAAAAAACCCAGAAAATGTTCTTGGCTACTTCCACTGTATTCCAGACTTAAAAGTCCCATGAAAGTTCTAGAATATGAAGTTAATTGTATTTGGTTGGTAGAATACCCTTAGAAGCCAGTTAGTTAAAATTCTTCTCTTTTAGTCGGTATATATTCCCATTTGTTGGCAACAGCAAAGTCCAGGCATCTAGTTCCTAAGAGAAATACTTTTTCTTGTTGTTTTGTTCAACACAAATGCAGTCAGTGTTTTTTGTTTCAGAAATTGAGTGTCATAGTGACATATTTATGACATATTGTTTGGTACACCTATTACAGTTGCTTTTACTTCCATTGCTGTGCTTTTTTCTTTGCCCATATCCCAAAGAGTGATTAGAGGAGGATAAAGCTCATTGAATTGAAAGGATTGTTTCTTCACATAATTCCTTAGATAGCTGTGTCCAATGCCATAGTTCATGTCTTGTGAGATGCAGCTGTAGAGATATATCACAGAGATGATTCCCAAAAGAGCACCAAGGCAGGCAAGGAATCCTATTATGTTGTTCTTTTCATAGCCTTTCACTTTCAAGTCCAGTCCTTTTGTGGTTACGTTGACACATTGTTTCTTACTCTGTGAATAGATAGTGGGAATATCTATACAAATTTTGTATTCAGTTGAGGGATTTAGATGTGTAAGATTATACACCTTCATATCAGATGGTATTCGAGCGCTCTGTGCAGCCTGGGAGTCTTCAGCTTTCAGAAAGGCTGTCCATCTAACACTGGACTTCAGAACTTTAGAACTTGCTTTCCATGAAACCAAAACAGAATTAGATTTTATGTCTTTTATTTTAATATTTAAAGATCCATTGCTGTCCTGAGGGAAAGAGCCGTCCACTTTAATCATGACTGATTTTAGGTCTGCCCCAACTAAATTTGTTGCTATACATGTGTATAAGCCACTTTCTCTTTGTGTTACATCACTTATTTCTAAAGTTCCTTCGGAATGAACATAGTATTTATCAGAAATAGTATTAGGCAAAAGTTTGTGTCCTGAGGGTGTTATCCAGTAGATTTCAGGTTCTGGTTCTGCTGTTGCTCTGCAGTGTAAGGAAATATGGCTGCCAACTTTTAAATCCAGAGTAGATGGAAAACTTTCAGGAGCTATCAGGGGGAGACAGATTTCCATCATTTCCCGGAAGTGTATCTGTCTCACATTCTGACCTTGGAATTCCGGAGGGTCTACACAGTACAGAGACTCTGGCTCCATGAAACGAATGTTTGTTTTATTCATGTTAATCCAGCGGATGACACAGTCACATCTGATGGGATTGCTGTGTATGCTGACTTCTTTGAGATTAGGCAAGGATTCTATTGTACTGCGGTACAGGGCACTCAGTGCATTGCTGTTGAGCATGAGCGATTCCAGCTTAGGAAGTCTGTAGAATGCATTGGGGTGAATGTATGATAATCTGGGGTTATTGGTAGCTTCTATTTTTCTTAAATCTGGCAGGTTGTCAACAGCAAGGCTATCTATAGAAATCAGTTCAGGCATGTTATTAATTCCTAACTCTTTTAGGTGCAGCATATTGCTAAAATCTCCTCGTCGTATTCTGTTAATGGGATTCTTATTTAGATCCAGAAATTTAAGATTTGTAGCCTTTTGAAGAGCAATGTGGGGCACTCTAACAAATCTGTTGTCATAAAAGGAAATGCTTTCTAAGTTGTCAAGGCCAGCCAAAGCATTATCCGGTATTTCAGTGAGATTTATACCTGCTAGAACTAGGCTGCGCAGATTGCTAAGAGGCTTGAAATTCATGTCTTCAATTCTGATAATTGGGTTTTCTCCAATCATGAGAATTTCAAGATTAGGAGTAGCTTCAAACCACTTTCTATTGATCACTTGCAGACCATTTGAATTGAGATGAAGTCTGAGAAGATTATTGAGGCCTATGAAAGCTCCTGGTGCAATCACAGAAAGCAGATTATGATTAATATAAAGCTCTTGTAAATTGTTGAGTCCAGAGAGACATTCTTCAGGGAGTTCAGTAAGTTTGTTTTCTTCAAGGTACACTGAAAGCAACTGTGGTATCTTTCTAAGATTAATACTGGTTACTGAGGATAAATTGTTCTGAGATAAATCTAAACCAGTTAAATTCACTGGGAAATCTACTGAATGTTCAATTTTTGCAATATTATTAGTTTGTAGAAGTAGAACTTGTGTGTCAGCAGGCAGTCTGGCTGGAAAATTAAAAAGGCCTAAATCATTACAGTCCACTGTTGGAGCCTCCATGTACACAGACCTGGGGGTGAACCATGGCCTGATCTCACATACACAGGACTCTGGGCAGTCTGCTTTTTTTCCTACAGCTTGTAGTAGTGCAGTGGTAACTAGACTAAGAAGTAAATTAATTTTGTTTTGCATGTCCTTCATCTTAGCTCGGATATTCAGGAAAGTAACAGACCCTTCAGTATTCCACAATTACGGTCTTGGAATTCAGTATGACTTGGTCAATTAATAAAATACACACTTGCATTTATCAACTGATGATCGTGAAGGTCTTTCTTCCTGAGGTTAAGTGATAAATTTGTAACCAGCTTGTCCAGTAGTAAGAGGCATTTTGTGGAAATGAAGGTCACTCTGTCCTTGATGACATAAAATTGATGAGCTTTGTGAAGATGAAGCATGTATAGATGGTCATAGGAGATTAAGCAATTCATTTATTTAGTAGTATTAACTTCAAATCCCATGATTGATTAGTGTTTGCAGGAATGACAGGATGACCTAAAATACAAGAAGAGGAAATAATTAGTGTAAGACACTATAAAGTTATAAATTAATTTAGCCATCTTTTGCTCTCTACTGTTAGTTATTGCAAGTAAGAAAAGAAAATGACTGTGGTGCCTGGAGTATTATAGTGGTATCCAGATAGTATAAATTAAGTTAATGTATCTTTAGACTTTTAGCTTCTCATATATCCAGTGGAGCATTGTTCTACAGAAAGATGAAGATCCACAGAGTATAAAGCAAAATATATCAGTGAGATTTTTCTACATATTTTATCCTCTTTTAATTTTTTTTTTTTTTATCATTAGAAACAGACTGATTTCTTTTGGCTTTGAAAATGTAAATACTGAGCAAAATCCTACAGATCATGAATATTTAACTTTTGAACATGAAGTTTAGAAATATAAAGAACATAATTTATGTGTAATCAAAGGAAAACTGAATAGTTGGATTAATACACATTCCTGATGATGGCGTTCTTAGGCAAGCCTGTGAGATATTTATACAAAAATATACAAAATTGATAATCCGCAGGTTTTATAATTTTTATTTCTTTTTGCAGCTGCTTATTTTCCTTTTTATCTTAAGTACTAATTAGAAAGAAATATGTACCTTATAATAAATAGCTTGCCATCTTGGTAAATTCAGACTAATCACTGGCTTTCTTATTCAGGCTTCAGTAACCTCAATTGCGAAGCATAATAACAGAAAAGTGTCTTTAGAGTGATAAGGGAAAAAAATCTACACTGCAATTGCTTCTTTGGTCTGTAGCTCTGCAAAAATCTGAAATTTCCAAATTGTGTTCATGTCCCAAATTATAGTAAAGACTGAATCCATAGCGTCCTGAGGCATCAAATGTGTGCTCCCCAGATTTTTGGTGTGTACTTGCTTTTTGTGGAGTAAAATAAATCCAACTCTGAGTGTTCCTTTTGTTCCAAAGCATGTAGTACCAAAGCTTCTGTGTTTTCATATATAAAGTAGTACACATTAACTGCTTCATTTACTTCAGAATATAGGCTTTGCACTTAACTTTACCAAGACTTTGTTTACAAAGACTGTCGTGCTATACGTATTTATGTCCTTTCTCCCCTTGCCTCTAGTGTTAAAATTAAGAGTGACATTGTTTACAAACTGTAAGGTAAGATCAATGCTTCACTGACATTGATAAATAACTTTTGAGGTGTTGCTGGTATAGATAGAGAGAATTGCAAAAGTTAATTTTCAAGCATTTGAATTTTAGGTTTCCTTTCCAGGGCCAGGAGGATTGGACATATCTACCACCTATGCATTCCATATCAGCTCCAGAGGAAGGGTGTTGGACCATGCAAAGTAACAAGAGCATTGGGCCAATTTGAAGTACATTTGGCAAAGTTTTGAGGTTGCCGTTTGTGCTATTTGCATTTAAGGACATTTAGTGTTTTATTTTAATGTGTAAGTTTATTAATAGAGTGAACAGACAATGTGTGAGATAAACATACAGAAAACATTCTGCTGTTTTGAGGATCAATAATATGTTTTTATGCACATGACTCAGTTTATACTGAAATGCAAAGACATCCTGACTGAAATAGTGAAAGTATAATCTGTTCCCTTGTTCTGGGAAATGAGATGAACTTGAGGCTTGCAGAAAAATAAAGATTTGTGTTTAACAGTTCATGCCTGTAACTTGCTCTTAATTTTGCCAGGAGGAGGCAAAGTGATACCCCCATGTGGAGTACTGTCATATTTACTAAAGATCTCAGTAGAAATCATTCTATGACAAATGCATGGATGTAATTTCCTATGTAGGGAGAAAAGAGGATAGCCATGGGTGGGGAATTTTTTAAAGTCACATTCTCGATGCACTTTCTAAAGCATGTTTCCCCTTGACTTGTGTATTTTTATTTGGACTGTATATTAAAAATGTTTCTGTAAGCATGACAGATACAAAATATAAATTTCAATTGATTGAAAGGTCATTGTAAATTAGTTGAAATTCAACAGATTGCTAGTGCAGATATCTCAGCCTTTTGATTCCACTATGATGCTCAGGGACTTCTGCTAGGTAGAGGTACTTGAGAAAGTATTCTGGGGAAACCTAATTCTGTAGCTGATCGTGTTCTCTGTTCCTCCCTGGAAATTTGCTATTTGCCTCTGTGAAACACAGAGTGTGGACCAAGATGGACTTTTCATGTGTGTCCCGGGCACCTGAGAGGCTGTATCATTTAGAGCGCATTAACTACATTTTTGCATACATATGAGCCAACATACTCCTGGATTTGCTTTATACTCCTCCTGATTTTATATTTCATTTTCTATGGGATTCTCAAGCCAAAAGTAAGGGCAGTGGTGGATATTTCCATGTCATATATATTAGACAGGTTTTGTGCAAAAGGCAGCAAAAAAGAAGAGCTGAGAGATCCAGGCTGAAATCCTGCTTCGTTATGATTTAATCTGATGTCTTTCTCTTTCTGGTGAATGCTTTAGCTAATAAGTCACCAGCTCGAGCTCATATGGTGTTCTAACATAAATCTTTCTTATTTCTTCAGTTAAAGTGCTTCTGCCTTGTGTAAAATATTCACTGGGGTTGAGTGGCTTGAATAACAGATTGTAGAATAATTTTGATACTCTCTTCCAGCCTGCAGCCATCATTCCAAAATATATTGTTTCACTTCAGAAAGATTTTTTATTTAAATAGTGTCATATCTGTGTTTTGTTTTATGTGAAAATTATTTGGTATAAACTGTCATTCAGGGTGTGGAATAAAAGAATGTTTCTGGAGTAGAATGGACATCCATGGTGACTTATGAGTCATGGAATCATGGAATAGAATATGTCATGTTGGAAGGGACCCATAAGAATCGTTGAGTCCAACTCCCTGCTCCTGGCAGAACAACCTAAATCTAAATTATATGACTGTAGTACGCTTAATATGACCCAGTACACAGAAAAGTGAAGTAGTGAAATGAACAGCAAAAATTGTATATAACACTTTGAGTGGCAAAATATTTTTATTCTCCCTTTTGTTTATAATAGTATTGTAGTGTGACTCCAATATACAATTTTGACTAAGAATGTAAGAAAACATGGATTGTTGATATAAGTTTTCCAGTCGCACTTGAAGCAATCCAAGTCCAGAATCGAATTAAGCAGTATGACTGCTTAACTAGTTGTATTGGTTATGTGTATCTGACTGTATGCAACTAATTTCCAGCCTTAAAATGTGTTCAAATCATTTTGAAGGGGGAAGTGAGCTGTCATTCACTGTAACAAAATAAACCTCATGTAAATTGCACTCAACAGCATAAACTGTATCCTAAGTTCAGTTTCCCTGAAGAATGTAACACAGGTAAATGTTTGCACTGAAAAAATAAGCATTTAACTTTGTGTTACTTGGAACTTTTGGAATGCGTTAATTCTTTTTCTTCATTAATTTACTCATAATAGTAAATATGTACTGATAATGCTCTTAGTAGCAGTAACTGTCAGAATTTTTATTAATGGCTTCTAGTACTTTAAAGCTGAGTGCTTTGTACCATCTAGAGTTACATGTGAAAGTTTTGCATTTTCAATGGCCAGTTTTAAAGGTACTAATAAGGACAGAGAGGACCTGAAGGTTATTTGTCCTGTTCCTTTGAGTAGTGTTTAAAGGAAAGAGCTTTACATAAATGAAGGTTTCTGTGCAAAGGTAGATATTTCCTTTTGAAAAAAAATTCTTTCAAATAATGCAATTATTTCAGCATTAACTCTTGGTAGTGGATTTTGATGACGTCTCAATGACATTTGATGTAATGCAAGTGATTCTTAGAACTTGTACCTACAACTGTGCACACTAGAAAAGCCAGCAGAGATAAGGCTCAACAGGAGATGATCATCAATAAGCTGAGATGTGAGATAATTATTTCCACACAAGCAGCAGCAAGAGCTGTGCATCATAGTTTTGGAGTCTTTGATGTAATTCTTTACCCAGCTACATTTGTAAATTTTTATGTGCACTCTGATTGTACATGTATTTCCTCATCCAGATGAAATGGTATGGTTTGCTTCCTATTGTCTGCAATTAAAAAGGCTAAATAGAGTCTATATGTAATACATTAGTATTGGTTATTAGTACTTATATTCAGTATTTTTATTATTGTTTTAATATACTAGAACTTCTGTACTAAAACTGTTTAAATCATTGTAGACAGATTATTTTTCTCTGGAAGTCCATCCCTGTTGCCATCTATGCTTACTGTCTTACTAAACATGGTGTGTCTCTTCCTTTTAAGGTATTAATTCTTGCTTTTAGAAAAATGCACCCTGTTGTGTGTGACTTTTTGCAGCCTAATTATCTCTTGTGTAAACGATGATTGGTATGCCTTAATTAGGTTTCTTTCATTTACTGCTACTGACAGCTGGAGCCTTGGTTTACAAGAGGGTATCACCATTATTTGAACTGGAAAAGACATTCAGTGAATGAATAAACTGAGCAGCGTTTCTCATCACTGGAGCAACAGACAGCTAAGAACCAAGTCAGAGTGGGCAGAAAGGAAAAGAAACACGTCAGGTTTTGGCAATCAGTTTTTTCCACTTCAACAGTTAGAGAGACAGTGATAAAACCTAAAAATGCAGCAGCTACAGCACAATGTGCCCTCCTGGCAATAAGGCGAACCATTTGCTTCACAAGGACCAATTTAGAGGTGGCAAGCATTTTGAAAACACAGCTGTTCATACAAAGCTACCTTTCAAACACATCAACTGAAAGAACACTTCTCAATTCTTGTCATTATAACCACTTTGAGCAGTTCTATGGACAGAAATCTGGAAGTGTCACTGACCAAAAATTGGGCATGAGACACTTCATACCTCACTTGATTTTAGTTACAGCACTTAGGGTTTTTTGGGTTTTCTAAGTATTGGTTATGGAAGTATACATACTTAGGTTTGAACATTTACTATTTTCTGATAATTTTGTAAGTAATTTTTTCCTTGTTTGTTCTATGGTCAAAACAACAATGTTTCCTTGGGGAATTTTTTATTACAGTGGAATTAATAAAAAGAGTCACTATCTTATATATTTGACATATTTCACAAATTGACACAAAAATCTGAGTTGTTTTCTTTTGTCCTCTAGAAAAATGTAAGTGGGATATTTTTGCTGAAATATGTACAGAAATTTGTGATTGAGGTAGGAGTAAGTTTAAATTAAAGCACAAAAAGTTTATAGATTTTCATAATAGAATTGGTTTTGAAAGAAAATATTTCTAGAAGTAAGCTCTACTGGCTGGTCTGATACAGTTACTGCAAATTATATGGGTTCTGTAAAAACGGAAAGCGTTTCTGCTAGCATATGTCGTCTTCCTTTCATTTCACTTTCTGGAGCAAAGGGTTTCATTTTGTTTCTCTTTACAAATACAAAATACCAGTTCACTGTAATATGCTCTTAATGTTTTATATTCTTACATATAGCTAAGATATAGTCTAACATTGAAAGATAAAGGAGGAATTTTGGAAATTAGTGTATTTCTGAGGTGTTCAGCTTGGGCAGCTGACAGTATCAGATGACAGCTAGAATTTCAGTCCTAAGGTGAAAATCTCAAAAGTGAGTATCTGAAATATTTGGACATTTTTGAAAAATTTGACAAGGTCTCTCTGTTGGGACTTTGACTAATTTTGGACATCTGCTTTACTCTTTTTCTAATGATTGATTTTTAGGTCTTCAACCTGACCCTGAATAGCATTATGTAGAAGATGTAAAGGAAACGGCAAAGTTACTGGTATTTAACCTTTGAAGCAATTGGAACTATCTGAATAATTATTTCAGCATATGTGTTTATTTTGTGAGCTTGTAATGCATCCTTTTAATTTTTCTCCTTATTTGGAATAGATTTGCTTGAGGGAAAGCCACAAGCTTAAAATGTTTAATACGACTGTAAAACCAGACAGGTTCTCATGCCTTAGACCATTACAAGAATGACGAGATCTTATACATCATGAGAAGTTCTTTATATCCATAGACATTGTGTGCTTTGAGGTTACTTTAATGTACACATAAAGGTAGATTCAGAAAAACATTATGATCAGCTAAAGTTACATGAGATTTATTTATTCTAAAATAGAATAAATAGACTCAATTAGTGAGAAAGGGTAAATCTCATTTTCAATGGACTTAAATGAACATTTGGTAAAATCCTTTTTTAAAAATGAAAGGATAGAAAAGATATAGCACTTGTTTCCTAACCTATTTTAAACTGGATTACCATGACTGACCATGGGATGGCAGATAACTATGGGGCTACCTGCGTGTGAAGTAAGGTGTTTGTCTATGAAAATCAAAAAGCTTAATAGATATAATATTTTTATTACTGTTATGCTGTCATCATCATCACTGTGCATTGGAGCTATAGTGGTGGATCAGGACCACACCAACTTGTGTGCTCACTTGTTGCTAAACAAAACTCCACAGAGCTTAAAATTTAAACACAAGAAAAGGCAAAACTGATGATTCAGACAAGACCAGAAAAAAAAAGTCACTATGGCAATTTCTGAATATCCTTGGGTTTATTCTTTTCCTTTAGCGGTAGTCTAGTAGTTTGCTATCATGATCCTGAATTACTTTTCCAAGCTTTGATTTTAAATTTTCCTTCTGTTGTTCTGTCTCTCATGTGCTTTTAACTTTTAATTGTACACTCTCTAGCCATTGAATACATCTGCCCTTTTCATAAATGTGGAAAGAAGACAAAAAGTTACTTTGATCACACAAAGGAATTAATCATTTCAGTAATTACAGTTCCTGCATATTTTTTTACTTCTCCTAATACAAAGTGCACAAAATAAGTTTTAGGTTTTTCTTTTGGTTTTTTTTGAGTGAGCAGACAAGTTAGAAAATTATATTTATAATTTACAAGGGAATGAATTTCAATGGAATCTGCACATTGCTTTAACATTTGTGTTCTAAGCTATCATTCATGTTGTAATTTCTAATATGTCATTCCAAATCCTATTGCAATATATTTAATGTGTGTCCATTAAACTACATAAAATAATTGTATATACTTGGATTAAGAAAACTTTTGGAAAGAGTGTGAACTGATTTTTATTTTATTTCTTCTTTTTAAATCAGATATTAATTGTATAATTCAGATATTTTTATCTACAGATGTAACGTGTTGCTAGTATTACATATATATTTTCTAGTTGTCAGAGAAAACAGCAAGAATAAAATGTCACAAATAACTCCTCAAAGTACTTAGATCTTTGGTAGCCTTATTATAGTTCTTAGCCTCAGAAAGGTTTCGCCATGCAACTTATTTATCATTGCTATTATCGAGCAATTATGTAAAAAAATGATGGCTGTTACTTGGGAAAGTAATGTGTTAGTTTAATTTAGATTTATTCGTACATGTTCAGCTTCTTTTTGACAGTTGTCATGTTAGCAGTGGAGAGGCACATATTGGCAGCTACCTAGGCACATAGTTGGCAAGAGAGCAGTCACGTTCTGGGTGTGGGTGCATGTACCCAGTTACCAGATGCTTCTAGCAGATGGCCAGAACTAAAGATATGAGAACAGTTTTGGCTTGATTTTCTAGAAAGCTACCATACTGATTCTGGGAGTCTGCAGTACACTTGACTAGTAAAAAAGCCTAGCCAAAATCCAGCAAAGCTATTGACAGATTCTGCATTTTTTTTCTCTGTGGCTCTTAAAATGTAAATATTAAATATGCCTAAACCATAGAAATAGGTGTGTTCAGGTATTTGTAATAAAGACAGAAAAAAGTAGTGGCTGTACCTACCACATACTATTTCTCTTGGGAATTAATTTTTATTAATTGATTAATTAATTTATTTATCTATTTATTTATTTAATTTATCAGGGGAAAAAGATAACTTTAATAAATTTAGTGTAATAATAAACATGATAACTTTAGGAGTTAAAATTTCTATTCCATATTTTTTCAGTAACAAAAATTTAGGCTTGGAAGACCTAAATTACTTTAAATTTTCGGTCTTTAATAGCAGACTCTTAATTTTTAGTGAATTCACTTTTTAGTTAATTGGTATCTTTCTGATTTGTTCTGAGACATGGTCATATCAACGGAAATGCCCTTACAATAATTTAAAATAATTTATGATTTCCAGTGTGCCCTGTATTGAATATCAACTATAATAGTCCTAAGATATAAATGGACTTAATGAATGCAGTTATACCAGGAGCATTCTGCTACTATCTGAGCCAGTAATTGATGTATACTTAGAACACATTATGTGAAATTTAGTTTGAGATCCATAAAGTGAAAACATTTTTTGCTTGTCATTGTAGTTAGCAGAAACCAAAAACCAAAAATAGTTTATTTTTGAGATGCCAGTAGTGGATGAGATATTTACTATGTCATGAATATTCCTACCATATTAGGATGAATTGCTTTAGCCTTATAATTTTGAATATATTTGGTAATTACTTTCATTCTGAGCCACCTGGGGAACCAAGTTCACAATGTATTGTTCAACAAAAATGGATAATTTTTTTTATAATCTTGTTTGAGGCAGTGTAGAGAAATGGATTGATAAAAAATAATACCTCAGGGTGCAGAAACTCACAATGCATAAACCAGAATATTATTGTAAAGATTAGGAAATAAAAGTTCTATTTTCTGCTGTGTTTTAGAACAGTTTGGGTGATATATGAATACTCATAAATTACGAACTCATAGAGATACTGTCATTTCTGATTGCAGAAAGTATTTCGGTTTGTATTTAGTTTTAATTACAGTTTTCGCTCAACTGAGCATCTCATTAATAATGTTACATGTTAAGGGTATTTTTTCATGTGATTTTCAAAACTAATGTTATATTTAGACCTGAAATTATGTTTTTTGTGCTTTTATGACCCATTTGTCAGCTCTAATCCACACTATATGATTATCGTGGTTCACTTCTTGTTTTCCCAGAAGTGAATGTATTAAAATTCTGATCTAATTTTCTCTTTAAATTTACTTTTTTAAAATAAGTGCTAAAGAAAGACAATAAATACAAGATAAATAAACAGCAATACTTACAGTTAAATATCATATTTCTTCTGTAGTGTGTGGCACTACAGCAAAATAATTTTATAGTTCCTGGAACAGTAACTGAATTCTCTTTCAAGTGTTTTCCATGTCCTTTCAAAATTGAAAATTTATTTAAACCTTTTTACCTCTCCAGTATGTATAGATAAAATATCCACCTTCCCCCTCCATCATTTCCTAATGTACAACTCTTCTAGCATTTCCTGTTATTTTAAATGATTCTTTTGAATTTTGTCTAACGTGAAATTTGACTCAATCCTGTAGTGTTAGATAATTTGACTCATTAGCCTGTCACTGAACAGTATTATTTCAATTATGAAACTACACAATATAGCCACATCTTGATTTTGTATTTCTTTCTTAACTTTCCAGAATCTATCATCCTTACACATCACCTTTCTGCATTTTGGATGCCAAATCTGACAGCAGCAATAAAATTGACGTTCTGATCTTCCAGAGAATTTTGACCAGTATTTACTGTTCAGTTATTCATGTCAGTCAACCAGCTTGCAATTGCTGTAATCAAAAGTTTGCACTGGATTTTCCTTGACAATGCAATTTCTCTTGCATTTTGTTGTGATTCCTACCTATGATTCAAAGACTATGGATAGACATATCTGCTGTAGGTGCTTATATAGAGACATGTAGGAACACTACTTCATATATTATGATCAGAATGACAGATATGCACAGATGTATTTGTGCAATGAAATGGCTCTTGCTATGGGAAAATGGCTCTTCAGACTGAACAAAAGGTAGGTTTGAATTAAGATACTGAAAAGATGCTATTAGTGGTGATTATGGTATGAACAGCTTTGTTCATCACACGTGTCAAGTGGGATAGATGAACCATTTCAAATTGTCCTTCCAGTTTGTCCTTCCATAGGTGGATTAGGCATAATTTTGTAATAATGTTATGTCAAAGCAACCTGCTTTTTTATTATAAGACACTTGTTTTTAAGTCTGACTTCAGCCTTTCTGCTTTCAGACAATGGCATGGTTCTCTTTTTCAGCAGTAAAACAGCTTTAATAAGTAAAGGAAGATAGATATTGCAATAGTTTGACATTTCAACAATGTGAAATTACAAATAAAGCTTTCAGGGTCTAGTTGTAATTTTTGATTCAAAACTGGAAGACATCAGAGTGATTATCAGAAGTAAGGAGAAAGACATGGTATGCTTGCTTACTCATAGGAGGACCACGGAAGTGAAACAGCAATTAGGAACCTAGCATATGCTAAACCCCGTGTTTAGCTTATCAGCTGTGGGTAAGACTGAAATGCTGTATATGGTGCTGTTCATTCAGGTTCAGCAAAATAAGCTGGAATTAGGGCAGAATCAGTTTGTATGAGGAAAATGATAATAAATTTTCTGAAAGTAAACTAGGGTTGCTTCCTCTGTAAACAGTTTTAGATTTGTTGACAACAGACAATAGTTGTTAGTTATTTGTACAAATATTAAGTACAAATATTAAGCAATATATCATTTACAGGTAGATGAGGAGTAGTTATATATATTGAGTAAACCTGGAGTTTTTTCTCTCCATGCATGCTCTTCGTAATTCTAGGAAAATATGTCAACTACGAAGGGCCGTATGAAGATCAGTTGCTGGTGCTCTTCATTGAATTAATAAACATTTCTCCCCAGTTAACTAGGAGTATGTATGGAAACTAACTGGAACTAATTGGAAATACATACTTTCATGTATGGAAAATAAGTAGGAGTATGTATAGAAAAAATATAGCAGGCAAACCTAGTGGAAGAATACTTTGTGTCCTATGTAAATACTTTCAAAGCATTTGAAGAAAATAAGATCTCTGGATACATACTGAAGTTGGTGAGTTTGGTTTTTCTTACATCATCCATGCAATTTGCAGTATTTAAGACTATATATGTTTCTATAGTTCAGAGAAGAAAAGTACACATGTACCATTGAAGAGTTTAAAGCAGAGGACACACTCTGGTATTTGGTAGGGCTAATTTACTTAACTGGTCCTTCCTCAGCTAGTATGTTAAAACCAGGCAGACAGAGTCCCAGTAGCACTTGATTGACCACCTCAGAAAAGAGATTGAGATGACAAGGTGTTCCTCTAAAGATGTAAATAGGTCCCCCTTCTTGCAGTAGTGCATAATAGGTAGTGCAGATACTTTTGGAGGCAATTCTGTTGATGGCATTAGCTGATGCAGTACACAAACCAATACCAATAAAAGTGAATTGAGGGTTGATTTGGTTAACCATAATTTAAACAGGCAAATGAAGATAATTTAGCTTTGGTGCGTGACTTTGTTTTGCCAGTTCTTATAAATGTGAACTGAATATATAGTTCAAGTTCTCTTATAGTATAATTATCCTTCCTTCAGGCAATAGTTGTCACCTTGTTCAATATTATAATGATAGAAGTTATAAACCACCTGTCTGTCTCCTTGCAAATGACTTTGTGTCCTCTGTTAATGAGCATGAAATGTCACCTTAAGTTGCTTTAACATTCCTAATACAAAGAAAACAAAGCATGGAAAGCATTTGAAGTCCAAAATCCACACCAGTTTCTAAGTTTGTGTAAATACGCTTTGAACAATCCTTATTATGGTATCCTGTTGTATGTGGGAAATGCAAATTTTGAAAGTAAATCCAGATTTGGAAAACGGAGTACAGAACACTGTGATTGTTCTAACTCTTGTGTTTTCAAACCCTGACTGATCAGGTTCAGTTGTAGAGAATGACTAGGATGTATTTTGAAATTCAAATTCTTAATCTTCTGTGCCATCCAGTAATTTTAGATTGGTTAGAGATTAAGATTATTCTGGGATTAAATGAATAGGCAAAGCATCACATGTGAAGGCTGAGAGCTTAAAAAGTCCTGAAAACATTTCCTTGAAGGTGATAGAATGCTCCTTTCTCTTGATATTCATGAGAGATAATGTTAGCCACATCCAGGGAATATGAAGCAGCATTTGAAAGTTATAGAAGTAATGAGTAGAAACTTGAGCAGTTATGAGGTGAAATAGCTTTGTTTGGCAGTCCTTCAGGATCAGGCTTTTAGGACTTGCATTTTAAGCAGAAAGGAAATACCCTAAAGGCCATAAAAATGTTTGACTTGAAAATTGGGCTCTAGTTTCATTATAATTCCCATTTTACTGTTAAAAATTAGAATTGAATGTTAATTGATAAGTTACAAATAAATTTGCTGTTTAGTTGCCTCTTTTTCTACAAATAATTATTCTTCAAGGATCAGTTTTAAACACATTTTAACCATTTTTATTTATTTAATAGAAGCCTATTTTGGAACAAAATACTGAAGATTTAATGAGATGAGTTCTCTCTATGATCAGGATCCCTTTGGACACAGAAAACCAATATTCACCTGCTTAATGTTTTAATGAAAGATGGAATTTCTACTGCAGGTGGAGACATGGATATTTATTTACAAAAACCTATCATTACCTTGAAAGAAGTAAAACTGGAAGACTGCAGTTAAATATTGACAATGATAAAGCAACACTTGGCATTCCTTTGAAAATTGTCATGTGGTGATCTGAACCGGTTCATAAAGGTTTCACAACAGGCTGAGCAGGTTGTGTTATTAGTTGCTTGGTCTATCAGCAAACCTTTTCTTTTTTCAAGGGAAGTTCTGCTTTGAAATAGATTATTGTTTGTTGAGTTATCAAAACATTTGAATGTTTCCTCAGAAGGATTATGTATCCTTTTCCTTATCATGATGAAATAATAATCAAATAAATAAGATGATAGC
The DNA here is from genome assembly GCF_036250125.1 of Pseudopipra pipra. NCBI lineage: Eukaryota > Metazoa > Chordata > Aves > Passeriformes > Pipridae > Pseudopipra > Pseudopipra pipra. The sequence continues at coordinate 48,110,633 of NC_087553.1, read as the reverse complement.
AAGGGTTTCGGATATAGGTGATGCTCAATGTTAGCGAATCAAAAGGGTAAATATTAACTGTGCTTAGGTGATAAGTATTCAGTTTTTTTTTTTTTTTTTAGGCTGAATAATCTTATTTTAATACTGTGTGCCTACCAAACTAATAACCTAGGAAATGTTAAAGTGAAGAAGTCTTGATAAGTTTCATTTTTCCTCTTTCTGGTTTTCCAAGCTATTTTCAGGGTTTTGAATCTTTCAAGAATTGCTATTAGACCTCCCATGTGTGTCAAAGAAGTAAGAGTTCCGTTCCGTTAAAGCAAAAACGCTCCTATTAATGCCCTCAAATACTTCTTCCTTATATATGGACTCAATGTCTAGAACTGTTAAGAAGAGAGAGGAAACATTTCTCACCTCTGACCTTGTAGTAGAACATAAAAGGAACTTGCAACCCACTATTTTTGGTGAATGGGAAGGTTTGTTTTGATTTATTTTACTTTACTGTATAAATAAAATAGTAGATTGTAAACAAATGTGATCCTTGAAATCCAATGGAAAGATAAATCAGCACATTCTAGTGAAAAAAACCTCTTTCTGGTTCATTTGCTTAATTGTGAAATAGCATATTTTTCAAGCTGTTATTAAGGTTTTAAATGATTAGCCTTGATTAGTTTGGTAATTAGTTTAGGCAGATTGTTTTGGAGCAGCCTCATTCCTATCTTACTGCTATTGAGTCTTGTTACAAAAGTCGCTCTCAATGAATTTTTCACCATGGTTTTAATCACTCTCTCTTTTAAAAATAACAATAGCTAAGCAGCATGAAACAGAATTTGTTTCACTGGGAAAAAAATCCTTAATTCCAGAGGCTACACATTCTAGTTTGATATTTTAATATTTAGAAGTGTTAGATTTCTGTTCTGCATGTTATAGAAAGAATTTTGCAGGGTTACAAACGCAGGCAGTTATCTAGGTCAGTCAGGCAACATACTTCTAAGTAACAGTTGTTGTGACAGTCTTTATTATATATCCTTTGTTTTAATGTTCAAAATGATTAGCATGAGATTTCAGTGACTTCTGTCTGATGTGACAATATTCATTGGGGCACTTAAACTCGCTGCAATACCACATCTTCATAAAGCAGACCTTGTCAATAGAGTTAAAAATAAAATTGGTGAGACTGGCCACAGGAAAGGAGGATACAGATAGACTATTCTGCAGTATGGACATGTGTCAGAATTGAGCTAAGGTTAATTGTGGTCTGATTTGATTTTGCAACTGGAAAATATTAGGAATACTTATTGACTGGACATCAACTTAAGGCAGCTCCATGCATGTCTCCCAGCCTTGCACATCCTGATTTTGGGGGAAGCTGCTATGTAGCATTCATAGTCTTCCTGCCAGTCAGCTTCAGAGTTTAAAAGAAATATATTTGGTAAGAAAGCTGGTCAAATTCTGCATCATGACTATGATTTTCTTTGGTATTTTTATTTTTTAAAATTTGGTCATCTCAGTTGCACCTTACCTTTATAAAACAGTTGTAGAATTATAAGGGATTTCTTAACTATCTCCTTGATAGCTAGTATTCTGAGCACAATTTAAGATGATAACATAATAAATGTTGGTTTGTTCTGAACCGAATAGACGCAAACAGTTTTTGTCTGCTAGAGGCAGATGGAAAAGAGTAAGATGAGGGCAAAGAAAATGGTTGGGGTTTTTTACCTATTTTGCCATTCTCTTGGTTACAATCTTTGGAAGTTAACTGAGTTGGAAGTAAAACTGAATTGGTGTTAACTTAATTCTACTTCTGCTCTGTTCAGTGAATTCCAGCACTTCTCAGAAAAAAAAAATTAAATTAATTGATTTGTCCTTTGAGGGCTTTTTTTTCTGCTCAGACTAAGACTATCTGTCTAATGGCTGTTTGGGGATCTGTGTGGTAAGAATTAGACTTCTCAATCCTTTAGGCCTAAAAGATGAATGAAACCAGCGATTACCATGCCATCAACCTGCTACAAGAGCTCCACTTTTATCCCACATAATCTGAAAGCTCTCAAATTCTAGGCTAAGCTCCATGTCTCTTTGGGTTATCAATGTTTCCTGCTTTCTCCAGTGGGCTGTCACATGTATTAGAATTCATTTACCAGTTCTGCATTACAGTAGTTAACTGAATGTTCTTTTTAACAGTTTTTCTTTTTCCCCTCTTTTTTTTTAATTGAATTTAACCACTTTGAAAAAACACAATAATTCATATTTGTTGTTTTATATTCCAAGTTTACTGTTTACTTTGTGTAATACTTCCTGTTGGAGCTACTTTCAAAGTGAATGACTCACTTTTCATAAACTGTTGCTTAGACTCTTTGTTTCCAAGTCAGAATTTGCTTTACAGCTGAACAATTTCAAGTAATAGACTGAGAATTCATTTTGCACAGCTTTTTGTGGGAATACAGATTTATTCCTACAAAAAAATTTGAAAAGCAAAAAAAAGATGCAAATATGATTCAGAATGTCTGGATTCTGACTGCAATGCAACTTTTGCAAAAATTTTTTGCAATTTTTTCAGTTTTTATATTCCTATGTTATAGATATAGGTTCTAAATATACTAGAAATACTTCTAGAAATACTTGTAAGCTATTTATTGAATTCTTATATGCAAGGAATTTGAACAGAGTGATCCAGTGCACAGTGGGGGTTTTTTTGCTGAGAGATGCTTTTTATGCCACTTAGTAAAGTCCATTAATTCCTGAGGGCTCAATTGTGTCTGGTTAGGCATAGATTATATAGAGAGTTGTGTAGTGATGAGCCTTATTTTCTAAGATAACCACATGGACATAGACTGCCTCTGGAGCTTAGACTTGTACAGTCACAAAAAGCTTATCATTCTAAGATAACCACGTTGACCTACAATGCCTCTGGCTGTAGAAATGATGGATTTGAGGACAGGAACTTCAAACTTCATTAATGGTATGAAAAGCAAAAATCATCACAAGCCACTCTTTTCCATAAATGCAACGAGATTTCTGACTGCTCCTTCTTCTCTGCCTTCTGCCAGAGATCTAGTCGACAATCAGGTCAAATTTGCATCAGTTTGTTTCTATTTTTAAAAATAAAAATGAGTTTTTATTAAATCAAAGCATATCATAATAAAGAACCTACAGTTTAAGAGACCAGAATGTGAAGTTTCATTGATAAGTATTGCGCAGACAAATCATCTGGAGGGTTCATTATGCACACCAAATTGCTGCTCTCTCATTTTGAAACAAGTCTATGGCCTTGACATTTAATCAGAGCAAGAATGGCGTTTATTGAATCTCATATTCAGTAAGTCACCAATTAAGGTGACAATTATTAAGGCCAGTAAACTGCAAAATACTTGTTATTTTTAAACATATTTTTCTTTTGTTACTTTATTTGCTTGTGCTTTTCCTTGAAGACATGTTTGGGGACTTTAACCACAAAGTGGTTAAAAAATTTCTTTTAAAAATTTTTTTAATTAAAAAATTTTCCCCCCTTTATCGTATATATTTCATATATTTATTTTATCTGTTTCTCTGTCTAGATCAATACAAGACAAACCACATTCAGGATTTTGTTTAAAAATAAAAGGAATAATTTTTAGACTTATGTATTTATGCCATTAATAGCCAGTATTGGCTTCTATTGAAAATGCACTTATAACAAATATTGTTTATATAAGAACTAAAGTAACATATGGAGAGCTAGCACTGACTGGAGTGGTTACACACAGATGGATTGTACAACATGCAACCTCTGTGCTGTGGAGTGACTTTGCATATTTGTAACAAGTGTGTCTAAGTGTAATAAAATTGTTATAAATTCTCATGAGTTGTTGAAAGACTGGATGCACTAAACTAATCTGAATATTTCTTGGTAGAAATTAAATTTTATCTAGTATTTGATACTACTTTTGCTTGTCATAGAGGTGTAGATTACAGTTTGCTGGTATTTACATCTTTGATAATTGTTTTGCATCTCACTATAAAGAACTAGGTTGAACACTTGCATAAGATATTAGAATTGCCATTAAGCAAATGATTCCTAATTAATGTTTTGCCTCTTTATGCTATGCAAAACAAATTTTCCCCAATTAATTTACAATTGATTACTCTATATTGTGTCCCAAGGGAATGCAAAAAACGTCTGTTTCTATGTTCCCTGCTATTCTGTTTCTGTAGTTTGATTAAACTAAGCATCAAAAGCATCCAAAGGGAAGCATACACTCTTAGCAGTAATGTCTGAGGCACTTTTAGTTTGAATACTTCCCAAAGCCTAAATACAGAATTAGCCTGTATTAGTTTACCTTCCCAATCCCAGAAGTTCCTATGCTGCCAGACCTGTTCAAAACTTCTAACCTGTTCAGCACTTGTACATGTGCTCATTTTGCTTGTCAGTCTAATGGTATAATTTGCAGTTTTAGCTACATGCTAAAATCCCCATCCTTGATAACTATAGAAAAAAATGTAACTCGGCTTGTTTTCTTCTGCTAAGCTGTTCCTCAGCTTTTGTATTCTTTCCTAAGGTACATGGTGATATAGAAGAAATCAGCAGAGACAAGTAAATTAGGCAGAGTAGCATTTACTGGTTAGAGCTTATGCAAATAGCTACCAGGAAGAATATTCAAACATACAAATGCTCATTTAAATCCAAAGACTTTTTAATTTTTTTATTATTCTATTTCAAGTACAAATTTAGAAATATTTTTATTATCTTAATGGCACAATCATGTATTTGGAATGAGGTGTCAGGATGTAACTGAGTATTTTCCTCTATTCTATTAAAAAACATTTCCATGTAGAAACCAGAAAAAAAATTACTGGAAGATGGGAAAAAAAAGCTTAAGATTCCTACCTTGACCTTTAGACCATAAATTACAAGTCCTGGCTTGGTTCCTGTGCTGAGGGCTTGGATAAAGGTCTGTCTCAAGGACCTGAGCTGTGCGTCTTAGCTGGACATAGAGGCTCCCTTTCAGGTTTCAAAAGCAAAGGAATGACAGAGTTTTCTGTCATTGATGTTCATTGATGGCTAACTTCAGTTGGCTCCCTTTTTAGCATTCCGATTATTTTGTAATAGTATTGCAAAACATCTCATAAATTATAAAGGGCCTAGGCATGTAAGAAAGAGTTCACTTCATTGTGGGGAGGGAGAGCAGACAATTAATGAGTAACTGGTAACTGTGGAATGTTTTAATTCTTACTTTGAACTAAACCTTAACCTTTAACAGATGATGGGAATTGTAGATCTACATAATGAGTCTCATAGAATCATAGAATAGTTTGTGTTGAAAGGGACCTTAAAGATCGTCTGTTTCCAACAACTTCACCGTAGGCAGTGACACCTTCCACTAAACTGTGTTGCTCAGGGCCCTGTTGTGCTTTGGAAGGTGATATCCTCTACATCATTAAAGAAGTTTTGAAAGTTTACTTGTTTGTTATAGACATCTAAAAGAACTGTAATAAAAAAAGAGAATGCAGAAACCAACTGTCAGGTTGGACAGAGCATACATTTTTCTCCATACAGCTCTTAATCTTTGTTTTTAATTTGCATATAAGCAATAAAGAAAATGAGATTGCAAAATATATACAACTACTCTTTCTTTAATATGCTTTCTTAAAACTTTGAGAAAATACATGTACATGTTGTGACACGTAGTTCCCAATTCTCTGTGGTGCTGAGAGATCCTGATAGAAGTGCACAGTATTATTCTTTTACAGGCTGCTCTCTACCTCAGAAATAAACTGAGTAACATGTGGCAGTCACTATGGTAACCAGTTTTTGCGTTTTGCAGAAAAAGTCCAAGAATAAAATGCATGTAAATTGGCAGTGTGGAAAACAGTATCACATACAGTCTCATATTCTCAATTTGTTCTTTATGGTTTTTCTCTAGAGTATTTACATAACAATGAATTATATCTACTTCATCTTTTACCTTGAATCTCTCATACACTTCTATTTTGCATGGCTCAGAAAGGCATTTAAGCATTCAGCTGCTAAGCTTAAACTGGTTTTTGCCCTGTCAAACTATCTAGATTTACTGTCAATAATATATAGCTGTGGTTGTGCATCATGTTTGCTGAGTGTGATTATCTGGACATGTAAGCAGAAAGTAAATTGAATTTTAAAATTTGTCCTTTGCACTTAAATATGATTTCCTGTATTGGTCAAATTCCATTAAGCATCTATCTTGAATATGAGTGTCTGAGTTAAAAGCCAGCATGCATTTAGAAAGACAAGATTTTGTTGTTCTCATAAGAGTCCCATTGAGGGCCAGAACAGGAGTTCTTATTAAGGTAAACCTTTTTGTAATTGTTTTAGAAAATGTTTGGTAATAAATTGTGCAAGTTGCTGCATAATGAGAAGTGCATCCTTGTTACAAGAAGAAATCATTTTATAATGTATCATTAGCATTTTGATTTAAGTTCCATTCAAATACTTCACCCCAGTGAATGCCAACAAGAATACTTTGGCAAATGTAATGATCATAGATAAGAAATAGTCTATACTACTACATAGGTATTATTTTGGTGAAATTCTTCTTCTAAAACTTCTTTATCCTTCATACTTTTCAGTTTAGAGTACCCCTCTACTTTTTCCAGAAACATTTTTCTTTAAAAATATTAAAAAATTACAGCTTTTACTCATGCTAAAGAATAGAAATGCAAACTGTCCACACAGGATGGTTCTAATATGAGAAAAATACTTTAAGGGCCTTCCTAACCCTCCCTTTAAACTTAGTAAATCTCATGACAATGAGTTTATGCACATGCAGAAATTAGAACTAAAAGGACTTTCTTATGTTATCCACTGATAACATTAAGGCTGGAATTTAGTGCTGCAGCTTATTTCTGCTCTGCTTTACACTCCAAGGCTTCAGCAAGGTTACTTATAGTATTATAGTGTGGTTCTAGTTTGTCATCCTTTGCACATTGCTGTCTTTTTTCAAAGATTAGGACTAAAAATGATGTTCATTTAATCATCTGTAAAAGAGTACTCTAAATTTTAGGGAACTCTAATTGACTAGTTTGTGTTTCTTAAATTACTCTGGTAGAAGTAATTACTGGATGAATCTTGATATTAGAAATAACTATGAGAAACTCAGCACAAATGATAACTTCAAACTGATAAGTTTTCTCAGCACAATCAGCAGGATTATAACATGTAAAGTGTGAAACAGTTTATATATATTCACTACACGAAATAAAATACCACTTTAAGAGGTGAAAGCCAAAATTTAATGCTTAATATGAAGTAGTTACTATGCTTATTCTGATTCATGTTTACTAGCACTGTATTTTCAAAACTGTATATAAAACTGTAGTATATTCAGTACCAGATCTGCAGAAAACACTGAATACCTGGCTGAGCAGAAATACACAGATTACAAATTAAGATGGTAATGTTTCAGGGAATGGTTCTTCTCTCTTACTAGAAAACAGTTACTTTCTCTTATTTGAATAAATACAGTGTGTTATTTTAAAATTTTTAAACAAGCTAGTAGGACATTTAAACCATTCTTACTATCCTGCTAGAATGTAATCCAATTATCCTTCTCTTGGTAGGTAACAGCAAAACAAATATTCCCTTGTGACCAAATGGAGTTTTATTTCCTTTAGCAGTCTAGCAGACTGTCTGCCTTTTCAGAATTTTCAACTCCATACAGCTAGCTCAGACACAGACTGAACAGTGCCCTTCACCTCCAGTAACATCTGATGCAGTCATACCAAGACATCTAAGCAGGCTCTGATGACAGTGGTGCTGTAGATCTTTACCCAAGGCAATGGTGGCAAAGGGGCAAGCCTTTCTACTGAAAGGATCATAGCATCGTGGGACAGTCAAATTGGGAGGGACTCAGGAACTCTCTAGTCCAACTTCCCACTCAAAGTAAAGTCTGTTATGTCAAACCAGCTCATGGAAAGTAAAAATCAAACTCAAGGGTTTTTCACAATTTCGTATGCAGGACTTATTAATCTTGTCTTTTGAACATTCCAGAGATCATGGTGGATTCAATACTGTACTTTGACATGCCAGACAAAATTTATTTTAAGCAATGCTAATGAAAATTTACTTTTTATGGAATTGATAATTTCCTCAGCCATGAGTATCGATTACTTTTTATTGTTTCTATTAAAATATCTGCATTGCAATTAATGATGGACTAGATGACTTCCACAGAATTTACTCAGGCTTTTTGAAAGTTTGGCTAACCTCTACACGGATGATTAAATAGCAGTATAGTGGATTTATGTCACAACTTTTGTGTACCTGCCAGTGAATAGTTGTAGATGGATAGTCTACAATCTCAACATAACTATTATCATTTCCCTGCCACATTTTTGTCAGGCATATATGGTGTGTGTTTATATAAACTTTTTATCAACTTTTCTTCATTTTTTAATGTTTTCTATGGATATTTGTTATTGCTAGGGCTGACATAATGACATACCAACACAACATATTGTTTGAAAAACTGATATATAAACAAATTTTAAAACAAAGTAAAGATTGCTTTTAATCCACATTCACCTAAGATAAATGGAGGGTTTTTTGCTTCTTTCTGTGAACTTTTGGTAAACCTCAGAGGCTGTCAGAACAATGATGAAGGATAACACTTGAAAAACAGAAAGTATTTCACTATGAGAACAGAAGGCCAAGACCTCAAAATATGCCAACTCCAAGTATGTGGATCTATATCCTTTACTTGAACTGAAAAGGATGGGGATCCTAAATGTATGTAATAATTTGGACAATGTATGGGTAATTTACATTTCAGCATTTAAATCTTTGAAATTGTATGTAATTTTACTTATCTATTCTGGTTATAGTTTACTGTCAAGTGATACCTGCTAAAGACAATATTTAAATGACTAGTAAAGGCACCTGTATCTGCATTGCCTAGAGTAGCCTCTGAAGGCAGTGGGAGAACTGGCAATCACCAAATTTAAAATGAAAAATTTATTTGAAGGAGGTTCTTTTATGTAAGTACATAAATATAAATTGGCTTCCACTTTCGGAACTCCTAGCCAAACACATAGTTTCAAGAGAATGCATTCTATTGTATCTAAATCAATACTTTTTCAATGAAATTACACATTAATTGGTGGACCTTATAAATAATGGAATACATTATAGAATAGCTTCTAAATGTAATAGGGAACAGGAGTAATAATAGGTATAAAACTTAGAAATTATACCAAATCATAGAAACCTATAAGAATAAATACTAAAATTTCTATCATTAAAATGGAGCAACAAATAATCTAGCACTACTGCAATTAAGAATGAAAATGTCTTTAATATCCTTTAATGAAGACATTAAAGTTTGCCAATTTCTTTCAAAGAAAATTTAAAAAAAAATTAGTAGGAAATATTTTATTTCTCTCCACATCAAAGTCATCTAGGCTAGTACCCTGAAAATAGGTCAAAATACCTAAATTAATTATGTTTTTTGGTTGGTTCATTTGGGGTTTTTTTGGTTTCTTGGTTTTTGTTTGGTTGGTTTGTTTGTTTTTTCTTTTTTTGTGTTTGTTTTTTGGTTTTGTTTTTCCTTTTTTGTTTTGATTTTGGAGTTTTTTTGGGGTTCACCCCCCCATTTCCATGTTATTCCCCTGACAGCAATGATCAGGAACAGAACTCTTCAGACATACTGACTGTCTGGTAAATGGAGCATTGTTTAAGAATAGCAAAACTGATGTTAGACATCTTTTTGAGAGGCTGGAGAGAATGGATTTCTGCATCAAACATGAAGATCTGAGTGTCAGAGGATCACAGTATTTTGTTTTATTTTTCAAGAACTGTAACATTAATGGACAAGAGAAAGATATATGGGTCTAGACTAGAACTGGAGAAAATAGGACACAAAACATAAACTTTTTTGCAATAAATTTTCAATTTGTGAGTTCACTGTTATGACTAAAGTGTAAAAAGCCAAAGTTTTATAGTAAGCCTCTCCTCTGAATATTTGGGAGAATTAAGACAAATTTTTACTGCTGCTAATGACAGGAATACATCTTTGATGTCTAGGCTTTTTGGACAAAACTTTTTGCTTTCCTTATTCATTTATCAATAAACGCACAAAAGAGTAAATTTAGTTGGGTTTTATTTATTTATTGATTAGTTTTTCCTAAGTGGATTAATTATAGTAACTCTTAAGAGCAATATACACATAATCTATTTACTCACACGTGATAAAATGGCAATGTTAACACTGTTGTCCTTCATGGAAAAATGTTTACTACAGACAAGTGAAATAGAAATAGGAGGAAAAAGTTACAGTGAGAACCATGTGTTTCCATTTTGAAAAATAGATTTAGAGACTATGAGTTATATTTCAAGGTAAGGTGCATATTAAATATTGAAGAGGCTTGCTTCTCATCATCAGGGTTGGTGATATGCTATTATTGATACTGAATATTACTCTTTCCTCATACAGATAAACCAGAATGCACTATAATTCCCAAATGATTGGTATAATTCTGCTTAATTAAACTCTATTTGACCAGAAGTTGAAAACTAGGTTTGTTTCCAGTGTACCTCAGACTGTAGTTCTTGAAAAACAACTTAGCCAACTTTTCTAGGCAATATGGACTGTGATTTTAAGTCTTTTGTAAGTGTCTAGGTAGATTTGCTATCATTGGAAATTCTGTTTTCAGAAAGTCTTGAATCTCCATTTAGATGCTGGACCGTAACATGTATAGTAATTTGGATTATTCTTAACAAGGAAAAAAGTTGTCAAGGAGTTATTTTTGTCTTTTCTTTATGGCATGAGTGGAAATGAACCAGCATCATGAATTATGTGTTTCTAGATAGAAATAGATGAAAATACCAAAAAGCAGAGAGAAAAAACATTTACAAATCCTTTCTGCTTCTGTTGACGTCAATGTGAATTTGGCCATTTACCACAAATGGAAGTAAAATCACACTCAAAGGACTAACTGTGAAATGTTTCTGAATTGTTCAGAAATGTGGAAATATTAATGGTAATAGTTTAATTTATTTGTTTTCAGCTGATATTTATCTTATAGTTACTTTTACACAGAAATTTGTTAAAACAAGGTAAAGTGGAAACAAACACAATTAGCAAAAAATCAAGAAGGAATAAAAGATAACAATTTCAGTGAGGCTCCCACAATGGTTTTGATCCAGTCTGGTTGAACATGTCAGAAATCACCAGCAATACACACTATCATGAGCTTTAGAGATACAAGAGAAGGCAATTTATGTTTTAGAATCTTTGGCAAAATTATAGATCTTGTGTGATTTGTACTTGATCAGATTTTATTTTATTTATATCTAAAAGTTATTTTAATACACTTTTTTTTATTGTAGTTAGTAGTAACAGAATGTGTTTTATAAAATGAAAGTGTACCAGCTACAGAATGAAAACTGGTATTTGGTTTTTATTACTCTTTAGAGGCATGGAAACATCTGTACTAGTGTGAACAGAAATGCATTTTCTCTCCTGACTACTACTGAAATGGAGCAGTGATGAGGATGTGGTCCAAGTGTACTAGGACTTGTTCTGAACCATGGGTTCTTCATAGCAAGTTTAGGTTTAAACCCAAACTGTTTCATAGATAACCCTACTGAAATATAGAGGTAAATTATTTGCATTAAAATGACTCTGTGCACTAATATCCCAGGTGATTGCTTCCTATCAGAGTGAGTGTAGTGTTTGTATAATGTGTGTCCCAATATGCAAATCATCAAGTGAAAAATATAGGAATAGTTCTGTGCAGTTCCTCAGATTGACTGGCTCTTCTTTCTTCCCAGGAAAGATAGAGTTCAGCGGTTTGGCTGATGCTTTTGAAGGACAAAGTACTTTCTTTTCCTTATGTGTTTTTGGAGCTTAGAGTTTGGAGTCTAACTGTGGAGTAGCGTGCTGAATATCCTTTTTGTCTCTTACTGCACAGTAAAAATGAAATGACTGAAAATATGTTTGTCTGGCACAATATTGATGCCTGGATAATCTATATCAAAGCACCATTCAGAAGAGTATGTCACCTAAATTATACATGCTGGATGAAATTGCTATTCAGACAAACATTTCTAGCTTAACAGATCATTATATTTGCAATTGCCTCATTTTGTCTTCTCTTACCTCATAAGGATACCTCTATAAACTGGTATAATGATCATTAATCATTGCATTTTTCTCAAGTACTGTTGAGTTGTAGCCCTTTATTTGGGCTTAGCAGCAACTAACTGGTCAAACAAATTAAAATGAACTAAGTAGTTAAATTACTGTATTCTGAGAGTGTCACTGAAATAGCGGCTGTACAGTCTCAGCTGTCTTTTTTGAAAGTTAACATGGTGTATCTTGTGTAAGAAGACATATATCTTCAAAATGGTGTCACAGACTGAATATATCTAGGGTGATCTTTTAGTATTATGCTTGGAGGATAACTAAGTAATTCTGTTTTGTTATAAAGTGATATTAAATAGGAGTTGTGCAGATAATGTCCCTCAAGCTACAGTGGTAATGAAGCACCACTTGACTGTAATTTTATTTTTCATACTGAAAGACTTTTTTTATTTGTTTAGAATTTGATAACAGAAAATATTGTACTTCATAAATTGATTGTATTGTTTCAGAAACATCCTTTCGCAGTGCCGAGCGAGGAAGAATTTTTACAGCACTGCCTGATTTCTGTATGGGGCACATAAAAGAGAGCATTTTAGTATTGTGCAGTGGGTTTGGAGCTGTTGTTACACAGAAAAGAGGCTTTTCTGGAAGGCTCAGCTCCCATGTAAACCTTAGCCAGGGTGAGTTCTCCTGCCTCTCTGCTCCTTCTGTGGCATAGAACACGGAGATGGCTGATGTGGGGAGCTCAGCAGGTAATTTTGCACTTTGGTGGAAACACTGCACTGCACTGTACTGTACTTTGGTGAATTAACTCACTGTTAAGTGTCATCTGCAGAAATTGCTGATGCTTCACATGATTTCTAGAGAAAGCTGCTTACCAGAGGGGAGAGGAAGTTCATTGACTTGAGAGAATTTGGCAACAGGAATGAGCTTGGGGTGAAGAAACAAATGTCTCTCTCTTGTCTTTCTATTTACAACTACTATGACACTTGCTAAAATCTTTGAGAAAAGTTTCTATTTCCACATAAAAAATATTCCTGACATGATGAAAAATTTTATTAGGTCTTTAGGTACAGAATAAATCACATAAATACAATATAAATAGTGACTATATATCTCTGTTTTCATCAGAGATGTGCTACTATTCTAAAAGAGAAGTAAAAGACATTTGTGTTTATCCTTGTTCGGGGAACTAGTTCCATATTTCCACTTATTTAAATGCCTCCCAAATCAGGGATATATTTCTCATGCAATCTCAAATAAGGATGACTTTTTGTTTTAACACCATGATGACAAATGTAACCAATGTGGCTACCTTTAACCTCTCAAGACCACATAGAAAAGGCCTAGTAATGTCTGACTATTGTGTTGCCTTTGTAAAGACTATTTGGAGAGTCATCTTCTCTGATCCAGGATGATGGTATAACAGAATACTATAGGATAGAATACTACAATGATTTTTAAAATGCCTCAATGCACAACTTTGCTCTTTGTTGTTTGTTTTATTATCCCATGTTTATTCTGGTTTATTATTCTGTAATTTATCCAGTAGATGATTTCTGAAATGGTCTAATCCCTAGACAGAGAATTGTATAAAAAATATTTTTTCTTTTTTTTTTTTTTCATACTGATAGTTGGATTTCCAGGGATTTTTGGTACAGCTAAACTTAAGAATTTTACCTTTTTTATACCAAATGTTATAGAGACTTCAAAGTATTTCCTGGCAGACTGGTTGCTATTTGCATAACAAGAAACCTCTAGTAAAAGACTCTTGGGGTAATACTAATAATCAGTAGACATTTTAAAAAATATTCCCTGTAGCATTTTATCCAGCTTTGCAGTGTTTACCTCTAAATACAGATGCTTATGCAGGAAGGAGAACTGCTAAATGATTTCTTTTGTGCCAATGTTGTCAAAAAGCATTTCCCAGTTTGACTGAGTCTGTGGGAGTTGAGAGCAGAAGAGAGGCAAAAATTCTTTTCTGCTCTAATACAGAGGTCAGTAGAGCTAAACTATCATTAAATTTGGGGTAGATATTTTAATGAATTCCAGAAATTGGGCAACTGAATAGTAATAATGGGAATAGAGATCTTATTTTCTTTGAATTAGAGTGTTGCTGCTTGTGGCCAAGATGAAAGAGGGAGAGTTGTATTGAGATAAATATTTTGTTAAAAAGAAATATTTCTAAATGAAGGATAATTGTTTCAAGGATATACTGTATAAATTTGTGTTTATAAAATTAATAGTTCCCTTCATTTCAATGTCTGCATTTGGTTTTGCTTTGCAGAAAACCAGTAACAGGTTTGGGAGTGCTAGGGTTGAGAGCATGTCTGTAGCTTGTATTCTGGTTAATTGATTATGCAGCACTATCTTCCATGTATAAATAATAGGAAATCCTATTGGGAGAGGGTAATTGGATCAAGGAAATTTGTGAAAATAATTTGTATTTTGTCCTCATGGAAATGTTCTTTCTCACCAGGTGTCACATTCAGCTGCTCCACAAAGAAACCAAAGTGGAATTATGTTACTGACATCCATGTTGGATATAAACTTTTATCAGTTCAGATCAGCTGAGGATATCAATTTATTGTGGAAACATTGATGAAATAATTTATAGATTTTATGTATAATACTGAAGGTCATACTGTTTGTTTAAATAAGTTCTTTATGAACTATGCCATTTCCCAACAACAGCTTTTAACAGTTTGTGGACTAGTCAGTTGAATAAGTAAAAGGTACAGTAACTCCTTTTTACAGTTACATTACAGTTGTAATGAGAAGTATTGATTTTTCTCTTAATACTAATGTGTTTAATGACCTTTCTAATGACATCTGTCACTACTGTTTCTTCTCAAATTGTACTGGCATTTTCCTTTCAGTAAAGTATTTTAATTCCTTGTTGTGGTGTTAGAATGAGAATTAATATTCTTTTAAAAGTAGTATGAAGGCTTGTAGAAGGCTTTTTCTGTTAAAAAAATTTTTTATAAGCTGTCTGAATTTTGATCTTCAGAAAAACTTTAGAAGTTATCCATTCTTTGGTCTTCAGCAAATAGTTCCTTTAGCGCTACATGTGAATTTAGTTTTTCATTGTCAGTTTTTGCTACTTGATATTAATTAGAGTTTGTGGAATTTGACAGGGAAGGGTTTGTTAAGATAGTTTCTGGCAGTAGGTCTCTCTAGAGTTTTGTTTTCCTTTAACTTTCAACAGTACTATCTGAAGAAAGGATATATCAATTAACTAAAATGTTGATGTACCTATAGCGCAAAAAGGTTTCGTTTTTCTCTGTGGTGACTTTTCTTTCAGAAATTGGATGGAGCTTGCCTTGAAAAACTCTTTGCTTTCTACCACTTCTTTCTATTGTTTTGATGTTCTAAAACTTAGCTATTAGATACCAGCCTACCTTTAGTTAGAGTGATTGTCGCTAAGCAGCAAAGCTCTTGGGTTGCTTGTAGAATAATTAGTAATATGATAAAGGTTAGAGGTGAGAGTCAAAGCAAGTGGTTCCAACACTGCTAAATGGTTTGCTCTCACTTGCAAACACTTAGTTTTGCTCCCTAGTGTAAAGGGACAAGTGATCACAAGTGATTTGCAGGACTTGAGTATTTTCATAAGCTGCTCAATCTTGATCAATTAGCAAAGATTATACACAATATTTTTGATCTACAATACACGTTAGCAACATTGCCTGATTGATCTGGTATAACTGTGGTGCAAAAATGAAATACTCCCCCACTTCAGGGTACTCCAAACAGGCATGCTCTGATGTCATGCTCAGAGCTGCCACCCTGAGAGGCGGGACTTTGGGGGTTACCATAACAACATCAGCCAGTCGTTGTCTGACACTACAACATTATTACAGGAGCTTTGAGGGAGTATTAACCAAAATACAGTCACTATACATTTTAAGAATGTCTTTGCTGTGTCCTGAGACACTGCATCTACAGCATATTTTCTCTGTACGTGTATGATTGAAATGGCCACATTTTTCTGAAACTCTTTGGCATATCTATGTAATATTTTAAAGTAACACACTAGAGTACATGTGGCAAAACCCAATATGTATTAGTGTAAAATTACTCATATTTACTTATTTTTTACATTTTAAATGGATAAGGATAAAGATTCAGAAAAGCTGAGCAGGTACCATGGTGTGCAGAAAAAGTTTCCTCTGAGTAGTCCTTTGCACATAGCATGAAGAGATCAGAATCAGGTTTTCTCTATATATTGTATAGCACATTCTGTAAAAATGCAATCCAGGACCTTGAAATTCTTGTTTTAACAAATAAAATGCACATGTAATGTGAATGAAACTGGGACACTTAATTAGACCAGAGATAGTGTTTCATATAAAATAAGCCAGCTTGCTTTAAAGAGATTCCATAGACCAATCTGAAATAGAAGAAGGAAGCTTGCCAATAGCAGGAGCTAATGCTTCCATACCTTTCATTTTGTACTCTGAAAAGAAAACCTCTTCTTAAGCTCATTCATTTTCCGGAGGGAATGCCGAATGCTGTGGCACATTGTCAGAGCTGCTTTATTGTCACCATTTACAAAGGTCACCTGAATTAATTGACTTCTTACCAAACATATTGTTAAGCTACCCGTCGCCTGACGTTTTTGGAAAGGTGGCAGACTTAAAGCTAGTGGACTATCTGTTGATGGTTGTTTCACAATGTTAGTTTCTCAAAACACAGTAACTCTAAAATTACAAGCAAATAATTGCTTTGCTGCAAAGGAACAAATTCTTTATGATGTTTTCCAGACTGTACAGGAGTGAGGGGGCTGAGGGGAGAAAAAGAGGTGGGAGAAATACTCTATGTACTGAGGTAGTTTTAGTACAGATATAGCGCTCTAAAAAGCAAACAAAAGCATACAGGAAGATGCAGGCTGTATTTTTTCACTTTGAAGCATGCATTAGATAGCTAACCTGTCTTTTTTTATGGTGTAAAGTAATATATCTCTCTTTCACTGATGCATGAATCTCAGATCCATGCTGATGGACTTTACTGAATGTGTTTTTTATCTGAAGGGATACTAAGGTACTCTTATACTGCATGAAAGAAATGACATACACACGCATAAAAACATTAGGCAACAGTAGTGCTAGCATGAAATTTTATGTTGATTAAATTGGCTAAATAGAAAATCACTGATTTTTTTTCTAGCCCCCTGTATTTGCTTCCTCCTCTATGCCCCTGTGTTTGGTTCTCTTTCTCAACAGCAGTGCTGGGCAAAAACTCCAGCTAGACATGTGAAAACAAAGACATGGAAAGCAAAGACAAATAATTCTGAGCCTTTCTATACTACACCAGGCACAGCTTTTGTACTGATGCATCTGAACAGTGTTCTTACGTGTAAATATACTTTAGAGGCACCCTGCTGAGATCCTGTTAATTACCAAAGAAGATTAGAACTCTTCTGCTTAATGTGATCCTTTTTACCTTACGGTCTGTTCCAGCTGCATCAGTAATCAGACATTCACACTGTCCCTCCTGACTGGAAAGGGGATGTTTTCAAGCGAAGTCATTTGCCACAATCCTTAAGATGTAGCCTGGCAGAAATTCAATAACTGTTTGTGATATGCTCATTCAACCTCACTCCTCAGTGGTTTTTAGGTCCTGACATAAACAGCATTTCCCTTAATTCTAGCACTGAAGAGAAGAAAGGAGGCTGTCCTGTGTCTTGTTTTATTTATTTCAAGCTAACAAATGCACTAATCTGATACTACTGCAATTATATTTAGATTCTCTCTGACATAGAAAGCAAATTGCATTTGCATTTCTGTTCAGAAATTAAAATGTGAAAATATGCGAATAAAATAACTTTACAAAAAGAAGAAAGAAGAAAGAGTCCACAAGTTAAGATAAAAGTCAGGGTAAAATTGAAAATAAAGAGAAACTTACCCTATAATAGGAATAGTTTCAGAGCTGGAGCAGTTCTTGCATCTCAGTAATTTGGAATCCTTAGTTCAGGTAGCCACATACTTGTATTAATGCCAGAGTCTGAATAGATGTGCATACATGTATGTATGGGTGTGAATCGCTGTCTAGCGGTCTATATAATACAAAGATGTATCTATTGATATCCTACAAAATGAGAGACACTCTGTGCTGCCAGCTGAGATGCCTTGCCTTTGCCAGAGCGCTGTTGCTGCCTGGCTCTCTGAGGCTCGCAATCCAGTGGAAAGAGAAAGTGTGTGGGGGAAGAGAGATGCTCGCTAGCTGCTCTTATTTCTCCTTGTTTCCGTGGTGGTTAGTGGTGCATCGTTCAGCCGCTCGATTGTCACACTGACATGGTGCTGCCTGTCAGCGGTCATTAATAACTGAGCCCCTTCCCCTCCCCAGAGAGGAGCCGATGCTCCGCCGTGCCCAGATGCCGCGTAATACGCGCGGCTGCGCCAGCCGGGATGGCCGTGGGAAGCTGTCTGAGACGTGACACTGCTGCTTCGGATACGAATACACGAAACCAGCCTGTGCACGCTTCCAGATATCTCTTCCGATTAGTGGGAGCTACAGGGCATGCTTTGTGTTTGTACAGAACAGATTGGGAGGTCCAAATTTCCTCCTCCCCACCCCCCCCGTTTGTTTTTTTTTGTGTTTTTTTTCCCCCTTTTTTTTTTTTTTTTTTTTTTTTAATGGTGTTATCTGTACTCAGAACAACTTATTAGAGATCAC
Organism: Pseudopipra pipra; assembly: GCF_036250125.1. Classification (NCBI taxonomy): domain Eukaryota; kingdom Metazoa; phylum Chordata; class Aves; order Passeriformes; family Pipridae; genus Pseudopipra; species Pseudopipra pipra. The sequence continues at coordinate 48,091,887 of NC_087553.1, read as the reverse complement.
TGAAGTTCTGCAAAGGCTGCCGTAGTTCACAAGACACTCTATGTTGAAACCACTCAGGAAAAACATGCTGTGCTTCACTGCCAGTTTTGGTGCTTTTTTTAAGCGTAAGACAGGAAAAGATTTTACAGACTACACCCTTTCAAAAATTTGTCAAATGTTACATTTTGCTGCCTGTATTTATGAGTAGAAAGTAAGAGCAATAATACATCTTCCTGAGGAATAAAAATTCAGAACAAACTGAGAAAGGAGTTGGTTAAATAAAGTCAGTTACTTTCAGTCTCTGTCCACTTGAGTCTCTCTTTTATGGCCATCCAATTATATAAACAATAGGCTGCACAGATTTGTTCTTCCCTTTCTTCCTTCTTTCTCTCTTTATGCCATGCTCTTTGGTGAAGAATTCATTTTTTCCCCATTTTCTGTGTCCATGAACAAAGAGTATACAAACTATGAAGGTTTTAAAAATTGTAAAATAATTTGTGATTATCATCATCCCTTCTTCCAGATATACAAAACAATAAATGAGATAGATATTGTTAGGAAAATGTTGAGATTTTTTTAATTATAAATACTATTTATATAAATGAAATTACTTTATAATAGAAGATGAACAATAATGAAGAACAAAGAATTGGTTATCAACAGGTCAAAGAAAAGAAAATGTTGAATCTCTTGTGTGAATTCAGTCCCACAGCCCTGACCGAGGCAGGCCACCCTCTAGTGGACTGAAGTGAGATGTGGTTCTCATTTCACACTCATCTACTTTGAAGAAAGGCTTACAGTTCTGTCTATTAATAATAAGAAAAATTTGTGAAGATTAGCAAATGGTGTAAATTAGAGTACTTTTTGCAACAGCAATAGCAACAGAATTCTATTATAATATGGTTGCTATTTTATGAATACTACATTTCATCTCGATTCGCTTTGAGTCTGAGACCTTGGGACTGCATTGTTTTCAGTTTTATTCTGTAAGAAAATTATTTTACTCTTCATGAAAACACTTATTATGGAAAGTGAATTAAATTAATGCCAACTTCCCGAATAAATTTCAGGTTGTTATAACTGGTTAGAGCAAAACCACTCCTATTAGACTCACTGGTATTTACACTGTTTCTGTAATAAAGCAGCATTTTCCTTCTGCCACAAATTTTGAAATACTGCATTTAAACTAAGTACAGTGAACAAAGGTTTAATTTTTTTTAAAGATGTGTGCCATTCATTTTTCACTCATACAACTGAGTTGGACTGCCTGACAATTGAAATAATAGCATTTAAGTGACAGGTGTGTGCAAATATGTGAGCTACTCTAGATGAGGGTAAGTAGCCAAGGGGCCCTTTGATATTCTCCCATTCTCTTTTTATGGGCATTCCATTTTTTTCTAATATGAGTTAAAGATTTATAAGAAAAAATTGGAGCTAACCCACCTTTCAGGTCTTCTTGCCTTAGTTTGGGATAGGGAACCCCTCAAGTCAGAAACATGTCATGTCACCTTTCTGTAGCCTCAGGGCTCACTGGTGAAACCTTGTTTCTCCTTTGCTCCCACAAAACGGGGCCTCTCTTAGTATGTAATGTTCACCACCATGAGCTGCAAATACAACCCACCGTAAACTTCCCAAAGTGAACCTATGATCATTCCCTGCTGCACAACCTAATGTCCCGTGCCGGATGGGATAATGCTCAGGATGTGTTAAGTAAGCACAACCCAAAGCCAGAAAAGTAAGACTTCTTGCCATGCTAGCCCCCACAAGAAAAATGGTAATCCTTCGTGATCTCAGCCATGTCCTACCTATCCCGCCAAAAGGTATTAACCTGTGCTACAGGTGGGATAATGGTTGGAGTAAGAGAAAAGAAAATTTCCAAAATTTTAGGAAAAGTTGAAAATACAAAAATGTTCTGTTAAAGCCAAATAAATATCATTTCTCTTAGCCAGTGGAGAAACAGAAGATCTGGGGGAAGGGGAATAGGTGGGGACTAGCATTGCCCTTACATGAAAGCTTTCTTGGGTTTTGCCCCTAACTGCCTCACGTACTCACTGTCATTCATTCAAAATCTGGCTTTCTAATTAACGTGAGAATCATGCAAAAACATATTCAATGATTTGACATGTGAAATTAAGATTACAGAAGTGCTTCATTTTGGTTGATTGGTATGGACTGTGTAATTAGAGGGATAGATAATTAAGTCAGCTAAAGTATACTTGCATGAAGAAAGTCAGTTCTTATGATAGACTATATACACAATTAAAGTGCCTCCTTGATAGGCATACATTTACATATTAGTTAAAATGTTATTATATGATAATAAAGTTATGTTTCATACAAAAAAGTGAAATAATTGAATTTTGTAATTTAGGTAATGCAAAAGAGTAATTTTTTTTCCAAACTGTCTGCAGGAGAAAAGTATCTATTCTAACCAATACAATTATGATTATTAAAGTTCATTAAACTATTTTCCTGCTGATTTCACTATGGTGCTTGGTGGTTTTAAAATAGCAATGTAATCTATTTTATCAGAATCATATATATATAGCTTAATAGGTTACAGGATATAAAAAAATTCTCTCAGACTGATAGAGAGATGATGAAATTAATGTAGACTAACTCCTGCAATTTATTTAGCATGCATTTTATCTGATTACTGAGTGCACGTGAAATAAACTAATTAATTAGTTGTTTGTAATGGACAATAAACACTGCATACAAACCTTAGTTATTAAAATACAGTGGTTCTGTGTTTGCATTTTTCTCAAAATTTGAAGAGGATTTCAAAACTTTTTGCCTTTTTTCTTTATATAGAAAGGTGGAGCATCCTTGGGCCTTAATATCACAGAATATACTGAGTTGGAAGGGACCCACAAGGATCATTGAGTCCAACTCTTAGCCCTGCACAGGACCATCCCCAAGAGTCACACCATGTGCCTGAGCGTATCATCCAAATGCTTCTTGAACTCTGTCAGGCTTGATGCTGTGACCTGTAGGCTTGTTGTGGTTCAGGGTATTAACTGTGACCATTTCTAGTGTTTTTAGGCTCTGAGACCACAGCTGCATTTAGAATGCAGCAAGTGTAATTAAGGACTGTAATAAATACTATGCAGTTAAAATAAAAAAACTCAACTATTTGATTTAAATTCTTAGATGACACACTTTATGTCAGAAATTGGCAATTAAGAAATTTAAGTGTGTATCCAAACAGATTATTCCCATGTGTAAAAGAAACAACACTTTTTGAGTAGCTTTATCACATATGACTACACGTGTCCTTATCCTGGTTTCTGAGGCACCATGCCTACAAGAAGGAGGGTTCAGTGGTGGCTTTTCTCGCTTTCTTCTTGTATCCCTTAGAGTAAAAAAAGACATGAGCTGGTATTTGTTTGACAGATTAATTCTCACCAGTTCTGCAAAGCACACCCTTAGTGTATCTTCCATGTGGGATGTGAGGAGGTATTCCTTTCTGAGTGAAGGTCCAGGATTGCTCAGATTCAAAGAAATCTGCTTTTTGGTGTCATCAGTTAACTTTTTAATTGATTTATTAATAATAGCCAGTTATCATTGTGTGATTTGCCTGGAAGAGAGAAAAAAGAGCCATCACTTCATGTAACCCCATTCTGCCAGCATTTTCAGTGCAATGTCATCAATCTGACATTGTCATGCACATTTTTAGATATTATGGCCAGACTATTGACATTTTCCTATAAGGGTTATGATTCAATACAGACAAGGAGTAATTTTTATTAATTTGTATCCCTCCAAAATTTAATCATTTTTCAATGATAAGCAAAAGCGATATTTCTAGCCCGTTTTTTGTCTTTTTTGAAGATGAAAGGCTTGTTGCCAACAATGAATTCAAATTTCTACAGTTGTTCTTCATAATGGAGTGTTATGCGCAGATTATTTAACCTGCTACCAAGTTTCTTTTATCAGATCTAAGAGTTAGTGTTGATAAGATAGCATGGTTTCCTAAAGCAGAGTGAAATAAATCTAAGCCATGAATCTGTAAAGAATGTCACATAAGGAACACTTCACATCTACACAAAGCCCCACTTACTTTATTAAAAGCTAGGTAGGTTCTAGGTGCCATATGAGTTAGCAAAATCTGGAACTGCATAGTAAAAAGAGCCTTATAGTACAGGCAAATTCAATCAGCTCTGTGATGGGGTTGATGAAAGCAGTGGTGATGAGCTCATCTTGGTGATCAAGGAGATTTTGCATAGTTCAGCAAATTTGCCTGTTCATTTAGCAACTGTGTTCTATAAAACAGAAAGTACGAGATCCCAGGCAAGAGCTATATTCTCTTTCCTCATTATAGGTCCCAGAGCTATAGTCAGCCTTCCTCAGGAGTGGTTTAAGGTCTGAAAAATCTTAACATGTTTTATATCTACTGAATCCAACACAGAGTGATATCTGAGTTCTTCTAATTTTCATCCTTGACCCTATTTTAATAGGCAATAATCCCCACCATATCAGCATGTGCTGAAGGCTGGAAGTCTTCATATGAGTCACACATAGCAACCACAGCCTCCCTATGTCACGTGGGACTCTTAATGAAGATGCAGTAGTGAAAAACAGCTAGAGAATGTTTATATGGAACTGGATTGGGTAGATGAGATATCTGTAAAGCAATTTTCAATCTCGGTGTATATATTTAATTTAAAAATTCATTTCATCTCAGTAAGTTTATGTCTAGTGGTGACGTCTCAGGTTTTGTAGTGTTTTTGTAGCGAGTAATTAAGTTATGACTTACTGGGATCTTCTCAATAGTAGACCTTTAGGGCTGAGATGCTCTTATTGATTTCTTAAGGATCTGCTCGCTATTCATGGGACCTAGAATGTGCATGGGATATATCTGTTAGTGTCATGGCTCTTTGAGCTAATCTGTAATTAAGGCTGATGAAGGAAACAGTGTCAGTACTGATTTGAATATAAGGCCTAGAATTTTCATCCTGACAGTGATTTGTTGTAATTCTTATGGGTGGTGATGAGTCTTGATCTTCTTGTCCTTATAGAGAGGATTTTTTCAATTTCTTTGCTCATATCTATTTTCCTTTCTATGGAATATTAACTGATGTTTTATGTGAAACAGGTTTATCCTTTTTCTGTTGACATTGTGTGGTGTGGCAAATAGTACATGATCAGTGAGAGGAAATGTCCTTCTCAATTTTTTTAAAATTTAGCCACGTAATTTATCCCTGATAATGTCACACTTGTCACAATATATGGCATATATATATGGCAAGTCTCCATGTGTTTCTCAGGGGCAGAACTTTGGACCTGAATTTCTTTCCTTTTTTGATTAAACTAAACAGACTATTTTTGTTACATTTTATTGTGGTTTAGTATTAAAAGTGGATGGAGTACAATAGCAATTCTAGATTACGTGGTTTTCATAACTATGTGCACAAGAGCTATATTGGCTGTTTAGAAAACTTGAGAGTCACTAAGTTAAATATTAGAACTAAAAACTGCTTTTAGTTACTTTTACTCTGAGGCTAGGAGAAGCATCAGAGTTATTTTCCCATGCCACCAATAGCATGAATTTATCTTGGTGATGACAAGAAGCAGCATGAATAAGTGCAGTGTGTGTTCAGAATATAGTTACCTAATGATAGTTTAAATCAAGTACACTAAACTATTGCACTGTAATGGGTACCAAAATGAAGTTCTTAGTAGTTTAGTTGACAATTTTATTTTTTTCAAGTTGCAGATCTAGAAAATTAATTGAAAGGCCACTGGAACATACAACATCCTTACTGATTAAAGTCCAAACAATGTATTTAAGAATGCAGTAAACATTTTCCCTTTCATCTGTCATTTGACTACCAAAAACCATGGGTGCACGTTACGTATTTATCTTTAAATATAAAGCTATATTTACATCAGTAAGTTTGGGTAAAAAGGATCATGTACATAATGACTTACTGGAGGAGGAGCTGATTCAGAGGCTTTCACATAGTCCCCATTACTAAGGAAACCACTTATTTTGTCTGTGCATGTTTTGAATAGTTGTCTCATTTGAAGTCTGGTGCTCAGACACAGAGGATTGCATTAAAGCACTGAGAAAGAGGCAAGGAAAACAAAAGAGGCATAAACCACTCTAAGGAGTAGAGAGTATTGCATTAAATGCTTATGAAAGTGTACATATCTGTATATATTTGAGAGATTTGTATATATATATATATATATATGTATGCATTTTTATTGTTTTGTTCCTACAAAAACCAACTTGAAAATATTAATAAGTAAAGCAGGGAAAGCAGATGTTGTTTTGTCCTGCATTTTGCATGCCTCTATTGTAAGGACTCTTGAGAAATCTGGTGTACTATTTAGGTAGCAACAAATATGAGTTTTGATTTTCATTCCCTGAAATGAAACAGGGAATATATTGAAGCAGAAAGATGTCCTGATCCACTAGTAATGGCTAAAACAAGGCTGCAGGGATGGCTATGCATTCAACAGTTGATCAGACCTTTGCTTGGAAAGTGAGTCTGTTTTGGCAAAATTCCTTGATGAAGGTTAAGACTTGACTGCAAATACGCACTCGGACATACTTATGTTGTATTTGGGCCACCACATTTACTCCCCACGAATAGCACATAAATTCTGTGCTGACTAAATGCTTATATTAACAATGATATGTATTGATATGCTCAGAAACAAAAGGTTGCCTTGGTACAGCCTGATAAATCTGGTTTGATGGGATATATTTTTAAAGTATAAGCATTTAAATAACTTGGAACTGATTTCAAAGTATTCCTCAAAGATCAGAGTTGATCACAAATAAGCTCAAAGTGGCAGAGAAATGTAGAAATCTTACAAATTACCAGAGTACTGTAGGGAAATTAAGTTTGTGGCCAACAAATGTTGTTATCCAGCATATCCAGTATATGAATTAGTTTATCAGTTTGTTTTTTTGTCAAACAGGATAGAAAGCTGAAGGCAAAGGTGGAAATACCCATTTTTAAGGCCTACAAGGCAATGACTCTGTAGGGTCATGTGACAACAAAAACAGTACTACAGAAAGTTAATTTCCCCTGTGTTTAGTGTGTGTTAATGTCAATTTATTTTTAAATGAATAGACTTAAGTCATCAGACATCTGATATGTCTGATGAATAATTATTGTTGCATACTTCATGAGCCATTTTATGTGGAGGTCAATAAGCTAAGATGATCCCAGCTTGGGGGCAAGAAACTGGAATCCTTTATTGGACTCACAAGTTCATATTTAACGGATTTAGGGTCTACATATTCAACAGGGGGTTTGCATATTCATTCTATTACAACTAGGGGCTTTTACAGGGATGAAGTAAAAGGGGAAAACCCAGGTTAACAAATCTGAGGTTTTAACACATACATCATAGGGGAAACCCCATTTTATCTTGGGGGAATTACAAGGGGAAAAAAGGTATTCGGGTTTACAGAATGCACAGGATCCAGGAAACACAAAGGGAGAGATAAAGCACAATTGGTCTTTTGCACAGGTTTGATGAGATCAGGGTGTGGACTCTTGCTTGGGCAGGACGCTCCACACTGATGATATCTCATTTACTTCTTAAACTGAGGTTCTTTCCCCAGCTTTTGTAGCCTGCGGCTTTTTGCAAAGACCGCTCAAATCTCTCTCTGCATATATTATATTTTGGGATCCAACAATTTTGGGTGACAAAGTTTACTTTTAAAGCTAATATTCCTTAAAGGGATTTATATGTGTGCTTGTGTGCACAATTAATGAACAGCCTGTCCCTATAGATTTTTTCTTTAACTTCTTGACTGCAAAAGCGGGGTGGGGGGGTGGAAATGACAGCTGCGGTAAAGCTGACAAGCTGACGTGTCCTTGCCTTGACTTAGTTGAACAATTTTGGGTGAAGCAAAATAAATGTCTTTAGATTACACAGAGATATCAGAACTCATTTGTCTCAGCTAAGAAATATCAATTTTTGATATTTCAGAATATTTGTATTTGCTCAATACTGTACTGGTTATGTTTGCTCTCTGCTATCTTATTGCAAGAATTCACAACATGCCTTAAGGAACACTAAAATCATTGCTATTCATTATCCTTAAATTTTTGTTTGCAGCAAGAAATAAGATCTTCAGTGTTTTTGGTAATACTGACCATTTCCTTTATGGTGTAACTGGTATGTTTCCAAAAAATGCATTCAGCCTCTAACTCCCATCAGTATTATCATAAAAGAGATGACATCAATATTTTTAATAAAATAACTGAGATAAATACTCTCAGAGAAAGCTAACATCTGTTTTGTTACAAGGGTAAGTTTATCGGGTGAGGAGCAGGACCATTTGATACTGAGAGATAATTAAGAGTTAATAATTTAATTTGCAATTCAAGTTACCAGAGAACAAGAACTAACATTTTGTAATGACTTAAATATTTGGTAATTGAGTAAAATTGTAATATAAAAGGCAGTAGATTACAAAAATAATTGTTTAGTGCCAAGTAAATTTTATGATAATATCATTGTGAGGAGAGGGCAACGGATGGGTTGAATGGGAGAAGGAGGAACCTAGGAATGTCATTCAGAAAGGCTGTTTGAACCTTAATAATAGAAATGGGATTACACTCTAAGCAGTCGACAATGAAAGGTCATTTGGAGCCAGTAAAATGTAATTCTGCTGTAAATTGTGGGCTTATTAGAAATAACTGAAGAGGAGAACATACCTCTATATTAGTAGTTGATCAAGAGATGTGAGCTCACAGCATGGCACAGCTGTGGAAAAAAACAAATATGTCCTAGGATGCTCCAGGGTTGTTGTTCCCAGTTGTTCCAGGAGCAGTAAGGAATTAGTAACACTTTGGACACTTCATTTAAAATAATTAATTCAGTTGTGATTTTGTGCTTGAAAAACATTCTGAACTCTAATTGGAACACATGCAATTAAATACTACTCAGATGACAGCAGAGCCTGCATTACAAAGGGGTTTATAAAACCTTGCCGTGTATAGTGTAGGAGAGTTGGGGAGAAAATAAGATTCTTGCTGATAAATATATCCTGCTGGTACACAGTGAGGTAAAGGTAGCAGAACAATCAAATTTGTATGTGACTATGATTCAGTTTAACTCTGGAAATTAAAAGAGTATTAGGGGTTTTTTTCTTCACGTTTTAGTCATCACATCCTGGAATAAATTTCCAGTTTGGGTAGAAAATCGAAACCAAGAGCAAAACAAAACAACCACAACTCAGATGAAATCAATCACTAGCAAAGAAACCTCTTTAGAGATACTGATTGGTATATTTATAAAAGAGGTGCATTTACAAATAGCTGACTTCATGCCTACAGAAGAAGCTAGACTTAATATTTTAGGAAGACCTTTCCAGTCCTATTTTTGCTTATCAAAGATAAAACCTACATATCAGATTTCTGTATAAATCTAGTCCTCATCTATATGTTCTAAAATCTATTGACCTCTTTTTGATAATCTTGAATATTTGTGACTATTGGAATTTATAACTCCACAACTGGTGGGAATACTCATTTTTCAATGTTAAAACAGCTTTTCTCAATATTTACCCAGGTAAGTACAAATAAAGCAAATACAAGTTTAGTAATTTACATTTACTTGCCATTATAAAATAGTACTTTAACTATCTGTACATGCAAATAATTGAGTGGCACTGCAGAAAGTTCAGAAGAAAAAAGGAAACTAATATCCATATTATAGTCTTTAATTTCCACTTTTCTAGTAAGTTCTAGAAACAGTAATCCCTTTGATAATATTCTCTAAAACAAATTTTCAGGCCTTAGATTTTACCCAAAGTTTTGTTCAGCTACAAGGAAGTTGCAAAAAGCCTTACATGCACAAACACAAAAAAATGCATATAAGCCTCCTTATCTGATATTCAAAATCCTCAAGCCCCAAAATTGCCTAACTTTTTAGTGTGATCTTTCAGCACTTCTAATTTTGCTGACATCTACTTTTTCTTTGAGTAGCTGTAAGAAATAGCTGCAATAAATCTGCTTCTTAGATACATCTGTATTTCTTCCTTGAGCCTTAGGTTGAACTTCTCTTTAGCTAATAGGCCATCGATATGTTCAGCCATCTCCTGAAGTGGCTTTAATAGGCATGTACATTAACTCATTTCATAGTTTCCTACAGAGAGATATTCATCAAGGTAACAAACTTGATGATGGAAGAGTGTATTCTTCTCATTACTGCTAATTCAAATGTTATGCCAAATAGGCTTTCAGGAACCAGAATACAGATAGTTATGGCCTTAATGAAATAGTAATAACATTCAAACTGGAAACCCAAGAAATTAAAATGCATGGGTTGAAGAGGGAGGAATCAAACTGCTGATACATTCTCATATTTTCCTAACTGTACTCTCAGGACACATATTTTTACAATGGCTGCTCTTATGTCAAATGGAGAATATTGAACTAAACATAAAGGAAACTCAATATTGCTATTTAAAAATGTGCCTCAGGAGTAACCTAAATGGTGAATAATTTGCTACGTCAGGGAGGAGCACTAACTTTTGACCAGGAGAGGAGATTCTAGTAATTCCATTAATTCCACTAACCCCTCCTGAGACCATCGTGGTTCTGGGTATGAGTGCAGCTACTTTTGGAGAAAAGCCAAACTCTTCATTGCTGCCTTTAACTGAATATTCCTAACTGAGCAACTATAAATTACCTTAGGCTTTGAATCTCACTTTCCACAGATTCATCTTCCCTGTGCCCAGTCTTTTTCCTCCTCACATGATTGTGCAAAGAACATGAAATTGCTTTCTCCCACCTTGTCCCTAATTTTTACAAAAAGCAGTTCACCTTTTCTCTGAAGTCGTCCCCGCCGACTTCTCAGGTCTTTGTCCTTGCTAACTTCTGGCCAGAGGGATAGCGATTGCAGTCCTCTGCTTCCTCATTCAGAGTGTTTTATGCATCACACACTTTCAAGGATGTCAGTGGTAGGCCTGGCACTTGCTGCTTGTGTGTAATCTCTCCCTTCCTTTGGGTGTGGCAGAAAGACTCCTGTAATCTTGGTTTAAGGACTACTCTGAAGTGGTCTGCTTTAGGAGGGCTCAACACACGGCCAGTCTGACCCTAGGACATTGCTGCCTGCGTAAGAACTGCTTAATAGGCTCTGCTTCTGTGTTCCTTCTTTCTGATACAGAATGAGCATGGGGCAGGCAGGAGAAACACTTATGGAAAGGATAAGTGCTGCCTGAGCAACAGCTGCCCCTCACTGCAATGCTCCTAGAATCAGCTGCTGCAATCCCACTTCCTAGTTTACATCATGGAAAGGTAAAATCATGGGTGCAGTCCATTTTTCTTCTTTTAGGTGTAAAACAGTTGAAGCATATATATATATGCATGAAGGTATATATTTCATGGGTAAATGGTTTGAAAGCTTGTAAGGCAAAAAAATTGAAAGGTCAATATTCTGGCTTGGGTGAACTGATGAGGGAACCTTTTACTTGGCATATGCCAGTATGATCTTTTTTTTGCCCATTATAAGCACAACTGCACTTCAAGGGTTCTAGGGTGCTGATTGTCCCAAATATCCAGTATGTAGGGAAGTCTATACTGCTCTGCCTTGAATAAATTTTGGTTCTATAAAGCTTGAAGATCTATGTTCAGAATTCGCTAAAACCCATTTAAATATTTATTTATAAATTGCTCTGACATCTTCAGTATATTTATGGTCAACACCTATTTCTGCGCTTCATATAAATGTCCTGCAGCTTGCTTTTTTTTTTTTTAAACTGAGTCTAAATTTTATGATCTTGGCTAAGGAGAAGTACAGTATGAATTATTATCCTTTTTCTTTAGTTTTTATGGTTCTTCTCTGTCAGCCTAACTGGCAAATGCATTTTAAAGCAAATCAAATAACAACAAATTAAGCTTTTTTTTTCCCCTTTTCTTAACTAAAAAGTTAAGATATGCCAATTAACTGGCTTCAACACCATCAATAGGCAGGGTACAAAAAGATCCAGAATTTAAAACCAAACGTCCCAACGCATAAGCTGTCTCTTGCACAGGTTTGTTACTGTGAATTACTAGCTTTACCTGTACTAGTTTGAGCATAAATGTGTCACAGTCTTTAAATAGTATGATTAATCAACCCTTTCAGAAGGTTTAGTATTAAAGAGCTCTATAGTACATGACAAATCTTTTTGCTCTGAGAATCATACTTCTATTATTTTACCTATGTGTAGATCCTGTGAATATTAAAATTTTCATAGGCTTTTAAAATGGTTTAAAGAAAAAGAGAAACTGCTTTTAAACAATGCAAGGCTATAGGTCTTTATTTTTGAAAGCATTCAATAAGCTCTATAAACACATACCTCACCTTTAATACCATGTAATTCCGTATTTCAGTAGTTCAGTGGGATAATGCACTGACTCTCTAAAGAGCTTGTGGAAATGAAGCATTTAACATCAGCATCATGGGGCTTATTTGGTAGCTCATTTGCAGGAATTTATTGATAACATCTCAAGGAATCATGGAATCATTCTCATTTTTGTTGACAAATCATTCCAAAACATACTTGGAGAGAATAAGATAGATGTGGTAATAAAATGTTTTACATTATGGGGTTCAGAACTAAAGTTTTATAAAGAGAAATTTACTTCTGATTTTCTTGAAGCCATGAAAAATGTGAGATAGTGTCTGTCATGGTAGCTATTACAGCATATGCTATGGTAACTTTTCCAAGGCCTATTGTAAACTCTGTTTATATGCTTGGAAATCAAATTACCCGTAAGCTAAAAAAAAAAAAAGCAAGAGCGAGGTACATATTTGACTGAGGAGCATATGTAAGTGAAAACCTGGGCAAAGTGTTGGTTTTTTGAAGAAAGTTTGTGAATTACTGATTTCAGTGTGATCAGAATTTCACCTCTAGGTTTAAGAAATATTAGTACAAAGGTATTTTAGAAAGAGGAATAAAAGAACAAGTAATTTTTGAGATATGCAGCTCATTAACATTTAATTTTCTGTATATATTCCTGGATGACGTTTGCTGCAATGCTATTTTTGTCCTGCTTTTTGTATGTGTCCATCCATGCATGTGTGGATATGCGTTTCTAGTGAATTTTGTTTTAGATAACACAAGTGAATGATGAAATGATGAAACACAAGCAGATGAAATGATCCCAGTACTTAACCAGAGTTTTAAATTAACAAAAGCTCTGAAAATATTTTAAATTGCAGTGGAAGAACAGCAACATTTTCATTAGTAAAACTTCCCTTGATTGTTATTTGCATGATTATCTGCAACAGCAATAATAAGGCACATGCCATTAAAACAGAAATAAAAATATATCTTTTCATAAAGATCTAAGGTGGCTCAGGGAGAGATAAATTTGTGAAGTCTTACTCCTGGAATCCATTTCACAGATGCACAACAGTACTGGTACTGTTGTGAATATGTTCTTCTAATACTTCTTTTAAAAATAGAAGTTAATGTAACTGCTCCTTCTGATTTATCTGTTTATCAGTTTTGAAGTAGTGCTGATTTTGAGTGGAGTCTGTAAAGTGTACAGATTTTCAAGAAAACATCGATTACTCTTTTTAATAATTTTTCTATATTGCCAACAGGTTAATTGCGTCAGAACCTGTTTTCCGTTCTCAAGTTGTGTAATAGCTGTGGGACGTTTTCTCAGCTGCTACCTTGGAGATGGAGTTCATTTCACAAATCCACTCTACTGCCTTAAGTCCTCATTAAACTTTCATGATTTTTTAAAGCAGAAGTTTGTCTTTATACAAGTAAATTATTAAGTCATAAATATTTGGAAAATACACCTTATTTATTGATATATTCCTGTATCAGCAAGTATGCCTGCACACTAATATGATAAGATGGCAAATGTATATTTCAGTGCTGCAGGGTGGTGTCCCAGTATATTTCTTTTTTTCTTTTGACCTTCTTCTGAAGCAAAGGCATAATTTTCCCTGAACTGTTCTAACTGGTCCACCAATCAATCGGTATTATCATAAGCTCACATTGTGGAATCTGGATGAACAAATGATTTAAATCTTCCCAAGTTCTAAATATCTTTCAAGCATTTAAATTGGCATATTGTTTCTAAGGCTGAGTAGCAATGACTTATGGTTTATAGGCAGCAACTCAAATTTGTTACTTAGTTGTTCATTATTAGTACTACTAATTCTTATTTTGTATTACAATCTATTGAAAAAACAGCTGAAAAGGAGAAGAGATGCAAAAGAAAAGAGCTGCATGGTTCTGCCTTCATGCCTCTCTCCTTGGCGAGTGTTCCCATCGGGCAGCATTCAAGCATGCAGGCACTCAGAGTGTCTCAGGCTGTTGTTGGCTCTGAGGTGGGTGGAAGCAGTTCACAAGGGGACTAAGCAATACCCAGACTAAGAGTGCATGGCTGGGAGCAGGAAAGATAAACAGTTATAGCAAGGAAAGGGATAAGGTGGAAAAGTTCTGGTCCTCTGGGAGCAGCAAGCTCTTACCAGTCTGGTACTGGGCTGTAAAACAACCTTTGCAGATTAATTTGCTGGTTGCAGTTTTTCCAACCTTCTGCCATCAGCAGCTGCATTTCCCAACCCCTCCATGGGCTCTCCTCTGACACTTTGCTTGTCCCTGTCTGTATACTGATAGCTGATCAGTGGCAACAGGTGAATAGAGATCTATGTTCTTAGCATGCTGAAGCAGTGCAGTGAGTTATAGATCCGACAAATGCTGGAGCCAGGAAAAGATTTTGATAACAGCAAAGAGAAGATTATGGCAATCAGCTGTTAGACAGGCTGAAGTTAGACTAGTGGAGTACTACATGATAATGCCTCAGGGGCAGGCTGATGTGTCTGTGGATTACATCACTATTGAAAGAAGCACATCCTCCTTTCTGGACTTGATTTCACTCTAATATTGACTGTTGGCAGAAGAACTTGAAAGGGGAGCCAATATGGAACCACGTTTTTCCCACTCTTCAGCTACTGCTGAAAAAAATTTGTATTGAACTGTGACCTAACTTGGAAGCAATAGGAAATATTTCTCTGAGTACAAAAATAAGGCTGGGCAACTGGCTGATGGAAAAAGATGTGAAAGTCAGATAGAAAACTCAGAGAAGCAAGGGTGAGTGAAACAAAAATGTGTAGTACAAAGTCTAATTAGGAACTAATATGATTTTTCAGTTATAAGCTGGGAGTTGTAATTGAAAGTGTCAGAGGAAGAGAGAGATCTGGCTTTATTAGTCTCACAGTGACTAAAGCCATAAATGTGACATGGCAATGAAAAAAGACAAGTGTAAAGACATATCAGGATGTATTACAGCATTTTTAGAAGTGGAAAGAAAATATTAAAGGCAATGTACATGGTACTGATGGGATTTCATCTGAAATTCTGTTTGTAGTTTTGGTCACTTGTGATCGAAACAAGAATTCCAAAAGTAAGAAGTTCAAGATGGGTAGCTAAAGCTGAGAAAATGGAGACTGTCTTATACAGATATTATTAAAAATTCTCGTTAATTATCCTTTCAGAATAAAGAAAGCCACTGACAGAGTAAGAATGTTTAAGTTGTAGAACAATGTTAGCAGAAGAACAAATGATGGTTTATTTGGCAGAAATGAGAGACAGTAACTATCTGAGAGTGAGATTCTAGATTAGAAGTAAATGTGCTGGCTTGGTTCTTTGTCCTAGTCTATGAAACAACTTGATCTTTTTGTCACATGGAATATATAAAATACATAATTCTAAAAGCTGGAAACTAGACAGAAATAGAAAGGATCTTTTTCTAAATTAAAGATTTTTAATCTTTCCCCTACCCTGTACTAGAAATGCTAGAGGGTAAAGTGGAGGAACTGTGAACATGCCACCTTCATAGAGAAAAGAAATTAGAAATAACCTACTAATTATTATCCCTGGACACAAAGGACAGATTTTCTGAGTGAAAGTTGTATATTGCAATAATTCCTCTCTTAAGCCTTCAAAGCACAAAAAGTCGGGTTATATGATAATATCTATAATGAGATGTAGGACTGTAAACAAATAAAAAGATTCAATTTGTTCAATTGTTCGTAGCATCTATATAACTGATAAGATTAACAATTTACCTGTTTTCTTTCAATAATTAATAAAACTAAATAATAAATTACAGTGAAAAAATAGATGGAAATGCTTGTTCCTTTCAATATCTTCTGCTTTTTTGATTTGATTACACCTCTACACACAAAAATAAATCTTTTCTATAAATATTTTTCTATTAATATTTTTTGCATTGGTGATAGAGGTGTTGGCATTTTTCTTTTAGAAGAAAGATGACATGGTAGTGTCCACTAAACAGCTTCCTCCCTTAGATAGGTATATGGACTGTTGTTTTCTGAAAAGTGACCATCTTAAAGAATATATATATGAAATGCATAAATTCCTCTAGAATTTTCTACATTTCAGACTTTCAACCAAACCATCTATACTGTGAGGTTTTATTTATAATAAAAATATGCTTCTCACATTCATTTTTGTAAATATACACTAATGTCAATAAGCCTTATTGCATTTTTATCAGTCCAGCTTTGCAGAGAAGTTTGTATCAAGTATGTTCCTAATCAACTTCAGGTATGACTACCAATGCCTATGAAAAATGTGAATTTCCATAGTTGCGAAGCACATCCTGTTCTTGTTTCTGTTAAATGGTAGAGAAGTTGAATGCATCAGTTCTCTAAGCACTCTGTATTTGAACAGTTTTGGGCATAATGCATGTTTTTGTCTAACCCCACAAGGCCCTTTGGCTCAATTCAAGAAGATATTCCTCTCCTAGGAGAGACCTTTAGCACCATGTTTAAATGCTTTGCTGAAGCATGTCCAGTTAGAGTAGATTGCTAACATTGCGTGTCACGAACAATAGTCTACTCTTACATTTGTCTACCTTCTCTGCAGCTCAAGGGTTTGCTTCATGCAGGTACTGCTACAAATCTAGCATGCAGTTAATAGTCTTTTACAAAGTAGCTCCTTTAACTCATAGCCCTTCATCCTTTCTTTCTTTAGTTCAGGGGCCCCAGATCTCAGCCTGGACCTCTCTGGTTAGAGAGTAATACTCACCTAGGTAGTAATTTAAAATATCTTTATAAGTGTGTAGGTATAATGGGGTTGGGTGACCAATGTGGTTTAAATTATTTTCCCCTTGCTAATTAAATGTATTTAATTTGTAAAATTAATATTTTATTTTATTAAAGCTGTCTTTCTTTATTTAAAATTTATTTGGCCACACAGTGAGGTTACTTTATGATGAGCATTAATTTCTGTTAACTATTCAAAACCTCTGAGCTAATTGCTTAATTAAACATCAATGCTGGCCAATATCGAGTCTCTGGAGGTTAGATGGAGAGGTGGGTCCATTTCAGAGCAAGCTCTGGCTTTCAGTTCCATAGTGGGGATGAAAGATAATAGTGACTATAAAGTTTGTATACAGTATAATAAAACCTTTGTATGCATTTTAAGGGTTTGTTTATAAGCACGGAAGTGCAAATATAACTCTCCGTGGACAGAGACATGAGGCTTGGTCTTGGGAAAAGTCTAACCTGAATAATAGATGTGTTGTGTTAATCCTTTGTTGTGTAGGTGTTGTCAGTATTTAGCCTGTCACTACTGATTGTTAATGAGATTTTGGTTCATTAGATAAAAAAGCTAAAACTATGTTATGTCACAATTTCAGATTGTTTGTTAATAACATTTATTTTTAATTCTCTTTCTCACTTGTGAACATTCTCGTTTGTTTCTCTTAAAAAGATTATTATACTGCAATAGGTGAAAAAGTGAGTGTTCACAGTGATTTTCTTACCTTTTAAATTTTCTATGTGTTGTCAGGAATGCTGTATGATGTGTAAGTGGCATTTAGGTTTAACTGTAATATTCTCATTAATATTAAATAAGGAATAAAGGTAATTATATTGATTTCAACACAATCTAATAGGACAAGTGGGTTCAGTCTCTTAGTGATGGACTTTCTACATGGTCTTTGCCCTTTTCCTTCTGTGTCCTCCACTGTTACAACACTGTGGATATAAGCTTATTGACTGTGACATGCCAGAAATCATAGCAGTAGCAATAAAATAATTCAATTTTTTTCATTATTTTCTAGCATAAGATCTTATAATTTTACTAATTTTTGCCCTTCTTGTATTAGTATTATTCTTCAGATTAAGAGCTTTTTATTCTCAGTCTCCTGAAAGGCCCTTTTGGCCATCATATCAACCCATTTACTTTTTTCCATAAATTCGCATGGCACTTTGAATATGATACATATCTGTAAAGTGTTCTGCTAGTACTGATCATCCCTATCACAAACAGTAAAACCCCAGTGAGTTGGCTCATTGTTGAGCATTACACTGTAAATTGCTTTTATGTGTTTATGTCATAATAAACGCAGCTGTGTCCACTCACAGCTCCTTGCGCACCCTCAGCCTTCTCACTGGTGGGGTGAGAGGCAGAAAAGTCACTGACTCTATGTAAGCTCTGCTCAGCAATATCTAAAACACCCCTGTGGTATTGACACTATTTCCAGTACAAATCCAAAACACAGACCCATATCAGCAGCTGTAAAGGGAGTTAACTCTATCCCAGCCGAAACAAGCACAGTACATGAGAAAATAATATTTTAATAGAAGGAAAAGCTCTCTGCTTGTGTCATAATAGCTACTTATTTTATTGCAAATGAAGTTTGATATAGCTTCAGGAATGCTGACCTATATGTCTTTGCCCAGTGGTGTGAGAAAGGGGTCTCAAATGAATACTGAATTTTTTGTAGAATGTCTGCACAACTTCCACATGTAAAATTTTATAGTGGTGTTTTTATTAGTTGTCTTTCCTTTGGAAGTAAAACTACTGGAAATTGCCTGTGACTGGGGTGACATAATGAATTACAAAGGACATGAATTTAATCCTTTGTAGAGACAGCTGTGTCTGGTATTTAATACGGTTTTGAAGAGAAAGAAAGGAAGGCTAATTAATGTGTTTATGTAAATTCTACAAATGACAGGGTTTAGCCACAGTCAGTTCTTCTTTACCATGGAAGCAAATGATGGTTGTCCTGTCCATGTCTGTTGCAGTGATTTAGGGCCTACTCAAATCACATAATTAAAAAACTGTGGATGCTGTGGTTGCTAAAGACAAAAGTAATTAAACAAGAGACTGATGAGAAGAAGCTTCTGACAAAACAATTTTAGACCTAATGAAGAAAGAAAGGTTTCAGTTCAGATGATGCTAAGTAATTGAATTTCAAAACACATTGCTACATTGTCATGACTATAAAACAATAAATTTTGTTCTGTGGTAACTGAGCAAAATTCTTAAGGTTGATAACAGTGATAAATACAGGTGTGCCACTGAGAAGCATCCTTTGCTTTATAGATGCCTTGAAAAGGTTTGTCTGCTTCTTCAATGTTCTTATCCTACTATTTTGATTTCATATTTCTAGCAGTGGTAGTAACACAGGCTGAGCCACTGGGAATAAGAACTCAGCCACCATCTGCATTATTGCTACCATGCACAACAGACTTAGAGCATTGGTCAAATGTCCTTATACACACTGACATGCTAGCTATTGTTCATGTCTTAAGCAATTTGTACCTTTAAGTTTTTAACCTGTAACATAGAAATTATATTTTCTTCCAGTTTGCCTTACAAATTGCTTTCTAAGGTGCCTATAATTTTAAGCATTCCTAATTATATAATTCCTGGTATAACTTTTATTAAAATCAGTGCTAAATGCTTTGTCATAAAGATTTATATAGAGAAAGAAAAATATGAAATCCAAACAATTTAGTTCCAAGGTTCACCTTGGAATGGAAAAAACAGGCCATAGAAACTCTGCAGAAGCCAATCAAATGCACAAAAAGTTTTGCAATGGCATTAAGAGAAATAGCATTATAGATTTCTTAAGACAGAATATTTATGCCACGGAAAATACTTGTATAAAAGATTAGAGAGATAGAAAATAATGTTTAACACAGATAGTTTGAGAAAATTATGATAAAATTCAAACCAGTTTTACATTGTTTTTTTTACAGTTTTATAATGCCTGAAATTCATTACAAGGCAGCTGTTAGTTTATTTTGCTATATGAAAATACCAAAGTGAGATCAATAACTCTTTGTGTCTCTTACAATAGAGGTAGAGGTCACTACATCTTATTTTGTTCCTAGATATACCTCCACTTAAGAAATCTTTCTAAGAATGGTCTCACTACTTATGTTTAATTGCGGCATATCTTTCATCTCAAGGCAGCATTTCTGAATTTATTTAGTTATTTGATCTCTTTGTTGATACTCCAGACTAAATATCTTATTTTTACTGTCTTATCCTGTTTTACATTCCAAAATGCTTCAAAACAGATACAATAATTAGTATTGCTCAAGACAAGAACTAGCTCTTCTGCCTGAGCGTGGTATGATTTTTTCCTTTACAATAGGTAATTGAAAAACATTGCTGTTAGAGTGGGGAACTTCTAACTTAAAGATGTTTTACTGTAGCCCAGTGAAGCTATCCATTGTATGATGTTAAATATGCATTTGGAATTACTTTGTGTCGCTAAACGAAGGAGTTCTGCTGTTGAGTTTTGCATGTGACAATGGCATGGCAGTTGCAATGCATTACTTTGTCTGGCCAGAGGGGTTAGTGACCTTGGGACAGCCTTGGCTGTGGGGCACTTTGGTTGCCAGTTGAAATTAGACTGAAGAAAGAAACAAATACAAAAACTTGCAATGAGATGAAATTTTCTTTTGCAGAGTGTTGCATTTTTATGAAGTGAAAAATCAATATGTAGAGGAACGTTAATTTTATTGCACGCTAAAACTTTAATGGAGAGTTGGCTCAATGCAGTCTTTGCTGGAATAAAGACAGTTGGGATGAGTCTGCTCTAGTCCTCAGAGCTACTTCTTTCCCAGGTGTGCCATATTTCGGTTTTGCCTATTACTGCAAATTGCCACTTCATTGATTCTCGCTGATACTAAAGACCCATAGATGACATCTCATTTCACTCTAAAATTGAAATGTCTTTAGATCACGTTACATCAGAAGCTGTAAAGATAAGTTTTGGATATTGTGGCATTATAAAGTAGAATTTAAGTGTTTTAAACCTCCATAGATAATAATGTAATTATTCACTTTCCTTATTGCTTGAAATCCAGAAATCTTTAACTAGACATAAGATCAGTCATGTAGTTCATCAATGTATAGTTAATAACTGTCATATTTGAGTAAACCACGTTTTTTTCTGTCTGCTAAAGGCTGTGTTGTTTGAACTTGGCTTTGTAGGAGATAATTTGCAATTTATCTACTATCAGACTACTACTATCTGTTCAGGTACAGGTACAGACTCTGTTCCACAGGTAGTTGTTGTTATGCATTTTTTATTCCCATGTGCTATGAGAGATCTCCAGAATTCTGCACAGGATTAGGAATGTTTCAGATACTGTTAGCAGGCTTGAGCTATTAAACAGAACTATAAAATGGCAATTGTAAGAGTTTGGTTGACAAACAAGGTTGATAAAGTATTTTAAGAAAAGAAAAAATATCCTAATTTTATCTAATGTATTCAACAACAGTATATGCTTTTTGAAGAGGAAAAAACAGTAGTTAAATTATTAGATATTTCTAAGAACTCTCATCTACTTATTTTGTAAGAATTCATGTAATCTGGATTTGGCTAAGATAAGTAGTAAGAATGTATAGAAACTGCATAAAAAGTCAGATGTCACTTTGTATGTGTATATGAGAAATGTGGATCTTGATTTCTATGTTTGTATGTGTAGTAAGTCTGTATTTATTCTTTAAATTAACATGTGTATAATTGCTGATACATAACAGGAACTAAGTCATCAACTTTTTAATGATTTAGAATTAATTGCTGTGATTGTTATAATTTTGTTTAATGAACCATAGAAAACAAGACTACCTGACTCCTGAGTTGATTCTAATATAGCTACCTCTCATCAACGAAGAATCAGCTTTATCTAAATTATATCTGACTGTTTTTTGCCTAACCCAGATTGGATAGCTTCCACTTACTGAGTGGTTTAAGCTACACCAAATTTCCTGAATTAACTTCTATGATAGCACAGAGGGCAGTAGCAAAGTCTAATTTCATTAAGTTGTGGAATATTTTTTTTTTAACTATGCTATCTTTTTTAAAAAAAACTATGCTATTGACATTTAGGAGTGAGATTGCACTTGTTCCATAATGAGACTAAAATAAAAAAGAAAATGTTGTCTTTTTTGGCAAAATCTGTTATTATTCCAGGCTACTATTTAATGGAGATAGTTTATAATTTAATATTTTGTAGATGCTACATTGTTATGTAGATCTATTAGGCATGAATTTTCACTGTTGTGTGGTAGAAATCAAGACATTCCATATCAGACTATAGATTCAATGCAATCCAAACATATATAAATCAATAACCCAAAATGTTGTTGAGGATGATTCTACGATGAAAGACGATGGAAATTTTGTTTTTTATATTATACATATATATGTTTTTCTGTGTGTGTTTATATATTGCATATATATAGTTCAAAATATGTGTTCAAATTATACGTATGTTCAAATTATAGGATTTTTTTTTAAATAAATGTTTATATGGAAGCTAAGAGATTAGGAGAGGTTTGAGGAAATGACCTGTGTAATATTTTGTAAAAATCAAAGACAGGAAGGAATATATAGTGTGTTCCTGTATAGGATATTTTATGGTAAAATTAAAAGACAGAAAATGTGAGTGGAATCTCAGAAAAATCTTCTTCAGAAACATCTATTAAATGGAAATTAGATCTCAAGAGGAATGATAAAAGTCCTGTTGTTTAGCACACTAAATATTTCACCTGTAAAATACTAGAAAATGTACCATGGAGAACCATCTTGTTCTAGTGCATAGGCAGAATAGGTGGCCTACTAGGCAATTTTTATCTGTTATACATATGATTCTATTTTTTCTGTTCACATTTTAAGCACCTCTTTTCAAAAATGCCTGTTCCATAGACACTATTCTAAAAAGGTATAGTGGGGAAAAGAAGGACTCTAGAAAAAAAACAGCATTCATTTCATGTGCATTAACCAAATATGCACCCAGTATACTAGTACTTTCCCAACAATGAAAACACTGTTGCCTTCCTACACAGAGGCAGAGATTATACCAATGTGGAAAAGGAAAAAAACTATTTATGTACAGAATACATTACTTGCCTTAAAAGGAGTTAGATCCTTAGTAAGAATTTTCATGTAGCTTTTATACAGCTATTTTAATATGAGCTAATGGAAGTCACCAGGATTGCATATGAAAAAAAAGACACTAAGGGGATTGTATAAAGAATATCTTGTTTAAAGTTATGATTCAGTAAGAGATTAAACCAATCTATCTACCCTTAAGCATACAACAATTTTAATTCACTTCAGTAAGTGAATTGTTGGGTAACTTGTTGGGTACATTGGGGCCCACTAGCTATTGTTGAGATCAAGTAAGATCTTTGTCTAAAAGCATAATACAGTACTGGTACCTTCTGTATATTTGGGAAACACAAATGTGTTTACAGCAGGCATCTCTTGCTTTTCTGAAGGCTGTCTTCATAGTTATTTGCAGCAGGAGTAGTATTCCTCTTTGTTGCATTTATCCTGAAAAAATAAATTCAACCTTTGCCTCTTGGTTTTCTTTTTAGATCTTAAGTGCCCAGCTGTGCTATCTGGTACATTATAAGTGAGAGGGAAAAATAAAGCTTGAAGTCAGAGTTTAGCTAGTTTGAAAAAAAAGTATAGTCCACTTATGTTTGCCACATAATTTGATTGAGCCATTTGATTAAATAATTCAATCTCTGTAGCGAATGGTTTCATGATATATTTTAGAATGGCTGGTCAGTGAGAACTGCCTTAGAAAATGGAGGAAGAATCATATTGGGAAATTTTAGCTGTCTTTTGCTCCTAATAGAATTCCATATGAGTCACTCGGTTAGATTCAACTTCTGAACTTCAGAGGGTATTTCTCTAAGCTAGTCAACAGTGCTACTTCTGTGTCTACTGCAGAGTTTTATCTGGAAATAACACTTACTAAAATTAATTTCATTTGGTAGATGGTCCACCTTAATTCAGCAATAATAACTAATCAATTCTTCCTTGGTAAATCACAAAGGCACTGTTAAAACTGGATCTAAGTTTAAGAATTTACCTGCTTTTTTTAAAATTTGTTTTGTTTTGCTCACTAACTACAGTTGAATTAAAGTAAGCAGTAATTAATAGTAGACTAGGAACTAAAAATAAAAAGGTTACCACCTTTCTTCTTCTGCACATATAGAATGGCAGAGAAGATTATTATATTCTTTTCTGTTGAGTATCTTGTTCTGTCATTGATGAGTTGCTTTTGTTTTTCATTGGGCTTATGTTACTCTTAAGCGTAAGTGGTTTAAAAAGTGAATAACACATCTGAGCCCTCAAATGTTAAAAATGGAAATGTAGCTATCCTGATTCAAATATTTATATGACTAACAGCAATTCCATATTAGTACACATGATTATTCATACCAGTGCTGCCTTTGGATTGTTCCTTAGGCTTAAAGGGGTAATAGGGGGAACTTTACTGGTAGTTGCATGTGTTTTCCTATAGCCAAGTGAACTGACTTAGAGAATTCCAGAGCATAAATGAAGACTAAGTTCTGAGCATACATAGCTAAGTGATCTTGAGATCAAAAAATTAGAATGTAATGCTTTTGATTTTTTAAAGTTAGTGGATGCATTCTATTAAAAATATAATTTAAAAATATAAAAAGTTCTTTCTGCTATTTGGGTTTTTTTGAAAGAGTAGTTATTTCTACATACAAATTAAAACTGGACTAGAATAGAATTTTTACTTAAAAACCTACAGTGAAAACATTGGAAAAGTATTATAACACAGTGAAATAGTTGCTCATCACATGATAAAAAGATTAAAGAGTCTTTAGGGTGACATTAAAATATACATGGACTATTTTAACTGAAGACATATAAGTACCACTACAGACACATGGAGAGAAGTGGCAAACAGGAATTCTTATTTCAAAGTTTGGTACTATGTTTGGCGATAAAAGATTTCAGACCAAGAGTATGCTATTATGATCCAGGCTAGCCACAGTAATCTTGAAGTGTAGATGGTGTTTATATATGGAATATAATCAAAATTGCTTATAATACAGATACTTCTTTCCTTGAGGGAAAAACACTGACTGTGTGTAGTTCTTTGTGGCTTAAAGGAAGAGTTGTGAAGATCACAGAATCAACTAGGTTGGAAAAGACCTCTGAGATCATTCAGTCCAAGCTATGACCTAACAGCACCTTGTCAACTAGACCATGGCACTAAGTGCCACGTCCAGTTTTTTCTCAAACACCTCCCTGGGCAACCCATTCCAATGCCTAATCATCTTTCTGTGTAGAACTTCCTCTTAATGTCCAACCTAAACCTCCCCTGGCACAGCTTATGTCCTCTTGTCCTATTGCTGGTTGCTTGAGAGAAGAACCGACCCCCCGGCTACAAACTCCTTTCAGGCAGTTGTAGAGAGTGATGAGGTCTCCTCTGAGCCTCCTCTTCTCCAGGCTAAAGAGCACCAGCTCCCTCAGCCTCTCCTCATAGGACTTGTGCTTCAGACCCTCACCAGCCTCATTGTCCTTCTTTGGACATGCTTCAGCACCTCAGTGTCTTTCTTGCAGTGAGGGGCCCAGAACTGGACACAGTACTCCAAGTGTGGCCTCACCAGCACAGAGTACAGGGGAAGAATCACTTCCCTGGTCCTGCTGGCCACACTGTTCCTGATCCAGGCCAGGATGCCATTGGCCTTCTTGGCCACCTGGGCACACTGCTGGCTCATGTTCAGCTTTCTGTCAATCCAAACTCTCAGGTCCCTTTCTGCCTGGCTGCTCTCCAGCCACTCTGTCCCCAGCCTGTAGCACTGCAGGGGGTTGTTGTGACCAAAGCACAGGACCCAGTGCTTGGCCTTGTTGAACCTCATCCTGTTTGATTCAGCCCATCTCTCCAGCTTGTCCTGGTCCCTCTGTAGACCCCTCCTGCCTTCCAGCAAATCAACACTCCCCCCCAACTTGGTGTCATCTGCAAATTTGCTAATAGTAGACTCGATCCTCTCATCCTCATCATCATAAAGGTATTAAACAGGACTTGGCCCAACCCTAATCCGTGGGGAACACCATTAGTGAATGGCCATCAACTGGATGCAGCATCATTCACCACCACTCTCTGAGCCCTCCATCCAGTCAGTTCTCAACCCAGTGAAGAGCATACCCCTCCAAGCCGTGGGCTGCCAGCTTTTCCAGGAGTGTGCTATAAGATTTATAAATATTATGGGACTTAATAAGTAATATATTACTTAGTAATATATCTACTAACTCTTGTGTTCTTAGTGTTTTTCTTCTCTCACCTGGATAGTAACTGACTGCTGTAGTCCTGAAATATTCTGTCTCAACTGCAAAATAAATGTATTCCTTGTTCTGTTAGTTGTAAGTGCTTATGGTAACAGCAAAATGTATTTAACCTCATTCCTACAATCTGCTATTCTTCCGGTAGACAAATCTGTCCCTTAGTCAGTGCTGGTTTGGCACTGAGGTGAGGTGTGAATGAGTCTGTGAGTAAAGATGAGGTTACTTGGATTCAGAATATTCAGTTCAGCCAACTCACGTGACTCAAAGTTGCAGTGGGTAAGTTTGAACTGGCAGATGCCAAATTTGCATTTCATTTAACGTTTATGTATTTTCCCGAAGGTATTTTTGGTAGCACGTAAATAAAAGTGTTAGGATGTTTCTTGCTAAATACATTCAGAACTCTTAAGCTGCTAGTGCGAAGCATAGCGTCACAGTGCATATTCATGCTTTAATAGATAATCTTTTGTGAGAGGTGTTCCACATACTTGTCTAAGACCTTAAAATAAAAATAATAGAATATGTTTTATGCATTGAGGTCTCCATAAAAGTTTCTGCCAGAAATATCTGGGATCAGCATTCTAGCTCAGACTAGTGGGGTTGTACCTGGAGAGTGCTGGAGCCTCACTGATGCTAAGCCATTACAGTATTCTATAATTAGATTTCTATCATTAGCATAATCAGACAAACTTGGGAGTTTTCCATTTCAAAAACCTGTGTATTGTCTTCAGGTGAATTATAAATTTACAGGCAGGAACTTGAGAGTCTTTGGATAAAAGTGACTCAGTTTCATTTTTATTGAGTGTGAATAAATATTGTTTCATCTTCTCAAAAATTTCATAAAAAGGCCTGGATGTAATACACAATCTAGTAAAAATGAGAGTATCATCAACACACACTTAAGATTTTTTTTCTGAATGAATGCTGGTTTAGTTGAACTTAGTACCTTTGAGTTCTTCAGAATTTTTACATGTTATAAACACTAAAACATCTGTGCTTACCAAAAACACCTTTGTTGATTGTTTAGTACAAGTTGCACATTAAGTTGAAGCTACTCGCCTGATTTTTGGAAACTACTCTTCTGCAGGTGTCAAGCTGTCTTTCTGTTGACAATAGATCCTCTGAAGGCTGTAAGTAGAATAGTTTTCTATTTTGAGTCATTTGTATATAATAGTACAAATGATTTTCCACTTTCTTGCTCTTAATTTCAACAATATTTTGTTCTAGAAAAAGGCTTTCAAAGATAAGAAAAAAGTAATGCATTTATAGCAAACAAATTAATTTTTGTTCAAGAGCTTTGAACCTATGAAACTATTACATCATCACAGTCCTTAAAAAAGTTAATTTTATAATAACTGCAACATTTAGCAGTGGCAGAAGATTTAGCAATAGTACAGTCTTCATATAACTATTTTGAAGTTAGACAAAAAGAATTGAAGGATCATCATAATTCCTGTAAACACAAAATCAAAAATACTTCTGTAATTTCTAAATGCATTAAAGAGAGGACATCAGAATATATTTATATTGTTAATGCTATTACACAGTTCAATCAGGTGTCTTGCTGTGTAATAAAAGACCCTGAAATTAAAATGACCCCACTTTGCAGAGTGTAACTGTAGGGTTTTACTATAAGGCTGTCTTGATTTGATCTTACTCTTACTGAAACGGAAAATGATATCCAACTAATGCATCTGAAGTGGGTTTTTATACCATCTAAAGCTCTCTTGTGAAATTAATGTCTTCTGCTTCTGGCCTCAATTACATCTTATGATTCTCCAATTTCATATGGTTTTTCTGTTCTTTCTGCTGTGATTTTTCAGTATCCTTTTGATGATATTCTAAATCAATCTGAAACACATCTTCAGATACATCACATATTTACAAAACAAAACAGACCCACCCAGATTTGAAAATGTCAGGAATATGTTTAGTGTTTGGTGCTGTGTATAGTAATTGAGGATATCTTAGTTTTTTAAGGCAACTAATAGCTTGATCAAGAAAATCAATTTAACAGCACAACAGTGTAATGACTGGAAAATGTTAATTAAATTTTCCACTGTTAAAACCCTCACATTTTCAGTCTGATCAACTTGGACAACAGTGTTATTATCTGAAAGCTAAATATCTCCTTTCTACCTGTAAGTATTCATTAATGATACCTCTTTGTCTACATGCATACTTTTTCCAATGCAAAATGGTGTCATACAAATAAAATTTAGAAATAAGTATTTCTTTCTAACTGCAAAACCCACACTTGTATTTCTTATTAAGATGTAGGTAATATATAATGCAGACTACATATTTATATAAACTTTAAATTAGTAAGGAGTTTCTTTTTGGTCTTTATTCCTTACAAAATTTATAAAAAAATGTTCTATTTCTCCTAATGGAAAATGTGTTGCTTTTAATTATTAAAAAAAAAAATGGGGGCAATATTTATAGTGTAATTTCATTCACTAAACAAACAAAAAAGCTGCAGTTGCCAACATGATAGATTTCTAATTACAACCTTGTAACATAGAATCATTTTATATTTAAGAATTCCCTACAAACCTTGTGTGGGCAGTGTTCATATTCGCAGCTCCTTCCTGAGGAGACTGAGCTCTTGTCTTGTAGTTGGATTCTTTCAGCTTTATTGTTCTGTCAGATTTCAGAATCAGGTCTGAACTCTTGTGTTTAGTTAGGTGTATTTACCTCTAAAATCTTTTGTCTCATGTCTTCTCAAAGTGAAGAGTAAAAAGAAGTAGAGATTTAGACCATTACTAGGAGTACTATTTATTCAGTTGCTCCCATGATCCTAGGTATCTTATGACTGATGTAATTTAGTCTTGACTGTGTCAGTTGTGTTATCTCCACTGGACAACCTGCGATAAACACCCAGTAACAAACAAGAGAAATTATGGTAAAAATTGAATAATGAATCTAAATGACTGCTCCGTAAAGAACTTTTCTTCTTACAATATGGATTTGAGGTAGATAAAAATATTGTTTTCTTTCATTATAGCATCTGCTTGGTTTTGGTGCGAAGAGAAATAACCATTTTAACAATGTTTTATTTAAATTGTGGGTTAGATGAATCCGATTCATCTCAGTTGACAGCTTCTGTAATAACAAAAATGTTTCTTGTGAACAGATGCTCATCACTGAAGTTTTAGAATGGTTCAACTCTGCTTCATCACCTTATTCTTGATTTGGACACTGGTCTGTTATTAATTACTACATAAAACAAAAAATTAATCTCCCCAAGTATTCACACTCGAATCCCAACTGCACTCTCCACTCAATGTTCACTTGTGAATTTGGTAATGGCCTTAATGTCCCTAACCTTCCTTTCTTAGGAGGTTGAATGATTGCAAAGATTGTCAAGACAGTTGTGATTCTAGCGTGCATCTTCAGATCAACTTAATCAGAGTTAAGAGTTGAGCTCTCTTTTGTCTTTGGTAGAAACTGCGTTGGCCATTTGCTTGCAATTGACTATTTTAGTGACAACTTGTGGAAAAGATTATTAAACCCTTTGGCCCCTTCTCTGCACTCTTTCTCTCAATAGCATTTCCTCCCTGTTAAATGGCAGGTCAATATTTTACTTGTCATTTTCTCACTGCCAATGTATTAACAGGTTGGTTGTTTTTTTTTTTTTTCATGTTATTCTCGTTCCCTTTTCTTATTTGTATTCTGCAATGTGTGCTGGCTTTTCTTATTTTGTCACTGTGTGTTCTTTTCTACTTGTCCTACTTTATACAACCCTGAGATTAGCTTCAGTTGGTTAGAACAGAGTGCTAATAATGCCAAGGTTGTGGGTTTGATCCCTGTAGGGGCCATTCACTTACTAGTTGAACTTCATGATTCTTGTGGGTCCCTTCCAACTCAGAATGTTCTGTGGTTCTGATACTTGCTGGAGATTTGTGAAGGATCTGATTTAGTGGAATTCCAGCCTTTCTTTCTCCCATTGGGAAAAATTATTCTTTGACTCTCTCTTAACTTATTTTTGCTGCCTTTCCACTGATTCATCCAAATTTATATGCCTTCTTGAAGTTTATAATTTTATTTTGCTGTTTATCTATCCCCTTTTAAAGGAACATGAATTCTGTAAATTAATCATTAGTGTTACCCAAGTTGCCTTTCACCCACCATGACATTCTCAATCAGTTTGTTCCTTGAGGTTCATATCTACTCTAGAGGAGCCCTTCTTCCATTTTCTCTTTCTATTCTTGTTCTACTATAGATACAAAATATATGTGATACTATATAGTCTTTAAAAAACATATAGTACTTTTTAGAAACCATCACTGATTTTGAAGATTTTGCTGGCCATTATACTTTTTCCTGTATTGCTTTGCTGACATCTTTCCTGTTAGTTAGGATGTGGCCTTTCCACCAAAACTTTTACTTTGCTTGGTTTGGCTAGTTGCTGTCTGACAAAAATATTCATAAACTTCATAACACCAGTGCTAATGTTAACTTATTTTTTAAATGTTTATTATCATGACTTGTTCAAGTTGTACCACTGTATACTGAGACCAGGCCAATACATTTTCCTATTAAGGGTTCTCTTGATTAGGGATTTGCTGCCATTGAAAATGACAGCAGCTAACAGTCTTAGTATCAGTGATGGTAGCACAGCTGTCAGGTGGTGCTGGATCATGAATCCAGTTTTATGAAATTCTGGCAAGTATAACTCATTTAGAAACGGCCAGAAATGCTCTTTCAAGAATTTTGATAGTAGTGGAAAAGTTATTTTCTGTGGTGTATATATAGCATATTTTATAAGGGTCTTTCTAGTACCTCTCGGGAGCATATTTTAGTTTTAAGATCAGTAGACAACTTTGTGAAATTTCTCATGTATGAAAATAAGCTGTTTTCTCCCTGTAATTTGAATGTGAAGGTTGTGTGCCACCGACTGACGTTAACACAGGGATATCACAATGGTGTTGCCTCTGGTGACAGTGCATGTTTCTATTCTGTATTCCAGTAACATGTCTCAGCTCTTAGGTGCTGTAAGAAAGACAGAATTTTTCATTTGTTTTGGCTCTACTGCCAAGGTCACTGATTTCCTTGGGTTTTACTTCTTATCAGTCCCCTGGGAAACAGGAAAGAGTGTGTCAAGTGCTCATCTCACATGGGGCACTAGACCATCCGATGGCCTGGGAGAATCTACATTCCTCTTTTCAGTGCTGTTTCATACCTACTCAAACATTTATAGGTAGTCCCTTTACCATTAGCTAGTGGTTGGTTTTCAAATATGATAGAAACCACTTGGCTTGCACTGTGAGTTGTTGGCAATGCTATGAGAAAAGAAAGTGGTTTTAGTACCACTTTATGGTACTTTGAGCCTTTAACCAACAACTCTGATGTCTGAGAATGCAAGGAGTGGATCTTTACATAAAGGAGCAATGATCTGAGCCTCATGCCAGGCTCAGACCTAGAAGCTGAAGAGCACAATTTGCCATTATCTTTCCCTGCTCAAGAATTTACTTTGACATTTGTCCTGTCTCTATAGATTAAGCAGTTTGCTGCTTGTGGCAATCTCACCATCAGGGAGTAACGTGCTTTGATATTTGTTTTTTTTTTCCTTGCCTTCAACCTTTATTGCTATCTAGTAATGTAATAATAATTTATTTACAATATGTTCCCTCATGAGCTTCATACGTCTCATAATATAAACACGATTGAAAATATATTTTAAATGATTGATGTTGCAGTACAAATAGAAAAATAAAGTAGTTTTGTTCTCTAAAAGTAATGAAGCTGATTTAATAGAGTGCAAGTCTTTAGTGGGATCATATGGTGTGGTAAACCTCATAGTATCAAAGAAAACAATAAAAAACATTATAAATATATAAACGCCACAACTATTATAGGTGTTCAAATGTGAAAATATAGACAGTGAAATCCGGTTTATTTCCTTGATATATAATGTTTATATGGATGCAAAATCATAACTTCAAAATAGTAGTCTTACCTATGAGTTCAGGTGTTTTCACAGTATAATTAACATTTCTATTTTAGAGTTGTAGTGCTCAAGTAGCTGGAGGAATTATAGTTTTAATATTGACATTTAGTGTATCATTGTTTTTTAAAGCTGTATATTCATTGAACACAGACACTGTCTCACATATCTTATTGAATTTGAAAA
Organism: Pseudopipra pipra; assembly: GCF_036250125.1. NCBI lineage: Eukaryota > Metazoa > Chordata > Aves > Passeriformes > Pipridae > Pseudopipra > Pseudopipra pipra. The sequence continues at coordinate 48,059,394 of NC_087553.1, read as the reverse complement.
TAATAAATAACAAGTTTCTGGTCTAGACCCTGAAATTCTCAGGTAATTTAAACTTTTTTGCATAATTCCCTTTGAAATGTTGAAATTTGCTAAAATATTATGGACACATTGATGGCTTTGAGTTTGTAACCTCAGTCATTTCCTGATCTAAAGTTGTTATGTGGTAGCTCTGTAACATCATACCCTACTTTTTGGTTTTAGTTTCTTCATTATCGCTTGCTGAATATATTTTACATACAATTCTTTCCTGGTTAAACACAAAAGAAACAGTCTTCAGATCCACGGAGTATATATAGAATGGGGAAAAAAGGGGGACAAGTGTTTTTTCTTTTTGAGCAGATTGCTATTTCAGTTGAACCTGAGTCTTCGTGAAGGTCTTCATTATCTATCATAAGACTCTCTAAGTGTCCCACTTGTTCTTTCTGAAGTCAAGAGAAAAATACATGAAAAGCTTTGATTTTCCTTCCTTTTTCCCTGCCTCAACCCAAAGTTAGTTTTCACTGAGTCAGACTATTGTCACTGACTTTCCATTTTAGACCATTCTTTGTCTTTCATGTTGGACATGCCTTTTACAACCTTTGTCTGCACAGTTTTTGCCACAGCAGTGTGTCAAATAACAGGTGCAGTTCAAAAGTAAAAAAAGAGAAATATTTCTAATTTGAGAAAAAAAAAAATTTGTTAATGATACACATAATTTTACAATCTTTAAAAGAGAAAAAAGCTAAGGAAAATTTTCTAAGAGAATGAGATGCATGTGGGAAATTTGAGATAATTATTTAATGCTGTTTTCCTTTTGGAAGAAGCTCTATTCAGTCAGTAGTTACAGCAGTGCTTGCAGAATACAATAGCTGCGTTTTGCAATGGTCTCTTTGCATGTGGATTTTATGGCTAATTACTGGTGTTGGTTTGTTTGTGTATTCTTTAGAGGATAATTATTAAGCAGATTCAAAGGTGGTGACAGCTGCAATGCCTCTCTGCTGATGGCAACAGCTAGTTTGTGAAATTTGCAGATCAAATATGTCCTGAAAATATTGTGACAGTTAGCTTGCCATAATATTACTTGCTGCTAGTATTTGTTATTCAGAACTGTATGCAAAGTAAGGACTGACTAGAAAGCAACTATTGTAACAGCAGAAATAACATATGTATTATAACCGACAAAACATTTTCCTATGTTTACAAGATGTACTTCAAGAGTCACATTCAGTAATCTATTATCTATTAAACATAATTTTTTTTCCTTTGTGAGTATTTGTCCAATCATGAAGGAAACAACACTATAGGAGATTAGAGAGTGGCTTAACAGAATACTTATTCACATATTTGTTGTTTTGCACTAGTAGCTATATGCTACTTGTTGCATAATTTGTCAAAGTTTTTAAATTCCTGATGTTTCAAATTTTTTTCACTTTAAATTTCATTGACTATTAAAGCAAACGTCTTTAAGCATTCTATTGACTGCAGATTTCTCCGCACTTTTCTAATTTTTTGTAGATTTGTTATTTGAACTGACGCTGTTAATGTAATCTAAATAGGCATTCTCAATGCTATCAAAAGAGATGATTCGTTCAGTTCATTTCATATTGGGACAAAAAAAAGGCTGATAAAATCAGAAGTTGGATTTAAAAATCTTTTGCAATTCTAGTCTCTGAAAAATCACCATCTTGTATTTGGGGTTTTTCATTTGATAGTAGTGTGAGTACTTCCCAATCCTTTTATCTGCCTTGGTATTTAAAGTTTGAGGAAGGAAAAAAGAGTACAGATGTTCTGTTCTTTGCTGTTTCTTTTGAATTTACTTCTTGTACTTGGTCAGTGGAAGAAGAATGCCTATGACCTTAGTCTTGCAGTAGTAATATACCTCTCTAAAAGAGGGCAAAATTGCCCTCTTTGACTGGGTGTCCCTGTTGGACACTTTTCTTCCACTATTTTTGTGATTGAAAGTTTTGTCTCTCTGGAACAACATGTATGAAATTTTCCTTATAAAAGTCTGAGACTCAAGTGGTCTAATTAAAACTAGGATTTATTAACAGCACAGAAGCTGCTCAAGATTAGAAGTAAAAAATATTTTGCATAGCATATCTATCCTGACACTCTGCAAAGCTCATCTAGATAGGTCTCTCTAGAGTTTAGTTATAGAATAAAAATACCTTACATTTACAGGAAATCTTTTTTCTTTTTCTTCTCTGACTTTTTGCTAGGCAGTTTAGTTGCAGAAATCTTTCCTTTCAAGGGACTCAGCCTTTCTTTTTCTTCCTTATGTTCCACTCCTTTAAATTTGTGACCTTTTCTGTTGTTATTAATTTTCAAATTATTATATCAAGTCTCTATTAATGTATTTATGCCTTCCAAAGAGAGGTCATCCCATTGCTGATGAAAGAATTCAGCATCCTTTACAGACTCTTGTTCAAAGTGATTAAACAACAGCTATGAGCTGGCATCTGATCATGTCTGCAGTCTGCACTGTCTGCCTGTCTATGTCTCTGACAACTGAGTGCTCTTGATCAGTGAGTGAGGGAATGCTGTAGCAGAGACAACTGTTGATCAAACTCTTGCTGCTAAATGATAGCATTTTTGATCACATTATTCACTATTGGCAGTAGGACTAATTTTCTTTGACAGCCAGAGGTTGCTGCAAATAACATGTCCTTAAGAATTATTGCATTCCAGAAGCAGGTTAAAGGCATCCAGATATGGCAGGATGTTACAAGACTTTTAATATTTTTTTTTTTTCTATTTTCCTCTTTCTACCGCAGTGGCTTCAGGAAGAATATGGAGTGATGCTCTTTCACTAAAATCCTTGGTACAATTATCAACTGTAATTGTAATTAAAATTGTAATTACAATTACCAACTATAAATTACCAAACTGGAGAACAGGATATGAATTCTTTTTCTCGAAGTTCACTCACCTTGGAAATATTTTTCCTCTTGGCTTTGAGGGGAAATGTTCAGTCTGAGTGTTCATAGAACATATGCCCCAAATGCTTTTTCCTCGACTCAGGGCTATTTCTTATAAGAAAGAAATATTATATCTTAAATGACAAATCTCAGAACTTACTAGACAAAACAAAAATCATAACACAATTTATATCCTGAAAATTAGTCCAGCTTTAATAAAATTTAATGAAAACAAGCAAATAGAAATACCATAATGGCAGCATTAGTATTTTATTTCTGATTGAGTATCTCGATATTTGTCATATGTAAAGCAAGATATTATATCTTATCCCTCTCTCACATAGCATTATTAAAAATATTTAGCATTTACATGCAGTACTTGCAGATTAGCTCAGTAATTCGTAATTGGTGAGCCCATCTCAATGCCATGAAATAAAACCATAGAATTCTGTGGAATCCACATATATAAATACTACTGGATCTACCCCGTCTCTGTGCACTGAACTCCTTGTGCTCGGATTGACTGGAACCAAGGTGGCAGCAGGAACCGTCAAGACAAAGCAAATAAACTGATCCTATTGAGGTTCAGAGTGTTGCCATCTTGCTCAAGAGAATCTACAAAAAGTTAGGGACTACTGACTTAACTTGTAGGTATATAGCTGACTGAGCCCTGGGTGATAATTAAGGTACTCCTAGGCAGAAGGAGCAATGCAGTGTGTTCAAGCCATATTGTCAATATCGTACTCTATGTAAGGATGATGGTTTAGAACTGAACTTTTCAAAAAATAGTTGAATGGAAAGTTATTCATTCATCATATTGGAGCTCTGATTGTTGTGGGAGTACTTTTTTAAAAAATCCATTGTTCTTCCTTTCCCAATAAGGACTTTATAATTACTTTCTATCATATCTCTTTTGTTTCTTAGATACATGGTTGTTGTAATCACTTCACGAAGCACTGAGATGCACCTAAGGCTTGTTTTACTGAACTTTTTATTTTATGTCTTAAGGTACATCTTCTGTTGAAATTTCTTGGCTATTTATATGTAAATAAGTTTTCTGTAATTGCTACTAGAACAGCCTGCTTTCAGCCCTGTAATCTAATATAGGTTGCAAGTTATTTTTTTTTACATTATCCACTCATAATGGCCCTAGATGGCAAACAGTTTGATACATCTGTCAACACTACTTTCTTATATAATAACGGAGTAGAAAAGAAACTTTATTTTGAGGATTAAATACAACTATTTTTTAATAGCATACAGTGTTAGATATGGCACAACAACTGAATAGGGAGCAGAAAATAATAAGTCCACAGGAAAAAGAAAAGATTTGTGTGCTAAAAATAGGCATAGAAAGAGGAAAGAAAGATAACTGGGATTTATTTGAGATAAGAGACAAAGAACAGGATAGTGTACATCAGACAGATAAGTAACTTTGGAATGCAATATTTTTGTATTTCCTTCTTTAAGGCATATCTTCCACCACACAACTAATTCAGAGCTATTCAGAGTCAATGGAGAGGATTCATCCACCTTGAGGAAGTTAAAGCAAACCTACGTAAAAGATATCTGTGCTGCCACAAACAGGAAAGTCATATGTTACATCCAAAGAATGCCTATAATGACCAGGAAGAAATGCCTATTTAAGGCTCATCTTGAAAAAGAAAAGACACTGATCTAAATTACATTGATATTTAAATCAATTTAGTTTGATCAATGCAAGTTTCTCCATGTGTGCATTTGAATCTATTGCAACTGATCCAGAGCAAATAAGTTTACAGTATGATCAGTTGCCTGTTCTGTGTGATTTATGTATAGATACTGCAGTGTGATTTTGTATGTACAGTTGGGATATAATGGAGAAGTCTGTTATATTTCTCTAGGAAGAGGGTGTAGAAAGCCTGAAAAATAATTCTGAGAGGGTAGATTCGAGTTGTCTTGTTGTTCGTGTCTAAGAATTCTCTTTCAGAACTGTTACTGGATTTGGTGCTTTTCAGTGTCCTAAGAGGAGGGAGTGGTGGATTGAGACAGGAACCCCAAAAACAGTCTGCAAAAGTCAGCAGCAAGGAAGAGGCTGCGGTGAAGGATGTGTGGAGCACACCTTATGAGGAGTGACTGAGGGAACTGGGGTTGTTTAGCCTGGAGAAAAGGAGGTTTAGAGGAGACCTTATAATTTTCTACAACTATCTTAAAGGAGGTTGTAGGGAAGTGGTAGAGTCACTATCCCTTGAAACATTCAAAAAACATGTAGATAGTGCACTTGAGGGTATGGTATAATGGTGAACCAGCTGTGTTGGGCAGGACACGTGTCCAGGATGAAGGAGACGCCTCCTTAAGATCGTGCTCCACGATGAACTTGCCACTGGCTTTCACAAGAGAGGAGCCCCGAAGAGGAGATACGAGGACTCCCTGAAACAATATCTCAGCCTTGGCCATATCAATCGTCATCAGTGGTCTACTCTGGCCTCCAATCGGGAGGTCTGGAGACACACCATCTATAACGCTGCTGATGCTTTTGAGAATGCACACAGGATCACTCTTGAGGAGAAAAGACAACGCAGAAAGAATGGTGTCTGCTGATACCACCTAAGGAGTCTTTCTGCTGTGCCTTTTGCAACTGGACTTGTCTATCTTGCATTGGCCTCTTAAGCCACCAGTGTGTTTGTAGCAAGTGTGGGTAGAGCCCTTCCCAAATCTTCGTTCACGAAGCCCAGCCATGATGATGATGATGATGATGATGATGAACATGGTGAACATGGTGAACATGGTGATGGTTCTAGGTTGATAGTTGGACTTGATGATCTTAGAGGTCTTTTCAAACCTTAACAATTCTATGATTCTATATAACATATAGCATATGTTATATGCTATAACAGGGTGGAAATGCCATATAATTGCTGATAGTGGAGCCTTACTTACATTTAGAAATGTGGAAAAGTTGAGTTTTGCCCAGAATATACTGAGAGTATTCTTTGACGAAAAAGCATGGGAAAGAATAGGATAGTTGTGGAGAAATGATTACCTGAATCTTGAATGCAAGGATGTATGCTTGTGCTGTGCATGTAGATTCATGTGTGTTTAGGTTAACCTATTACAAGCTTGTAACTTTGGTGTTACATGTTGTCTTTACATCTTGTTAAGGCACAATGCAGTTTCCTGCAGAGGGTAATTCAGAGCTTCTAAACTAGATATTGAAAAATCTAACAGGGAGATAGTATCCCTGAAGGTCTAGATGTCACATATCAAAAAGTGATACAAAATGTCTCATTTGATGTTCATTGTCATTCATGTAGTTTTTATGAACTCTTACATATTTTAGTGAATGTTCATGTAGTGTGGTCAGTGGAGAAGTGTGAAGTATTCATGGATACACATGCATATTTAATAACTACTCCCAAGGGTATCTTCCTTTTCTGGTAATTGGTGTTTCACATTCCAGCTCCTGTACTTGTGAAACAAATTGTGTCAGATTTGACAGTTAGAGACTGCACATAAGACAGTTCTGGAGGCTGGACAGAGATGCTTGGTGTTTCCAAGCACAAACATGTACGCTCCACTCTAGTGCACAGCCACACTCTCATTAGACTCTTATCCATGGGAAATTTTTCTATTCTGTCATCAATCTTGTAATTTTCTCACACAGAAGCCTTCTTAGCTAAATCCTGTGGAGTAACTGTTTTGTGCCAAACACCTGTACAGTCTGGCCTTACAGCTAGTTAATCAGTCCAAAAAGATCTCTTTTAGATCAAGAAGTTATTTTCCCATGGTATAAAGCCAACTTGTTGCCCTGAAAGTGACCCTATTTTTGATTTAGTAAGAAAGTAATGCCATGAAGAAAACTAGAAAATGCTCTTTGACATAAATTTTTACTTTGGATACTTTTATTATATAAAATAAATTAAAGTTGCTTTCAAGCATGGGCTGATTAATAGAATGCAAGATAAGTTTGTGCATTTCAGTTTCCTCACATTGTAGCTTACCCTTTCCAGAAGAAATTAAATAAATGAGTTTATATACAGATTTTTGTGGTATTGTTGCTATAAAGATCTACCAAAAGCATTTGTCTCAAAGGGACACTGCTTCACTACAGCAGCAGTTCACGTGCAACTATTTACCAAAACAAACTCGAAAACATTATTGGAACTAGGAAAATTCTGTTCATTGTAGCAGCAATTGGAGCCATTTTCTGTGATTGCTTCTCCTCCAATGATGTTTAGCTTCCAAAAGGAGACTTGCAATGCTTGATAAACCTTAAAGAGAAATGACACCATGATTTCAAAAGGTACCTTGGAGAAAAAACTGTAAGGATATGGCATCTGAACATAGATCAGAGATATTTTGCTATTCTTTCACTGTGTTCTCTAAGATGGCTAGAAAATGGACAAAAAAACCATTACAGGATTCTACTGATTGTATTAAATGTTTGAAAATTTTAAGCATTAATATGTATTTAAAAATATCAGAAGCAGAATTCCACATTAAACACTTGATATTTAATGATTTTTTTCTCTGTCAAGTCTGTTCATGAGAGAGAGAGAGATAGAGAGAGAAATGAGACTAATATTTTTCCTTTTGTATGATGTGCTCATTTACTAGGACAAATCTTCTTTTCTCTGCAGAAGCACATATGGCAGAAGGAAGCAAAATAAATCTGTTTCCTCTTTGTAGAACGGAACAGGATGTGGAAAGCTTATGGTAGGGTTTGAGGACTGCAGCCTTTCACATTAGGGACATATGCTTGAAGGGGATCCATCTGTACTGCTGTACAGACATGTTATCAGGGCTTTGTCTGCACTGGGCAGAAGCCAAGGCTGCTGCTGCTGCTATCAGGGACTCCAGCCGCCTTCCAGCAAGGGCTTGGAGTGAGTGAAGCTTTTTCACTCCCATGAGGGCTCCTTTATCAGACTGACCTTCTTCAAATTGATGTTTAGTTTTGGTGTTTTTTGTTTTGTTTTGTTCTGTTTTTTTTTTTTTTTAATTTGCCCTTAGATACTTGCTACAAAAAATCAAAAGATCAGTTCTTATGTGAGACCAAATACCCCCCCCCCCGAATATATTTTCATGGGTGAATTTTGAACCTCTTCATAGAAGCGCATTTTAATGGAAACTCAGGACAGAACTATTAGTTTAGCATGTGGTTGTAATATGTTTTCTGAGCTGAATAACATGCACAATGCAGAGCTTTAAACTTAAATGACAGGTAAATAGGAAAGCAGGATCATTTCTTACTCTTGAACTTCTCTATCCTTAAGCCACTGTACTTAGTGTGATGCTGTTAACACTTTATTTTAATAAAGAATTATTGGACTTTGAGTGGATAGAAAAGAGTGATTCAAATTCAAAAATACTGAACTGCATAAAATAGCTGCCATTCACTGACTGTGTCTTTGGTCAAGGGTCTTTTGTAGTAGTTTAACTCAAAGGACACAGTTGTTTAAATATAATCTTTCAGTTACAGGGAGAATGGGGGTTTATGTTTCTTGTTACTAGGTCATCTTGCTTTTATTTAATTTTCTTTTCATTTTTCTTGCCCATGTTGTCATTGTGAGACCCAAGCAATTGCTATAGCAGAGCAGTTAAAAAAACATAGGAAAAGAAATTCAATCAGATTTGTATGTAAATGGCAGAACTGACGCGGTTTATTTTGACTAGCTGCTTCCCTGTTGTTATCCAGGCATTGATAACATGCTTCTGTGTATTATTGGAACTGCCACAGCTGAGGTCAGTATGGATTAAACTTCACTGCAGTATAGTAATAGTATGAGATTGCTCTTTCAGTGCACCAAAATAAATGTTTTCATTACTTCCTTAAAATAAATGCATTTGGTGCCTTGAAGGTAAGCAAACCCATAAAACTATCTTTAGAAGCCTTCACCGCATGTAAATATTATCTTCTTCTTTCTAGTGAAATATTTTTACCCTTTTATTTGCCACAATTTTTGTCCTATTCCACTCTTAATGCCAATAAGCACAATTTTTCTCAGGGCCAAAATCATCTTTCAACATTGATTTCTTGCTGAAGACTCAACAGCTTACTATTTGTGTAGTCACAATCTGTTCTACTTTGCTGCTAATCCAATCTTGTTCTTTAAGTAGAGTCAAGGGAACTAACTCCAACTGTGGAATATAGGCACACACCCCAGCCACTTTATTTTAGTCCTAATTTCCCTCGAAAGGAAACCTGGGTGCCTGTGCCAGAGAGGACATCTGCATGTCACCAGCTGTAGATGGTCAGGAGAGCAGAACTTCAGGCCTATTGCAGAGGGCACATCTCCTGCTCTAGACCTGGTGATCAGGATGTGTCAGTCTTAATAGGAATAGGAGAAGGTGTAAATGATCTCACCAAATATGCCTGTTTCTGTGCCTGATAATAAACCAAATAACAATAAACTGTCCAAATACTGAAGAGAAGTAGGATACATATGGAACTACATCTGTAGTGTAGGCTGAGAAGATTGTTTCCCTGCCTGAACTTAGGAAAAAAGAAAGCAGATTCTCATGCTCAAAGATGCCCTCAATTTCTTCTTCCAGCATTGTCTGGAATTCTGTACTCGAGTAGGCGTAGCTACTCTGCTTGAGGCAAAAAGTGTTTTTTCCAGTGGTATCTTTAATAAAAAGCATTCTGTCCTTTTTCTACCACAGTGACACAAAAAATTTTGGGTTTGCAGTGTCCACAAGAAGTCTGCATGTGCCTGTGTTTGACATGGTGGTGGTGTTAAACTTTGTTCAGTTTTCCTTTCATGGCCTTCATAGTAAAATCACCCTAGTTTCTTCTAAGGCTATAAGCCCTTCAAGCAGGTAAAAGCCTTTATTTTCTGTGTTTAATGGTTTATACAGTATTGGCAAATATTACAAATAAGGACTAACTGTACGTTATACAAAACAATTGAATTGTTGAGGTCATTTAATTTTTCATAAGCAATACAGGAATGGCTAACTGCATTGGGAGGGAGTGTCGACCTGCTGGAAGGCAGGAGGGCTCTGCAGAGGGATCTGGATAGACTTGAGAGATGGGCTGATTCCAATGGGATGAAGTTCAATAAAGCCAAGTGCCGGGTCCTGCACTTTGGCCACAACAACCCCATGCAGCGCTACAGGCTGGGCACAGAGTGGCTGAAGAGCAACCAGGCAGAAAGGGACCTGGGGGTACTAATTGACAGGAAGCTCAACATGAGCCAACAGTGTGCCCAGGTGGCCAAGAAGGCCAATGGGATCTTGTCCTGTATCAAAAATAGCGTGGCCAGCAGGAGCAGGGAAGTGATCCTTCCCCTGTACTCTGCGTTGGTGAGGCCACACCTTGAGTATTGTGTTCAGTTCTGGGCCCCTCAGTTCAGAAAGGATATTGAGGTGCTGGAGCGGGTCCAGAGAAGAGCAACAAGGCTGGTGAAGGGACTGGAGCATAAGTCCTATGGGGAGAGGCTGAGGGAGCTGGGGTTGTTTAGCCTGGAGAAGAGGAGGCTCAGAGGTGACCTCATCACCGTCTATAACTACCTGAAGGGAAGTTCTAGCCAGGTGGGGGTTGGTCTCTTCTCTCAGGCACTCAGCAATAGGACAAGGGGACACGGGCTTAAGCTCCGCCAGGGGAAATTTAAGTTGGATATCAGGAGAAAATTCTTTACAGAGAGAGTGATCAGGCATTGGAATGGGCTGCCCAGAGAGGTGGTGGATTCACCATCCCTGGAGATTTTTAAACGCAGATTGGACGTGGCACTGAGTGCCATGATCTAGTAAATGGGCTGGATTTGGACCAAGGGTTGGACTCGATGATCTCGGAGGTCTTTTCCAACCCAATCGATTCTATGATTCTATGATTCTATGATTCTATGAATCTATGATATAAGTCATTCAAATTAAGAAAATATATAAAGGGTTTTTCAGACTAAAAAGAGTGATTTTCTCTTTAGAATAATACTAAAGAAGTAAAAATATATAGGTAGTTTAAAGATAACAAAATAATAAACCACAGAAGTGATAGAAGCCAAACCTTAATAATTTGTTTTCAAGCTCTGTGATGAATAAGATTTAATCTATTTTAGTCCTATGAAGTCTTTGATATGTCTTGGGAACACTGCAATTAAAGTTGAGCAAAACAGTCACTAACTATGATGCTCTTATTATAAATTATTACTAGGAATTTAAAACCTAATTCTTATTCATAATTATGATGAGAGGAAAGATGCCCACCAGTTTTGGCCTTGTGCAGTTCGAAATTAGTTGTAATTTCTTGTTTGGCTCAACACTTGCATGAGCCGGCCTTAATGAATCATCAGATTTTCAGCTGATAATCTGTTTGCATGTCTGAGCAAACTTCTTCATCTTCCTTTTTTTTCTTGTTTCTTTTTTCTCTTCCTTTCCTTTTCCCTTTCCTTTTCATGTGAGATTCTCAAAGCATCTTTAAGCTTAGAGTACTATGTGTTTTTTTTTTTACGTGCAAACTATTCGGTTTAGACTTAGATTTAATAGAAGCTTTGCATAAGCCTGAGAAGCTTGTTCTTTCATTTGCAAGTTTACCATCTCAGAAGGAACTCTCACAGAAACTGAAATTCAATAGTGATTATGTCTCTATGTATATGTTTATTAAATTAATGTAATGCATACATATACATATGTGAAATGTAATACTGAACGTTTTTAGTAATTGTGATATATATCTCTCATCTTACTCTGTGGTTTTGCACAGTGCAGCTTAAAGTTGCCCAAACAGGACAGCTCAGAATCCACCTAGATTAGCGATAGCTTCCAGAAAGATGAGACCAGTATCATTACTCCATTTCTCTTAGCAAAGGAAGTCTGTTAAGATCTGACCAGAGAGTACCAGCAGGCTGCCTTTTTTGCTAATCTTAGAAACCTTTGTAGGTTATAAGAGCAGATAGTTTAACCTCTTAGATAGCTAGTTAAATCCATGACTTCCTGAATGTTTAGAGAAAAGAGGAATGTGGCAGAGAACCATTGATTTCAGTATAGTTAGGTATTGTCAAATGAAATTTCCCAAAGGTTATCTACAGGATCTGTTTATAAACAGAGGAATCAAACAACTCAAATGCTGTCACCACTGGAATAGGTTTCACTTACTTTAATACTTCAAGCTACTAAAATTATTATAGTGCTATAATGATGCAATGGGGTAATATCGTGCTTTATCCATATTTCTTAAAGCTTCGAGAATGGTAGTTAACATGTGGATGTCTTGAGCATTTTATCACTGTTTCTTTAAAGTCTGGGGAAATTTTTAAAAGTTTAAATGAGATTATTTTATATTTATCTTACATAGACATTCACTTAGAAATGCATATAGAGTTATGCCAAGAAAACACTAAGTGTTCCTCATTAGTGCTGTGAATATAATAATTAGAACTAAGCAAGTGAAAAAAATTGACATTTCAATAACTGTCCAATGGACCATGTATTTACTAGTCTTTTGTTTGCAGCAATTTTGATCAAACTTGGATCTGACAAGCGTAAAAATAAATTAAGTCTATAAAGGGGAAAGGTTATTATTTTATGTTCGGATGCAAAGTAGTCTTATAATAATTGTAGTCACTTAGAATCATAGAAGCATAGAATATCCTGAGTTGGAAGGGACTCAGGAGGATCATCAAAATCCAACTCCTGCACAAAACAGCCCCAATAAACACACCATATGCCTGAGAGTGTTGTCTAAATGCTTCTTGAACTCTGTCAGTCTTGGTGCTGTGACCGCTTCCTTGGGGAGCCTGTTCCAGTACCCAACCACCCTCAGTGTGAAAAACCTTTTCCTAATACCCAACCCAAACTTCCCCTGGCACAGCATCATGGCGCTCTCTCGGGTCCTATCAGTGGTCCCCACAGAGAATAGATCAATGCCTGCCCCTCTGCTTCCCCTTATGAGGAAGTTGTAGTCTGCAATGAGGTCTCCCGCCAGTCTCCGCCAGGCTGAACAAGTCAAGCGACCTCAGTCACTCCTCATATGGTTTCACCTCTAGGCTTTTCACCATCTTTGTAGCCCTTCTTTGGATGCTTTCCAATAACTTAATATCTTTCTTATATTGTAGCTTCCAAAACTCAAAACAGTTTTGGAGGTGAGGCCACACCATTGCAGAGTACAGTGGGACAGTCAACAACACTTTTATATGTTGATGTTGGCTAAGCTTTCAATTTGTTGTATTAATCTACTTGAAGGGTGCAACTCAAATTTTGCCCTTTAACAATGTATACATGCATTTTTTCATCATTTCTGTGTGTAAGTAAGGGTAATATTTTTAAAGAAATATTGATGTCACTGGAGGCTGTATTTCTTTATTCACAGCATCACAAATGCTGGATTGTGTGTATGCTTGCCTTGATCAGTTGGGTTCATCATTGAGGGTGGTTTAGTTTTTGCAAGCACTTTATTAGTAGCCTCTCTGATAGAGCAAAGAGCCCAAATACTGCTTTGTTACGTGAACACTTAGAGGAACCGTATGCATTAATGCCGACTTTACTCCCTCATGCTATCAGTAGGCATCTTTCAGTTAGTAATAACTTGTCAAAGTGACCATAATAGCAGACATTGTGTTCATGTGTCATCCCACTGTCATTGTGGGATTTAAGCTTTTGTAACCCTTGTGTGCCTGTGGCTGAGGAATAAAATTGCTGTCCATCTTATTTGTCACACTCATTTGTCATAGACTGAATTAAAACAGATGACCCATTTTAGCATATGTGTGACCCCATACAACACATACTACATTTTCTTAATCCTGGGAATAAAATGGTGCTAATCAGGCTATACACTGGGGGAAAAAACCCGGGATGTAATCAAGAAGTGGCTGGAGTAGGGTTGAAGTTAGTAAAAAGTAGTCAGCAGACAAATGTGGACATGTCAATAGAAGGGTCATATTAATCATAAATGTTTACTTGTCAAGAAACAGTCAGGAATCATGACTTCCCTTGGTAAACTCCCAGGAATGCTCTCACTGATTTAAAAATGATTGATTGGGAGAGGAAATGTTTATTAATGAAAGTAGTGAGCTAATAATCTGTTTTGACAATATATATGAGGATATACTATTTTTTCTCCTAAAATCTTAAGTTCAAACTCAGGACCAGAAGAGCACCCTTGTTGTCACACACCACATGTTTTTCATTCTTTCTTCAGTTGATCTTAATTAAAATAAAATAAAAAAAAAGGCAAAACCATGAGAAGTTTCATGAAAATGATTACAGAATTATGTTATATTCCTGTTCTCCTGTTTGCTCAAAAGCACATGTCAGAATAGTACAGCAATTGCAGGGCTATGATCAGCTGCACACTGTTTATGCTACTGGTGAGTGCTCATTCTCAACAGAGATTGATTTCACCAGGCAGACAAATATAACTGCTCATCAATGCTGATAAAGGTTTTGCAGTTTGCCAATGTGATTAGATTACAGGCAGTTACTACAGTTACCTCTGTGACTTGCAGTATGTTAGTTACCATATCACAAATCAGAGGTGTCTAAAAATGTGTGGGAAGTGTACAGTGGTGACTCAGGAGTGACAGTTGTATCTAGTTCATTATTTGCATGTTTACTGTGTGAGATACCAGCTGTATGAAACTTGCTTCCACTTCTTGAAATTGAGAATATTTCAGCTGATTTTCACTTATCTGAGAATCCAGCAGATTAACTACTATTTGATGAAATAACTGGATATTCTTACTTAAATTCCTGTCTGAATAGACCATTTAAGGAAGCGGAAACTGTGCTCATCAAATAATGTAGTATCTGCATTTCCAAGGAGGTGATGAGAATGAATGCAATTTGGCACTATCACAAAGTGTCTTGATCAGTAATGTACTGGCAATAGTACGAAGTTCTGTCCCCACACATTTGGTCAAAGGAGGCTAAAATAGACCCTTTGCTTCATAAAAATCTGTCTCTGGCTATGTCTAGGATCAACATCATACACTTAAAAAAATTCTCAAGTTTTATCCTGTAATAGGTTAGTATTTTCGGGGGTTTTTTGCCTTGTTGTATTCGAGAGCTCTTCTTTGGAAATGAATACAACATTTATCTAATCCCAGGCTAAGTATCTTTTTGATAATTTCTAATATTTTCTATCCTCACAGTATTTAAATAGAGCAATAAACACTTCCTTCCTTTTTTTTGCTCCAATTTCTGCCCCCTAGTCTATGTAGAGAAATATCATATAGTCTTCTGTCTGGTTTGCCAGATAAACCAAATTCTGTTAGTTGTTTTTTGTGAATTAAGTGTGACTTTCAGTCTCACTATTACTTCTCCTCAGAATGGATGGCTGTGTGTGTATGTAGTATCAAAGTGGTACCTTCTGTTTTTTACTGCAATAGATTACACAGGTGTCTTTCACAACTGCATCATGGTGATGACTTTTAGTCTTCTTGACAGACAATTATGCCACATTTTATTCTGCTGCTGTTTTGTTCTTTCGGGATGCATGTTCATCCCGCCTAGGTGTGAAAGGAAGAATTTCATTTCTTTGCTGTGTTTTTTAGGATAAGACTGCAAACGTGTAACTCATGAACTGTAATAAAAGAGCCTGTTGCATCTTTAAGTGCAAACAGGCTGGTGGCTACTGGTGAGTTTTTATTCCCAATAATTTTTATAACTTCTATAATACTATTAAGGACATCTATTTTAGTAGTGTGGACTTTTAACAGAAGTATTTTTTCTATTGAAAAATCCTTAAGAATACTCTTGTAAGATTTTTCTTTTCTATTGAAAGAGACTGTTGTGATAGAGTCTTCTTTTTATATTAATTGAGATATTTTATGCTGTATTGTATCTAACCTTCATCAAAAAATACATATAGTTTTTCTCTTTACCACTCACATCCGTGGAAAATGTCTTGAATACTACAGAAGCTGGAGACGTGACAATTTGGTTAAATCTGTAAACTGCCCAATTAGAGGTAAATTGGCAGTCAGCCTATGGCTAGGTTGGCTTAATAAAGGGCATGATGATATAGAGATTTTATTTCTTAATTTTCTACACAAGTGAAAGAATATTTTTTAAAAATAAGTGTTGCCTTAAAGCAGTGACACAGTACACAAATTTAGTTCAGAACGTATTTTTAATATCTCTTCAGTACCTGCTGCACTGCACACAAACTACCTAATTTTCAATTTGCACTGACAGTGCTATACATATGTAGAATAGATTTTCCTTAAGTTATTTTTGCTGTTTGCGTGACTTTGACTGAACAATGCTATTTACCTTCAAATGTTCACTTGGACCCTGTTAGATTTAAGTAACTGCAACCAGGACACTAGGATGTTGCAAATGTCCTGAAACCCAAAAGACTCATCTTGCAATTGATTTGCTTGGTGATTTCCTGCTTTTTAAACATGTAGAACCTTTTACAATTTTCTGATGAAGTGCAGATGCTAGAATAGTGCTCTTGGTCTATTCAAAATAGACCTGCATTTCGCTGTCACATTGCACAGGCTCCTCAAAATAACCTGCAACACTAACTCCCCTCCTTCTCCTCATCAGTTCCCCCACTCAACTGCCCCAGTTGAGCCCCAAGGTTTCACAAGTGACTTGCACATACTCTCTGTATCTTTAAAAGTTTTCATCTGTTATTTTTCATATCTGAGGTCTGTGTGTTAGAGCAGCTGCAGGAAGGACCCCATCCAGCACTGCAGAAGTTTCTGTCTCCTGGCATACACATATGGAGGAAAAATCTTCACCTTTCAGGGAGTTCAAACTGAGCCAGTGTGCAGTAACCAGGACCATAAAACCCAGCAGGTTCTCCCATGCTGTCCAACCATACACCTTTAATACAACATACATGCTAAATTGAAAAGATATAGTTCTTGTATCTGTTTTGAGGACCTATAAAATAGAGGTAGGACCTATAAAGTAGAGCCATAGCCTGCTTGCTACAATACAGCAGGGGCAAGATTGACATGATCTAAGTGACAAAGTAGGAGAATCATTTTTGTAGCAGCATTCTGAGTGGGTATGAGTGGAACAAGATAGCATTTGCTAAGAGCGGAGAACCTGATGTTGCAGCAAATGAGACGTGATGCTGAGTGTGCAGTTGGGTGTTTTAAATGTGGGAATTTCCAGAGATAACAGAAATAAAGAACAAAATATCTTGAAAGGAGAAGTTTTTTTGAAGCAGATACTGAAACTTTATTGTATTTGGGGGTGAAGTAGGTAATACAAGGGCTGTATGATCTTGTATGGAAGCAAGCAAACAGGCACGACAGCATAACTGGAGAAGGAATGGTGTTTTGAGATCAGGTCTGTTGAACTTTTTTGGGGAAAGTGATGGATTTGGAGAAAAACTGAAGTGGGTCAAAAAGGAAAAGACAAATACATGAGGAGGTTAGGAAGAAGATGTTTCATTAACATAGCTGAGACGAGAAGAAGAATATATAGAAAGAAGAACTGAAAAAAAAGGGAGTGGATAGTGAACAGTTGAACATAAGTACGTGGCAGAGACAAAGGAAAAGAAGGGAAGTCACTGTTTGCTGTGCAGTTCCAGAAGAAGAGAGAATGGAAAATATAACTTATTTGGAGAAGAAGAACCTCAACATGTCTTCCTCACTGTCTGTTCTGACAGTGCTAAGGCAAGTAAAGAAGTTATATCTCACTGAAAGGTCCAGGTCTTTGGAATGGACAAGAATTTGGAAAGAGTAAGGTATGTCAGGGCTTTGGATAGCTCTCAGGTGACACAGATGCAGCAGAGATATTATGAAGAGGTATTATGGTATCAGGAAAACATTTGGTGCAGAAAGGCATGTTTAGAGAAGATATTAGTGGAGTTTGAAGAAGAATGAGAGACCTGGTTATGTTCTGAAGGAAGATTAAGAGAATGGATCAGGATGAAGAAGATTTTTCTAAAGTGGTGGAAGCTGTGGACATGTGAATATATTTTAGGGAGAAATGGGGTCAGTGAGTAGAAAGGAGAATATAAAAGAGTAGAAAGCAGAGTGTAAAGTGAGTCTCAGCAAAGGAGTGTGATCAATGCTTTTGCTGAGTGGTTATATATTCTGTTGTTTATCTGTAAACCCGTAGATGTTTAGAAGTTTCCAGAAAACTGACACTTCATCACATTTTCACACATGATTGAACATAACAGTATAAGGTGTAAAATAATCTGTAAGGTGAGAGCTATGCATTGATTGGTTTGAATTATGTCAGCCTTGTCCACTGTCCTATGAAACTCTTAAAATTCAATAAATGATACCTTCATTTTTTGGCCTAGGAATAAGTTTTTTTGCTAAAAAATAGTAGATATTACTTCAAACTAGTTTGGGCAAGTTGATTAAGAAGTCAATTCAATTTTCCAGAACTGAAAATAAAATATAATGTTTGCTTCATTTTAAGCAAACCTAATTGCAGTATTCCTGGTTACATAATTGCATTACTACTTTTGGTCAGTATTTTGTGTTCGCCTTTTGCATTCATTTGTGATACCTCTGCAAAATCCTGCAAGAACAAGACCTTTAACATGTTTGTCTGTCAGAATGTTTATGAATGCCACCATCTTTCAATTTTCATCCCTTTAAAAATATATATCTCCTGAGACATACGTAGCAATCAAGCTATTGTGGAAAAAAGGATGGAAAATTCTCCTCCATGTTACACGATCACAAGCAAAATAATTTAATTCTGATCAACAGAAAGTTAGGCATTTAATAAGAATGTGGGATTTCCATTGAACTGTGTAAACAAATGTGGGATTTTTTGTGTGTTATAGATTACAGTAATCTAAATTCTGGCCCCCCTCTGAGAAAGATTCAAATGGGGGCTCAGGCTGGCTTCTATCCCAGCCCATGACATGGAAAACATGGTTATCTGTATTCACATGAGATATTTTTCATTCAAATGAGAAGTTAGAATGAAGAGTTAGACAAGAAGATTTTAGATACTGGAATAAAATGCAATTTCTATGTAAATAAATAGACTAAAGAATCAGTAACATATGAAGCCAAACAGACTGAACCCAAATGAAATGTGACCAACTCTATTTCTTTAATTAATTGTCAGAGAATTTAACAAAAATATATTTAAATCTGTAATCGTCTCTAAATGACAGTTGTACTTAGAAAATGTTAAAAATCAGAAGATTGTTACAAATAGATATATTTTAGTACATTTGGACTCCTCTTATGAAGGCTGCATCCTAAAGAGCACCGCTAGAATCACTTTGCAAACGGCATGATTTCCACTTCAGAGAGCCCAGTACTTTGACAGTTCTATTGTATGAAATGTGTAGTATTAAATAATAAGCCTTTATCAGAATTGGAGTGTGTAAATGTTGCCTGTGAACTGATGTATTTACTTATTGTGGTCAGCAGTTCAGGTAATGTGACATTGTAATAAATAAGATTGTAATGGCTAATATGGTATTAATGGTGAAAATTCCTAAAGAATCACAAGTGGAAGAAAAAGTAATAAATGAGGAAAACTAGATGAAAAGACAATAATTCTCTCTTTACAAACCTATAAGTAATGATTAATGCTGAGTCTCAAGACAGGTAGACTTTTTTTAGAAATGCTTATGACAAAACAAATTTGGGCAATATCTTAGAATATCCTCAGTTGGAAGGGACCCACAAGGATCATGGAAGTCCAATTCCTTTGTTCCCATGAAAATCACAATATCACAAGTGTGGGTTGTATGATTTTCGTATTAAAATATTAGTGGTTTGAAATGCCAAGTCTAATGCTTTTTGGAAATTTTTCAGTATTTATCAAGTTTCTGCTTGCAAGCATCTACTGGTGTATCACTTAATGTTCCAACCACAATATCTTTATCCAATAATGGCTTGCAAGAAAGGCAGAAAAGTTCAGAACTTTGAGATTTAATCTATGTATTAACCAGATTCTGCAATAGCCACAGAATTTTACCTTTGCTAATTCTGACAGATTTGTTTTATCCTTATCATCTTTGTTACCCAAATAATACTTTATTTAAGCAAAGATCTGACTTCATTGTCATGCTAATTGTTTTCCACATGTTTTGTTAATCATTTTAGATAGCTCACAACAATTATGGAGCTAGGACTTAAAGAGATGGAGATGCTGAGAAAGGGAAAGGGAAGAATGGTACTTAGATGTAATTACTCAAGAAAATTAATTTAAATTGTGTGGGAGGTAATCCTTGATTCATCACTGGCTTGTTTTGATGAAGATATTGATGTTGTGCATAGATACTACCTTTAGTTTTTTCGCTGATTTTCACCATATTAAACACAAGCCTTTGAAAACATCCGAAAATATTATCCACCCTGGGGCAAAAGATTTAGAATTTTTCTTCTTAATTTGTTACTTTAAAGTATTTATTTCCTAATCACTGGTATGATCATTAGAGACCTACCTTGAATGCATTACCCAAAATGATATGAGTAAACTGAAGATAAGAAGTGATATGTTTTCCTCAGTCCTTCAGAAATATATACTGTTATTAAAATAAAAAAATTAAAGAACGCGACACAACAAGCAATCCACAAATAGTAACTATAACCAGTAAAGGAATATCTGTAGAGTTTTTGTGTGCTAGGGATGATATTTTAAAGTTGGTGAAATGATGAAAACACCAGCACTGTTTCTTAGTTTTCGCAGTCCTTAGATGCCTTTCACCAGACTGGTGCTGCATATAAAAGTAACTAGAGATCTTTAAGGATAAAAATTGTTCCTGAACCCTTTGTTTAAGAAGCTAAAACATAGATAAAATTATTATTTAAAAAAACCCCCAAAACCCAAAAAAAACAAACAAAAAAAAAGAAAACCAAACAAAAGAAAAAAGCTAGCATTCTCCTTCATTGGGTTGTATTTTGTAGAAGATGGCTTTAGGCCTGAGTCTGAAGAACTTCCCGTTGAATATGTTGTGGGAATCAAATATCCTACTAGTAGTGGTGGTGGTATTCTATCCCAGCCTTTCATGCAATTTTATCTGAAATAGACGGTGTATTTGACATTCTTGTGTTCAGAATTCTAGCCTCTGCAATGTACCCACTCAGAAGTATCCAAAGGACAAATAAGAAGCTGCATTTCTTGTACTTCCCTGCCTGCATGTTACTAATGTTTGTCCTCTCTGAGTAAAATAGAAGATATATTTAGTTAGTTCACACGTGGAGACATTTCAATAATTTGAATTATGTATAGAGTAGGCTAACAGAGCTTACTATTGTTTTTCTTGTTTGCTATTACATAAATAATTTTACTGAAAATAATTATTTTACTGAAAAAATATTTTGCTGAAAACTTTTATTTTTTCTCTTTTATGACAGACTGTTTCTTTGTCCTCACTTCTTGCTAGTCACAGTGTTTTGAGCTGTTTTTTTTGATTGTTTTTAAAATTAACTCAATGAATTTTCATTGATTGAATTTTGAAAATTCACTCACAGCTATTAGTGGTTGTGGCCTGAAAAGTATCATTCAGTAGTTGTTTGGTTTGCGTAGAATATTTTTTATGCATTAATTGCTAATAGTGAGGAGATTATTGCCCATGAAAGAAAATAATCAGTCATTTGTGGATACACCAAGGCTGGGTTAAAGCTCAAGTAGCAACAAGTTTCTTATAATTAGCTTTCGTTTTATATTTCTTTTCTCATCCAATGAATATTCACCAAGGGAGTGATAATTTTAACTAAGTGATTTGTAGCTGGATGGTAGCCAAATTAGTTTAACTGCAGGGATTGAATGCAAGTGACATGCAAGGACAACACTAATATATTCACTGTGAAATTGGTGATCTGAATAAATATAAAAAGTAGTAGTCTGCCTGAATGTGTATGCCTTAATCATAAAACTCTTGATATTGGGTTAGAATGTTGATGCTTTTAGATAAACTTTGCATATGAACAAATGCATGAATGATCTTATTAAAGCTGCCTAATGAATTTCCTGTATACTATGAAATTCTTGCCATGGCATTTAGAAATAGAAAGGCGTAATGACAAAAGTTGTTTTTGCAGAAAAAGAATATATTTGTCTTATTCAAATTTATTCTTAAAGGCATTAGCGGTAACTGGCTGTCTTAAAGATGCTTTACTGTGATATGTTGTTGGATGAAAATAAAACATCTGCACCCTACCTTAACAGTGAAGGAATAATTCCCCTGCTTATTCCTAACTAGCAACTCTGTGGTTTCAAATGCTCTAACATATTGCTGTATTCCCATTATGTTGCCAAAATTAATCATGTGTCATTTGCTCGTCTATAGATTGTTCAGGTAGTTCCCCAGGAGGTCTAAAACTCTGTTCTTTGGAAAAACAGCATTTAGAATATCTCTATTTCCTTTCATAGAAGTCTACTTCAGGACTAATGTGATTTATTTTTGTCAAAGTTTGTCTTGAAAATCACCCTTCAGTTTCTGATTGCAAATGTAAATTTCAAAAAAAAACCCAACAAACAACCTCTACCATAAGCTTTAAAAGTTGTGAGTTAATTTGCTAGGTTAAATGTTAAATCTTACACCACATTTGAAGACAAGATTATGGATTATAATAAGATAGTTATTTACAGGTTTCTTTGTTCTAATCATAAGGATTTCAAATGGAAATTGCAAGCCTGGTTTTGTCTTAGCTTCATCAGTGAAAGTTTTTCTACCATTTTTTTCTATGGGAGCTAACCCAAGTACAACTTTGTATTATCTAGAAATACAAATACTCCTAGAAAGGAGTGTCATATTTGTTTGATTTTTTTGTGGAAGGAAGCAAATTGTCTTCGATGTTTAGCATTAACAGTAGAAATCTGTTTATTTGGAATTGAGGAGCCAAAGTTCGCACAGATAATGAGCCTCAGTAATTTCATGCTGTTTGACTTTTGGTTTTTGAAGTGCAACTGATTTGCCAAGAATAGCGGCAAAATTCCCATTCTCACTCTTCTCGATCCCTTTGTAATTAACAAAACAGAAGATTTACTAATTTTTCTTTTTATCATTGCTAATTAGGTTTATCTGTGCATTCTGGTAATTTCATGTGCTGTTGAAAATCTTTTCAAGTTGCAAATTCAATTTCACATATTTTCAGTATTGCAGAATAATTTTTTTATGTCTGTTGGTTTCTGCCATGTCCTTTTTGTTTCCCATTCTACCAAGCAGAATCTCACTGTACCTCAAAGTTAGAAAAAAGCTGATTTGAATGCAAGTTCTCAGTTAAGTAACATCTTTGCAGAAGAGAAAAATGTAGGCAGTTGCTGATATGTGAAAAAGAAGAAAGATATTTACTGCAGTGCAACTAAGAAAACAAAAAGTTAAGTTGAAAAAGAAGATACTTTCATCAGAAGCCTTGTACTGAACCTCAGTGAGAGAGGCAATATGACTTCTTTTGAGACATCATTTCACCTTTCACTTAGAAGACTTACTTGGTTAGAATTCAATATTTTCACATGTTCAAACCCATTACTAAATACAGTCAAAGTGTTATTATTTGACAAGAGTTTTATTCAGAAAGCATATTAGTATTTCCAGTTGCAATTAATTTTGGTGAAACTCTTGCTAAAATACTTGATATCACATGTTACCGAGCAGCTTGGAGTCCTGAAGAAGATGATGCAAGAAATAGCAGACAGAGGCTTCTGAAAGGAATCACAATTGAGTTTTTTGGGAGATAGTAGTCAGAATACTTTGTGGGTAAATAAGTAGATAAGTTTTTGACTATGTTTTGTCAGTAATAAAATAATGGGAGAATAGAAATATTCTTCCACCATTTTTATTTTAGATGACAAAAAATTCATGTTCATATTCCATGTACTTGGTGAAGAGAAGATATGGCTCCTCCTAACATCTTCCCATATTGCCCATGTTTGGAAATAGTAGGGGTATGCTAATGAAGAGGAGGCCTACAGGGATTGACTTTCACCTGAGGAGAAGTAGAACATAATGCATTTGAGCTATTTTCCTCTCTGCAGAGCAGGAGTGGATTGCTGTACTGGTACTCTAGCTTTATGCTTGCTTTGGGGAATTTCATGGGAAATTCCCAGAAGGACAACTGGCAGGACAGAGTAATTGTTGCTCTGCTGTGTCCAAGGGGAATGGGGCTAGGCATATAATTTGTTCTTTAATATGGATATCATTCCACAGCCCTAGATATCAGTGGGCCTATTTATGTGATTGTACCTTTACTGGAAGACAGAGTTATTAGCACTTGCACAGTTGATTAGGTTGTGAAAAGTGTACTCGGTCTACAGTTCGTAGCAAGTCACTTTGACAAAGTGAGCTTCTAAATAAACAGTGATTAATTCCAGACGTCTCTGAAATTTCCATTTAATGAAACTTAAAATTTTTAATGATGGGATTACTTTCTTTAGGTATTTAAGTGTAGCTTGATATTCTCTATTTTACAAAAACTTGAAAACTGTAAAAATGTGATTTTTCAGCTCAAAAAATCTGCTGTGCAGTTACTTGTGTAAACAATAGGTTTGTTTGCAGTAGGATATTGTATATATGTTATTTGTCAAATCTGTTTATTCCTACTGGATTTTACTTCAACAAGTATTATTCAAAGTGAGAAAATCTATTTAGAACTGTCTCATTGACTTGTGTAATCTGCTAAATCACCTGTGGCCACACCAGCCATTTGTTGCTACAGTAAGTAGTGTAAAAATATCCCCTCTCCAACATTTAAGAGCAGAGAGAATTCAGTCTAAATCTCTGGTCAAGTTAGAGAAAGGATGAAATGCCCTTCGTCTTAGAAAAAAGTAAACTGAAATGAAACCATTTTGGAAGTGTAAGACTACAGACTTCCTTGTATTAATTACAGAGAAGAAAAAAGAGCATAACCTCTTCCCAACTTTGGTCTGCAGTCAGAGTCCTTTTAAGGTTTAATGAACCAGAGTACTTGAAAATAGCAGGAATGTAGCTGGGTGACTGTGTCACTGTTAAAGTCGGGATGAGCAGAGCGACATAGAATATTCTTTCAAAGCAGGGGCAGGATTACAATAAGGTTGTAATCACTTTATTGTAACAGGTTGCAAACATTTATACTTTTCACATATCACACATGTCAACTTTCTATTGGTGCCTTTATACATCAGGCCATATACATGTCATCCTAGTATTGGTACACATAGATCAGGCCATTCACATGTTAACCTGCCATTGGTACTTTCATGTATACACACACCAGGATTGGTTGTAAAATAGTAAACACAGTTTTTGTCGAGTCATCCTGACTTGCAGAAAGTACAGGAAGTCCATTTCTGTCTTCCATCTTCTTCCTGTCTGAAAGTTGTCCACATTCCTCTGCATGCTGTGTTGTCCTCCTTTCAGGGCTGTATTGTAATCTGGTCAATGTTGATTGCTTCATCGACAAGTGCCAGGCTGCTGACAGACCTGCTGTCAACCCCAGCATGAGTGAGTATGTTGGTGATCTGAGACAGGGTATTGTTAAGCTCTACACAAATGGTGATGAACTCAAGAGTTATTGATGCAGGAGGCTATCAGGACCCATTCCTTCCCCTGCTGTTACCATAATTATCATGTCTCATGATGGCCAAATATGAAACTACACTTGGTAGATAACAGGCTCTACTTTCTAGTAAATGTGTTCAGTTTTAACTTTACTCACCAACTAGAATAAACCAAACCTCAAAATTGCTTAAGCTGATTTAACCAAGGACCGTGTTTGTCTGAGTGTAATCAGAAAGTTACAAGGAATTGAATTGTAGCAATTAAAAAAGTTGCTAGCACTCTACAGTAGTTGCTGCACTCAGTCGTAATTAAAAACAAAACAAAACACCAAAGCTCAAAACAAAGCACTGCTTCCCTCCAACATTTTTGTAATTAGTTTTGTGAATGCTGTTAGTTACTGATTTCCAACCAAAGCTTGTAAATTCTCACTGAGATTTGGTGGCTTCATAAACCACCCCAGCTGTAATTGCCTAGCCATGCCAGCATCTCCAGTTTCTGCATGATAAAACTATTTCTGCCCTTTCAGTCCTTCTGTTCATCATCCCACAATTTAGTGAAACTTAGTCTCCTGCCCACTGACAGGCTGGCTTTTAGCGTGTGGTTGCTCATTGCCCCACACAGATGTCAAAACCTGTGAAGCTTCCTCTTCTCTGCTCAAACTAGCAATTTCCTTTCTTGCCCTGAGCTGCTCATCTAGTTTTTAGAATGATCTTACAGAAGCAATTGTTTTACTCAACACATGAAAACTTTCATTTGTTTGTCATCCTCAAGGGATACCTGTTTCTGTCACACAGAAAAGAATCAAGAACATGCACAAAAATTATCTAGAGCTTTGTTAAACTGGTTTAAGCTCATCTACATTTGGGAATTTGCATTTGTTTAATTAAAGTAATTAAAAATTTATTTCAGTTATGTTGAAGCCACTTTGTCATTGCTAATCAGATTTTTGTAGTGCTTTAGTGCTATATGAATTAAGACAAAGGCACTTGGGCTTAGTGGGTGGCCTGGCAGCTTAGAGTTGAAACTGCAAACCCTCAGGGTGTAATGGGAACAGGCAAGAAAAGAAAGGGTACAGGGAGCAGGGAACAACTGGGTGGCAGGGCAGTCCCTCAGACCTCGGTGACAGGCCTGCAGCCCCTGCAAAAAAATAATTTATGTTGTGAGTACTCCTTTTAAAAGAATGTTTAAACCATATCAGATTATAAACTGATAAGTTGAGTAGAGAGCTGCATTTCCACACATAATAAAACCCTCTAAATACACAGTACACATTAGTATTTGTATGGCTAATTTCCTTTTCAAAATATATTACACTTTTTAGGGATTGTTATATTGAAATGGAGAAAGTTTTTCTAACTTCCTTTTTGCATTTACTGCTCTATTACATGAATGATGAAATTGTGGTTCAATAGTTGGGTAGAAGACTGCATCTCTTTAAGATGCTTACATCCTAAAATCTGTCTGGACGGTATGTGATGTCTCATTGAACTGCTGCAAGCAATCTACAATTCATTCATGAATGAACTTGACATTAAAAATTCTAGTTTACACAATTTTTTTATTGTCTCTTTCCACCTTGTCTCCAAAACCAATGTCTTGATGTCATTAATATTTTAAGAAAGAAAAAATACATTTGTATTCATAATATGATTAGGAGCTGTTACAGTAGCTTACAAAAATGTGATTGAGTGAACACCATTGCAATAACTGTTAAAAGCAGTCCATAAACTTTCTCCTTATTTATATTTAGAGTTTTTTGAAGGTGGGTTGTGATTTCCATAAGCTCTGAAATATTTTTTAGTTTTTTGAGTATAGTTGCAACTCTATTGAATTTTGCAAAGACTGGACTACAGACCATCTTGCCAAAGTTGAGAATATATTTAAAGGAATAAATGTGATCTGAGATCTGCCAACCAAGGCTGTTGCAGAAATTTGTTTACTCAGTCATGAGCTGGATGAACCAGGACTGAGCTATTAGAGATCTTATGACTGTTCAAATGAGTTTATAGTTTTGGGGTTTTGTTTTGTTTTGTGGGGTTTTTTTGTTTGCTTGTTGGTTTGGTTTAGTTTTTTTTTTACTTTTTTTCTTTTTTACTTTTTAAGCTTTATGGTTTATTTGTGTCATGCTGTTAATCAGGGTTCCTGTTAGTCTATCTGACCTTTTAAATTTTCTCTACTTAGACTTCTTTGCTCTAAATTCAAACAAGTTAACCATTTCAATGCACCAGACCATGAAAGTCAGTAAGAGAGAAATCTGTTCCTAATTTCTTAGTTTCCCGCTCTCACTAACTCAAACGAAAGTTACACCATTTTTTAGGTGATTTTTTTTACTTTTTTTTTTCTCTTTTTGATGCCAGGTTTTCCTCTGTCTAAAACTACCATTTTGTCCAGCTCACTCGAGATTTAGACTAGCAAATGTAAAGTAGTAGAGCAGAAGAGGGGACAAAGTTTAAAGAAATGGAGATGAATGACTACTGGAGATCATGTGAGGGGACTGCAAGAGTTTTTTTCTCTGTTTAATTGTTTTCAAACAGATAGCATTACATTTTTCAGAAAGTAGTCATGGCGACAGCAGAGTAAGTGTATAAAAGAAAAAAAGATCTTGCATCTGTCTTTGAATTGGCTAAAGACTCTCAGGATGTAAAATGATTTTAAAAGTTTGTCATCTGTATCTTGAGAGAGAGCTCTTTCACAGTTATACACACAGTTTGTCATGCAAAAAGATGGAATTTTTTCGACTTGGCCCTATTCTGTACATCAAACTTGTTCTTGAAGAAAAATTTAAAGTACATTAGACAACTTCAAATATGAACATATTATTAATACTCTAAGGATAATTGTGATTAACCAGTGGGAACAAAATGCAATGGAAAGTGACCATTCATTAGAATCTTTAAATGAAAGTAGAATGCCAAGTTGTGTTTTAATCAATCACAAGTTATTAGGCTCCATATCAAGGTAAATGAGTGAAATCCTATGACCCAAAGCCTCAGGCCTACATGTACATTATCAAACATAGCTTTCATGGCAGCTGCCCATGTTTTTCTTTTTAGCTTCTGACAGAGAAAAAATAATTTGATCCTTCTTTCACTGGAAATTAGAGTGACTTTAACTGCTGTATAGTTGGTGCTGACTAGTAGCAATCATAAGGACAATTGTCATCAACCGGACAATACATCTTGCATTTCTGTAGAGTTGTAAGAAGAAACTTCGTATGATGGGGCACTGCTAGCATGTACATACAAATCCTACCTGTGTAACAAGGCAGACTTAAGATTATCTCCTTTGCTAATTGACCCTAAAGTATATCAAACAAACAAACAAAGAACAAACTCTGGTGAATAAGCTATGAAGTCACCCTGTTGTGCCAAGATGATGGCATATGTAATTTCTTATCGTATGAATTTAGCCACTAACAGCTGACTTACATTACAGAAGTTCAGCCCAGACTGTGTCAGGTTTCTCTGAGATACACAGACTACTCTAGATTCTTGCCTTCAGGTTCAAGACAGGTATGCAGACTGGAATTTTTTCGTTGTAGAGACCACATGAAAATCCTGAAATGATGCAGAGTTTTCTTTAAAGAGCATAGGAACTGAAGAAGAGCACAAATTAGCCACACATTCTCCAAGTTCTTTCAAGCAGCAGTGACTTTGTTGAAGTCACAGTTAATGTATTATCTAATTATCAATGGGTTAAAGAGGTCTGTATAAAATGCTGTGTAATGTACATTCCTCTCTCAATTAAAGACAACATATAAGGATAACAGGAAGATATTTCAATTTTTTCTTTTATGTATAATTCTCCATAATTTCTTTATAAAACAGAAGTATAATAAAGAAAGTTCAAATATTTGTTAATTCAGTGAATGCATTGACTGGACTAACCCACCTGTGGAGTTAGTTGCCCTTTGTAGAGTCACGTGTAAGTGTGCCAGCAGTACAGGACTTCCTTGCCCTTGTGAATGAATTGGCATGACTTTTGGGGGGGGGGGGGGTTGGGGCTAGGGATCAGGGGTACTTGCTATTCATTGCATTCAGAGAGTTAATACTGTCTAATCCTGGCAAACATGCACTTGTTGAAATCTAATGGAAGAGCAGCTTTCGGGTTTTTTTCCTACTCCAGGCTGACAAATAGGCAGGAATTTGAGGGATTCCCATTTTGTTTCTGTATGACAGATTTGTACTACAAACATCCTTGCCTGCTGAGCACTCCTTTCCTGTCACTAGTTGTTTTGCTCCTGGTGACTCATCTTGACAACTTGAACTGATCATAACTTAAAGGAGAGAAATACCTTATGTTCCAAATGTGACAACTATTTTTTTAATAGCATTTTGATTGTGTTCCAATTATCCATTTGTAAAGCTTAGCCCCATTGCATATTGTCTGCACAGGAGACTTGAATACCATAGATGAGTGCACTGGTAGTTTTTATCAAACACTATAACTCGTGAATGTTAGTCATATCATCACTTAGTGCTTTGAATGTACAGAGACTTACATAAGTAGTAAGTCTTAGTATTGCTATTTCTCAGTTAAAAAGCCCCTTAAGCTAATCCTACTGTTTCTGAATTATAAAATGTTTTAAAGAAATCTCGTAGACACCTTTTCATGCTCTTGCACAGCTTCTTTCAGAGAAGTAAAGGTTATCTTTGTATCATCATGGCTTCGACAGCTTTACTACTATACCACTTTCTAAATATACTGCCAGCTGGAATTTTAAGGAACTGTGTTAGTAACCATTTCTGTAGAGATGCGTCATTTGAAGCATATATGCAAAAGCTATCTTTAGATTTTGAGCCAGAAGTATGCAGTTATTTTCTCAAAACACTGTACCATACAGCTTAAATACATTCCAATATATATTTTATGATTTTTGACTCCAAAACAATATCAATCAGGAATGGGTGGTAGAATATAATTTAGAGAATCAAAAGGAAAATGTTAGATTGTTCTAATCATTAAATTTGTGATGCAGTAGGAACCAGTGTTGCAAAGAGCTGTATGATTTCCTACAATTTTTACTCTTGATATTTGGCTGTTCATAACCAAACAACTTGTATCGTTGTTCTTGCTTTCTTACAGTAAGGGTGTGAAAGGGCTTTAAAGCAGATGCATTAAAGTTTGATTTTCAAACCTGTTTTGGATATACCATATACATATGGCTTAAGTTTAGAATGCCAAAGGCTATAATGCCAAGTGTTAATTAGCTGAATTAATCTTTCTGTGCTTCTACTTGATATTCTGTGTCAACAGGGCCCAGTAAATATAGGGACTGTTAACACACTGAAGAATTTGTCAGTACAGTCCGAAATATACAGAATGATGCGTAAACTACATATTTAAAATATTTAATAGTAGAGACAGTAGAATGGTAGATTACATATTTTAAATATTCAGTAGTAGAGCCAGTAGAATTTCTGAGAAGGTTTATTAATCCCATGCCATCTCTTGCATTTCTTCCTCCCATGTTTTCATCCTGCTGATACTAAAGTCACTAAAAAGTAAAGAATTACTTTCTTCCATACTAGTTTCTGACACAAGCTTGTATCATCAATTCTTCTAGCTTGCATTTTACTTTGCTATCTTTCTGACTGTTTTCTGTAAGAAATTTTCTGTTATTTTTTCTAGAAGACTTTCTGAAATAAGGAAAATTTCTTTAAAAATAGAGCAATGGATCAATGGGTTAAAAGAAACTTAAGACCTTGTTCTTCATGGATCCACTCTGAAAAAAAAAGAAAAGAACATACAAAAATTATAAATACCTTGTTTGAACTTTTGACCCATGGATAAAGGGGGAAGAGTGAGGAATTAATCTTCAGAATGTGTAAAAAGTGTATGTAAAGTTTAGATTATTCTTTCGCCTCCCCTTCTTGTCTTTTCTGCCAGTCTCTCTCTTTTCTGGCAATATTCTGAGCAGCATATCACTTGGAGAATAAGGTGACAGGGACCTTCTGCGGGAAACTGTCTCACAGGATTGGTTTTGACAGGCTGGATGGGGCTAGGATGGGTTTGCTACTGCCTGAGACAGAAGAATTCATTTTGGGTAGAATAACCAGAGCGGACTGTAGCGTGGGAAGAGCTGGGAAGCGAGTGTGCAGATCAACCCCTGTGGCTGTATGTACAATTGGAGAAGCGAGGAGAGCAGATTGGCCTTCACTGAGAGGGGAACACTACCTAAAAACTTGTAAATGGCTTTGTATGAAGGGAAAAAAAAATTCTGTAAGTAGAATTATTTTACTCATTTATGCTGTTCACTGTTGGTGACACTTCTTATTTATTTAATCTTCCTTTCTTAACATCTGAAATAAATTTATTTCCCATCATGCGAGAGAAGAAATGTCTTACAGTTCAGAATCCTAAAAATCTCATGGCAAAAAACAACCTAGGACATGGGTTTATTCTCGACAGATTCGTCCAAGCTCTTTATCCCTGCTCAAGTGATCATAGTCGCTCAGAGCAATATCCTCAGTTATTGTGCAGGGTTCCTTCTTCTTTCTGTACAAGCACAGAAGTAAAGGATGATACAATTAGTATCAAATGGAGCACAATGCTTGATGACCTGCTGACACAGAAGATCAGGTTTTGACATAGAATATCACATGGAAAAATACTCCCTATTAAATTTCCCATTGCTGCTCTTTGCCAAATCCTCATAAGCAGGTCCTAATTTCTATTACTACAAGGATTTTTGTCACAGTAGACAATCTACGGTTAATTCAGCCTGACGTCATCTGCAGGATAGACACCTGCAGTTAATTGTGGGCATTTTTCTCCAAATGCTATCTAAGCTAAAAGTAGAAGTTGTGAATTAAAAAAAGCCCAACCTTAAGTTGGTTTCTTTTTATTGTGGGAGGTTTTAGCTGTGTCCAATTGTCTTATTACTGTTTTTTAAGCATATTTAAAAAAAAATGCAAATAGCATTTTGTAACTGTGGCTTTGTTTTGCTCATGTCAGTTTTCACTTTTTTTCCCGTATTCTTTTACAAAAACTACTACGTTTTCAACTATATAAATTACTTATCCTTAGCAGCACTCTCTATTTTTGAAATGTTAGTTTATGATATAACTATATACAAGTTCCAGTGAATTTAATTATGCACAGTCTGGAAATAATTTATGTCTTTGTGTGCTTATTGACCATATAGAAATCTTTATTATTTTATTTTAAGGAAATTTTAATTACCATAAATAGAGATACAAAATTGTTTCTTAGTTAAGCCTGTCTTTACCTCTTATTACTTGATAGAGAATTTATTTTCATTTTCTATGTCAAAAATACGGAAAAAGTATTTATATTGTATGCAGCATTATTTAAAAAAAATTATTACAAATAATCCCAAAGCCAAGATTTCTACTGGCCTTTGTAGAGAACTTTCAAATTGTTGGTTTTTTTTTTCTGTGAATTTATGTTCACATGTCTCTATTCTTAAATATTTGTTTACTAAGAAAGTGTATTACAACTATTTTAAAACTATACATTATATTGTTATTGGTCTTTCCTTTACCTAACCATTAGTACTTGCTTTCCTGTGTTATTTGAAAAAAATCTTCTACAGATCCTTATAAGGTAGAGAA
This sequence comes from Pseudopipra pipra, assembly GCF_036250125.1. NCBI lineage: Eukaryota > Metazoa > Chordata > Aves > Passeriformes > Pipridae > Pseudopipra > Pseudopipra pipra. The sequence continues at coordinate 48,026,572 of NC_087553.1, read as the reverse complement.
ACAGTATTTCTAAGCAGTTTGTCTTTAATCATTTAATATTAAGTTGACTAGACTAAGCTGGAGTCTGGATTCTTTTGTAGTTATTGAGGAGAGAGATACTCTTTCGGAGACTGATTCATGCCACTTTAATTGTTCCTTTCTGTGCACTGACTACAACAGGCAACTCATCTGGAAAGCTTAGTTTCTTGACTGTAGGTGTGGTTAAATTTGAGAAAATATCAAGCTATTTAGGATTATCAAGAAAGAGATTTTTCTCAACAGGTGCTTGAAACAGCATTAGAAAACTTTAAAAAGGAATTAGCTGATGAAGTTTAAGTGATTTTGAAGGTAGGCAATAACTTTGGCATCTTTAAAGTCATAGTTTTGTTTACTAAATATTGTGTTAATCCTATCTGACGTGCTAAACTTGATCTCCAGGAGAGACAATGAGAGAACCAGGCTTCTTAATGTTTAAATTTCTTTTGAGATAATACTTTGGTTCCTAGATCACTGGTATTTTTAACACCTAAAATGCAGCAGGTACTTTTTTTAATACTTGTGGTGGTGTATAATTAGAAAACTTTTCTGGAACCCCATCAGAAAATAAAAATTATTGAAAATTGCTGCACAATGTGTGATGTGTAGATACAATTGCCTTCTTTAAGTTAGCAACTGATTATTTAATTTTGTATGCTTAGAAAAGTTGCCACTGAACACAGGTCTAATCCCAGAATCAAAAAAAGTATAGAAGAGCAACTTGGAGCATGTAAGATTCTTTAAAAATAAGCATAATTTTAAGAATCATACTGACAGATAATGTAAAGATTAAATAGGTTATTTCTATCTAATATCCCATGAGAATGATTTGATTACATTTTGTATTTTTCTGTGCCTTTCCCTCTGTTGTCTGTTGAAACAGAAGTAAGTCATATTTTATTTCCATTATAGTTTGGGTTTTTTTGTTGTTCCTTTTTTTTTTTTCTTTTTTTTTTTTGGGCAGTGTCCTAGTTAGAACAGCTGGGACCAGTTCATCACTGTATGTGTATAACCCAAAACTGTGTATTCTATAGCCTTCCATGCCATTTCCCAGAAACTGTTATCAATAGACTATTTACACCCTCTACCCAGAGCAGCCTGACTCCTCAGGCTATAAACTGGGTGTTAAGAGGCCTGCGAGATAGGAGGATGCTCCTGTCCTCACACCCATTAAGGAACTCCCCGCCCTGAGGGAAGTACTGGGAATTCCTGCCTGAACTGGAGGATATATAATCTTGGAGTCTTGGAACCTTTTTAACCAGTCATGGGATCCAGAGGAAGATTGCAGACCACCACTCTCAACCAGACTGCAACCACCACTTTTCAACCAGACTGCAATCACCACTCTTGACCAGACTGCAACAGCACTCTCACCAACAGGTTTTCCCCTCTCCTTTTAATTTGGACTCAGGGGGCCCAACAAACACCACTCTGTTCATGGCCCAGGGTGCTGGGTTATACATTTGGGTTTTGTGGGTTAAAACCAATTGTTTCTCTGTATAATCGTACTTATTGTATTATTTTATTAAATTGTTATTCTGACTCATAATCTCTCTTTTGAGTTGGGTTCATTTCCCCTGCCGGATTACCTTTAAACCAGCACAGGCAGTTATAGTAAAGATGAAATGTAGTTCCTGTGCCACAGCATAATGGTTAATGAAATAGTGCATATATTACTGTTGTTGTCATAAGCATTAAGCCCAGGTATTCTTATTCCTAGATCATTCTAACTTCCTATTTGGCAGATAAATATTTCTGTGTATGCTTCCAAAGTCAAAGGTTAAGTTAGAGTTTTTCAACCCTTTCGAAAAAGGTGAAGATAAGGTGAAATGGCCAGTTAAAACAGCAAGTAATTAATTGAGTCTCTCTGTTAACAGGAAGAAGGTCAAGTGCACATAACTATTGTGATGACACAGTCTGCATTACAAGCAGCTGAGTCATTTAACCTGAAAGTGGTTAGATTGGAAGGCTGAGAAACAATTAAATGAGATTTTACTTCAAAGTAGTAGCTATGCTTCCAAGTTACTATACTATTTATAATTTTTTTTTCAAAGTGACTTGTCATGTTATTTTGCAGTACCAATTAGTTTTATTGATGCGAAACATTTTGTTTAGAGTTTTTGGTCATCCTATTTTAATTTTTAATTTTTTTTTCTTGCCTTACTTTAGCTAACTGGCTGAAATTTTAAAATCATAATTTCTAATGGAGATTTACTTGATTTTTTTTTTTTTTTTACTTTGTCTTGTATATAATTCTGCAAGTTTGCCAGATACACAGTTTTGATTGTTGGATCCAAAGTGTAGAAAGGCTTCCCTAATTTTGTCATGTAGGAATTATACATCTAGTTTACACTGGGGAGAGTCTGTAATGATTTCTTGGTGAAGATCAAATTATTTGCAATAACCTTTCAAAATCTATGAAAATCTGATACTCCTGATGTCTCATTTAACAATGAGGTTGCAACTATATAGCATGCTGTAGATATACCAGGGAAAATTCAGTTGCTTTGGAAGTACGCAGATTTTTATTAATTTCCTTACAACTCCATCTTAGTGTAGGAGATTGGTGCAAGATAGTGTCTGGTACCAGGAGATACAGTATGGATGTTTATTTACCATGGAAACTAATTTTTTGCTTTAGGGAGGTACTTCCTGCATTGTTTGAAATCTGAAGACTAAACCAGGCTCTAGAGAGAAGGTAAGGAATGGAAGCCCATTAGAAAGGAAAAGCAGGAACAAGCATAGTTATGCAAGAGTCATAGAATCATGAAGGTTGGAAAAGATCTCCAAGATTGAGTCCAGCCTTAGGCTGAACACCTTACCGACTAAACCATAGCAATAAGTGCCACATCCAGCTGTTTCTTGAACACTTCTAAGAATTGAAGAGACTGAGAGAATTGTTTATTTGTTCTAATTATTGCATGGTTGTACAGCAAAGTTTATGACTCTTTTTCTGAGGCTTTATGCAGGTGTTATATTCAGATTTTTACTTTTGTTTAGAGATTGCTCAGAATTCACCATAAAGTTTCAAGGAAGCATTGTTCTAGGTTATACATGAACAGTTTAAAATGTAAGAAAAATAAAACAGTTCCTTTCCAACAATGCATGCTTGCAATCTGTAATTATTATAAGACACTACTTTCAGTAAAAACAAAATAGTTGTTTGGCAGTGAGTGATTTTGTTTTTTAACAGAAGTTTGACTAAGAACCATTAAAGCAATATGGAGTTAAATTAAGAATTACAGTATGTTATTAGACCATAGGTGTGGATCAAAGTCAATACAGAATAAGACAAATGTACAGGTTTTTGTGGCAGGTTGCTTATGCTGAGTTGCTAAAACCACATCTGGAAACCCACAAACAAATACATACCAAATGTCTATTTTTTTTCCCTTGGTAAATTGTCTGTCTTAAAACTCTGAATCTGGATTTTGGTGTCAAAACTCATGTCTTTGTGCATGCGCCTGCAATTTCTACATCACACTGTGCATAAACTGAAAGTCTGGAACAAATTAGAAATTGTTGCTAGGACAGAGTGAATTGTCCCATTGTCAGAAGGTATTTCAAATAGAGAAGATGTTGCTCTTTGTTCTGTTATTTGCAGCCAGCCATCAGGTGATCTGTAGTTGAAGTTTAAATAATTGTTTTGACACGTAAAATCAAAAATATTTATCAGTCTTGGATGATACACAGGCAGTTGTTTTCTTTTTATATTATACAGTGAGCTTTCCCCTGAGGTGCTTGATCAGAGAATGCTGTTGTTTAAAGAGAAATTGGTAACACTGAGTTAGCATCAAACTTGATGGCTTGAGGGCCAAACTGCTAGACTTGTTCGTTTTCTACTTTTCTTCATGAAAAAAGGAAAAGAGATTATAAGTGGAGGAGAATTCAATCTGCATTTAAGAATTGCATTTACTTTCAAGAGATGTATATCCTACTGCATTCCTGATGTGCTGCTAAAGGCTACTTGTGCATTAATATTTGCAATGTGCTTGAGATTTTTCATAGTAATGATAATTAGTAGTCTCTACTTGTGCTGCTGACCCTAATTCATGCCTGGTCAAAAATGATTATATGCAGATGAGAAAATATTTTTACTGAGAAAAATCTAAGCTCAAGTTTTTGAGAGGTTCATTTAGAAAATGGTCAATGTTGACTGCTTCTGAAACATCAGACATGGATCTGACTGGTAAATGTATAGGTGGTTGGTTTTATTTCATATAGAATCATATTAATGATATACATATCTTCTGAATGCCATTTTTTGGAGACAAGGTATATTTGTTGTGTGTAGGGAATCTTGTCTCTTCCCACACAATATCAATTGAAAGGATCATGACTGAATGTGACCTTTCATACAAGGACAGTGAAAAAATGGAGTGTAACATTTTTCTGTGTCCTATTTTGAATTACTCCTGTTTTCAAAGGTTATTGCTTGTTACCTCACCCATATATCAGTGACAGAGAAGTACTAAACAATTACTAGTTACAATATTTGAACCTTTTTTTCCTCTTTTATTGTTTAATTTGTTCAATGAAATCCCAGTGTTATGCTAAACACTGTTCAGGAAGGCATCAATATCCATCGCTTCAGAACCAGTTCCTCTTACCTCCTGTTCACACACTGGCTCTTGAACAAAACATCCTGCTCACCTCCTGAAAATCCCATAGGCACCCTTAGAACAAGTGCCCATACCTCAAATTTAGAGTGATGTTTATTCAAGGTCATTAGAATTTTTTGCACAGGAAAGGAAACTTAAGAGAGGTCGATAATTGCATTACATACATACATATATATGTATGTACTAATCAAGTGGAAATGCTTACTTGGGAAGTTTTAAAGAACCTTTGAAAGTAAGGTGTTAAACCAGCACAGAATTTTGAAAGAGCAAGCATAAAATTTGTTTTCATTCAATCTTTAAGAAATGTACAGTTCATCACATACATCATGTATTACCATTGCCATTGCTTAAATTTTACATGAAAATATTACTGCTTGAGCTTAAATGAATTAAAAATTAAGTCAATTATCAGTAAAGTAACTTTTAAAAAAATAATTTATAGCAGCTTGTAGTAAAGGTGTGTTGTCTTAGACTGTGCTCTGATTGAGAATAAGGTGTGGTTAATGTTCAAATGACTGCTCATTGAATCCTGCTAGGGAGCAGCATCACAAAGTGCTATTGATACTCCATATGTTTAAATCATATGAGCATTTTAAACTTGATTAATTCCTTCCAAGACTGAAATGTAAAATATTATAAAAATGCGTATTCTTAGCCTGAGAAAGAATATGAAAGGCAAGACTGAACTGGAACACACAACTATTCAGGTAAAATTAATGCTAAATAAAATATTATTGTGAATTATGTAGTGACTTGAAAATTCCAGTGATGACTAGGGAATCAAAGTATGGTCCTTATTCATATTCATTGCTCCCTTCCGCTTGGTGAGAATAAGGTTTCCAGGCTTGGTGAACTGTAAAAGGAAACTATTTGATATTTTGAAATTCAAAATTAGACTTGTTGGATTTTATTTCATTACATTGAAAGATAAATTTATTTCAAATGTATTGGAATACACACATACAAAAAGCCCCAAGAAACCAAAATAAATTTAAAATGTTTGGAGTACTTTTTTGTCTTAATATTAAAAAAACCCTCAACAACTAAGTCTGAAACCATTTTTCTTTTTAGCTTTTGGAACTGGAAGTGAACCTCAAATGCCTTTAGTCATACAGCAGTATGGGCAAACTTTTCATCCAAACTCATCTCAGCTTTGTTTTTTAAGGAAATGTAATCTTAGTGTGCTACCAGTTGACCAGAGATGAGCTCAAAGATACTGGTCTGTTGTGAGGATGGCATGGCAATGGTTTTAGCCATGAAAACTAATATAAATCTCTGTTAATTGCATGTCTAGCAGACTACAATATTCTGCCTATTTCAATAGGCAGAACCCAAGCATCAGCAGAAAATCAAAACAGTTTGTTCCTTCAGTGACTTTTCTGTGTACAAGCTGCAAATAAAAGAATTTTTTTTTAATAACATGAAAACACTCTTCTAAGTTTGCATAGTTAAATAATTAAAAGTGAAGAATGCAAAGAGGTAAAGTATATAGAAAAGAAAGAAAATTTATGGTGCACATGTCTACATAAACCTGTCAAAACTACAGTAAATAACATTTTTAATAGTCCTGTCTATTAATATGCATCCAGGAAGTTGGAGTGTTCAGGCTGGACATACAAGTTCAGCTTTGTTTTGTCCTAATATTATGTAATATACGATCAGAATCAATAAAAGATGCTTATGGGAAAATAACTGAGTGAAAATATGGTAATGCATTAAGAAGCTTTGGATAAAGCTGAAATTTGCAGAAAATTTTAAAACTTTTTTTCAAACTTGCACAGCTCCCTAAGCAAGGTTCACCTAAATTAGTGATAGATATTAATATAACATAGAGATATTTTTTTTCCCAGAGTGAGTGAATGACATAAATGTTTAAACACAATATGATGAGAAATTCAGGGTTTAATACATAAATCTATTTACAAAGCTACCCACCTCATTGATAGTGGGATGTTCTACTTTTAATATGGTGGAGTATATTTTTCATGATAAAAGTGCTGATTATTGTGGTGTTTGTAGGCAGGTCATTTTTTAGCATCTGCTTTTCAATGATGATTTGCAATGAGAATGATTACAGTAGCTTCACTTCAGCATGGAACATAATGATTGATGCTATATCAAGGAGAACATGGAATCTCCTAATGACTTTCATAGTGTCTATTTCTTTGTGAAATTTCTTTTTGTTGTCTTAAAACAATGCGAACGTTACTGATGGTATAACCTTATTCCCTGTGTCAGGTCTCCTAGAAATCCTGAACAGAAGATCATTAAACGAGTGATTGCACTTGAAGGAGACATTATCAAGTAAGTATTTTAAGCCTTAGTCTCTGAGTCTCTATAGGAAGAGTGCAGCTTTCAGTGTATTTTAAATCAGTATCCTAGACGACAAGAACTTTCTAGCATTTTCTTTTTACCTATTCTTAACAAGGATGTCAGCGTTGTACCTGTCTCCCTTTTAATGAGAGGAGAAATGCTACACAAAACTACTCACTCTCTCCTGAAAGGTACATGGGTGCAAATAATGCTTATTTCTGAGAATATCTCTACCACAAATCAAGGCTGGTAATTGTACAGCATTTTTCAATAAGATTATAGGCCTGTGATTTTTCATTTACAAACTCCAGCTACTGCTTCACACTGAGGTGGGCAAATAAAGGTAGAGTGGTTTTTTGGTTTTATTTATTTATTTATGTATTTGTTTCAGGGTTTTTTTTGTTTGGTTGAATTTACATTTTATATTTATTTTATTTAATTTTATTTTTTAGACAAAGAACCCTTGTAGATGACTGTCTTTGCTGCAGTATGTAGGAATCCATAGGGAATATGTGGAACTGATTTTATGTAAATTATTCTATCAGGAAAAAACCCCACAACATTGTAGTAAGAGTAGACTCTAGAGTACTTCAAGACTTGGTTTACACTGACAGATAGACCTTCCTACTGGGGCCGGGAGGAAATAAATTACCAGCAGATGTAAATAAAAAGTTTTTGTGAGAACTGTATTATTTTGAAGAAAATGCTTGCTTGAAAAGGTTTCTTTTTCCCAGGTATAGAATAGAGTTGGCATAGAGTTGGGAGGGTAAATCCCTAGTTTCCCATACTAAGCTGTGAATGACCCTGGGAGATCTCAGACAATATGGCACACTGTGACTCAATTAATTTAGATAATGATTCTTGCTCTAGTGTAGTGAATACTTAAGAAGTACTTGACAGCTGCAATTCAAGTCAAGGATTAGAGTTTGGTCTCAGTAAGCCCTAGTTAATAATATGGCACTGTGGAATTTGTCTATGTTTTTGTTTTTGTTTTCTTGCAGTCAATATTTTTGTTTTATTGAAAAATTCAGAATCATCTCAGTTTGAGAAACCAAAATATGTTGTGAGAAACCAAAATATGTTGTTATCTCTTTGTTGGAGCAAAATATCTTAAAGAGCAGACACTAAGAAGATAATTTGATGTCCAAAAACTATAGACATTTACAGCTAAAACTAGCTATCACTTAAAGAACTAAAACATACAACTAGTGTGTATGCTACTATGTGATGTCTTTTATTGACCTGTGTCCTTAAGAAGGTACTTATTCCTTGGTGCAGTTGATATTAGTGCTGTAATTCATGTAAGTGATAAGAATGGTATTCCTGAATCAGTATTCCTCATTCATTGCTGTAGCAAAGTCAGAAAGAAATAGCAATATAAGGCAACTTCAAGTGTTACTTTACACTGTTCTATATTATTAACATATTTACCTTCATTTTTGAAACTAAATTTTGATTTTGATAAAAAAGGTCATTTAATAACAAATTGCAGCTTTAGGAAATTAACTATGCTGTACATTTAAACTCCTTAAGACTCTGAACTTTTCATTAACTTCGGCCGGCGTTCTTGGCCAAATGGACAAAGGCTTGGGACATAATGGCTGTGAGAGTTTATGCAGAATACTGATGAGCCTGTAGGTTACTGAATCACTCATGGACACAGAAGACTGTACGATGATCCTCATACATGTTAGGTGAATTTTTTGAAAGAAATACTTATCTCAGTAATTAAGATGTGCATTTTTTTATTTGAACACATGAAAATTGTCCTAGACCTTTTTGCTATAACTGTATGTCTGGGATAGAGTTAATTTTCTTCCTAGTAGCTGGTACAGTGCTGTGTTTTTTGGCTTTATAATAAGAATAATGTTGGTAACACAGTGATGTTTTAGTTGTTGTTAAGAAGTGCTTACCCTAAGTCAAGGACTTTCCAGTTTCTCATGCTTTACCAGTGAGGAGGTGCACAACAATCCATGAAGGAGCATGGCCAGGACAACTGACTCAAACTGGCCAAAGGGATATTCCATCCATAGATCATACTCAGTGTGTAAACTGCAGGAGCTGGCTGGGCAGCACTGATCACTGCTTGGCAATGGGCAGTGAGCAATTGTATTGTGCATCACTTGCCTTTCTTGAGTTTTATTTCTCTGTCTCCCTCCATTTAATGATGATGATCATTGTGATAATAAAAATAATAATTTTATTAATTGTTGCTGTTACTGGTGTTATATTTTATTTTGTTTCCATTATTAAACTGTTCTTTCTCAACCCATGAGGTTTTCCTTTTCTTTCCAATTCTCCCCTACACTGGAGGTGGGAAGGGGCTGGACCAAGCAAGTGGTTGTGTGGCGTTTAGTTGTCAGCTGCAGTTAAATCATGATAAACAGTATTGTCATGGGTTAAGATAAGAACAATGATAGGCAATATGGTCTGTGATTCTGTAGTTATGTTTTCATAGCTGAATGAATTATCTTTACTTGATCTACTTGGAACATGACTAGGGATAATATGTCACAAGAAGGCTGTGTTTTTTCATGTTATCAGTTAGGGTAAGTTAGTTAAAATTTTAGTATATGTTAATTACTGAAAGTAATGAAAGATCAAATAGGCAGAGCCATTAATGCCATAGGAAAGGATCCTTATATTTTGATTTCAGTTCCAGTGTTATGACTCCATGGCAGAAAAATCCTGTTTTTCAAATTTCAAAAAACATTTAATAAGATAAAAATTATGATATTTTAAAAATAATAATGACTGACTTCTAGTTTTTGAAAAGGAGTGTAGGTGAAAGATCTGTAATAGGTCCATTTTGACCTTTCATTTTTTATTTTTCAGGTAGCCACACATTATGGACTACATAGTACTTTTTCTTTTGAAATATGCTTTGAAGCTTGGAAAAGGCTACAAAGTCACTGAAATAAAAATTTCCATTTTCTATTCTTCTTTCCAGCCTAATTGCTAGTGCAGGTGAAGTGAGTTTGGTAGTGTCTTGTATATCCCCAAGCGTTGTACATGCCACGAACCTATAACAGATAATTTAATTTGGATAAGCTATTAGAACTTCCTCTTCAGAAGAATTTAAAGAGCAGTTAGAAAATTACCATTTAGCCCTTGAGAATGAGTCTATAGGTTAGCTCGTATATAGACAATATTGCAAAATATAGCTCCCATAGATCAGGATTTGTTTTATCTTCCGTGGATTCACAAGAGAATTAACTTTAAGTGGGAAATCATTACAGTGGTTCCTGAAGACTGTTTAAATGTTAACTCTTCCAAAGGAGGCCTTATTTTAAAAGTCAATATAATCTAATTTGTTAAAAATTAAAAACACTTGGAGTAACTTGAAATTAAACTTATTAAAACTCATTTATCTTAAATTCATTGGTGGAAATTAAAAAATCTATAGTTATCTATCACAGATGAGTTATGTTTTCGGTAACACAAATAAATGAAGCTTTATGCAAAGGAAATCAAAATTCGGATTAAGCGAGTAACATTTAAAATTAAGTCTGCTCAGAACCTTGCTGAACTAATTTGTTTTCCTCCTGTCTGTCACAGTTTCACAGGTCTGCAGGAGCTTGGTGTACCAGTTATGTTTCTTTCATCTAATTGTTTGCTTCTTAACACTGTACCTGGGCTAAGAATGATTTGTAAGCCTCTAGGAAGAGTAACCTTTTAAACAGTTTGGTCCAGGGATATTGATAGGGTATTTAGGAGTTAGTGTTCTGAACTGAATGGTTCAGCAAAATGCTGTTGCGTTTAAATGTTGCATCTTGCAAAATTCTGAAGATGAGAATAAGGAAATACTCCTTGTTTCTCAAAGTATGGCAATGCAGACACAGATCACACAGAAACAATTTCATGTTCACTAGTGCTGTAGTACGAGTCTTTTTGTTCCCTCTTTTCCCACTGCACATAGACCTTTGGTAATCATTATTCTGAGGTACTGTTGTTGTTGTTAGGTACTGCTTGCAATGGCTCAAAGTTAGAATAGGAAATATGGAATAGGAAAATACACATTAAAAGAGTAGGAATCACAGTTGATGTTGATACGAAGAGTATGTTTATGGCTGTGTCCTATTCTCTTCTTCTGGAAAGTCCACTCTCTGGGTTATGAATAAAATAAAATAAATAAAAAAAATTTAAAAACAAAGTAAAAATCTGTGAGTGGTCAGATCCACATTGACAGGAGCGATAGTGGAATCAACAGAAATGAGAACAGATTGTACTCTGTAGAGATTAAAAATTTTGGAACATTTTTCATTTTAACTGACTAATTGTATTCTTCATATTGTTCTGTCTCTGTACTTTATGTATTTAAAGGATGTAGCTGCAGTCAAATTACCCTAGATGAAAAACTCTTTGTCTTCCAAAATATTCTTATTTTTTGTCTATGTGCACAGAATACTCATAGGTATGATGCAGTTTATTTTGCACTGCTTACTGTTAGGTACTGATGGAATTTTTTTAGCCAATTAAAGCTTTTTTTTTTAAGGTTCCAGCTATACTGCTCTGTCATGACTCTTTAGAATTGATCATATCCTTGCAAGTCTCCTAAATAGAGTTTCCATTGATTTTGATTCCATTTCCACATGCAGAGTCATTGCCTGACTGAGCTCCATTTCTGTAAATGCAAATGATGGGAATGTATATTGGTGCAGCATCCATTACCTAGGTAAACAATTTGACAAATGTAGAATGAAGATTTTCTGTATCCATAGTGAATTTCTAAGGTTCTATAGATCTTTAGGCCCAGTAATGAAGGTCTGAAAAGCTGGATTTCTGAAATTTGGCACTCTTCATACTCATTATAAAATACAGAGGTGGTTGTGTTTTTTTTTGCTTTGCATTAGTTTGGTTGTCTAATATTTGAGGAAGGGGCATGAAGAGACAGAAAGAATAGGAATAGAAAGTTGAATTTCAGGAAAAAAATGCACAAATTTTTTTCCCCAGGAAGTTTTCAGAAAGGCAAATATATGGAGTGCAAAAAAGACAGAGTTTTTCAGACTAATTTCTTACTTTTTTTCCCTCCATTAGAAAGTGAGTGTTAATATTATAACTGTATTTACTCATTGCTCTATGAAGTAAGGTCTTCAGTCCTTTAATATCCATAACACTTTATAGACATATTTTCTTCTTAAGAGTACAGATAGCAGCAGTGAGATTGTTAACAGATTGTGTGTATCCCCAATATAGTTTTTTTGATATTTCAGTTGGTCTCCTTTGTCAAAATTCACTGAAAGCAGTGGAGTTACAAGGTAGATTCTGTGTGACCTCTGGAAGTCTTAATATTAAAAGAAAAAAAGATGATGTAATAGGATTCTCTGAGATTGTACTTATTTCAGTGTTGGCTTATAGAAAAAAGAAGCAACACATCCTATTACCACTGAAGTAAGGAGCTTTGATTTGGGCAACACAAAGAGACAATAAAAGAGAGACCATCAATAACACTAGTTTTCATAGAGTTACTGTTCAGACTAAGCCCAAAAGTACTAAAAATTGAGTATGCAATTGCAATTTGCAATATGTACTAGGCTACTCTCTATTAGTGTGCATCTGAGCCAAGACACAAATGACAGCTGCATCTACAGGAGGCAAATTTTTTTTTTAAATTTTTTTTTTAAATTTAATTAGAGAAGCAACACTTTAAAAATGCAAAAAGCATCATCTCTTTCAAGATAGCATATCTGTGAACACTGTGCATAACAAGTCTCTGTAGTGTTCAAAGACTGTTTTAGTCTGCCAGAGTAATAAACGGTGGGGAAGTTTTTTAAATGCTCTGTAGGTACCTTGGAGTAACTTTTCTCATGGCTTTCAATAAATCCCTGTAGTTATGCAGCCTCTGGTTATTGTGAAGTATAACCTAGTATATTTAGGAAGTATATCTGCAAGCACTTATTGACAGCATTACTTGTAGCTGTGTGAAGTACCATTCTATCTTGTGCTAATATATATTATAGAATTAAGAGAAAAGAGGTCAACAAGCATTTTATTGAAAACTACAAGGATGGAAAACAGAAATCTGGGAGAGGAGTTGGGAAAAGTGCTGTTGAAATACCATGGCCTGTCCAGGTTGTGCTTCTACTGGCACCTGGAACTTTTGCTGGCTTATCCCACTATTGGTCAATGGTGAAGTTCTTTGCAGTGCAAATATCCAGCAGAGTTCTGGCCACCAGTTTACTTCTGACTGGCTTCCATGTGCTGGACACAAAAGTAGGCATCACTGCAGGAATGGATAACACTACTATAAGTAGGTCTTTACTTTCTACAAAATCATTTTATAGTATGTTGAGGCCTTTTGGTAGGTTTTAAACACAAACATTATGAACAGGGCTGTGATACAACAAGTGTTGTTCTAGGAAAAGGAAAATACTGTTGTATCATGGGCCACACATAGGCTTCAGAGTCCAGTTTTGGATAGAATGACAACAATAATATGAAACAAGTACAGCAGAGGGCCCCCCTCCCTCAAGCTGGACTGGGGCTGCAGCATTTGCCCTGCCAGGAGGAGCTGGGGAAATGGGACTTGTTCAGCCTGGACAAGAGGTGGCTTTGGGGTGACTTAGCAGAAAGCCCTCCTGTACCTATGGGGAGGTTAGCACAAACGTGGAGCTGGGCCCAGTGGTGGAATGAGCGTAGAGTTCCAGAGCAGATAAAAGAAACTTTTCTCTATGAGGATGGTAGGCAATGGGGCTGTTGCCAGAGAAGCTGTGGTCTCCATCCTTGGAGATCTGACTAGATAAAGCCCTCAATAACTGATCTTGTAGCTAACCTTGGTTTGGGCAGGAATTTGGACTAGAGACCTCCTGAGGACCCCTGCAACCTGAACTATCCTATGATTCTATGATATCAAATACTAATTTTCAAATGTGTTATTTTGTTAGAAGCTTAAACAAATGCTGTGTATTTATCTTGTTCAAGAGAGCCTGTCTTTTGTAGACACTTTTCTTTAGAGAAACACATTTGATTTCTGCTTCACTGTAAGTTGATTTTCTGCCAAGACATCAGATGGTTAGAAAAGACTTGCATAGAAGTATAATCATCCCAATGGGAAGCTCAATAGGTTGTCTTTATGAAGATTTTAAAAAAGTGAGCAGCAAGTAAATAAAATGCATTAACATTTTAAAATTCCATTGGTTAATAAAATACTTCATGTATTTTAATTTTCAAAAATTATTTCCTTTTTACTTTCTAAGCTATGGATAGAAATACAATTGATGGTCTGAAATTTGGCACTGAAATCCATACTTAGGCATCAGAATAAAGGGTGTGTTTAGTAAAAATGCTCTTTGTTCTGAACAATTTAGAACTTCATCTCAGCATTTAGATGTTGGCTTAAGTAGTGTCTGGATATAAGCTGAGCTCCATTTCAGCTCTGGTGCTTATTGACTTGCATTAAAAGCTTACTGTGACAGGAACAAAGATGGGGTAGGAGGAAGTAAATAGTATTAAACCCATTTTATAGATGAAGAAGTTGGGATGAAAGATGTTGTTGCAGGCTTATGCTTACATAAGAAGCTTGTGGAACAGATATATTAACAGAGTTCCCTGGGCTCCTTATCTCAGAAAATGAACAATAAGTTCATGTATTTGTCAGCACAGATTTTTCTAGATGTGCTAGAAGGCAAACAAGGTTCAAAACCTGGAAATTCATGCACTTTTCTCCTGTAAATTAAAACTACAATTTTTATTAACTTGAGCAGTGTTAGGATCAGGGACACTTTTTGTTTGCAAATTGAGGGAAAACATGCTGAAATAGAAGAATCTACCCTGAATAATGTAAGTAAATCTTACTGGTTATTTCATTTTACAGCAGTGCAAAAGTCCTCTTTCTATTATACTTGAATATATTTAGGGTGCTGAACTCAGCCAGTAACAAAGTGAAAGTGTTGTATCCACATACCAATAAAGACTAGAAAACTGCCTTGCAAAATAGTCTTAGTATGGGGTTGCTTCCTTATCTGCAGCATTATTCTAGCTTCAGAATCAAATGATGACTCTCTGGGGGCTGAAGTTTCTTTTGGTTTTGTTTGTTTCTTTGTTTGGTTTGGTTTTGCCTGAATTCTTTAATCTCCTTTAAAGAAAAATTTAAGCAGAGTTTCTGTTTGTTTCAAACCAGCTAATGGTCAGGTAACTGCAAGTGACTGAGGTGGTGGTTTTTAAAAGGTATTGCTTTTCTTTGGCCCCCTTTCATTTCTATGCACACATACACACACTCTTCCCTCCTGCCTTTTATCCCTCGCAGCTGGAGATACTGCTTCTTCATGTAATTCATTGAAGCTGATCATGTGCATGCCACTACTCCAAACTAATGATAAGATTAATTTCCATCTCCACACATGTGTAGGGAAACAACAGCGGCTGCATCACTTTTGATGATGTACACAAAACACATAGCTTGCCTCCAGTGTTCTTCCTAAATGCTCATCTTTCCAATGCTCTCACCTCAGCTCCCTTTTGAAACTGCTGAAGGCAGCTGAAGTGAACACCATGTCCTTATCATCTCAGTGAGCTGGCAGAGACCACGTCTGCTTACCAACTCCAGCTGAAGCACAGTAACTTCTTAAAATGCACCAACACTGCCATCTGAACATACTCTCATAGGATCAGAGCCTCATCTGGTATGAAGACTCTTAGATCTGTTAATGTTAAGAGAAATAGGCCAATTTAGTCTGAATGAAAATACAGTTAAAACATTGGGGGGGGGATGAGAGCATATATTTAAAAAACCCATTTCTTTGGGATATGAATTTATGTAATGAATACAAAAAATGTCACCTCTTCAAAATTAATTTTATGCATTTCATATTTTTCCATTGAGTGGAGTAATAAATACACAATTCTACACAGAATTAACTGATGATGCTTTATCTCTCTCTCTTTTTTTTGAATTTAGAAAAATAACATTGTTTGCCATTTGTTTGTTTCCTTTCTTCATTAGATTTACAGCCTGACAGTTTTTTGGTGCCAGTGAGTATTTTACAGCACAGTGCAATAATTGGCCATGTTTTAATTGAAAATTTTGACATTATTGTGTTTGTTATTATGTAAAAATTACAAATATATGTTGACAGGAATATTAATTGTAAATTGTTTTTTAAAAAGATTGCCTCTATAGTTTTGTACTGCAAACCTTGAAATGAGGTCCATAGATCTCGAAATGAGGTTCTGAATAGTTCACAACAGCAGAACTAATAAGGTTTTGAAATTGATCACCCCAGTGGTTATGAGATTCAAATGAGAATAGGATGGAAAATTACTATTATCTTTTTTCATTATTTTAGAACTGACTATTGTTAACATTCTGCTTTTGTGGAGTAAATTGTGTGATGAAACTGTAGTGTATTTTGGGTATAATGGGTAACAAGTCATTAAGTGGGGTCTTCGGCATCTCTGCACAGGTAGGCCAAAAATATTTTCTGCTTTACTGTAGTCTATTGGCAGTGATTGCACAAATAATTTCTACTCACTGAGTATTACACCACAAATGTTTTAATATGAAGCAAAAAAACCTGCTATGATAAACTGTATGTCGTGCATTTCTAGAACTTTGGGTTTATCCCAGATAGCATTTCTAATGACTAGGTTTCTATTTTATATATATAGCAAAATTAAATTACTATTTAATCATTTATTATAGCCTGAATGGGAGGAACTGGTAAATGCTGAAAAAGATTGTGATAGGATTTGCTATAATTGAAAACTACAGTCAGCTACTAGTAGGGGTGGGAGTCTAATAAGTGATGGACCTCTAAAAGAGAGAGAATAGAATAATGAATGAGGAAATCAATGAACAGATTAGAAATAGGCATGAACCAAAAAGAAAAGGTGACCTTTAATGAATTTCAAGGAACTGACTTGCTGATTGGCTAAATTAATCACAATCTGACTGCTTCTGCAACTTTCTGTGCAAAACCACCAAAATTGCCAAGATGCCACACAATGGAAATAGATGGCACAAATTATAAGTAGCAGTGTCCTGTGTGTATTCAGGAGTATTATGGAGTGTGTCTTGTCATATTTCTGATATAGTATATGTAGGTATGATCATATTTAAAAGAAGGATTTAGTTTTATAGTAATAAAAGTCATTCTACTGTTTCTAAAACTTGTGCAGTAGTTAAAACTTTAATTAAACAGGTTTTCAAGAATGGGGAATAGAGACTGAGTTCATTAACCAGACAGATACGCTTCGTAAATGAAGAAGAAAGCTAATTAAGCCAAGCATAGCAGCATAATATTAATTTTTAAAAACACTTCAAGCATAGTTGTAGTAAATCTTGCCGCAGCTATTGCATATTTCCTAATGAATTATTCTACAGTTTAGATTCAGTGTTTATGCTGCCAACACTCCATAGCCAGGTAAAAAATTGAATCCTTAGGCATTATGCTAATGTTTATTTCAGCACAATTAACTCTTTGAGTCAAATTTATGGAAAGGGCAAAAATGACATAAGGAATCTTTAAGCACCAGGATATTTTTCATTTCTGTAAGTTTTATTCAACTGATGTTAATTCTAGTTTCTTTACTTAGGAGACAGAGGTTAATAAGAAGTGTTTACTGGTCTCTACCAAGAGCTCTGTCACATGGGATAGAAGAGGGCTCAGTTTTGTTATATATATATGGAAGGCAATTAAAGGAGTTAGTGAACTGCTCCATTTCCTTCCATATGAAGAAAATATTCAGCTCTGTGTTTTTACATTGTCAGATTTAGTCAGTTAGTTGAAAGCACTTGCTGATGTATGGCTGCAGTGTTTGTGCTTCTATATTTCTTCAAACTATCAAAAAAATCTTGAGCATTTTGAATTATTTAAAAGATGTGATAAACCTTTTAGGATGTTAATTCTTTGGTTGAGTTGCTGTATTTCTTTAAAGGAAGCTTTAGTTTCCCCCTCGATTACTGAGACATCCCTAATTTTTGTCTTCTTCTGCTGGGAAATATTGATGATGTTTGAACAGCTTCAGTTTGATTAGCTTTATATGTGTTCTTTTGGGATCTCTATTACATAGGATATGAAAATTTATGTCAATTTTTGAAGTTGTAACAAATGCCTGAGGACTTTTTCCCTCTGGCAATTCAAATACTCAATTTTTTTCTAAGAGAATTATACAAGTATAGTTAATACACAAAGAAAAGAGGAAACTATACTCATGCATGGCCTGCTGGAAAGGAAGAGATATTCTCTCTGAACACTTCCCACCATGATTATGTGGTTAGATCAGGATCATCTTGGTATCCCAGCTGGTTTCCCTTACACATTAGTGCTGATGTTGTTGACTGCAGCACACTGATCAGGTACAGATGCTGCACTCATTGTGAAGTTCTGGTTGTGAAGTTCTTTGCATGTGTATGTCTGAAAGTTTTTTTCTGGGTTATTTAAATAATAATTTTCTGCTTATCTACTAAGCTCTACATATTCCTGATCATAAAGTTATAAACAAAAAGCTAGAAAGTGAGAGGTAAAAGAAGGGTGGGAGGAGAAAGGATAACTTAAAAATCTATCATAATCTATTCCCATGAAAAATCCATCATCAGAGACATATCAGAGTCTTGCGGTTTGATGACACGAGGCTGTGAGGATGAGACCATTTAGGAGTACAATGTAAAAGTATTGCCACAGCAGCCTTGAGGTATGTCAGTGAAAGACTACAAAGTCTAAAGTATACTTCAGTTCTACAAGTGAAATGTTACAGGACTGTAAAGGGAAAGCCCCTAATATACAAACCTTAAAGCACAGGACTACCTCTGTACCTTTCATTTCTCTGAGGATAATGTTTGGAATTCTTATGATGATTAAAAACCAGAAAATTCAGACCATTTCATAAGTAATTTGAGACTTGTTGTTTAATATAAAGATTTTAAAATTCTGCCTGGACAGAACAAACTATTTACAGTAGAAATATCTACATCAAAAGTTAATCAGTGAATGTAGTGCAGTGTAGTCTGACTTATCCTATAATCCCCCTTCTTTTAATTTTTAGGCAATCTGATAGGAAATTATGTTTCTATTCTCCCCTCCCTCTCCTCAACTCCATGCTCAAGTATTCTCTATATGTCTTTGTATCAGTGCTAAAGTTAGTCTGTAAGACCCTCTGCATAGGTAATTGTGTTCTGTTCCTGTGTATCCTTTGAAACACATAACAGATTTTGAAGAGTCTTTTAGAAATATTTCCAAGATCTCTTTACACTATCTCCTCATACACAAGAATGTGAAAATCATTTTGAACACACCAAGGTATGTTGGACATCTACTTTTTGGCCCAGAGTTGTCTTTTACCAGAGTTTAAGATTTTTCTGTCAAGTTTCACCTTTTAACTGCTCAGTTCTATTCTCCTGTACTTACTTTTTGGATGCTGACTTGCTACCAGGAAAAGGACAAGAGATTAGCATAAGCTGATGAAGGATGTTTTTTCCTTCTTAGTGGTTGCTTCTTTAGGTGTCTTTTCTGCTATGAGCACTTTCCGTGTTGTATATTCAGTGCTGAAAGAAGATAATGTAATTCATATTTGAAATCGTTGCATCAGGGGTCTTTAATTGTTGAAAGTTGAGTGATGAATTAAAAAAGTCTCTCTGTACAACCATTGATTTCCAAAGGAAAACTCTAAATTCCACAAGCTTAATAGGTGGGATTCAGTTGCTTAAACATCCCTGTCCAGTGGCATTTTAGATGTCCCAGTTATTGTGTCTGGTCTTAAAAGCTACAGTTTCAGAAAGGCACAATTCTCATGAACATTGTGTTATAGCTGCCCTTGTCATGAGAATGTCTCAGCAGACTATCTAAAATAGCACCAGTCACTTATGTGTAGGCACATGAGTTGCTCTTCATAGCAAATTAGATGGTTCATGAAAAGCAATTAAAAATATCATGAGGAAGTTTTGGCAAATATCCAGCAAACTTTTGGGCTTAAATCTTTGCCTCATTTACTGTATGAAAATTGTTCTTTGAATTTTCTTACATGCACATGAAGTTAGCTTAGGGGATAGTGTGCATCTCTGGAGTGTAAGTAGTACACCTTTAACAGCAATGAATGCAAACTGTTTGTATTTGAGCCATTCTTTGTCTCCCGAGTATCTTCACTGGTCGATATTTGAAGGATGGTCAATAATAGAAGAATATCCCTGATGTTCAGGTGTGTGACAAGCTTCCAGTGTAATTGTCTTGTAGTCATTATTTAGCATGTGATTCCTGGGACAGCTGCTTTATTCTGGAGAAGAAATTTGTATTACTGTGACAGCCTATAGTAATTTATAAGCCTAAATTTATAAGTCCTTTCAAATGTTTCATATAATGTACTTGAATACACATATATGTACATGCATATATGTACATATAAATATATTTTATGAATATGTATATGTGATGTGTACGTGAATGAGAAAAAAGCCTGCCAAATTTGTTAGAAATCAAGAGGTATAAGAGAGATCTGCTGAGAAGAGAGCTGAAAAATGATTGAAATTAATCATGATTTAGCTTTTCAAATCTTGTTTTTATGTTGTCACTTCCCAAGCAACTGAAACTTTCAGTCTAAATGTAAATTAAATATATATGCTTAAACACTCTGTCTTTAATGATGAGAAATTCAAAACATCTGTTACTCACTGGAGACAAATTCTGCTTATATTAAATAGAAGCAGATTGAAGGAATAAACTTTGTGTCTCTTAAAACAAAGAAAGATTGCCAAGCTGGTGTTCTCAAGTACCTGAAACTCTCCATCTGACAGTGACAGCAGCTGGCAATAAATGCAAATTTGAAAACAAATTAAGTTGCTTTCCCTCTTGTTGGGCTTTATTTGCTAAAATATATCATGAACAGGACATCTCTGAAAACAGGATTTGCATCCCTGTAGATCTGCAGAGAGAATGAAATGTTTCATTTATTCTGAAAATGATAAATTTGCCAGAAATTGCCCCTTAAATTCAGATTAAATTGAACATAGTTATTTTATTTTCAACTTTTACCTCAATTTAAAAGTACTGCACAGATACAAGTGTGATTTGCTACAACAGTTATTTCTAATGTCAGACATATAAACATCATCAATTGTGATCACCCTGCAAGGTTCTATGCAGAGAGATTGCTGGATAGGTGAGCAGATGAGAGAAAATCAGAATCATTAGTCATGTTTATTCCCTGTCAGCTTTTCAGATACTGTAATTAAGTTAGGGCTAAAGATCTTATTACCAAATGGAGTTTGTAGTCCCCCATAGAAGATGCAATACAGCATGAATCTCAAATTTCAAACTAAAATCTGTGATTCAAATAGGAGCTTCACAAAAGAAATCTTGTTTGCAAAACAGAATGTAGTTCCAGTTTCACACAAATGTGTCACCACTTTGTCTCAGCCATGTTCTGATTATACTTACCTTGGGATATTTAAAATAAAATGAATCTCAATTTCTGACCAAATCACCATCCGTTACTTTTAATGCTGTTTTAAAAGTTTCTGTAGATCTTGACTACATGAGTCTCCAAGCCATATTCACATCAGCAGAATATCAAAATCCCATTAGTATCATGTTAGTATGATGTTACAGCAGATCAAGGCCCCTGGTCTGTGATTTCAGACACAGAAAATCCAGTTATGAACTGCTTTGTCATGAAACTCTGTCTGGCTCTGCTGCAACCTAGACATTCAGACTCAAAAAGAAGAAAGGAAGCAATCAACAAAAATTATAGAAGGCCAAATGTATATCATTCATGTCTAGGCTTTGGAAATGAAGATTTGGGGAGGGCTCTACCCACGTTTGTTGCAAGCGCGTTGGTGGCTAAAAAGGCCAATACGAGATAGACACGTCCGGTTGCACCAAATGTATATACCAGGAAATATTTTGCAGTATTTAATGTGCATTAAAGCTAATAAGAATTCCTGAGAACACTGGGTGATAGGAAATGAATAACCTTGTGTTTTGTAATTTTCTCCAAGCTTTTTTGATAGTTCACAGTCACAGTGATTTTTAATGAACACATGACCCCGAGATTAGCTCAGTTGGTTAAAGTTTGATGCTAATAATGCCAAGGTCACAGGTTCAATCTCCTGTATGGGCCATTCATTTAAGAGTTGGACTCCATTATCTTTGTGAGTCCCTTCCAACTCAGAATATTCTGTGATTTATTTATTTAATTAATTAAAAACCTTCAGTGGATTTCTAATCACCTGACCACTGATTATAACAAGTACTCTGACCTACAAAGTTATTGAAAGGAAATAAGCTGTCTAGTTTTTCAGGAGACAGCTTCTCCCCATTTCAGCAAAGAAATAATTAATTCTTCCTTTACTGCATCTGGTCACTAAAACCTAAGTGAAAAAACTATGCTGCTGTTGTCTGAGTCCTGTTGCAACCAGTTTCATCTCTGCTCCCAGGAACAGGACTTGTCATTTTGTCCTTGTGAAAATGGAAAAGCTCAACAATGATGGCAGTACGAGGACCTGAAAACCTAACACATTTCCACAAGTCACTAAAAATGATAGGTGAAGATGTCATTTTGCTTTTGCATGTCTCTGGAAGAGGCTCTGGAGATCTGTCACAGTAAGGAACATCTCCACAACCACTGTTTAACAACTTTTGAGCAATGCCTGTAGCAGAAGCAATAGCAAATTTTCTCTTGAGTCTTGACAACACACTTTGATTTATATAGGTATTAAGAAACAGTAGTTTCAGGATTTTTATGTGTTACTGATTGTATAATATACAGTTAATACAGCTGTAAATACATCATAGCTGATCTGTTAATACCTTCCATTTTCTGTGGCCATTGCTTTAAAAAAATGTGTAGCAGTAATCTTGAAAAAGGAAAATCTGAAAAAATTGCAAATCTGCAAATACATCAGTGACTCTTCCTTGATATTATATTCAGTTAAGTAATTTTTTACATGACTTGTCTATTTTATTATACTGAAACTTCACAAAAATAAATTAAACCTGAGATTTCTAGAGTTTCTTGCCTGAGGAAAGTACATATTAAGTAGTTAGTTTGTGTTTGTTTCACTTAATTTCTAACTATTGTCTAAATGAAATATCCAGATGCAAGATTTTGCACTGTAAACATTAAGTAGATTTGATCCCCAAACTAGGGGACTTCTTGTCAGTAAGATGATGAATATATGGCACTGTATCAGTATAAGGTGGAGCTTTTTTTCTCTTGCAGTGCATATCTGTTATTAGTAATCCTCTTGGAACTGGAGATTCTATATTCAATATAATCCCAATGTGTTGGTATTCAAAGCAAAGTATAATAGTATCTGCCAATACTGAAAGTAGGAATATGTATTCTCTTCCCCAGTCTGCAGCATGGAATAGGGCAAGCTTTTTTCCAAGGAACTTCGATAAAAAAATACCCAGTCAAAAATTCAGCTTCTCTTGAAACAAAGAAAGAAATGAAAATCCATAGTAGACCATGTCTTTTCTGTACTGATGCATCAATATAGGCAGCTTGACAGAGGTGGTAAGGTAGTTTGTCATGTGACTTTTACTTCACAAATCATTGTACTTTGTCATCACATTTGTCTTGAAAATTGCAAGGTATGAAATAATTGACCAAGAGTTTTTCAAAAAAAGATTAGAATGGGGTGAATTTGTGCAGCATAAAGTGAATAGCAAGCAGAAATATACTAGTTTTACAGAAACAAAAATTAATTACTCAACAGAAACATCATTTTAGGACATAGTAGATAATTACTCTATTCAGTATGGAAATGGAGAAGCCTCAGCTGTAACTGCAGGTTGATTTTTGAGTATACCTAAAAGATGCACACAGAGTGGATGGATGAGGGAATGCTGAAGGAATGGGAACATACAGAAAATGTGAGATTCATGGAGGAGACCTGATAACAAATTTCGATATGTAAAAGTTTGCTACATGATTGATATGATTAACTTTAGAAAACATACAAAATTAGAATAACTGATTGGATTAAACTGTTAAGATCTATGTATTAAATATTGTAAGTTGATAACTACAGGATTGCTATGTACTACATCTTGTTTTATGCAAGAAATTTGTGGTATTTCTGCCACTAGAAGATTTTAATACCAGGTTAAACTAACTTTTGAAGAGATGGTTAGATTTCCTTAGACTTTTGTTTGTTAGATTAAGTGTGAATGTCCATAGCAGATATACTTAGTGTGTAGGAATTGATCCCATCCTGTGTCATTTCGTGGTGAGAAAACAAACGTGTATGTTTTGCTTGTGACTGTACTTTCAAATTACTTGACCTAAAATTTCTTCAATAGAAGAAAACTCATGACTCCATTAAAATCATCAGAACTCTGGAAATATGTATAGACTTAGAAAAGCAGTGGTGTCTAATCTACACAGCATGAATGTTCCATAATGTACCTCTTGTCTTTCTGTGTAGCTCATGCTGTGTCTCCTTTATAGCTTCTGTACACTTGTTTTTCCTTCCCAAGGGAAAAAGGGAAGGAGAAAATAGGATGTACTTGCAAACTTAAACTCCAATTTTCCCTATTTGTTTTATCCTCAAAACAAATGGAGATTTTGTTGTATAAAAGAATATGTATATAGAGTGTATATTCAGAGTGTAAGTATAAAATATATAATATACAGTATTAGTGGATGTGCTTTTGTATGTATGCAATTATATATATATATATATATAATTTTTTAATATATAAAAATTATGTTCACAGTTACCTGGTGGTACCAATGGCTGGAAGAGCAGGGTTCTCTACTGTTATCACTGCCAGTTTAAGCAGAGTGCAAAAGGAGCCCAACCTCACTGGAGACAAAGATGCAGCAACTACTGCAGCCAAAATGATGAGACAGAATGGAACTTAAGTCTGCTGCAGACATTAAGTTTTATTTTCTCTTACTACCTGGTAGGAGGAGGGAGCACAGCTATTTAGAAAACTGTCAGTGCTTTTACGTGCATATATGAAAAGCGCTTCTCCAGGGATGAGAGAGAAGAGAAAAAATTAAGCCATTAGAGCATTTTCTGAACATGCTTCTCTCTTACTTTCCCTCTGTTTCCCTAGAGATTTTGCATGCCAGTTATTTCTTCAGGGGCTGCCCTTTAATTTCCTTTGTCCTGGATGCTGTTGGAGGAGGAACCCCAGGAAAATTCCTTTTGGACAATAGGCGTTTTAATAAGTAATAATGTTAATGGAAAAGGACATATTGTACCTTGAACAGAAGACCTGATTGAGCATGCATTTGTGTCATGGTAGCATCTTTTCTTTTGTGCTGTTCTAGCAGCTTTACACCCTCCCCAGTCTCTACATTGCTTAAAAGAGAAAATAATAAACCATCAGAAGACAACTGAGTTTTATATCATTAAAGATTTCAGCAAATAAAATATAAGCATTTCCAAAATTATATATATACATGAGTCTTTTCTTAAGTCTATTAGTTTTTATGGAAATTCAGTGATTTCCATTGGATAAAGGTGATTCCTGGTTCCTTCCTTCTCCCTCTTATTATGCTCTATTCTCTTCTAGAACTTCCTCTCCTTCTTCTTCTAGTCACAGATGCAACAGATTTCATCAATTTTATTTCTCTGTCCTCTGTGCTCTTTTTATTCTTCATCGTCTTTTATTTAAGTCTTCTGAATTTTTAATCCTTCCTTGATCTGTCACCTACAGCTTATTTTTTTCCTTGCGTTCAAAGCTTATGTCTCGTATAAAATCCAAGGGTTTTCTGATTTTTTTTTGTTGTTGTATTTTTTCCCCTATCACTGAATCAGGTTGAAGTTGTGACCCTATACTCTGCATAGATTATTTTCTTGAACTTATGTCTAGGGTTCTGCCTATGCATTATGCTGTCACTGCAATCAAGTTTACCTCAGGAGAAGTCCTTAACGCAACTGCAAGACAGAATTATCTCTACTCCGTATCTGCTTCCAGCTGTCCAAAGTATAATCTTGCACTGCTTCCCTGACCCTTGCTTGTGGGTGTGCAGTCAGCAACTCCTAATTTGATGTCTGTTCCAGGATACTTTTTTGCACTATATTCCGACTGGTCTTGTTGATTCTTTTCTCAGTGTGCGTCACACTGTCTCTGCTTGGGTTTCAGCTCACTTGGGGCACCATGCCAAAATCCACTGCTTGATTTTGTCAGTCCTCATATGGGGCTGCAGTTATGCCTTCTAGGATCTCATCATAAAGAATATCGTAGCTCTAAAATGTGTATGTGGGTTCCCGTGTCTCTTCAGAACAAAAATCCTAGTAAAGGCTGAGTATCTGTAACCTGAGTATTGTAACTCTGACTTCTCCAGTCTTTACAAATGCAAATACATTATTGCGGGTGAGGGTGAATATTAGGGGACTTTGAGACTCTTGCTCATAGATTTATCTTAGCCTCTGGGTTTTTGGGTCCACCCATAAATCATCTTGTTGCAAATGATTGTTCTTACGTCTCAGTTCTTCATTTGTTTTGCACATTGTATTATTTTCTGGATTGTCTTGAAGTACACTGAACTTGACTTCTGTCTCTTCTCAGCTTGAGGAGGAGCTGGCTCTGACCAGTAATTTAGTGATTCAAGTAAATACTCTCTGATTTCTTTGGTGTTTCCCACCAAAAAAAAAATCAAAAGAAAAAAAAGCAAAGCTTTGTGATTACTTCACTTAACTGTTTGTGATAATATTTATGATATTTGCAACTTTACAGAAAATTCTTTGGTTCTTTTTTTTTTTATTATGATCTCCTTGTTTCTTTGTGTTCCTGTTTGCTGATTTGCATCCAGTGCAACTTCTATACCTCTTGGGACATAATGATAGAAAAACTGTCATGTTAATTACTGATCTGCATGGTAAAAATTAGAAATATCAATAAATAAGGGCTTTATTTGGGCACAATTCCCTGCTTGTATAAAGTTTACAATGGAAATCTGACCTCTGTAATTGATGCTCTGTTTATATAGAAAGCCTAAAGAAGCTTTTAACACGTAACTGTTAGAATACAGATATAATGAAGAAATAGTTAACTTGAAATAGTTAAAATAGTTTCAGAAAAAGAAAGAAGAGTGTTTCTGAAATTCTAGATAGCACTAATGGTATGTTACCCTATAGTGCTTTCTTTCATGTAATGCTCTTTTTAATTTTATGTGTTTGGCTGCATTGTTTTTGAAAATCAAATCTATTCTCTGGTAATGTGACAAAGGAAGGAAACTAAGAATAAAGTACTACAAATTAAATGCTTTTAAACAAACTATTTACTTACAGGTACTAATGCATTGGCTAAGTTTTTGGTTGCAATTAGATAACTAATTATGTTGAAAATGGCATAGCATATTTAAATAGGTGCCAGTGCCTCTGGCTCTTGCAGTTCTCTCCAGACTGTTATTAAAATACACAGCTATTCTCTTGCTGTTAGGTATCACCTGTTATAATTTAAAAGCATGGTTGCCTGCCTCATTAGACATAATCATGATTTTTACATATGGAAAATATAAAATCTTTGTATTAATTTAAGGTGCATTCTTCTACTTCACAGAGAAGCTGTCCATCAAATGCTGCACAAAAGATCTGTTTATTATTGCAGCATTTTTTAAAAAAAAAAAGCAAAATATTAATCACTTTAAAGTACAGAATTCAAACAGTGTTTGCTTGTATAACATCTAGCAGCTATCTAGTAGTTACTTTGCAATTACTCTTTCAGTTACCTGTTAAATCTGGTTCCAACCTCACACAATCTTTCGAGGTAGTTGTTTATACAAAAAAGTTTAACCTTCCCATAATGGGAATACTTAGAGTTTCTTTAAGAAATATCATAGACAATTATCTCTCAGAAATAATGTAGATCCACTTTAATTGCTAAAGGTAGAATGAGATGATCATGTCACCAATTTTTTAGACCTTTTTCAAATTACTAGCTACATTTTGCTTGAGATTATAGCAATACTATCATTTTTGTATTTAATTGTTTACTTATAAAACATGAGGACCATATTTCTGGTAAAGAATATCAGAGCTATCAGAACAATCAGAATTAAAGGTAACTTCAGGGATTTTTTTAAGCAGACTTTTTCTATACCAAGGACCAGACAAATTAGAATCTAAATAAAAAATATGCCCTTTCATAGCCATTTATTTGATTAGTCTTCCAAAACAGAATACAATTTGCTTATGTTCATAGTAACAGGAGATAGTTGTGGTGTTCAAGTTAAAGTAAATACTGCATACGCACATGTGGGAGTTATTTCTAATAAAATACACAGTATTGATTCCTTGTACAGTAGGGGGTATTTTCATTGTTTTAAAATGAAGATAGGTACTCATTTCACACTGTCTTTAGCATTACATTTGGGAGAGAGGCTGAGGACAATATTTGGATTTTAAAGTTATTCTATAATGACATAAGAACACCTTCTATATAAAATTCATAAAAATGTTTAAAGAGCTATAATTACTTTATTAATTCACAGACAGTGCTGGAAGGGTAGGCACCATCTGGTGCTGATTCCTCTCTGTAAAACCCAGCCTTTTTTGTGAAATCACTAGCTTCGTTAACAAGTGTTGTGAAAATTCTTTCCTTTCACATTTATCAGTCTGGGAAATCATCAAAAACTAGCAAAGATAATTTTGGACAGAACACACACACTTCAGTAAGAATGAATAATTATATAATACTATTTCATATAAGATGCAATGATAATTAACTAATATTTTGCATAGTTTTGTTGTTAAATGTGGCCTTGGAGTTTTAAAATTATACTCATTCTGTGTACGCTTTTCCCCCACAGGGATTAGTTCCAGAGCAGTTCTTTTGTTTGTTGGTGAAAAACACAAAACAAAACAAAACAAAAAAATCATAAATCCTACTGACTGAAAACATCAGTCCTGTTTGCTGTTTAATGAGGCTTTAATCCATTTTGAACAACGGATTTTTTTTTGCTTTTTTTTTGTTTAGTATAATTTCCTTTTTCTAAAATTTCTAGGGGAGAAGAAGAGGGAATATGGTTAGAAAAATAGCATGTCTTCTGTCTAGTCTTTAAAGGAAACAGAGATTGGGGCATTTTTTTTAAAATTTTTTTTCAAAAGATTTTTCAAATATAGATTTATTTTTAGTAAATATTTATTTTTAATAAATCTCCTCTGAGCCCATTCATGATGTCACAGAATCACAATTATGGGGAAGGTTGGAAGTGACCTCTAGAGATTATCTAGTCCAGTTTCCCTCCCCAAACAGGGTCAGCTACAGCAGGTAGCATCCCCAGCACCCCATAAGCAGAGCTTTGTGGAGCAGCCATGGTATCCTATGAGGATGAAAAATTCTATGAAATCTTTATAAAAATTATCAGGTGTGAGGGATGGGCACAGTCCACTGGGGTATTAAATATGAAGTAGAAATCCTGTGGTGGGATGTGTTTGGGGGGAGGCTATGCGCACATAAGGCTCAGGTATCTGGGTTTAAGTAATTACTGTTCAAGGCAATATTAACTTCTTATCAGGTACTATATTTGTTGAATATTTATTGTTATACAAGGCATCAGCATGGAGAAGACTAGTCATTATCTTTCTATGTCTTTTTCCAACAAATTTCATAAGGTGGTTATGACTGAACTGTGTAAACCACAAATTATAAAGACAGTTTTCCTCCCATAACAAGTTCAGTGCTGCTTAATGCTACATTTTATGTTATGTGCTTGTGAGTATTTTATACATATGTATACATATTTTCCAGAAAATATTGTCTTCACAGGATAAAGAAAAGATGACTAAAAAATATTGAAATTAGAAAAAGGTTAACCAAAACCTTTTTTTTTTTTTTGATTACTGTTTTCTTCAGGAAATTGTACTCAATAGTACTTTAAGAAAAATTCTCTACAACTCTCAATTTACTAGAAGTCTTTTTCTAATTCCTTTTTTGGAAGGAAAGCAACTACCTTCCTTCCTTTCCTTCCTTATTTCCCCATCTTTTGGTAAAAATTCTGTCCAGGAAAAAATACATACCTTAGGCCTTCTTGATTGATTATTTTAGTATTTAAAAATATTGCTGCTAGAGATCCACTATTAATTATCTCTGGTGAGTTTTCTAGAAATCAATTAAGTACAATTATATTTGTACAGGGAAAAATCACATAAACGTAAGTATTTTATAATGAATTTTCTTCCAAAAAACCTAAATTAGTTTGGTTTCATGAATGCATCTCTCATGGTTGACTAGTTTATGCTCTCAGTAGCATTGTGTCAGCTGCAATTTGAAGGTTATTAAACCTGACCTAGATTTCATTGGTGTGTATTTTAATCTGCTCTGTTATCTTTTTGTGTATGTATGTGTTTTAGCTCACACCATTTTCTACTTTCGAGTTAGTGGTTTGGAAACTCTAAGACCAACACAGTCATTATAAGAAAGACAATGAACTTTTTAAAAGTTAATTGCATACATTTTTGTCCTTTGCACTACATACTATCTGAAAACAGTTATCCAAGGATAAATAGGGTAAAAATAGTGATGTAACATATCATGCTTCACTAGTTTGCTACAGCTGCAGTTACCAGAGGAAATCAGATGTTTATCCCTCCTCCCACCTCATACAGGGAAGACAAAGTGAGATGAAGAGGGTAAATAAAGAGGGATTCAGTTAGTTGACAAAATTTATTATAATAAGCAGATGACAGGAGGAAGTTGTTGCAAGTTTATCTATTCCCACTCTAAAAAGAAAATAATCCTTTTTTTCCAGAGGGACCTCATATTGCCTCCTAATTTAAAGCTTTATTCTAAAAAAAATGGAAGATTTTAAACTCAGCATCTTTATGAACAAAACTGGTATTTGTTTTCTCTCATTAAAAGTTTAGATTTGATTAATTCCAAGAAATGCTTTCTCATTTAATTTTTTGGTGTCGTTTTGAGTTCTTTTCAACTGAAGAGCACTGCCTAGGTAGCGCTGGAGTCTGAAGTATGATATATTTATCATCAAAACTGACTTTATACAAGATTATACCAGTTTATATATAGGCTCATTCTCCCTTTATTCAAGAGGTGACCTTCTGCTAAAATTCATCCACTGAGGCTCAGTTCTATGCTCATGTCTAATTTTCCATTACTCAGGCTTTCTTCCTCTTTCTTTCTAATGGATTTTAAATGATAAAAAAGTGCCAGAACATTTTTATTATAAAACCTTCAATTCTGTTCATCACATTCTTTGAAAGAATGAAGCAACCCAGATGTGTTGTGTCAAACCTTTACTTAATTAATTTAATTGACTCTGTAATTTTTTTAAGGGTGCACCTTTTATTGAAATACATCTTTAATTTTTCATCTATTCTTATGGAAATTGTAGTCATAAAATAGAAATGAAGTTGAAAGAATCATCTAATCAGTTTTCTGGCAAAGAAGAAAGACCAGCTATATTTTAACAAATATGCAACCTCACCAGAAAGACTATTCCAGTGCTTTGCTATCTATGTATCCTGAATATTTTTCATAATAATTGATAATAGTAAATTATATTAGTGAAAGTTAAGAAATTATTTTCTTTTGCTTCTAAAGTCATTGAAAAAATTTATCATTGTTCCTTATAAACAATTTCATATGGCACTGAAGTTTATATGAGCTGCTTCTTGCACTTAGTCTAATTTTTCCAGACTAAAAAATCTAAGGGCTTTCTATTTTTCCTGACGGATCTTATTTATCCCAGACTTAGTCTACTACATCAGAAGAGAAGGCGGGTGCATAGGGACTCTTCTCCAGAAAATCATCCTAGATTTAAGCAATGGCTGAACTTGAGACTGATTATGTCTTTGAATAAACTTTTCATTAGACTCTTCCTTCATGAATTTAACCACTTTTCAAACCCTTTGAAACTTGTGTCATCCAAAACAGCTGGTGCACTCTTTAACATCTTTATCGGTGACATGGACAGTGACAGAGAGTACACCCTCAGCAAAGCTGAAAACACCAAGCTGGGGGGTGCAGTCCACACGCTGGAGGGAAGGGATGCCAGAGGGACCTTGATGGGCTGGAGGAGTGGGCCTGTGTGAACCTCATGAAGTTCAACAAGGCTAAGTGCAAAGTTCTGCACCTGGGTTGGGGTAATGCCAAGATGCAGACAGTATTCAAGATGAGGTATACCACAGTTTTATATATTAACAAAATGATTGTTTCTGGGTTTTTCCCACAATTCCTTACTATCAATGACAATGGATTTAACTGCTAATAGACATTGAACAGACCTTTGTTCAAACTAGCAATAATTTTCCCAATTATACCTTTACTGTGTGGTAACAATTAGATCAGAGCTCATCCCTGTGTGCATGAAATTAGGGCATGGCTTTTTTTATCTTTTCCCAGAGGCATTGTTTTACCTGCACTGAGATCTACATCTATTTTAGAAACCTCGTATCAGTTGTTTGCTCTATCCTGGATTTTCTACAGTAGATTTCCCTTTTTCTTAAGTTAGATGTGGTCGTCTAGCTGGGACCTCAGCAACTGATAGAAGATCAAATGAATTGTCCATTTCCCTTATGTATACATCTCTGTAGTATACTTTCCATCAGCATTATCTCATATTTTGGTTTTGATTAGTTATAATTACTGAAATCTTTACTGCAAAGTGGTTGAAGAAATGTTGCTCACTATTGTTTAACGTCCTATGGATTAATCTTCAGATAATCACTATTCTTTTGTCAACTTCATCTAAGGGAACCTCATTCTACTTTACGTCCTTGCATACGTTCAGAGACTGTATTGTATATAACACATTTCCTCTTTATTCTGGCCTATGATACTATCCCCTCATTAAAATTCTTTTAATTAAGAGGTTGGTCATGAATTATTGTTTTGTGAAGGCTGAGCCTAATAAAATATTGAGTCCATCAGCCTTCTCTCTCCCCTGTGACAAAATATTGTAGTTTGTTATCCTGTGTAAATTTAATGGCTATTAAGTAACTGAAGTACATTTTCGTTTGCTTTCTTTCCCCCTTTTTTTTATTGAAGTGTTTAGTTTTACTTTTAAAACTCCTTTTGTCTTTCTGCTGATATCATTCTTTATCCTTACTTATTTGAAGCATTTTAATTTGTGCTATTCCTTTTCAGCTATTCTTTTTTCCTACACTTTTGTTTCCCCATTATGTAAAAAAATGATGCATACTCCCCATCTTTAAAGCAAGTCGTGCTGGTTTTTTTATTCCTTTCGTAAAGTCATATTTATTTTAAATTTTACCATGAGTTGTTCCTTACAAAGCAGAATTAAAGGAACAGTGTTGTGCTCCCTTCCTGATTTCTTCTGTGCAACAAAAAATATATTCTGAGACTTCAGTAGAATGTGTGTAAGATACTGTGTTACTGTCACAATCATTGATTGAGGAGTTAAAATTTCCTGTTTCAATTATCTTTCCTATTGGAGGTTTCTTCTAAAAATCACAAGTCTACCTTCTACTTTTGATATGTAAAATTATGTTGCATAAAATAGGTTACTAAGATAGAGGCAGTGAACGATAATTCATCTGAATGTGTCTCCTTTGATATAATGAATTTAAAATAAGTTTGTAACTTTTAAATTTAGCTAAGTGGAATCCCAATTAATGTCTTTATACAGTATCTAACAATGGGACTCAAATCTTGATGGCTGTTTTTGATATCTTGCAGTGGAATCTAATTATTGTGAGGGAGATGACCTTTCATGTAAGATGTTAGCTAATAATGATATTTGCAACAACATAAGAGTTTTTTTTAATAGAATATTTGCATAAGTTTTTTTAATTAAAATTTAAAAATTTGTTATAAGGCTATATAATCTTTATCAAATACACAGCAATTGGAAAAGATTCCTTTAGGGTTTGATCTACTGGCTAGCAACTGATTCTTCTATGAATACAAGGAACAAAATGAAGGAAATAATACTAATGAATTACCAAAAAAAATTTAAAAGAATATTGATTAGGGATTTTGATTAAATAAAATGCATGTCAAGCACTGTGGCATAATGAAAAGTGAATCTGTTAATATATATTTTGCATATGCTGAATATATACTATTCACCTTTCCGTCAATTGATACAAAAATATCAAGTGCGATAATGTCTGAGAAAGAGCCAGACATGTGCTGCAAAAATTAGAGATATTGGCTCAAGGTGACAAGATGTCCAGCACACACAGCTGGATAAACACATCATCAGGCAAAGTATTGCCAGCCCGTGCAGCACTGGTGCAACCTCACGTGGAATATTATGTGCAGTTTTGGGCACTACAATATAGGAAAAATATTAAACTGTTAGAGTGTCCAAAGAAGGGCAACAAATATGGGGAAGGGCCTTGAGAGGAAGCCGTGTGAGGAGCAGCCGAGATCACTTGATCTGTTAAAGCTGGGATAAGAGGAGACTGAGAGGAGACCTCATCACAGTTTACAACTTCCTCATGAGAGGAAGAGGAGGGGCAGGCACTGATCTCTTTGTGGTGACCAGTGACTGGACCTGAGGGAATGACCTGAACTTGTGTTAGGGGAGATTTAGGTTGGATAATAGGAAAAGGTTCTTCACCCAGAGGGTGGTTGGGTGCTGCAACAGGCTCCCCAGGAAAGGGGTCACAACCCCAATCCTGGCAGAGTTCAAGAAGCGTTTGGACAATACTCTTAGGCACATGGTGTGACTCTTGCAGAGGGTCCTGTACAGGGCTAGGAGTTGGACTTGATGATCCTTGTGGGTCCCTTCCAACTCAGCTTATTCTGTGAGGATGAGTTTGACTGTAATAGAATAAGACATACTGCAGAGACACACATCTGCAGCCAGTCTACACCACTTAGTTTTCAAAAAATAAATATAAATTCAGAGGAGATAATTATTTTGAAAAACCTTGAATGTAGACAGATATCTCCAGTGCACTTTCTTACAGCAAACGGCAGAAGATAGTAGTCTGGATATGTGCAAAATTTCTAAGGGTTGGATAAACGGTGTTACACAATTAAACATTGACTTTCTAATTGTGAAAATTTTCTAATTCAGACACAAATTATGCACAAATATATTTTTACTGAAAGCCGTACTCTAGGCCTCAACCCAGTGGCTCATAAACTGGTTTCAAGAACCCAGTTCTCCCTGTTGTAGAACCCAGCCTTTCTTCCAGTAAAGGAAGAGAAGACCAGATTATCTTAGACAGGGTTTGGAGTCCACAGAGGGTTGGATCTGGGTGGCTGAAGTGATTCAAGGTGTACCATAAGTCAGTTTGGGTGAGAAGTCAGGTAAAAGAAGAAAGATTGCGTTACCATACAGGACTAAATGTTTAAGCGAATAACAAAGAAGACAGTTAAAATACTTAATTTTTAAAAGTAAATTGTAAAGAATTTTAATAAAAACTTATCTAGGCTTGCCTAGAGAGGAAAAACAATGTGCTCTAACAAAAGACTCAGATGGAACTGTGCTAAAAGTTGTGTTTGAGCAGTTTATTGACTGTACAATAGAAAACTGCAGATGCTGAGATTTTAAAATACCAATAAGTATGACGTATGTTAAGTAAGGTAATTTTGTCAGCTTTTTGAATTTTTGATGTGTGTCTTGGCTCTTCTCAAGCAGTTTAAATGTTAGTGAATTATGTAGAAAAGGAGTGGATATTTGAAGGCTGATTTTTATTATTGTCAGGAGCAGCAAAATTAAAAAAGAGCTGGCTTTTATTATAGATGCTACAAAAGGGTTAACTTTTAGCTTTTCAGTATTTTTAATCTATGTTTTGTTTTCTAAAGGCTTTATGCATTATAAACATTATGGAAGAATAAAATCAATAATATATATTGATTTGTATCATATATAAAGTTATTTCCTTGAAACCACTCTAGTTTACTTTTATTCCTTTACTGTATGCATTTAACTGATTGTTCCAAGAATATAAAAAATATCTCTTTTGCAAGATACTGCTCAATTATTTGTTGAAGAGTTCACCAAAGCATTTAACACTTAAGATAAACTAATGTCTTTTACTGTGTGTTTTGCAGACACACCAGTCTCCTAGGAGGGTATTTTCTCAAAGGCTATTTCTTATGTATGTCAGATAAGGCTGAGAGAGTAGGAGTTTTATCATTCTGATTTATCCATTACTTTGACCCCATCACTCATCTTCCTCCTCTTAAAAGATATATAAATACTAAATAAATGAAAAAGAAGCCTGACATTTGGAGATTGACATAGTCTTCAGCTTTCAAAGGTGACGAATATCTACAGCTCCTGCTGACTCTGAAGTGTGCAAAGTCAAGTTTTCTGAGAGTCACTCACGGGAGTTTAAAAATCTAATATTCTTATTCATTCATGTCAAAACCCTCATTTAAAAAAAATCATGCTAAATTCTGAAACCTCTGTATTATTACTTATTGTACAGGGAACTGTTAGTTGGGGACTGGCATAGCCAAGGAATACATAGTTCCTGTGCATCACACAGAAGTGCATATATAGGAGTATATGTGTACATACACATGCACACACGTACACACACACACACACGCATTTGTAGGGCTGGATAATTTTGGTCAGAACTGAGCAGGCTTGAGTTCATCTCCATTTGCACAGCACTAACAGGTATTTGGAAGGCGACTAATCTCCTTAAAATGCTCACTTGAAGTAGAGAAATTTCGTGTCAGAATCTGTAAATGGCAAAGTAAAGCAGACAGGCCTGTAAATTTTTATGTCAAAATGTTTGCCATTAATGCTCTCTCTTTGAACACTATTTCCTCTAGATATGCCCAGCTATCACAGCAATCTGAATTTACATTTAGAGCTTTAATAAATGTCTGAGTTAATTTTTAGAAAGAACAGGCAAGAGGTCATTGACAGAAACCACACCAGTTGGTTCTTGAGGCATAAGAACTGTCTTGATTATATTACATTTTAATTAATATTGCTAAGCTGAATGATGGGAAAATCGCCAAAGAAATTATATAAAGCTTATAAATCTGACATGGAACAGAAGACTTGATTTCTCTATTTCTTGCTTTGTGACTTTCTCTTGCTTTCTTGCTTTGTGTTGCCTTCTTGCATTCATGCTTTTTCTGTTTCTCTCCTTCTCCCCTTTTTTGTTATGCATAAGTGAGACTAGAATCAGATCTTCAGGGCATATTCCTAAGAAACTGTATTTGGTGCAGATGTCTGGGATGACACGATGCCCCCCCACTGAAGCTGAAAGTAGAACTCCCATTCATGTCAAAAGGGGCAAAAATTCTCTTTTTTTTCCCTCCAGGAGAGCAATCCATGTCTTGTAAGAAAGTAGTCCATAGTGGACTGATGGGGAAGAGAAAATTTATTACAAAGTATTACATGAAAACAGCTTGTAATACTGCTACATGTAATATCTGAGAATATGTGTGCATAAATGACAAATTTTTAATATTTTAGTTCCCATAGCAACAATAACTGTGCCACATTGCACACTTTTAAGAAGGTGTCATTTCTTCAAACACATGTAGTATAATGAAAAAGTATTTGATATATAATGTATGAAAAGAAGGAGCTATATGGTTTATAAGTTTGAATTTCTTTATGTTGTTGTATTTAAATCTATAGGTATTTTTTAAATAGGTTGAGTAATCTCTATCTTGTTTACTTTTTATATCCTGTATCCCATGATCATTAGTGCCCTGAAGACAGTAATCTGAACAATGTTTTAGACTTTGTGCTTGTTCTGATTTTGGTAGCTGATAAGACTTTTGGTAGCTGATAGTGTGCATCTCATTATAGCAGTAGCTTTTGGGGGAAGAAAAAATATCCAAAAATCTTTTCTGACCAATGATAAGCCAGATTTAAATTTTAGAAGTCAGGGGAAATCACAGGAAACCAGTGATCCCATGGCAGGGGGACTGGAACTAGATGATCTTTGAGGTCTCCAACCCAATGCCTTCTATGATTTAGAAATGAGAAAATTCTCTATTCTGAGCTATCTAGCTTTTCAAGGGGAGTATATTATTGTACAAGATTTGAGCCCTCTGAGGTAAAGATATTGTTGTCATATTTGTGCATCGCTGACAATACTGAAAATATCTAGTTGAACAAGTGTCTGTTTATATTCTGCGTATTTCTTCAGTTTACCTTTTTCTGTCCTTTCTCTCTTATAATTCTTTGATTATTAATATGCATCAAAAAAGCATAAAAAGGTAAAGTTCATATAAGAGGTAATGAAATATGAAGTCCAGGCTTTTCTTGAGGTTTTCTCCCTGAAGATGTATTAGCTATTAATAATTAGACTACTCAAATATTTGTCTGATGTTTTTTCATTGAAGTGTTATCTGTGCAGAAAACGTGCAAGGACTAATGAGAAATTTTTCTTTAGCTCTGCCACTCCTGCTTCTAGCAGGTTAGTAGGTCCAACCAAGTCCTGAAGAAGCCTTTTCTGGTCTTACAGAAAACACTGCCATTTGCCAGACCTTTGATAAGCAAGAAAAACTTCTCACTGAATTCAGTATTCTTGAATTTCAAACTTGTTCATAAAGGGTTAGCTGTAATAGCACCAGATGGGACTCCTACCCGTAGAAGTAGTATATCAGAACATAGTTTGCTTGTTTGCTTGCTGACATAAGGAATTCCCAAGTGCTTCTTGGTTGTTATGGAGTAAATTATTTTCCAGTTCTTTTAATTCCATATTTTTTGCAAAGCTAAAGTAATGCATATTATTCATTCCATATGTTGTATTTTCTGGATAGGGACTGAAGACTTTTATGTGATCCATCTTCAAAATGTACAGCAGTCAAACTAGCAGGCTGAGCATTGAGTTTCCTAACTGCCATAAATGCTTTAAATTGAGATATGAGACTGAAGTAATTAATTTTATTAAGAATACTTGATGTTGTGGAAATCTGCAGAAAACTAAGAATTGTAATTGTACCTCATGTATCATCTAAATATCAACTGAATACAGATGGTCTGCATATCAGAACATTATGTACTTGTCCATTCCTATTACTGACCATCCAAAAAAATATCCTGTCTCTTACAATTAATCTGTAGCTAGAAAAGTTCACTCTAACGTAGTTCGTTTTCTTTGCTGCTGTCTGTCTTCCTTAGGTTTTGTACTTTCTTTTTTGTGTGTGATACGTTAGTGGTAATAAATGCCAGTGCTAATATTATGGACCTAGGAAATGTTCCTTTACTGGTAGCTTATGCTGTAAATTACCCATTCCAGACTTTTAACTGTTTTCATGATTCTTTTTTTCAGTATGTTCAAAGGCTGCCATCCATTTCTTTGCACTTTAAGTCTATTTATGGCATGTGCATCATGCACGTGTACGTATTGTCTCCTAGTAATTTCTATCCACAGATATATCAAGCGAGTCTGGAGTTATAGCTTCCTGCCTGAAAAAAAAAATAAATTAATATTCCTAATATCTTCAGCCTGAAAAATCCAATGCTTTCACCAATTTAACATCTTATCACCTACCTTTTAGATGGTGGTGCTTCTACTAATGTGCTCTCAGAGCCACTATGTTTATTATCAGAACACTTGTTAAGAAAGGAATTAGATCAGATTGCTCATCCTAGAGAAGCAGGTATGTACAGCAGCTGTGTTGACAGAGGAATTTGAGGATAAAGAACATGCATTAATCTGCTTTTCAGAAAGCTAAACTTTGCAACCCCATGTATGAAATGGCTGCATCTCTGAGGTGTGGAGGAACCTTTTGCTGGCTGTTGTGAATAAATGAGTTCCTATGAAGACAGTAGAGATGACATGGAGCTAACGAGTACATCTGTACAAAAGGGCTGTGTCACAGTGAAACAGTGCTCAAGGTTTCGTGGTGTGTTCAATCTGACTGAACACTGAGAATTTATTGGACAGGCTCCACTCGACCGTTGCTAGGTGCAGGTGTCACTGTAAATATTTCTTAGAGTTGTTGAGAAACCTTAAAGTTGTGAAAGAGGTCTAACATTTATTACTCCCTCCCTTAAGGAAACATAAAGGAAGGGAAAAAGTATATAAAAGGCAGTGTAAAGGCCTGTAGGAATATAAGAATAAAAAGACAAAAAAAGGAAATAAATGAAGCTACAATAGTCTGAAATAGAAATTACTGTTTTGACTGCTTTGAATTTAATCTGTTTGATTTCCAGATTTCCCAAAAGCTATTTTTAAGCTGTTATTAGTATAACTGGGAAGTTTCTTAGTAGTAGCAGTGTGAAAGACTGGGTTAGAAATCCTCCTTCCTACTTCCTCTTCAGTAACTCTATTGTTAGATAGTTTCGATGTTGCTAATACTTTGCTTTTTCTTAGTAGTATTTACAAAGTATTTACTACAAGTGCTGTAGTATTTACAAAGCAATACAGCAGGTAAATTTTCAGATGTAAGGATTATTTCAGATGTATCGGCTGTGTTGCTGGTTATTGCTTTCTACTGACTTTCCATGGTGAGGTGTTTGATGTATATCATCAGGTGAGAAGCTGAAGCATGAACTGGGTATACACTACAGAAGAAAAGCACACACCATGCTTTTCTGTCTTAGGAATTTTGCCAGTAGTAGATAACAAAGTATGATTGTCCCTCTTCTAAAGTAGATATTAACTAATTCACTGAATAGGAGGAAGAGCTGGGAATTACCTGGTGATGACTCTGTTTTGCTTTCCTATGTAACATTTCCCTACTTGCTTTCTTTAAAAGGCCAGGGCGATATAACAGAGCTCTAAAG
This sequence comes from Pseudopipra pipra, assembly GCF_036250125.1. NCBI lineage: Eukaryota > Metazoa > Chordata > Aves > Passeriformes > Pipridae > Pseudopipra > Pseudopipra pipra. The sequence continues at coordinate 47,986,079 of NC_087553.1, read as the reverse complement.
GTGTCCTCTCAAGAAATCCATGTGTGCATTTTTTGTCTTTAAATCAAATGTTTGTAGAATTTTTTTTGAGCTGTCACATGTCTGTCAGATTCTTTCTCATCCTATTGTAAAGATTCTTTGCTATGACAGAGAGAACGACTTGCTGGGGATTATACAGTGGTGCTTCCTTGCATAGCTGGATATGAGGAATTAATTATAGACTTAATGCTCAGATGAAGTGACAGATTATGACTGAGGGGGAGTTGTACTGGAGCAGCTCATCTGAAACAAAGGCAGGGAAAGTTGTCTCCCTTGGCTTCTCTTGCACTGTTGGGATGTACGTGTGTTTTGAAGCATGGCAACTGAGAAAGAAGTGTCTCTATCCCAGTGCTACACTCTAGTAAAATATGCAGACCCTTGATTACTCCTCTAGTATATACCAGTACTTTGTCCTTCACACAGACACATTCCCAGTGGCCATGATGCATCTCTATCTGGCCACTGAATTGATGAGCAAGGTCTAACATCCAAGATAGAATCTCTTGGTACTGATAGTTTTAAAACCATGTTATTTTTCTCCTACCTCCTGTTCTGTTGTGATTTACCTTCACTCCTGTGGGGAAAAACCCTGAAAATCCACTGAAGGAAGAAGCCTATGGAAACACGTTAATTCATGTATTTCTGTTTTTCTCTTTGTGGTCCATTGCTCCTGGCTCAAACAAAACTGAGATTTTTTTTGATGTTGAAGAATGAACACGAGAAGATGGGACTGCAGAAGTTATGTTACAACTATATTATATTCTTTACAGAACAAAATGACAACCATATGAGGAACCTTTTTTTGGTTTGGACCACATTGCAAAGTGAACAAGTGTTATCATTCTTGACACATATGGAAAAAAATGAATGAGTAAGCCAAACTTCCAAGTGATTATCCCATGTGTGAAAAGATCAAGGCCCTTTCCCAAGAATAGTGCCGGGGGAAGTACATACTATCATATAATGGGCAGCTGCGACTTACTGAACTCAGTGTTTTATCAGTTCTAGTTTTAGTCTTCTCCCTTTATATCAAATATATTCATTCTTGTACATCACATATACCTGTCAGGTGTTTATGGTTGAAGGACATTTTCTCTGAACATAAGAACTGATCCAGGTCATCCCGGTCCTTTCTGTAATGTCCCTTTTTTCTGCTCAGTTGTAGTTGATTGGCACATTGCTGGCCGAAAATAAGGGGTTCAAAGGGGGAAATATTTTTTCTTTTCCCAGACAATTTTTTTATTCAACAAAAGATCCATTTGAAGTGCAGACTATTCAGACTGAATGGGTCTTCATTTTTTTCTCCTCCGAAATCACCTGGGTACTCAGGGGTTTTTTGGATCTGCATCAGAAAATGTAAGTTTCTACATGATTTTCTACTAAAAACATATATTGGGTTTGGCAAAATTTTGATTATGGGTATTATTCATGACTAGCTTTTCCTTTCATTCTTAAACAAATGGGAAGGCAATTCCCAAAAGAAATAGAAGACTTTCTGTGGAAACATAAAAATATTTTCTACTGGTTTGAGTCAGCAACCTATGGAACGTGATGATAATAATCTGAAACTGAAATTTGTAATCTTTAAATAAATTAATTCTACAAGACATTGGACTGAAGTCTTAATCATTTTGCTTTTTGTGGTGCCTATAAAATTTTGATTTTGAAGTGTATATTGAAAAAAGTAATGACAATTTTCAGAGTGTAGTGGATTGACCATGGCTGGACACCAGGTACCCACTAAAAGCCACTCTCTCTCCCCTATGCAATTGGACAGAGGAGAAGGAAACAAATCAGCAAAGGATTCATGAGTTAAGAGCTGGGAGAGGTCACTTACTGATCACCATCACAGGCAGAACAGACTCAAAGTGGGGATATTATCTGAATTTATTACTAACAGGATCAGAGAAAAAGAGTGAGAAGCAAAATAATCTTAAAAACACCTTCCTCCCACCCTCCTTCCTTCCAAACTCTACCTCCTTCCCACTAGCAGTGCAGGGAAACTGGAAATGGGGGTTGTTGTTTCTGCCGCTGCTCCTGTGGGGTCCCTCACAAACCTGTCCGGTGTGAGTCCATCCCTCGGGCAACAGTTCTTCCCAAACTGCTGTCCCGTGGGTCACTCCTCCATGGGGTGCAGTCCTTCACAAATGAGCTGTACCGACATGGATCCCCCACAGGGGCCACAAGTCCTACCCAGGAAAAACCTGCTCCAGTGTGGGCTTCCCTCTCCATGGGCTGCAGGTCTCCAGCAGGACCCTGCTCCATCTTGGGCCTCCCATGGGGTCACAGCCTCTTTCCTTCATGCATCCACCTGCTCCAGCATGGGCTCCTCCATGGGCTGCAGGTGGGTCTCTGCACCCTGATGGTCCTCCGTGGGCTGCAGGGGCACAGCTGCTCCACCACGGTCTGCACCACGGGCTGCAGGGGCCTCAGCTCTGGCACCTGGAGCACCTCCTGCCCCTCCTTCTCCACTGACCTTGTCTATGTTGTTGCTCACATGTTCTCACTCTGCTCTTCCCTGGCTGGAATTTTCATCTGCGCAACAGCCTTCTTTTTTTAAATATGTTATCACAGAGGCATTACTATCACTCCTGATGGGCTCAGCCTTGGCCAGTGGCAGGAAGCTCATCCTGTAGCTGGCTGGCATTGGCTCCACCAGACAGGGGAAGCTTCTAGAAACTTCTAACAGGAACCACCCCGTAGCCCCCCACACTACCAAAACCTAGCCACAGAAACGACTTCACAGAGTTATGTTCAAGTGGTAATACATGCCATGTTGATCCTTTTTTCTTCTTTCCTGTAGCTCAGCTTTTGGCTGACAACCAACGCTTACACTTTGCTAAAGCAGTCAGAGCCTGATATTCATAATGTCAAAATCTGTGTAGCAACATATACTTTGTTGTGTTTTGATCCTAAATTATAAATTTCACCTGGTGATCGTTGGTAGAAACAGCTATGATTTTAATTGATTTTTTTTTCTTCTTTTCTGTGGTTTGTAAATAAGAATTTGAGGGTTTGTGTCAGTCTCAGATACTATGATTAGAAGTCTTTTCTTTGGCTTCCTGTCACTGTACTCTCATTTATTTAGAACCATCTGATCATGCTGATAACACTTTTATTTCCAAAAATACCAGCATGCTGGGATTTTCTGTTGCTATACAAAAAGATCTATTTTTTTCCACTCTCATAATGCAAGATTATGTAAAGCAAAGTCAGAAATACTTCCTTTGTAGCACTTAGTGTCTCAAAAAAAGGAATCAAAAAATTCCTCTACTTGCCAAGTATTTCTTAACAATACAAGACTCAATAGACTATTCAACATGCTTGTGTTCCTGCTAATACATGAGGAAGTTGCTGTTATGGCCAGACACAGAATTAGGTTCTCTCTTGATATTTAAAATAGTCAAAGAATGATTCTGAGGGCTTTTTCAAGAATTAGTATTGAATGACCATTTTCTTGGTTTAGTAACATTAAATAGGAAAATATACTTGAGAAGGAGAATGGGAGAAATACACCAGTGTAATTATATCAGTTGACTCAGTGCTGTGGGGTTACCGAATGCTATGGAAGTAATAATGAGGGCAGTGCCCTTTCCTTTTGCAGGTGATTCAGATTATTTCTTTGAGGATCTTCAGTTTGATATTTTTTACTTCTTTGCAGGGTTTTCTTTTTAACAAAGCAATATGAAATTCCAGTGTTGTGGAAAAAAATTAAACTATTATTAATGTAGACTCCTAAGAACAAAGATCAGGTTTCTAAATATTTTTAGGCTCCATGAAGCACTTCTTTACTATTGCCCAATACTGGGCTGCATGTAACTAAGCTCTTCCAGAAAAGATGTTTATGTATGAGCTCATGTGGCAAATGGTAGGCTGTTCTGAAAAGTGTTAGACTTTTCCTGAATAAAGCATTTCTGTTTATTAGATTTCCATAGATCTAAATTATAATTCCAAAGATAAAAAATTAAGAAAATATTCAAAATATATATCTGCCTAACAGTGTAAACAGTATAAACAGTATAAAACCCTTAAATGATGCTGTCAATTCTTGCTTCTAGACACATGATTTTAAAGTAATGTTAAAGAGAAAACCGAAACCAATGTTGGTGGACCAGGTGCCTAACAATGACAAATGAAAGCAGAAGAGATCATCGATATGCAAAGAATGAAGGGAGAAATACCTAAGGTTTACGACATTATCAAGTTAGTGAATGAGCTGAACTGTTCACCAAATCCCACAATATAGAAGCTCAGGCATTTGATGAGACTCCTGGGAGACTAGTCTATAATAGACAAAAGAAAGTACTCTGTGCAGCAAGTAGTGAACTTCTGGAATTTGTTGCCCCAGGATATTTTGGAGGCAGACAGTATTAGCAAATATAAAAATGATTTAGGCAAATTCATGGATAACAGATCAGTAAGTGGATACTAAAAAAAATAGCAACATACAATCAAACATCTCTGATAGATTAAATCTCAAGGCTCATGGAGAGTAGTCAGGCTAACATATCTGGGCACTGTCTGCTTTTTCAATTATTTGGAGACAGACTTTTGGGCTACATGGACTGCTACTCAGACACAGAAATAAGGCATTTTTTCATACTCTTCATAAGAGATTAATGATGAGTAATGGTTTTTAGATATCATAATATTATCTTAAACTTAAACAGCAAGAAAAAATAACATCTATGTTTAGCTATGAATCTAATAACAAGAAAAGAGTCTGCATGATGCTTACTTCAAATTGTAATTGTTTATTTCAGTAATAATAATTCCTTGTAGAAACCTCCTAGAAAATGTATCCCTTGAAGAATAAAAATACTTCAATTCTTGCTTTTTTTTTTTTTTCATGTTAAAGTAATCATACAGTTGCAGAAAGAGACAGAAAACACTAGTCACTCTGGCTGATTACTCACTTGGTGAGTGCTTCACAGGGTTGTAGTGCAAGATAAGAATTTTCTTCGGTGGAAGGAACTATTAGAAAAAATTTCCAGCTCAGAGATTGCTCACGATGACTACGCTAGCCCTCTGAATAAACATGTGTATGTTCAGATGTTCATGCACACATCTGTATCATAAAAATAATTATTTCTTTATCAATAGAGTTAATAATTTACTTACTTGTAAGTAGTATCATTTAAAAAAGAAAATACACTTTTAAAGGAAAAGTGATAAAAGGCATTTCTTAGCATTTTTCCCTAGCAGACATAAATAAAAGGAGAAGTTTTAGCCTTCCATTGTACAGAGAATAACAACTCTCCTCCTTTCATAAATCAAAAAAACCCAACCCAAACCAACAAAACGTCTTTAAAACACTTACTTCATTAAGGGTTCCAAATTTTGCATATGCTGCCTAAAGCAGATTAGGTAATTTTAATACCTTTGGTTAGTCCTAAGCAACAAAGGTAGTATAGTAATTAGCTTCTGTGTGAGAGATGTGTGGGTGGGGAATTATCATCTTACAGTTGGAGCTAGGCAGAGGTATTGCCAGACTCTTTCAGCAGTCACAGGTCTACAAGAATCTGATTTTAACTGAGACAGCTATTCACAACTCTGATCTTCTTACGAGGTTTCAAAAAACCCCTGATGGGGTATTGTTCTTTGTGATGTGTTAAAACTTCTTTTAGCAAGTACCATTCTGACATGAGAAACTCTGCAGAATCTCTATTCACTATTTATTAAATAAGCTCTACAGTGTCATGGATCTTACTTTTTCTCAGTCCCAAGTACGTTGTTCTAGAGTCCTTGCTGAATAGATAACTAAAAAAAAAAGTATAACTTAAAAAGACTATTTTGAAAGGCCCTTTTACATCAGTGAGCAAGTATGTTGTCAGTCTTGGAAGGATGGGTTAGATCATACTGAATATCTCTCTCTCTATATATATATAAGTGCTGCTTCAATAGTACTTTCATTTATATAGTCCAGTGCCCTCTCTTAGGCTTCGTGGACTCAGTAAAATCATAGAACCATAGAATAGTTGGAAGGGGCCTTAAAGATCGTCTAAGTTCAACCCTGCTGCCATGAGCAGGGGTCCTTCCCATACCTGAGGTTCCTCAGAGCCTAGTCTGGTCTTGAACACCTCCAGGGATAGGGAGTCCACAAACTCTCTGGATAACCTGTTCCAGTGCCTCACCACCCTCACACTAAAGAATTTCTTACTAATATCTAATCTAAACCTACCATCCTTCAGTCTAAGGCCGTTCCCTCTTGTCCTATCACTACATGTGACCTTGTGAAAAGTGCCTTTCCAGACTTCTTGTAGGCCCCTTTAGGTACTGGAAGACTGCTTTCACCAGAGAGGCCTCCTCAGAGCCTTCTGTTCTCCAGGTTCAGCAGCCCCAACTCTCTCAGCCTGTCTTCGTAGGAGAGGTGTTCCAGCCCTGTGATCAACTTTGTGCCTCATCTCTGAATTCATTCCAACAGGTCCATGTCTTTCTTGTGTTGGGGACCCAAGAACTGGTTGCAGTACTCCACCTGGGGTCTTACAAGACCTGAATAGAGGGGGAGAATTACTTCCCTTAACCTGCTGGTCGACCATCCCTCTTTTGATGCAGCCCAGGATGTGGTTGGCCATCTGAATCTCAGCTAAATGAAGACTTGTTGCCATGACTTCCACTTCTGTCCTAGCAGAGTTCTGGTACTCCAGCAGTTCCTTGATACTTTATTATAAGCAGTTATATGTGGAGAGAAGTGCCATGGAGTTTAGCAGCCAACACCAACACCAAATTAGATGCAATCAGTAGCACAACTAACATCTTGTAAAGTCTAGGTGGGGTTTGACCCTGCTTTTTCATATTGCTGGAGAATGCCATAATCACCAAGCCGTTAAACATGCTCATGGTGACCTGGTGTCCCCATGCTCACCTCCAGGAGGTGAGTCAAGGATTGAAAACTGGGGATGAAATTTAATTGAAAAGATTAGAAAAAAGATCAGGCATTAAAAGAAAAAAGAGACTGGTTCTAGTCCAGTTGTTATCACACCCTTACTGCAGGAGAAAAAGCTTGATTTGTGATCACCCAGAAGGGTTTGTCTAATATGTGTTCTAATATCGTATTATAAAATGGATACTTACATCAGAAGTCTGGAATGACACCTCTATGTAAGTAAGTTGTTCTGCTTAATTGCATAGTTTTCCCTGGGTGCACAATGTTCTGGCCTCAACAGCTGGGCCTGTAATTTCTTTTCATCCTCTGCCTGTGTGTAGTGTTTGGGATTCAAACAACCTTACCTACTCTGGACTTCTGGAGGGAAGACTCTGGCCTGTGTGCAACACTGGCTGAGGTATCTAAAAGATGTGTAGATGTGACATATAGGGACATGGTTTAATGGTGAACCTGGCAGTGTTATGTTCTTAAACCTAAAGATTTTAAAGCTCTTTTCCAACCTGAACGACTCTATGATTCTATGGTTCTATGATTAACTTGAAAAGAATTCAGGAATCAGAATACAGGAGCTTCAAACTCTAGCCCAATAAACTGCTGCTATGGCCGCCTCTATCACAACTTTTTGAAAACAAGAATATTATTCCTCATTCAGCATTTCCTTAGGGGAGGAATGGGCCAACAAGGTTGTCCAAGATAGTAGATGCCATGGTTTTCCCCTCTTGGATACAAAGAATTTTAAAATCAATTTTTTCTCCTCCCCTCCTGTACATCTCCTCCTCCTCTCAGAGAGCACATTTGTTGAAAGACTGGCGTGGCCCATCTTGAGGCTGAGAAAATGCACTGGATAGGTAAACAAAGGTCAGCCTACAACCTGTCCCTTGACAATTTCTGTTGCAGAAGAAATGGCACAAGAACTGCTAAGGGAGAGGAATTGGGTAAATAGAAAAAGTGAGTTCAAACAGGAAGAATTTTATAGAGAGCTTTGTTTAATAATTGTAGATTCTGCAGTCTAGAGTTTTGCTGCTGAACCAACTTTTAAGTTCCACAACTTTTAATCTAGAAGAAAGTTTGATGATCTTTTTTCTTCAGCTGGCATAGGCATTACTGAGAGGAAAATTTCTACATGTGTTAGAAAGAGCTAAAATGTTCTCAACTGATTCAGTATTAATAAAAAGAGGATGTGAAGTGCAGGATTTTTTTTTTAATAGAAATACCTTTTTGGTTTTTTTTATCCTCCCATTCCTACATGTATAAAATTTCCAGTTTGACAATGGGTTTGGTAATATCCCTTACCTGATCTAGAATAGCTAGGAAGTTTTTACCTTGGTAAAAGAATGAAACTAATGATAATTAATCTAACAAATTATTCCCATCTAATATATGATATAATATGATATTGTTAATAGCTGTTAATGATAATAGCAAAAACCTGTCCTGTTAATTATCAATATAATCTAGTAGAGAAATGTGAAAGGCAATGAAATTATACACTCATTTGGTTAATGGGACTCCTTTAAAAAAAAAAAGTTGAATAATTTTCATAACCTTAACTTGAAAGGGCACAGTGTTGGCGCTTGGGATCAGACAGATTCACAAAGGAGGGACTCATAGAGAAAAATGAGGTATTTTATGTTTTCTTTCTCCTGAAACAATAAGTTATTTAGCCACCTAAATGAAAGTAATGCAACAGACTATGTGTTGCTCTGTTTTTTTCAACACAAAATCACTCTTTTGTATTTCTTGCAATTTATCCTGAATATAATTATTGTTCTTCTGACTAAGAGAATGTGGTGAGCAAAAGAATGAAGTAGTTTCAGTATCTAAAATGGGTGTGACAGATTTTTGCAAAAGTGCGTAGTAATATTTATAATATTAATTAATTATATTAAATAATAATACTCTCAAGTACAGTTAGAGGTACTAATGTAAGATATATATGGACATTGAAAGGAATATGGTCCTTGAACAGGTTTTCCACAGTATCACATTAGCAGTGTTTTTCTATAGGTTTAATTATTCTTAAAAAAAACCAAAAGAAACAAAAAAGAAAAAAGACCAGATTCTATGTGTTATTTAAAAAAAAATAGGTTAGCACAAGTGACCTATAATTTCATTAAAAATTCACCAAAACTGTGTTTTCCTGAACGGGTTGAGGAGGGCTGCTGTGGAAAGGATCATAACATGAGAATGCTGCTAGTGCTAGAACAGATGAAACACATGCAGAGAAAAGAAAGTGGCACACAATGTCAAGGAAATAGGTTAGAAGGCCCAAGAACAAAAGTACTCACAGATGTTACGTGAAAAAGGGATGAAGTCATCTGTGGGAGGGAAGCTACTGTTGATCTTTTATAGCAGTGGGAGCAAAATTAGTTCTGCTTTGCAGGGACAAACAATATTAAATGCTTCATGTAGCCACATGCCTCCCGACTATGTAAGCAAAACTCTCAGGAACATAGGGAAATTTCTGTGCTGCTATTACATACATGGTGATCTGTAGTGGTCTTTTACATAGTTTCTGAAGGAAGGTAGGATCAGATGGAAAAAATACAGAAAGACAATATAAAGCTGGAAATGGGAATCATAAAAAGTGACTGCAAATGAATACAAAGAAATTTTACCCAAAGAGAAATTATTTCCTTAAAATCCAGATACCCTGGCATTGCTGATTAGTACTGCTGCTACAACTCTGCAGTTCACAAGATCTAGAAAAGAACTTCTGACAGCTGTAGCTTTTTTTGAATTAACTCGCAGAATGCTTGCCAGCGCCAGGGTAACAGACCTTCATTATGTGAATACATATTGGCAAAAGTATCAAGAGGGGCAAAACCTAGGCCCTAGATATATACTATATCTTTAAAGCACAGAGTAGAGTACGTAAGAAAAATAAAATAAATTCTAGAAATGCTATCAACTTATATCGTTATCACTCAAGATTAAATTAAATTATAGCTTTGGGAAACATTCTTAGTGAATGGTGGAAATCATGAAAAACTTCTTCAGAAAGATATATGAAGGCAATTGATCATACAGAACTGCAGTAGCTCCCTGCTTCCTCATTAAAAATCTTAAGGGCGTTTTGAGGACATTTTGAAAATTCAGGAAAGAAAGGAATAAAGAAACAACAGAAAAATGAATTGCATTGAAATATGCCTTGAACATAAACTTGAGCAATTATCTGGGAAATTATGTGATATTAAGGAAGTTAGAGACAATAATTACTCCTTTTTGCATTTGAAGTCTTTTGTATGTTTTGGTCAAATATATCTGAATTCAGAGGTATGATTAGCATCCTTTGCTGAGAAATTGATCTATCAAGGATACCTTTACTCACAGCAATGATCCAATACATTCTGTGATTCTCACAAGTGATGATCTCACATCCTTTCTCTCTTATAATTATTTCTAGTCTATTTTCTAGAAATAGACAGTGCCCTGTCTGATAAAATGGGGTGTTATCAAGTGAACTTCATGCTTGAAATGAGGTTAATATCTCTAGTGGATGACCTAGCTTATTCTTTGTCCTTTCAATCATATTAGCATTTTGGATAAATATGCACAAATCCAGTATTTTTTCCTGAATACTGTGTGCTTTAAAAGTGATTAACTGCTATTTTGAAGATGCTGGCAAAGCAAGTTATAGCTAAATCACTATTTTGTTTAGAATGACATGCTTTGTGAGAAATTATCTAATTAATGAAGCAGAGCTACAAACATCTCCTGTACTTTCCATAACAGATTTCTATTTATTCTTAGCACTGATGAGTCATAGGAGCCTGCATTTGTGCACTTTGGTAGGAATGCTTTAGCTGGGAAAAAGGAGATCACATTTGCAGTTCAGCATCTTGCTTATTTATTTAAAAAGGAGGTGTTTTTTTACCCATAATTCAGTTTCAAATGAGGAAACTAGTCAATTAGTATTCATTTTTCTTGAGATTTCAAAATCTTTTATTGTAAAATGTAAACCAGGGTTAATATAATCAAAAATGTTCCCAGTTTTAGGTAGAGGGAATTGCTGCCTTCATAATGGCTATTCCTAATCTCACTGAATGGGAGTCTCTTTTTTCAGGTTTTGTCATTTTTGTCACTCTGGTATGTCTTCTTTTGGGAGTTCCCTTCTTAGTATATCACATCAGGCAATACTTATGAAGCAATATTCCAAGCACAAGGGCTTCTCCAGAACTTTCCAAATTCTGAGCTTGGATGCACTTTTTGAAGTCAGGCCTCTCAATAACTGATGGATCTGCAGCTTAAAAGGAAAACACATTTCACCTCTGAGGCAAAAGATAATAGTTGCACAAAATGGGAGAATATTCCCTAACCTATTGACTTACTCTCAGATCTGTACTGGCCTTCAGAAAAAAAATATTTAGTTGTTTCATACACATAACCCTGCCTTTGTGTCTTTATGGATGTGTAAAGGAAGAGTTAAAATAGAAAGACACAGATAGCCATATGTGTGTATTGGAAGTGAAAAAGGAGATTTCTTAGGAGCTGGAAGGGATTTAGTGTCATGGGGAAGATTTACTGCAGTGCTACTAATAAAACTTACATATTATATTACAATAAGATTCATGTTTTGGGATCTAGTTGTCACTTGAATAGCTTGTTATTTTTTTCATTCTGTGAAATTGATGAAGATGAATGTACATGGAAAAATTCCACATTGTGGTGGGTTGACCCTGGCTGGATGCCAAGTGCCCACCACAGTCGCTCTATCACTGTCCTTCTCAGCTGCACAGGTGAGAGAAAATAGAACAAAAGGCTCATGGGTCAGGATAAGGACAGACAGAGATCATTCAGCCATTGCTGTCACAGGCAAAACAGACTCCACTTGGGGAAATTAGTATATTTTGTTACTAATCAAATCAGAGTAGGATAATGAGAAATTAAACAAAATCTTTAAAATACCTTCCCCCCACCCCTGCCTTCTTCCTGGTCTCAACTTTACTTTATATTTTCTCTCCCTCCTGCCCCTCAGTGATGCAGGGGGATGTGGAATGGGGGCTGTGGTCAGTTCATCACGTTTCTGCTGTTCCTTCTTCTTCAGGGAGAGGTCTCCTCACACTCTTCTTCTACTTCATCTGATGGGAAACAGTCCTCCCTGAACATCACCAGTGTGAGTCCTTCCCACACTCTGCAGTTTTTCATGAACTGCTCCAGTGTGGGTGGGTCCCTTCCATGGGGTGCAGTCCTTCAGAACAGACTGCTCCAGGGTGGGTCCCCTGTGGGGTCAGAAGTCCTGCCAGAAAACCTGCTCCAGCCTGAGCTTCTCTCTTCATGTGGCCACAGGTCCTGCCAGGAGCCTGCTCCAGAGCAGGCTTCCCGTGTGGTCACAGCCTCCTTCAAGCATCTACTTGCTCCAGCATGGGGCTCGTCCACGGGCTGCAGGTGGGTCTCTGCACCACCGGTCAGTCCTCCATGGGCTGCAGGGACACGGCTACTCCACCATGGTCTGCACCACGGGCTGCAGGGAAACCTCAGCTCCCGCGCCTGAAACAGCTCCTCTCCCTCCTTCTCCACTAACCTTGATGTCTACAGAATTGTTACATATATTCTCACTTTGTTACTTGAAACTGCTGTTGTACAGCAAGTTTTCCCCCTTAAATCTGTTATCCCAGAGGCCTTATCGTTATCACTGATGGGCTTGGCCTTGGCCAACGGTGGGTCCATCCTGGAGTCAGCTGGCAGTGGCTGCATCAGACGTGGGGGAAGTTCTAGGAGCTTCTCACAGAAGCAACCCCTTTAGCCCCGCTGCTACCTAAACCTGGCCATGCAAACTCAATAAACATGTACAGCAATTCATGTTGCTTGGAGCAAGTTGTTCTTAAGTATGATAGAGACTACCCATTTTACAAAAGAGTTTGTTTTTTTTTTTTTAATTCCCTCTGCAAAAAGGACATTAGGTACAGTGCCTGTTCCCTCATGACCCCCAAAGATATGCAAATTGCTGAGACCTTCTGATTTCTCGAGGTCAAATCAAACTGAAGGCAATCCTCATCCAGCTTAGCTGAGCCAAGTTGTTTGCTTTGGCACTGCTGCCACATCCTAAAAAAGAAGATTTTTTTCTTGCTTGTGGGCAGGTGGTTAGAATACCATATAGAGCTCATTTTTGACTGTCAAGATTGAAATTATTTCTCAGCCAAGGATAGCTATAAGTACATCTGTTAACTATTAAATTGTGGAGAAAGAAAACTTAGCAAAGGTTTAAAATGTACTTCAGATTTAAGAGAAAAGTAAATCAGGCTAAATTCTGTAAAAATGTTTAAAAAGATACGTGTGATTCCATTATGTTCCAAACAAGAAAATTACTGTACCTCTGATAGACCCTTTTCTTAAACCAATGAAGGTTCAACTGCAGTTTGAGCAACAGTAGCATAGGTGATTATTACTAATGTATCAAAGACTTCAGTAAAACCTGAAATTATTTTTTTATGGTTATACCAGTATGGTTATTAACAACCGTTTGAATACTATATATCAAAATCTGTGTAATTTAATGTTTTTGCCTGTGTTATTGCTAAAGCAAACCTTTTAAATGGGAAGAATGGGAGGTGTTAGGCTGTCTTTATTTGTTTTTTCTGCAAAGACAGTAAATTTAAGAAGGAATACTCTTTATTAGTAGAGGCTTTATGAAGTTTAAGCGATTGAACAGTAATTATAACTCATGCTAATGAACTAGATATGAAATTAACAAATACTAAGTTAACTATTACTTACAGCAATTGTTCTCCTAAGAATTCATTCAGACATCTTCTAAATTTAATTAAAAACTTCATGTGTGAGAGCTAACAGGTCATGAGCTAACAGTCAGTCAGACAAATGAGTCTAAGGATGCTCAACTAAGAAAGAAAAACAGAGATTTACAGTACTTTCCAAATATATGTTACATTATTGACTGCATTTCCTTCCTAGCAAATACCTCTTACAAGGAGTTGATGTAAAAGTCCTGATGAGCTAACTGTGCTTTAAATTTGGTTTGAGGATTTCAGGTTTTGCAGTCATTGTTGGAGAGTGCTAGAAGCATTTCAAAGTATTTTTTCCCTTTATATTGTATTAATTTTACACATATCATTACACTTAAAGTTGTTATTTATTTACATAGTCCTAAATCTCCAAAGTGGATTTGTGTTAGTTATTTGGCTTTGTAGGATTGCACAAAAAGATGGAAAACAGTTTTGTTTCAGCATGTCTAGCTAAAATGATTAGGTAGTAAAATGAGTGAAAAAAATGGTAGTTTGTACATTTAGCTCAAGAGCCATATTGCAAATGTAGCACACACATTGGTCTCTTCCTTGCAATTTAGGCAAGAGATTAATTTCTGCAAGATTTGTGTGAGAGAGGGGCAGTGTTACTAACTGATTAATTTTGATTATGAAACAATTTTTGCTTTCTTCGTAGGAAACAAAACTGCAAGTTTATGATTTTTTGTTCTTAAAAAAAAAGTCAACATAGTCTTTGCAATGGTAATTAAAAATAACCTACTGTCATGAACAAAACACGGCTTTCTAAAGCCAGTAGCCTGGTTTGCTTGCAGGAATAGTTTATTGATCTGTTGTGGAGAAATTCAACAATGAAATTATCTTGAAATTTAAAACCAAAATCAAGTAACAGATGATCGCGTTTACTGTTGCACGAGCTTATTGCTGCATTTCTTTATTAATTCATGCAGTGAAAATCTCAAGTAAAAATTTGTTTTCAAATTTCATGTTCTACAAGATGGTGTTTGCAGGAGTATTGCTAAAGAGCATTTAATTCCCTATGCAAATACTACAGTAACATTTTGAAGGAATTGTTTTAGGAAAATAGATTTTCTTGCTAATCTTTTCTTCACAAGTATGCAGGTACTTATTTTTATGATATATCTTGGTTTTTTTTTTCTATTGAACCTACATGTGGGAAAAATCAGATGATTTATATAATCCCTACATGAAATGACAGAACGTTTTACATTTAACTGCTGAGTTTACAGAGGGCTTTATCCATGTGGTATCATTCCTGTCTACTAAAGTACATAATTAGAACTGCTGCTTCTGTTTCTTTTCCATTTCTTTTTTCTTCCCTATTACCTTAACACATTTATTAACTTTATCAATTTTAATTCTATTTCCTCTAAGTAAAAGCTACTGGTGTACAATCATCTGCTTTTTTAAATATGAGAATTTGTACACAATTCCTTTTTAATCACTATAAGAGACTTTATTTTTGCATAATTGTAGTATTTTTTCTGCTTTTTCATGATTATTTCAAGAGTAGAAAAGAAATATGTATTTGCTATGTTGTAGAAATAATAAAAAGAACCAATGATAATTACTCCAGTCTGTAATATTTTTCTTTTTGCTTTAGGCCTTAAAGAACACACCATACACCTATGTTAAGCCTTTCTATTTTCCCAGAGTCTCTGAAAACCTCTGCAAGACCTATCCATGTAGACCAATTTTTTTTTCCGATTTTCTTTCTAAATAGTTATTGCAAACCCATTTTTTTTTCCTTCCTGTTAGTGATTTCCTAATCATAATACAAGAGGAGATTATTTGTAGGTAGGAGATTTTTTCTGATCTGAGATGGAGTCACCGACTGGCATTTGCCGTATTATTTTCCTGATATTTATAAGGTAATCATGTCAGCAGAATTAACGTTCAAATCCCTTCACCTTTCTGGGTGAAATTCAGTCTTGTGCATGAAGTCTGTAAAGGTACAAAACTTTATTTTATGTATTCAAGAGGATGAATGAAAGAGAAAATGAAACATTTTTTGAGCTATTGTTCACCTTTATCACTGATGGAAGTTATCTATTTAATAATTTTCAGAAGTGTCTAATCAATTAATGAATTAATGAAAAACTCAATCTATATCTTAGAGCATTTTTCTAGTAAAATATATGGTACTTTATAAAAGAAACTATCAATAAGACAAAGCATGGAATCTCAAAACATAATTTCATTGTCCAAACTGTATACCATAATTCTGAAAAAAAAAAAAAAAAAAAAAAAAAAAAAGAGAAAAAGAGAAAGGATTTGTGTGTAACAAGTTGGGTTTTTAGTATAATTAAATAGCACTACTATTTCTATTTAAGAAATAATATAATTACCAAATCAGGACAGTTTTATATTTTTATTTTGAATGGTTTAGGATTTTAGCCTTAAATAATATGTAATATGAAACTGTTCTGGAAAAAAAATGAAGCTCTGTCTTTTTTTCTGCAAATTTCTGCTATTATTTTTTCAGCTTCCAAAGAAAGTACAGATAAAAATTCCATTAGAATATAGTAGTGGCATGCTCATCCTTTTAGCTGCCAGAAAAAATGCTGTTTTGAAAAGCACTGGTCAGATTTTGTGACTTGCAAAGTAGCTAATTTTAATTTTTACTTGACTAATATAGTCAAATAAAGTTAATAAAATTAACTTTTGAAGATTCCCTATTCATCTAATATTTCATGGTCTCCAGATTATTAATTAGCTTGTCCTTACAATATATTCACCCTCCTCCCCAAGCAAAAGAAACCTCACAAAACCAATTTTTTCATTTGGATTTGTGAGCATTTCTGATCAGTGCTGTTGCACAGTTCAGCTGAATCTCCCGGTAAAGGTGATTTTTCTCTCTCCAGTTGATTTTTCTTTAGAGTATGCTCCTTCTGCCTCCTGCTCTGAGGGCATATCTTCCAGAGAGTGAAAAGCCATGAGTAGCTGGAGGCAACAAGCTAGATCAAAAGTCTGTTTCTATCTATGGACAGACTTGTTTATTCTAAACAAAATAAGAGGTATCGCTATTCGTAGTCCCATCTGTAAATGCTTCATTGTGGTAATAATTCAGCATGCGTGACAATTGCCAGCTGGGGTTAAACTAGAACAACTTCTTTGCATGAATGATTGCAGAATAACAGGTCCCATCTGAAAGAAAGCAAAAGTGTGTGGTAGAAGGCAGACTGGCATTATGAAAATGACAGCTACTTGGGGAACTAAATATAGGAATCTTGCATGCTCTGCACCTCAGCTTTAGGACTTATCTATAGTTTGTCATTTCTGTAATATTGGGACATGCTGAGGCAGTATGATTTTCTGTGGAGAATGGCTTGAATCATCAGTGTCATTTTTTTTTTATCACTTGGCCTTCTAGAGATTTCCTTTAAGTTTATCCTGTTTAGCTTGTTACAGCTGACAAAATCCTACCCCCAGGACATAATCATTGCAGGAATATAAGCTCTGAATGTGAGGCCTGTTCAGATGCACCAGAGTATTTTTGATGAGTATCTAACACTACCACAGAAGAAAAGCATTCTCCATACAATATCTTTATGTGACTGCAATATGTGTTTACTGGTATTTACCCGAGATAAAATCTGAAAGTTCAAAATTTTATTACTACAGAGATAGAAGTAATAATCCCTTAATTCTATTTAACTGAAAAGTCTCTTCTTCTTTTGTTGTGATATGATTTCTGACAAAACAAGGTAGTAAACAGGCCCTGATAGTGCAACTACCTCATAAAAAAATTGTTATTTATTTTGAGTAACACTCCTGAAGTATAAAGGATTTCGGTGTTTGTTATTTTAAGCAGATGTAGAGTAGTATGCAAGGTCAAATTCTAAACTCATAAATACGGAAATTTTCTTAACAAAACATTGAATGTTTTTCTTTTTAACTAACCATTTTTTTTCAATTGTCTTTAGAACCATTGGATACAAAAAGAAGTATGTGAAAGTCCCACATGGTCATATTTGGGTGGAAGGGGATCACCATGGACACAGCTTTGACAGCAATGCTTTTGGCCCCGTAAGTTAATTCTCTATATGTCACTTTATACTTTGCAACTAAAGAGCTGTATATGTCTATTGGGTCATTTGTGAAACACAGCGAGTGTGAATTTATTGTGATTGTTGTTTTATTATTTTTTTGAGAATTACTAGACTTTATAAAATATCTTGGTCAGTGGATATTGAGTTTGTTCTTAGCTATTCTAAAACGAATAGAGATTTCTTTTAATTCACCCCATGGAAAGAAAAGTGGTAGAGATTTTAGATTTGGAGGGATACACTGTAACAGTATCCAGAGGGCAAGCCAACTCCCTGTAGCTGACAGATGCTCCCTGAGGACATGTTGCCAGCTAATGTAATTTGGAATGTTACCCTCCTGGGAGCTTGGTCTTGCTTTAGCACCAGTGCTGGGATAAAGAATTAGGAAACCATAACTGTGCTTACTAAGTGTTAACTAGTAAATTAGTCTGTAGAAAATAGTACAGATATTTCAAAACTTTCCCCAAAATAAAAATTTTCTTTGCATAGGATCATTTTCATATTGAATGAAAAGAAAACATAACCTGCAAAATCTGTTTCTTGACTGGTAAAAGTGTGCATCTGTTCATCAGGAAGACAGTAAATGCTTTCTCTGCACTCTAGTTTTGTTTTGGTTTTGTTACAGTTTGTATAGATTCTTGTTCTTGTTTTAACTTAATCTAGAATGCAGGAAATAGTTGCATAAGCTGTGTATTCTGCTGGGGAAATACAAATCCTTTTAGCCCTATTCCACATATAGGTTTTTGACATGCCTTTAAGAAAGAATATTCTTCTAATATTATTTTAAAAAACACCATTTGTCACAGGGAAGTTGTCAAGGCTGGATTTTCTACCCTTATGCATTTCATATCTATTTCATAAAGAAGTCACCCCACAGACTCTAAGTGAATTGATAACAACAAAGACTTTATGAGTTTGTCTGGCTTCTGGAAGTTTAGCCCAATTATTAACTTGAAATAATTTGTTCTGAGGAAAAAATGCAAAATTGGTTTGGAATGTGTGATATCAGTGCCACTCTTGGTTTGTCTCACTTATTTTTTACTTGTATTTCTTGCTGTTTTTCATTATTGTTTTCCTGCTACTATTTTCTAAGATTTCTAACATCTGGCTTTGGAGGTTTTTTCCTGTAGAATCTAATTCAGATATCTCTTTCCTCCCTTAGTAGGCTTTTCTCTGTCACTCTTTGTTCCCAAGATAAATCTTAGCCATAAAGCCACTAGTCTTCTTTTTACTTACAAATATATTGCCAATGTAGACTCAGAGCATAAAGAAACTTTAGCAGTTGGACATTGGTTTCAGATTTACAGCAGCTCACACAGGAATTTTTACAAGGTAAAATCCTCAAGGTAGTCACTATGCAGTTTTCATGCAAGATAGCATGTTGGGCTAAATCTAAATACCATCAGATTTTGACTTAATCCACAGCTGTTTATAAATATTAGTAAACCACCTTCACTAGGCTCTGACCTCACATTAGTTAGCAGTTGTTAGCTAACATCAGATAGTATGTCACTTTTCGTATAGCAATGGCTGTACCATTTGAGAGCTGGTAGTACAGTTTTTGACAGTGAATTCTTTATCTTTCTGGAGGAAGAATGACCTTTGTATGGCTTTGATGAATACATTGTGGGCAAGTCAGCTGTAAATAGGTATTTTCCTCTGAAATTAAATTAGAACAGCAATCATTGAATGAAGGCAGAAGGGGCAGAAGAGATCACAGGGCTGGAAACTAGCTTCAGAATAACAAAATATAGAAATTTTTCAACTGTAGAAGAACATGAGAAGTGTATTTAGAAGGACATGCTGTATTCTAGGTTCTTTTCAATTCTACATATGTAAGATTTCAGGTTACTCGGATATTTTCTATGCTTCTGTGTGCTTTACTCTGGAGATCACTTGCACAAGTGAATTAAAAGATTAAAATTACTCTCTTCAAGCCATTCTTAAAAAATTTTCTCTCATAATGGTAAGATGTGAACATGTTTTTCTCACTTCATTAGTATACAGATCACTTAAGAGATTAGGTTAAACATTCTGTGTCACAATTCTGACTTTTAAAACTAGATGTGTTTTCTTTCACCAGAATATTCACTAAAAATAGTGGGTTTTAAGTGGATTATGTTGTCGAATATGATTTTTTCAGCTTTCATATGATCTTATAGTAGAAAGGCATTTATAGACATTTATAGTGTAGACTCAGTAACATTTTGTAGATGAACTTAATGAGTTACATGGGGCATAAAAGGAAATTATGGAAAACCAAATTGAGAACAGATGTTAGAATAATTTTTTCTCTTGAAGAATAACAATATATGTAATGGCCTAATGGGTTAGGTTGGTAAAGCGAAAACCCTGATACCAATCAATTTCTAAATTAGATGCACCTTTGGAGAGATATGAATTTCTAGGTTGTAAAACCTGGGCAAATTAAATTATCTTTATTTAGTTCATAAACATTTCATAAAATAAATTCTGCCATGTTGTGTTATTGCATGGGTTTATAGGACTAAAATTAGATTTTTAAGGAATAGACCAATATTTTCCTGAAGCGTGTAAATAAAATGAAAATGTTACAACTAAGATTTGTAAAGGTTTAATATTTCCTTTCTGCTTAGTCATGTCTGCGAATGAAATTAATACCTTAAGTGATATTACAAAAATAACAGGGCATCTATGGGTAGTGGTGAATTAGAAATGCTATTAACTCTCTATGTGATCAAAACTCAAATATCAATTAACTTTCCAGAGTATTGGACTAAATTAATTAGTTCATGGCTATTGTACACTGTCTTTTTTAAAAAACGTCTTGTGTAATACTGAATGGCAACTGTTATACAATACTATTGCTGATGTTTGAAAATATTTCAGCCATTCATAATACTAAAAATAGCTCTTTTGAATAAAAGCCAATAAATACTCAGAGAACTTGCATATTTTTGCTACTTTTTAAGGGAATAAAAAAATTACATCCTTCTGTTTGTTTGTTGGTTTGTTTTTTTTTCAATTACCTGGACTAGAATAGAGCTTTCTATTAAATTGACTGTTGCTGGTTTTAAATTCTGAATGAAGCGATGTTTTAATGATATTACCTTAGCATTCCTTATTTGGCATACTACAGGAATATGATAATGAATAGCTTATATAATTAAGATACCCCTTTTTAAAGTTTCTTCTTTTTGTTCTCAGTTCAGGTAATTTTCCTGTTTTGGTGGGCCTTTACGCTATGAAGTTGTAGTTCAAGAGCACAGGAAATACAAAATTAATGTTCTTGGCAATGCTTCTGCTTTCTTAGATCAGAAATGCAGGAGACATTATAAATAATTGGTGAAGTATTAAACTCTGCTGCTTCAAATTTCTTAAAGATTTTAGAATGTTAACTTTATGCCAGATCAGATACTGTCTTTGCTGGCACAGTCAGTATAATACCAGCATAAAAGTAAAGTGACAACTTATATTCTATGTCCAATATTCTGGCTAAATCAAGGGAAGAGTCATTATAAACTGTACTTTACTTGGATTAAATGTTTAGAGCTGTCATCGAGCAGAGTGCAGAGGTGGTTTTGCACCAACATGTGAGGGTATCTAAGAAACAGTGTATTAGGGAGGATTCAAGCATACTGAAATCTTGAAACCACGACAGCATTGCAAGCTCAACAAAACTGAAATTTATTACCAAGAGGTGGCCAACAAAACAAACAAACTCAAAAGGGAGGAAGGAGGAGAGAAATAAGCCCCCAGCACGACCTCCCCAGTTCCCCAGCTGTTGCCCATAAAGTTATCTTACCAACCTAGCATACCTGTAATTACCAATAGCAGAAGCTGCATCCTCGGAAAGTCAGTAAGTTCACATGTCGGCAGGTGTCCCATCCAAAGGCAACGTTGTCCTTAATGGGAAGCTATCTCTCCTCCAAGAAAGTACTGTCTGCTTTTATACAATTAGCTGAGTGTCCTCAGCCTAGGCAGGTGTGGTCATCCCCGCCCAGCCAGAGGCCCTCTGCCCTCCGTCCCACCCCCTTGGTTATGTAAGTGCATCTCTTCTGTGCCTGCATACTGCACTCAGGGGGGTCTTTTCCAAATGAATCTGGGGGCGTTACTTCATCACTATAGTCTTCAATTTCTCCTTCAAGCGACCTTGGTGGATGATTAGTCAATCACAGAACACCAATTAAATATAGTTTATACAAAAACTCCCTTCAAGGACAAAGTTCTCATTTTATCAGTGCTTGTTTTCTCCTAACTTGGCAGGGAAAGAACAAAACTTTCACAGGTGGCTGGGCCGAACACAGACCACAAGTATCAGCGTAATTAACCCCTGATACAAACAGTTATTAATAATTGTATACAGTAACTGTTATATTCCTGGATGTACACACTTCCAGTGAAAAGCACTCTATAATTTAAAAAGAACAAGGCCAATTTTGTCTTATGAAGATTTCTTTGGTAAATATAATACTCTAATTAGTACATTTAGATGTTTCCAAATGCCTTCAAGCTGGGGATATGAACGAGCTTTATAAAACTAGGGCTTGAAGTCAATGGCAGTCCTTGGGCTGTCTTGTAAAAAATCTGAATAAAAGGTCATTAAAGTCAATGAGAGATTTCTATTGGCTTTAATGGCTTTGGATGAGGCTCTTTAAGAGTTAAGCTTCACAATCCAGTGTAAGGGCAAAAAAGGCTATTATTCTCCTTATCTTCCTGGGGAACACAGGTAGGTTGAGTACCTTGTCAAAAACGTATTTTTGCCTCAGCCACATCCCTATCCTAGTCCTTTTACTAAAAATATGTCTATTTTTAATGTGTTTACTCTCAAAACAAAATCTCATTGAACCTGAGCCTAGCTTTTTTGTTTACATAACTTTTACATTTGTGAACTTCAAATAGTAAATTGCTTGTAGCCAGCGTTACTGTAGAGGCTGTTTTTGTGATTGTCTATATAAGGAATTCTGTACTGTAAATTCATGTAACAAAATATCTGAAAAAAACATTTCTGTGTGTTTAACTATGTTTTCTTTCAGCACCACAAACCTGTAGACTGTAGCTACAAAACTCTATAAACTAGGATGACAATCAAAATAACTGAGTATGCTGGATTTGTTGGTTAATTTGCTTTTCAAAGGCTCATCATCTATTTCAACTTTAAGATAGAAATGGTTTAACTGTTAATTCAATTAATAATAGTAGTAGAATGTGGCCTCTTATAATTATTTTTTAGATCAATCTAGTATTTCTCCCTGTAACTACTGTTAGTGAATACTAGTTGCAGTACTCAAAACCAGAAAATATGAACAGTTCATTAGGCAGTAATTTAAACTGAAGAATGGTAGTTCTAGTGAAGTGCAGTGGTAAAGGAAACATTTGAACTATGAGATCTGCAGCTTGTGAGAGTAGCTCTGCTTCAAATGCTCTGCTGTCTTCTAAGGGAGGTTCAGAGGAAAGTTGCAGGAAGAAATGGATCTCTTTTTGTGGTTCTCACATAACAGCAAACACAGAATGCCACATGCCCTAAAAGCTCACATCATCTTGGTGATGATCTTGCCATCACTTTGGTGATGATCTTGCCATAAGCTTTCATATATGAGCTATAAACTAGTGCAAGAATTACATACCTCCCTGAAATGGAGCAACCTCTAAGGCAAAAGATGGGAAGACATTAACAACTCACAGCAGTGTGCTGAAGAGCACCACGTTAAATTGCGCACTAAGGCATATAGGTAGGGCACACCTCCCACAGAGAATTCTGCCAGGCCTCAAATATACCTGCTGCCCCCACTTGTGTCCCCATACTCCAACCAAGCTTTTGAAGAGGCTTAAGATAAATAGTTTCAATAGCACCAAACCTATTTTTCCTAGTTTACACCAAAGTCAAGAGGCGATAGTCAAACGTGGCAATAAAAAAGTGTGATTTTAGCAAGAAAACACTTATCTGTGCTTACACTCATAAAGTTAATGTAGATGAGGAAAATGGTGATGACAAAGTAATCAGTGAAGGCTGGGAATGACCTGCTGGGGACTTGTCTGCATTACTTTGCTAGCTAATGGTGCAGATTCTTCTGTTTTCTTTTTGCTATGGCTCCCACCAGTACTAGCACCTTCACTCCACTGTATAAATGTAGTCTTGGAGAGCAGCATGATTCTTATGGGATCAGAGACATTTCTACTTTTGGGTATTAAAGAAGAAATGTTTATGTTTAAACAAGATGTGTAATGCCTCTGGTGGTCTAGTGGTTAGAGTGCCTGACTCTCACCACTGCGACCCGGGTTCGATTCCCGGCCCCCTGGGCAGGTGGAGCTCGTCAGCCTTGGTAGGCAATCCACCTAAGAGAAGGTCACTCTAAACAAACCTACATCCTGGGGACCTCACTGCCACTGTCCAAGCTTTGCTCGGCCCCGGCAGATGAACCTCAGGACTAAAGGGTGGGCTCAGTTCAGCGCACACTGTGTCTCACCTAAAAAAAAAAAAAAAAAAAAAAAAAAAATCCACTGCGCAGGCTGGAAGGGTTAATGACCTTTCCCAAAATCTTCGCTCGCGAAGACTGGCCATTAAATTAATGCAAATATGCACTCAATGTCATTCCATAATATTTATCTCTGGCCACTGGCAAAAATAAAATAGGTAAAATTGTTTATAATCAGAAAAAAGACTCTGCATATGGAGCATGAAGTTACCGGTAGTAAATAGCATGTATGCACAGCTTGAACTTGTAAAAATCTATGAGGAATAAAATGGATAAGACATTATGTGTTATGACTGATGATAAATTAACCTCGAAGGGTAAATATACTTGTCCCTTTTGAGAGAATATTATATATGAGATGCAAATTGGGATGGTGGCTTTTCTATGGAGAATGACAATTTACTCCAGGAGTTGCTGAAGGGGAGTCTTGATAATAAGATTGTGTGGCCTGACTGTCCATTAAATTATCCTGACTAACTGAATTTGCAGTATAGGAAATAAAAAGTCCCCTATAGCTGTCCTAATTCTTTTGAAAAGTAAAATATTTAGCCTGACTCTAGTCTAAACCAATGCATAAAAATTAATCTTTCAAACAGCCTGGCTATCACCATGTGACTAAAAGCTCTCAGTTAAGGCTACTCTATTTCTTGGCAATGGAAAGTCAGCTTTTTGTTTTAGTTATGTCAAATATTAAACATTTAAGACATTCTAGCTAATTTTCTCTGTTACTGAACTTGTAAGTGTAACTTATTTAGCATTGATAAAACTTCATTCATTTTGTTTATGGAACTGATTTTATGTAACATATTCAATTACAATGAATTATTAATGCAAATATTTAATATTTCTGAATACAAGTACCTTTAAAGAATTTTTCAGCCACATTGGAAAGAGCGGTAGTCTGAGCAGTCTATACCTGGTTTTGACATCACTTATATTGAAATAAACTAGGAAAAAAATGTTGAAACAGTGTTAGATCAATTTAATGAAAGATTACAAGAAATCAGAGAGCTGTCAGATTCATGCAATCATTTTTAATTAATTTGAACAGCTCTGCATTCAAATATAATCATTTGCCAAACCCTGTATACCCCTTCATCAGTTTCCTTACAATTCTATTTCTCTCAAGTTACAGCTTGAAATATCCTTTTATTTGATAATCACTGCAGAATTTTTAACATTATATTGTCTATATAGAATCAAATAAATTAATTGTTTTAATGGAAATGAGGCACAAAGGAATCTAATCTTTGCTGACTTCTTTATGGTTTAATTCTATAGGGAATTTTGATTCATGCTGGCATTCATATTAAGATTTGCCAGGACATCATTTAAAAATCCATTTAATGATATTTCTTTATATTTTTACTTCCTTGGACGTAGATTATTGTCAAAGCTCAGTCACTGATTACTAAAATAAAGTTCTAAATGTTCCTTTGCAGAATTATAGGAAATTATTATCTACCTGATTCCATTTTTGGATAAGATAAATGCTTTGGTGTAATAAGTGCTCATCTCATTAAAGGTCACAATCCCAAGAAAAGACTATTTTACTGAAGCACCTTGTTTACATGACTGCACACCATATTGGGAGGTTAAAATGTGTATTTATGTGGCAATAAATATGCAAACCAATGCATATTTATTATATATATTTAAATAAACATATTACGTATGTCTATTTAATTCAGGAGCAAAACATTATTGAAACATGATGAGTAATATTAATAGAAATACCAATACTTCTTTAAATTATTTGAGGGAAGTGATTTTTTCCATCTACTTGGGGCATGTGCAGTCAGGAGTATCCTGCTTTGGAGATTCCCTGCACAAGTGTTGCCATAACATATGGAAATGAGCCCCATGAAAGGCCCCTGTGACGGAGCTGTAGTGCACAATGCAGAGTTTCCAAAACAGGGCTTGTTCAGCCTTGAGCAGGGAAAGATGCCAGGAGAGCTCACAGCTGGCAGGGACAGACTCTTCTCAGAGATGCAGAGTTGTAGGACCAGAGACAACAGGCACAGCAATGGAAATTCTGCATAGATATTGGAGTTGGAGTATTTAGATTTATATTGTGAGGAAGATATGCCTTGGTTACTAAGAAAGTTTGGAAGATCTCCGTTCTTAGAGATAGTAAAAAATCTGACTTGACAAAATCCTAAGTAACCTAAGATGGCCCTGCTCCAAGTAGGTGGTTGGAAAAGATGACCTCCAGATGTCCTTCCCTACCTATATGTTTTTGTATGTATAAGAAAATTTTTATTCCATCAGTAAAGTGTTCTATTTAGGACTGTACAGGGCAGTAAACCAACAAAAGTTATGTGTTAATACCAATGGAACCACATTTATCAAGAGTAGGAAAATAGTAGTTTTATTTTCTATGGTAATACTTTTCTGTTGCTGCAGTCTCTCAGAGGATTATCAAGGGCATCAGATTGCATTTTAGATTGTGCAAATGTGTTTTGCAAACCTTTATTTGTATTCCTTCTGTTCTAAAAGGAATATTTTGGAAAGTATGCTAGGTAGTATGAATTTTCCTAACTTGGCCAAGTTTAAAATTCAACCTGAACAGAGAAGAAAAATTTTCCTTGAATCCCATATTATTATATTAACAGCACATACTTTTTTTTTTTAAGCAGTACCTCAAACTTTATAGATGTGTTATGAAGCAAAAAGAAATATTTAATTTGAGCCAGATCACTAGGATCCTGATCTCGCAAACATCTGTATTTATATAGTTTTATGTCTACAACTTCTTCTTAATAAAATCAAGGGATGCATGATTCAGATGGCTTCTTTTGTTTATGTTGTTTCTTTTCTCTTTCCTTTATTTTGAAAGACTTAATGAATAAAGCACCCCAGTTTAAACTGAATAATTTCTCTGATTCTGGTGTTGACAGCTATTTCAGTAATATATTAAATTTTTAAATAGTCAGAACTTTTACTATTAAATAATTAAATTGCTGATTGTTATCCAAACCATCAAAGCATTTTCCAAACTATATATGCTTTTTAAAAAAAATGCAATCATAATGGACAATTATTTTTTTTTTTAAGAATTCAAACTATTAAAGTATAGAGATAGTTTTCCAATGAACATAATCATGGTCTTGCCAGAGAAACTTTCAGATTGATAGCAGAATTTTAAAGTTATTTGTTCTCCCTCTCACTGCAGGAGAGACAAGTAAGAATAATTCTTGAGAGGTAATTCCGATAGAATGTTACATTTGGTGAGAGGAATAATGCTTACTAACAGAGGGATAAATATGTTTGCAAAACAAACCATAAAATATATTCCTCTTTCCTTGATTGCTAATTGAGATAATGTTATTTAATTAAAGTTGGATATAGTTATTTCAATTTACTTGCTCTGAGGATTTGGGCACTGCAGATCAGCTTTTATTAGGGCTTTAAATTTTATGTTAGTTTCAATTAAGAGCTACTGAGAGTCAGTGTCAAATTCAGGAACCAGCACAGTTTTAATTCTCCTCTTGTCAACTTTGAGATTTAGAAAAGAGTTGTGTACAATAGGAAAATTGGTATTAGTAGCAGCATGAAATAGCAATAACTCCGTGGTACTTCCTGTGCTTCCTCTTCCACTTAGGCACCATTTATGCAGTTATAACATATGTCCTGATGGAATTAATGAAAATATGTTCAATCACATTTGATGCAGAACAGAAGTCTCCCATCAGGTGACCTATTGCTTCCTATGGTCATGAGGACAAGTCCCATGTAATCCTTTGATTGTAAACCTTGGTACATAACAATGCCTGCAAGCTGAGAGATCTGTAACTCAATATCACATTTTCTGATTGCAAAATTGCATTTTTCTCCCAGGGTATCTATCTCAATGTGATTTTAATGAATGCTGTTCTGAAATATGTATGTATTAGAGCTTATACCAGTGCTGTCTCTTCGTCCTTGCAATGTATCTTCTTGAAGCTGAGAGACCAGATTACAAGATTTAGATGTTAATTTGTAAGCCTAATATTTGTGAGATATCACTTGTTGAAATGAGGGAAGAAGGAAACCAAGTTAGTAGTTGACATGATGTGATAATAAGATCTGATATTTCTTTCCTACTGAAGATATAAATCTGAAGATGACAAAGAATTTGCACTTCACAGCATGGATCATGGATCAATAATTGATCAATAATCAGAAATAATGAGGAAGAAAGAAAGAGAAATCTACTATTCCACAAAATAATACTATCACTTCTGGTGGAAGTAATGGAATTTTAATAACAAAAATATTTGCAACATCAGTCAAAGTAATAAGAAACAAAAGAAGTCTTTAAGTATTCTGTGATGGTAAAATGAGTTATCAGGTATTTGCTGAAAGAGTCACTCCATTGTGTCTCTTAACAGCATTGAAAATGGTCCCAAAAACAACTGCTTTACAGCCATTGGATTGATGTATGTGGAGTGGTACCTATGCGACATTGCACATTGTTAGAGCTTATTAAAAACTTTAGTCAATGTTGACAGAGTTATTATTTGTAGAATATAGTTTTGACTTGGTACACAACCGAGTTAGGAAAGCAAAGAGCAACAAACCTTCCCAATTTTACTTTTGGATCCTATTAGCAGGACTCAGGTTTTTTGCGGTTTAGCCACAAAATTTTAAAGCCAAAAGCTCAGCTTCCTTCCACTAAAAATACGCAAAAGAAATATCAGAAAATTTAGAAATCTTATCTTTCTATCAGTTTAATATTTTAAATTCTTTATTATGCCCAATCATATTCACATATTTTCATATTATGCAAATTATAAATCAGTTTTAATTTGCAACTTTTTAAAAGCCAGGATTTGTATAATTTAGATGCCAAAATAACAGACTCTGGACTACTCTATAACAGATGTGAAACTGTTATCCAACATTGAATTTTGGCCATATACATGCTATAGCTAATGAAAGCCAGGGGAAGCCTATGACCAAAACAAGGTGTAATACACTGAAAAAGGAGAGGGATCAGAAGAAGTAACTATCTACAAAATTCTCCATGACTGTTCCTTGGCAGATTATGACTCCACCTATTGCAGTTACTACCTTCAGATCTTGGTGTCTTTGGCAGGTAGAAAGCACACCAGATGATGTTTTTTACAATTTTAGTGATTAGGTGCAGGCATTCCAGGATCCTTTTTTTTTAAAAGACTTTTATAATTCTGTCACAATCATGAGATGCTAATTGAAATTTGTTCTTCAAAATGTTGCTAAAGTAGGTTTCCACACATAGGATAAGCTGGAAATACCTGTGTTACTCTTCCAGGCTGACTAGTACAAAATATGAGCATGCACTTTGGAATGAAAGTACCCATGCTCCCTCAAAGGTTCCTAATATTGCTGCAGTTGGTGTGTTCTCTGTATTCTTAAGCTGCAAAGAGATGTAGCACTCCTCTTTGACAAGCCCAATATACTGTTTTCACTTGCATATGTATTGTCTTCTGGTAAGTCCTGTAACACAGGACTTGGGAAAATGCTTCATATTTATGACATCTGTACTCAAATATGCTGTTAAGCTGTATCCATTTTCAGCTGTTATGTATTATCAGAGTAATTTTGGAAGCCCTCACAGTTTTACTTGTTTCAATGAAAGTGTAAGGTAACAACTCAAAACATTCTTTAGTTAATATAAGATCTGATTATAGTTAGTGAATGGAGCCACGTAGAGAGTAAGTCTAATCTTCCCAGTTATTAAAACATTTGCAGTGTGAGACTGAGTTCTTGTTCACATCAATTTTCAAAGTATACGTTGTACTTTCAATTAATGAGTTTAATAGTATTACATAGCAATTAACTGTTAAAGGACAAGTATTTAGATTGAGCAACACAAAAAATGCTAATGAAGAGCACAGCCTTCATGCTTACATTTAATGACGTGAGTTAGGAAGAAATGTCTTTTATTCACTTTGTGTCCCATTCAGGATTGTCTTACATCTTTCTATATTACCATCTACTGTTAGTTTCTCTGAGAGAATTTTTCCTGTACATTTTTCATAAGTATTTTTCTAATGTCACAGTATCTCAGTTTCGAGAAGCAGCAGTGGTAAATGCATTTGTTCAAA
Organism: Pseudopipra pipra; assembly: GCF_036250125.1. Taxonomy (NCBI): domain Eukaryota; kingdom Metazoa; phylum Chordata; class Aves; order Passeriformes; family Pipridae; genus Pseudopipra; species Pseudopipra pipra. The sequence continues at coordinate 47,955,860 of NC_087553.1, read as the reverse complement.
ATCTACAGTTCGTACTTTCCTTATACTACTGAGCGATCAGAAGTGTTGCTGTTGTTGAAGTCAGCAACACTATTAGCCCCATTAGTTGTACACATACCAGTGCAAACCAGGTATGTTTGTACAATGGAAACTAGTTCAAGAAATGAATTTTAGTACATAAGTTAGAAACATCTGTATTTCTCTAACCAGAAGCAAACCAAACTTTAAAGCAGCCTTATGGCTGTGAAGCTTGAAGTCTACTCAGGGCTACAATTCTTGTCCTCCTAAACTCTTTAACATTCCAGGAAGATTTCCAAAATCTTTTCCCCTAGTGCATTAATTTAAAGCTCCATTTTTATTATTTTTTTCAGAGAGGGAGAGAATTTCAGCTACTGCCTTAGATCTAGTGTAGATCCAGCTACCACAAGTCCAAGAGCAATAGGGCTGCAAGAACATGGAGGCTGTGTGGTGCTGGTTTTATTTGCTCTGAGCTCCTGTGGCTGCCCCTCCCCAGGTTGGGCTTCAGGTCTCCCAGCCATTAGGGATTTGAGGGGGTGTGGTGTGGGGCAGTGCTCCTGGTGTGCCAGTGACTGACAGCTGCACTAAAGGCTCTTAAGGAGGCAGACTATGGGGGACAAAGAACCATTCCACCTGATCTGCCCCCCCCTCCCCAAATTGTTTCAAGCCAGTAATAATTTTAATAACTTTTTTCCAGTCCCTCACAGCATCTCACATAATAATAGAAGCAAACCTTGCATTTCCATCGTAGCAGTCATCTCATGTTTGAACTATATCTTTAAAAAAAGAAAATAATAAAAATACTGTCTTGGTCATTTATATTTGCATTTACATGCAGTGTGGTTTGTATGGAGAGCCTTCTTTCCCATCTGTGTTTCAGTTTGCAGTTTCAGGAAGTACAGCAGCCGGATGTAAGTCATTCACTCAAAAAGAAGAAAATTATAATGGGATATCTATCTTCCCTGGTTTGCTTTCAGAGTTCTCTCCTGGCACATTTTACACAAATTAATTTGACAGTAACAAAACCTAAAAAGGTATTTGGATTACTTCAGCAATAAACTAGCAACAGAACCATGTCATTTCAATTTATCACTTGCCTTTGTGTGTGAAATCTTAGTTCTTCATCACATTGCAATAGATTGCTTATATATAGAAAGAAAAAGCTGCAGACTTCACAGAGAGGAAAAAAAAGTTGTCAACTGCCAGCTGAGCCTTCACATTCTCCCTGACTTGCAAATTTTTTTTTGGTGAATCTCACAGTACCTGAAGTAGAACAGCATAGTAACCTTAGTTTTACCCCTGTTACTATGTCTCAAGTTATTAGAGTTTTATCCATCAAAAAGAGCTCTGGCCCAAACAGCACACTGGGGCTTTGAAATTATAACCTGAGAGGCAAATCCTGTGAAACCAAACTTAACTTAAACAGCTAGCTTTTACCCTACTAACTTAAATGTCTGTTTCTTGGTACACTGAAGAAATCAACTGTATTTCCAGGGTTAGACAGGAAAAGAATGCATCCGCTTACCTTATTCAATGAGATTTGCACAAAGATTTTGAAAAATATTTTAAAAATATTTAAAATATAAAAAAATAATTATTAAAAATGGGACTTTGAAGATTTTCCTGTGAAAAGTTCTACAGAAACAGAAAAGCTGAGGTAGGCTAGACAGATGATATGTTATAAAGTAATTATTAAACAAATAGCAAATATTCATTTACTGCTGTTACCTCCAGGTAGGTCCACTGATAATGTATCTATTGTTTATCAGGTCAGAAACATACAAATACAATTTCTTCTAATATTGCAAATCTGAAGTTTTGCCTTTCTTGTCAAAATATCTGAGGTCAGAGCAGACATTATTTTTTCAGAATCCAAGATTTAAAGTGAATGATTGATCTATTGAAAATCTGACTTGATTTATTATGCATAATTAAAAACTAGAACACTTCATCTAAAAAAACCCAGTGAACAAATTCTTCCAACTCAATGATAAATATCTATGTCAAATGAATGTACTAAAACAACAGTATAAATCTAGATTTCAAATTATATTACTTTTTTACAACAAGACAATAATATGCTGCTTTCTGTAGCATGTAATGGTTTCATTATTGATCATTATGATCTTGTCCTCTTGATAGTGTCTTGTGCAGTAACCAAGAATAATGATACAAATCTAGCAGTAGTATTACACCTTTATACTCAACAAAACATTGATACATTGGATAAAAATGAGGTTTGATTATTCTTCAGAGGCTTTTTCCTTGTCAGAACAGATAGGTACTTTTTTCTGAATAGAAAACAGGGAGAAATAGTTCTGTTTACCAGAACTAGAGATAGTAGCAGATACCAGTGATATCTGGAAAAGATTCAGTTATCTCAAGAATAAAAACATTAAGTTTATTCTTCTTTCAGAATTCCACTTAAAAGTCTTTATTCGTAGCTCTCTAGAGAAGGTCCCAACTGACATTTAAATGCATGTATTCTTAAATGAGATTCATAAGGGACTAAATCTATCTGTTTCCTATGGAAAAAAAAATAGAGATGCTTCTTATAGGTTTTGAAATAAAAAAAAATTAAAATATGTCTTTAAAATGGAATGATTCCAGCTTTCTGGACAGTAATTTTAACTTTTCATAGAATAAGTGTTACATAGCATTAATGACAGGTAGGTGTAGATTTCATGTCTTTCTGCAACCAAAGGAAAACTCAACATTTGTTTCTCATTAAATTTGGAACAGGATAAAAGATGCTGCATCTTTTCATCATCTTTAAATTTCAGTAAAAATGAAAATTAAGCTCCAGCATTTAGTGGGCTTTCAGTGACAGTGTACTAGTAACATTAAACAATCTTTTGAGAATTTTGCATTAATTTTTCTTTCCTATATAGATATAAAGATACATTCCACTTTTTTAAAATAATTATATACCTCTATTGAGGTCTGGGACATTTGCAATAGCTTTATTACCTAAGTCAGGGGAAAAAACCCAAAAAACCTTTTGTAAACTAGAATGAGTTTATTTTGTGCCTGGTTTGTAGACCTATATGTTAAAGTATTAAAAACTTGGGAAAAATCTTGTCTCTCTGGGAGTTTTGCCAGAGGTTAGTGAGGTCAGGACTTAAGCCCCCAACAGGCTTTTCCTGCTAACACTGTGCTGCAGACTTATGGCACCACAGACTGTCCCCAGCAAGGAACGGCACACAGCTTTCCCTGCTGTGCCTTCCTCCAACCCCTGCCATGCTCCATCTGCCCAGGGCTGGCAGAGTCTGCAGAGAAAGAGATCATATCTTTGTCACACAATCATGCACCAGAAGAATCTTGTTCCTGTTTCATATTTAAAGATTTCTTCTGTCATTCTGATGTTGATTTGTGGCACATAAATGCTGCATACATAGATGAAGAGATAATCTTTTCCTTTGTATAGTAAGAACCTGTCCTTCAAACTGCCAGAGTCAGAGGTAGCACTTTGCCAGTAAGGAACATCTCCCAGTACCTAGGGCTAATTCTAAAACTCATTACTGATCCCATGTTTTTACAGTAAGAAAAAGGATTGCATTCCACAAGTGGAATACTTTCCTTTCAGTTGTGTATGTAACAAGCGTTTGTAGTTTCTGAACTGTTCATTGTAATTCACAGCTAAAAATGAAAACAGATAGCAAATTGCAAATACATTTGCAGTTGGTTTAGTTGATGATAGGTACAATTTGAAGCGCAAAACAGTAAACCGAAAGGTCTCTTGGGGTCCTGGGTAATTAACTAGAAATAAAGTTAGTGTGGCACTACTAATCCAGTTATATAAAGGGGAAAAGCAATTGCTAATAGTAACAACTTTTATTAGGCTACCTGAATAAAACTCACAGAAAGCCTCCTAGGATAAATGCTTTTAAATTTTTTTTCCTTTTTTTTTTTTTTTTGTTTTTAATTTTAGCATCTTGAATTGTCATTACTAAAAAAAAATCTATTATATTTTTTTCTGTTTGATTATGTATCTTTGTTATTTTTTTACTACTCATTCAGTCCTATCAGTATACACTTCTTCACACTTAGTCACAGACTGAGGTAAGGCTTACAGAATTGTTTGGTGTTAAGTACAAAAATGTCTTTCAGGCCATGTGAACTTTCATCTAGTTTGATGTCTTACTCATCTTAACTTTCTTCTTTTTTTTTTTTTTTGAAAATAAGCTGTATGAATACTCATGGCCACATTTTTTCCTGATCATCTGAGCAACCCTAGATACATTTAAAAGGATTTACTCTCATGATGGGTCTCCTGAAAGACATTTCATCTGTCATGCAGCAGCCTTTGTTAGTTCACAGCAGAAGACTCTATAGATTTCTGTTTACATGGATAAAATAGAAAAGAGTTTGGTTTTCTATAATACCTTCTCTATTTCAAGGTATTTCAAAGCACTTGAAAAAACATCCTGACTGAGTTCAATGCTACTGCAGTATGTGAGTAGTCAGTTGCAGCAGCCCTTCAGGACTGCATATTTAGTAACATTATAAAGCCAGACATTTCAGATAGTATAATGATAGAAGGTATGTTGAAAGGATTGTGAAAATGCGTGCAAGGGATTTCGCAGTGGGAAAACAAGCAAACTGACAAAACCATCAAAAACTATGTGACAGGCATAGCATGTTTTAAAACATTTTCCTCATATATAAAAGATGTAAAAGATTATATGATTGCAAGATGTTTCATGCTGAAGATATTTTCTTGTTTAAAGAATCCCTGCTCTGTGAACTGAGTTCATATAAAACTTTCAAGATCACCAAAAATATAAAACTAGCATCATGTTGTGCTCTTAGCCATTTCTGAAGAGAAGACAAAGAAGCAAAGCACTGCAGATATTGAATTATTTTTCATTACTAAATGTAGCAATTCCCATATGCTTTAGAGAGTATAAACTCTCTATAAACTCCATATAGATTTGGCATTGCTAATGTGCATTGTTTACCTTTTTGTGGAGCTGAAACTTGACAACTGTCAAATTTGCACCTTTCCTCCACATTAATCTTGCAGTATATATGGGTATATATCTATCTATCTATATCTAATGATTTCCTTCTTGGTTGTTTTGACACATTTGTCAAATTCCTAGTGTTCACTTTCAAGTGCAGGCTGATAGACCGTCCCAAGGCAAGCGCTGTGGTCAGCAGCACATCTGAAATGTGTATGTGCTGTTCTCATAGTAGTGGGAGGATTATTGGCAAACTAAAAACGCTTGAGAAGGTCTTAGCAAAAGCTCAAAATATGCTATTTAAAAAAATACTGTGCAAAAAGATTTTATAAATAATGAAGGGGTAAGGTAAGGTGTACATTTAAATCTGTAATTGTAAAAAGACACTTAATAAGGGGTCTAACCTTTAGTGATGCTGCATATATGATTCTTTTCATTCATGAATCTTCCAAAGAAAATCATGGCATTTACTGAAGTCTGGTGAACTTTGAACCTAAGACTCACTCTCGAGACCTGCATTTATTAAAAAAACAACTAACCCACTTTTTACTTTTCTCCCTCATGTTTTGTTTGCTTCCTTTCACTTTTTCTCCCTTCCTTTTTTTCTAGTAATAAAAGAAAATACATTTCTTTTTTACAATGAACTTCATGCATTGCTGAAATGGAAGCAGAGACAGTTCTTAATCACGTATCATAACCACAGGGAGATCAGAAAGGGAGCTCAGTTGTCTGTCTCTTGAGGAACACTTCTTATTCTTCCAAATGGAAGTAGCAGATCTCAGACCTTGAGACTGGGAATTCACTTTGAGCTGTAAGAAGTTTGGGGGTCTTGTGGACCAACTTTCAAATATTGCCTATGGTTCTCAGTTTATTCCACTATATTCTGTCTGAAGAATTTTTTTTTTTTTGGCTTTTCAATATGACTTTACATTACAGATATTTATACTACTTTTTAATTTCCCCTTTATTCTGTCATGTGCATTTGACTCCCCAAGTATTTTATTCTCCAATGTGAGTCAGTCAAGTGAGATGTTCAGAACAGAGTGTATGTTCATACATCTGCTAAAGCTTCAAATACCTTAGGCACTCTGTAGGAATTAAGAAAATATATTTTCTAAAATGATGAAACATGACATTAATATAGAAAATGTCACTCACTTGTTATATTTTGTCAGATAAATATTATTTGCCATGGCAGAGTTCAGTGCTTAATAATACATTGTTCTTGTCAGTACTGTTTAAAGTGCACATGATTCATACTAAACCTTTATCTTAGCTGATAGTGAAAGTAGGTACTTAGCATTTTCTTAACCCAAATCTCAGTTCAGGAGTTTAATACACTTCCATATTTCCTGCAATAAAAAAGAATATTTTGCCTTTTCCAGAGATTTATTTATAGAAGTAGTATAGAAGAGGTTTATGCTGCCAGTGTGGCAGTTTTACAAGATCTACTGAAACAGTATTTAACAATGCACAGTATGATAATGCAGGATTTGCATATATTGGAAAATGTTTTCAATTGAAATTCAATTTAGAATTAAAAAGTATGTTTCCTAAGAGAATGAAAATAAGAGAGGCAATGTTGCTTGGTAAAAGTATTAAGAAGCTTTGCAAAAAAATCTGTTATGGGAAGATATGTAGTCAAAATATTTTAGTAAAATATCAAATTTCCAACTTTTTCTTTTTGTTTATCTTCTAAAAGTTTTAAAAGAATTATCTTATAACAGCGTTTTAAATTTTATTGCAGTATTTTTAATTTACATCTAGTTAGCTATAAATATCAGAATAAGAATGTTTTGATAGAAAAGACATTTTATCTTTGGACTGTGTGTGAATACCTTTGGAGATTTTTTGAAATTTGTCCAAACTCAATTAAATTTGCAAAAGATTGCAGATAACCAATTTTGTATACATTTGCTTTCACCTTTCAGTAATATGAGGTTGTAAAGGAGAAATATACCTTTCAATCATCTTCATTCTGTTTAGCAAACTTCTAAACATTCCTCTTCTTACACAAATAATGGATATGACTGAATGGCTTAAAGCTGCATCGGATGAAGTTCAGATTTGGTATTAGGAAATGGCTTTTCACTAGAAGGGTGGTCGGTTGCTGGAACATGCTTCCTAAGAAAGTGGTCATAGCCCCAAGCTCTAGGGGTTCAAGTGTGTGGACAATGCTCTTCGTTTATATGGTTTAACTTCGAGGTGTCCCTTTCAAAAGGTTACTTTTATCATAAAGGAAAATTTTGTACAGTGATCTAATCTTACTGCTACCACTCCTGCTGTATAAAAATTACAAAGTTAAGGAAGGTGTCATATCTTAGATTGTGAGTTTTAAAGTGTTTTGAATAGTTTGAGTTATATGTTTATATTAAAAAAATATCAAGTCCTTCAGTAAAGTAGGCTTGTATGCACCTTTTGCTGTCAAGAACTGCTGAAGATGAATATGTGTCCAGATTCAAATATAGGATGTATGTTGGTATTTTTCAGGGCATTGGATATTGCTGTGATGTATTTTTAAAAATGACACATGAGGCCAGTTTTAAACTTCACATGAAAATGTTATTAAACTCGTTTATTAACAGCACACTTCATGCTAATGAAGTTCATTTTACAGGTTATTAGCCCTCAGCAATAAGTATACAAAAGTGTTAGTGTTTATACTGACACTTATTTAGTGGACTTGTCTATCTTCTTCTCTATCTCTCCTCCTGTGCTTGATGTTTTTCTGCTACTTGGGGGTTACATGTGACAATATTCAAAAGGCATTTGGAGAATCTTCTTAATAACATGCTTTAACTTTTGGTCAGCCCTGAAGTCATCAGGCAGTTGGACTAGATGATCGTTGTAGGTCCCTTCCAATGAAATATTGTATTGTATTGTATTGTATTGTATTCTCTTCTATTCTATTCTACTCTACTCTATTCTATTCTAAATTATATTTCCTCCATGCCATTTTCCTTACATGCAATTTAATCGTGTTTGGTCTTCCTTCCTTATCCTGCTCCCAAAAGAAGGATTCCATCATGCTTTTTTTTTTGTTTTGTTTTTACCATTCATCTTCCTTGTGTATTCAGCAGGTTGCCTGTTTGCAGTCCTTTGCTCTCATTTTGTTCTGCATAGCATCACTTGAATATCCTATGTCCGATGTCCATTGTTTGCACCTTTGGTAGTCATGTTGTCATTCATTAGGAACAATTTGTCAGTTTTTACTATGAGTGCTGCAGCAGCCAAAATGGAGACACATGCATTAATCCTGCCCTAACTATGATTTCTCAGTAATTTTTAAGTGCTATTCACTTCTCTACTGTATGCAGATGCTTTTGTTCAGCCCGTGCTTGTCAGTTGTAGCTGACAGCTTCCCCTTTTCTCTTTGAAGGGCAGACCTTTTAAAAGATCAGATGTCTTTTGATCTCAGGTTTGATAATTTTCCATATTTTCAGCTGTCAGCTGAGGGACTCCTCCTTGGTCTTAGCTGCTATTTTGAAGGAATGTTTTAATCTGGGACACGGGCTTTTTTTTTAGCAGAATAATTATTGCTATTATTTATTAAGGCATTATTTTAAAAGTACATAGATGATATACAAACAAGAAGTTACTGATGATATTATTACAAATGAAGGTTTGTAAATGTAAATTCAGTGATGGTCAGTGTTTGTACAAGGCAGAGATCCTCACAGATTCTCCACAGGAATTTCACTGAAGTTCCCAGCAGCAGAAGCCAGATGACCATCTCCTGGCTCCTTTAGCATCCTTTATTAGATGCTGCCATGCTGCTGTTTGTCTGTGATTTTTTAGACAGCTTTTAAGTCATGTTTTCAAGAAAATCTGAAATAGTTTTAGTGTGATGCTGTCTTTATACTTCACAAACATCTTACAGCTATCTTTTTATCCACCCACTTTTAATTCTGTCAGATTGAGTAACATACATTTATGTTATTGCTGTACTATGTATTTTTAAAATATAAAGAAAGTAATTGTCTCCTTCAAGAAACTTTCTGTTTAATTGATCATAAAAGAAATAAACTTCTGTATATTGGGATAAATTTATCCAAATATCCATAAATAATTGATACATTCCGCTGAGTAGTGTTCAAATACTTTGGTCACCAAAAATGATTCTTACCATTTAGAAATTAGTAAATTCATACATATCACTCATTAAAAATGTCCTAAATTGTGGCCATCCATTCTTTAGCTTCTGTTCCCCACAGTGGATTTTTGTTTAAATGTTTCTATGCCAGTCTTTTTCCTGCTGGGAAACCTTTTATTCTGACTACAATTTCTTTGAAAATTGCTTAAAGAAGCTGACCTCTCTGTATGGAAGGAGAAATGCTTTGATAGTACCATTAGTCCTCATGAGAAATATGAACAACATACTAGCAACAATTATTTAACAGGAAATGAGACTTTAATATTTTCTGTATAATAACATTTTGGAAAGTTTATGTTTGGAGGAGAAGCACAGATGGACGGTTGGATGGATGATCAGCAGATTAATTGTATAAGTAGCTTTTTTATAAACAACCAGTCTCCAAAGTGCAGAAAAATATCCTCTGCAAGATAATCTTGAAAAAGTGGTGAGTATATAATGAGTAGAATGCTTTAAAAATAATTAAAGGGGGATTTATATTGCTTCAGGAGCAGAATTTTACAGGCTTTGCTGCTGTAGGACCGAGAGGAATTTTTTACAATTTCCCTTCCTGGTTTCTGAAATGTAGCTGGGGATAAGGCATATGGGTTGGAAGACTGTATGTTTGTTGAATAGCCATCTGTTACAGTATCTCTTGGGGATAATACATCAAAAGGAGATTTCAAAATGGAAATGCTATGTGACCATTGCAATGATGTTTTAGTTCATAGAAAGACCCAAGTCATGACATGAGAAAGTGTAATTGCTCCTCCTCTTCTTTTAGGTTTCAGTTTTGTAGCCCAATGCTCACAGATTGTCAACACTGTAAGCTATCTTCCTGTTCATCAAAGTAGCCAAAATTACCAAAATGTGTGTATCCCCAAACCCCAAGCAAAGGAGATTTGGGATCTTCTTTGTCAAATCCCAAATACTCTCTGCTCAGCTACAAAGCCATCAGCTTCTCTTCCATATCTCTTACAGTGTCCTACTGTGTCTTTGATATAAAAACTTTACCACCCTGGAAACTGAGCTACAGTCAAATTAATTTAATAAAATAAATAATGTAAATAGTACAGAACTGATTGCATTAGCCAGTTTCATATTTAATTCATAAAACTTTCCATGTTTTAATTTCCTTGCTGCTGCTACTGCAAAATTTACATTCTTCACCACAGAAAAAACATTTTCAGTAGTAGAATACAAAATAGGAGAAGATAAAGGATTAAATGTGGAAGTCAGTTAAATGGCATCAGTGTGTGGAAAACAGATGAAATACTGCTGTGTATTAGCAAAACGTAATGCTCTAGCAAAGTTGTTGGAGTCTTATGATAGGTAAAATGAAGATTGGCCTTAATCATATTTTTATTATTAGTATTGTTGTTATCGTTCTTATGATTATAGCACAGGTGTAATAAACCCTTCACAGGCAGACATAGCAAGGCCATAATTTGACCCAGGTTTATGACAGGTGCCCCACCATTCTAGTGGTGTACATCACACCTGTAGGCAAGGACGCAAAGGGGCATCTGTGTGGACTGTGGTAAAAACATGAACTCCTACGGAACACTACATTAGGTCTAGGCCAAAAGCCATGCTGACTTTCTGTTCAGAATTTTGGCAGCTCATTGCACTGCATATTCTACTAAACTTAGTTTTTAGATCATATTGATAAAATGAAACCCTTTGAGATTTCTTTTTCTAGTTGTCTTAAAGGACTTGCAGTGACTTGGAACAATACGTTCGCTGTTTTTCATCTGTGATTAAAATTATGTTTAAATGAAGAGACATATGTAGGTCTTATTTCTGGGTTTGCCAGTTCCCTGAGTGCACTTTCTGGCCCAGAGCACCCTGCCCAGGTGTTGCCTTCCTCATCTTCCAGCTTACTTGCCCTTTGGAAGCAGCTGGCCTCTCCATTCTCTCATGGAGCTTTTTTACCTTTCTTAAAGAAGCAGTTTTATTCCTACCTGCCTTAAAAAATAACATGCAACTTACAGAAACATAAAATATTGGTAGAAGGATTTTCAGAGAAAGTTGCAGTCTGACTCATCCCTCCTGATCTCTTAAGCTCAGTGTCCTACTTTGGCAAGGAATTTAGTTTGCAGGACTACTGTATTGATTTTTAGTTATAGCTTTCTTCCATCACCTGCCTCATCTAAAACTACCTTCTCTTAAGTACTTCACAGAACCTCATCTACAAGGTTGCACAACAAAACAGCATAACACAAAATTCTAAATGAACAAATATGGGATCAATATATTCTCTTCTGTTGATCTCTGACAGTTTAGCAGAAATTTTGTGGGTCATTCCATTTTTTTGTGGTTTGTTTTGTTTTCCGTACATGTAGGTGAACAGTTCTTCATGCAGAGGTAGCACCATGGACACTGAATGGGCAAAGGACAGAGAGGCAGTGAAGAGAAGGAAGCAAGAGTGGAAAAAAGGAAAAAAACCTAAGAATAAGCAACCTGTAATAGTCTTCTAATGACCACCTCTGTGACCTCAGTGCAGTTAAAATGGCTTCTTTTACTGGATGCCTTTGCTTTGTCTCCTACCCAACTGTGTTCCTCATGCTAAAACTCTTCCTATCAGATAGGGAAGAACTGTGTGTCTTTAGCAAAGCCATCCAACTGGCAGTCTTCCCTCCCTACCCTGAGGGGCTCCCTGTATCCTTTTGTTATAGACAGCCATTGCAGTTCCATGTCCCGTGAACCTGAACTCAGATTTCCCAGTTGGTGAGATAGCCTGCTGTTTCTTACCATCTGGCAAGTCAATATTTTAATCCAGAAAATTTTGGATTAGTAGTGTAAAGGAGCTAATTATGTTCAGTGAGTGTTTCATGACATGCAATTATGCTCAAACAAACAAGAGATTAATTGTGGAAATGTTTTCTCCAGCAACTTCCTATTCAACTGATTCAAAGATAGGACAATGTGCATAAAGAAAGAGTGATTTGAAAAGCACTGAAAAGACTACTTAGCCCCTACAGCATAACTTATTTCTTTATATGTCCTGAATTGCAATCCTTTGGGGATTACAGATGGGCAAGTACCCATAATATTTTGGGTATAGTTCATTTACAGGAAATTCCACACCAAGACTTTTATCAAGTCCTGTGGCAGTAGGGTTTTAGTTTTCATTCTGAGTTTTCTTGGTGAGTCACCCAGGTAAAACAGTTCATTTACTATTTTTGTAAAACCCTACACAAATTCTCATTTGCTGTATAATTTTTTATTTTTTTATTCTTTTCAAATTGAACTACGTAAGGATAATGTGTTCCTTTAGAAAATATGGAGGTAAAACTGCATACTGCAAAAATAGAATTTATATTTGTGAGTCAAAGTTTATTACTTCTTTGAGCTGAAGTTAGTTTTTGTGTTACCATTTATGGTATTTTTTTTTTCTGATAAGTTCCTTTTTTTTCAGGTTTTTGATATCAAAGATGTCCTGAGGAAATTATCATTTGTGGTCATTTACTCTTGATTTCTTTCACAAATTATGTGCTTCTTTCTTAGTATTGTATGTAACTGTGAGCACTTCTGTGGGGGAAGCCTTAGGAATGATGCATAGAGGAAAATTACTGGCTTGTGTGTGTCATGCACAATTCCATTTTTAAAACAGACAAGAATGAGATTTGCTGTTTTGCAAGTATTACAGTGTTGACTTGACATTGACTGCCACTCTCAGACCCTTTCCTGGGGATTTTAATGATTTTCTCTTTCATGGTAAACTTTAACGTACATGTCTCATATACATTAAAGACTTGTCTATCCTTTAAGTTCAGACTATGCAAGAAAGGTTCCTGATGATTATGAAGGAAATAATCCTTCATATAAGAAAATAGTGTGTTTTCCTATTTTACCTTATATTTGCATGTGCCACATCTGAAATGTGCATGAGAGTAGTCTTTTATTTCTAAATTATCAAAGAGCAAGAGAAGGTGACATGGTCAGTGCATTTTTTATTTATTTAATTTTAATTTAATATTGTATTTTCTTTAATTTTTAACATATTTTGACTGTTTATTTACGATAAACTTCTCAAACTTGTCAGAGCACTTTCATGTGCAGTTATCGCTCACCTATTTTGAAATGACTGTGGGGAAAAACTAATGCACCCTGTGTTTGCTTTAAATGCAGTGAGAAAGATTTTTAAACAAGCACCAAAATATATTAAATTTTTTCTTTAAGATTGTGGAAATATGTAGGTAACAGCTGTGACCAACTGATATTTAAGCCAAGCCTTCTACTCTCCGTCTTTCAGCATCAATGCAATTCTCATGTACTGATTCCACATCGAAGGATGTAAAAGGGTCCTTTGTGTTGTAGTCTGACCATGACTACATGAGACTATGCCCAATTCGGCATATGCTGAAGTGGCTGAGGAGCTACCTAGAAGTACAGTACTAATTCTAAATGACCTTTCAGTGTTCAGTAGCAAAGTAAATATCTGATAAGTGCAGAAAGATCTATAGAAGAATGGGGAGGCGTGAGCACGTAACTATATTTCTTATAGTCTGACCTTTGTATAATAGATCAGGATGAAAAGCTCTGCTAGAAGTGGTAGTCAGCACTGTACTCTGTGAACATTTCAGTGACAAGGTATTCCACACAAATAGCAGATATTTATGGCTGTATTGTAAGTTTGTATTTAGAAAGATGACACTGGAATTTTCAATTGGCTTGAATAAAGTCTAGTGGAAGAAAGTAGTTTCTACTTCAAAATAACAGCAAAACAGAATGAGGATTTTAAAGTCTTCCTGATTTCTACAGCCAGCTGTGAGACACATATGTTTTCTCCCTCCATGGGATCTGCCTGTATTTTTCAGCAGAGGACTATACCAGAGAAGAAAGACGACAGCAACAATGCACTGAAACTGTCTTGTGGTAGCACATTCCCTGACAGCCTCAAGTTCCATAAACCCTCTTCTGTCATACAGTTTGGCATAACTGGAACATATTGCTGTGCATGCCGATATGCAGATGTGTTTGTTGTGGGCCCGTATATGCAAGGCATCTTATTCTGTGAGTCTGATAACTTGTGAGGCCTGAGCAAACCAAAAACAAGACAGAAGAAACCATAAGCAAATTGTGACCCACCTTATTGCACTAATTTATACCATGTAGCAAGTCTTTCAGTTTCTCAGACTGCCAAGCCACAGTGGTGTCTTAAGTGGAAGGTTTTATACTTTGTGAAACAGATCAGGCACACCTAATGAACCTAGAATATCCGTGAGTTTCTGTTGCTATGCTAAGAAGTATGAAAAGACAAAGGATTCATGAATTAATTATAATTTAGGTTTCTAAGTGTGTACAGGCATATATGACAGTTTGGAAATCTACCATTATAGAATAAAATAGGTAACCTCTTTTTGGAATGGAGTTTTTTGTTAGCTGAACTATTTTGCTTTGCTCTACTTTTCAAGTTATATCCAGCAAGGGCTCATTTTCACTGTAGCTCTCATCACCATGAGACAGTATTTCTTATTGCTAGCATAATGTGATTTTAAAAACAGAATAAAACCTTCTCCAGGCTGAACGGTCCCAGCTTTCTCACCCTTTCCTCACAGGAGAAATGCTCCTGTCTCTTAATTATCCTCATAACTCTCCCTTGGACTCTTTCCAGTATATCCGTGTCTCTTGTACTGAGGAGAAGCCCAGCACCGGGCCCAGACGTGTCTGACCATTGCTGAGCACAGGAAAAGGATGATCTCCCTTGACAGGCTGTCAGTACTTTGTCTAATACAGCCCAGGTTACCAACAAATGAATTAAATTAACTAAACCCCAATATGATGCAATGAAGTGAACAAAATAAAAACTGAAAGAGCTACTAAGTGAAAAAAGTATTAAGAAATTTTCAGAAGGTTATTATCAGAAATATTAACTTTCTGTGATAGAAATGCAAAATTCATGTTTCTGTAGTTTAATCTTGCCTTTTTTAAGTTTAGCAAATTTTACCTGTGTGTCCAAATTGGTTTGTAGTGCGAAGTCTTTTTTAGTTGGTAGCCTTATAAATTCATTTTGTTTCTATAAGATGAAATACCTACGCTTTATTATCAATGAATTCCTGGAAATAAATATGATCATATCACAAAAAGAGGTGAGTGAATCACTCAGTCCTATTGAATTCTAGTCTTGTGAACACTCCCAGTAGCATATACTGGCCAGTCTGCTATAATTCAGCTGTCACCTATAGCCAGCCTCGAGAAAATATTTCTTCTTTTTTTTTTTTTTTTTGTAAATACTGTACAATGCTCTGAATCTGTCACTTGAAGAAAAGAAAGTTATGGCACAAACTTTTAAAACAGGCTAAGTTAAAAGGAATTCTTCTTTGGTTTAGAGACTGAAAATTTATCAGAGGAGCAGGCTGGGTACAACCTTAGTTTCATTCTCTGCTTTTGGCATGCCATTGGCTATGTTCATAAACATACTACTGTTTAGAAAAACACTTGAAATAAATAATGAAAAAGGAGGCAAAATATAGAATATGAAAGCCTTTGGTTCTTTAAACAGAATTTATTATGTTCAAAGTTACATCTTGATAAAAGGCAAGCATAACTTGAATTAAAATATTAATCCATCCATGCCATTTAGTTCTTTGAAATATTCATAGCTATTTTTTAGTGGTCATGGTTTGTCTTGGGGGGGCAGTAAAGTGGGGGATGCTTTGATGGAAAAAAAAGCTTTCATCGAGACCAACACAGTCAAACTGACAGGAATGTGAATGAATTTAGAAAATTGGCTCAGTTGGGAATTAGGTTATTGTAGAAAATCCTCTTTAAACTTCATAGTCCATACTTATAAAACACTTAGAACATCATTAATCTCTTCCTACAAAATCCACTTCCTTCTCTCTCTTTCCAATGCAGACTTCCAGCTTGGTCTTATTTACTCCCCCATTTGTTCTTGTTTCAAAGTACTATCAGTACTGTGAAGCTGCGACTAAAACATATCTCATATTTTCCCTGTATGTTGAATGCCTGTTTTGCTCTTCCCCCTCATTTTGCTTTCTTTTTTTGTTCTTTTCTATTTTTCACTGTCATTTTCAAGGCTGAAATCCTAGCTTTTTAATTTTTTGCATTTATAGAGCACTAGATATAGTCATTCTCAGGTGAAAAAGGGACAGCTGACAGTCTGATTTTACTTGTGACAATGTAAGTTTATGGAGGGTGGATAGGAGAATGAAATATGCAATGATACTACATTGCAATTTCAAGTTTGGCTGTCTCTACTGTTATTATAATTGTAATTTTTTAGGTCTATCTATAAAAATATAGCTTGCTTCCTCTTTCCAGGTCCTTTGTTTGTATTATGTGCATGGATTTTTGAAATTGAAATTCAAGGATAGAAACAAGAAACGAGGAAAAATTGTCAGGAGAAAGATGGCTAACAGAGAAGAGTGTTCAGTAAAGCTGGGCGCCTGAAAAGCAAGGCTCAGGCAAGAAGTCAAAATAGATGAATAGAGGAGGGAAAGATAAGTCACGGAGGGTCACATAAAGTTAATTGTACATAAAGTTAATTGTACAGATGAAATAATCTGGTGGCCGAAGAGAAACAATCAGTAGTTGCAGTGACTGGAAGAATGCTGATGTTGGGCTGCATCAAAAGTTTGTATTCTTTCAGTAGCACAAGTGAAATGCCCTCAGATTCTGCTTGCCCTTTTATACCATATCCTAATTATTATAGTTCCTCCCTGGGTCATTCATACTCTTGTCTAATGAGCAAAGGTAATACAAGAGGCAAAGGAAGTATCTGTGACGTATGTTATGGAAGAGAATGCACTGAATCCCTCTCCTCCTAAAACAGAAAGCATGATTGTTTAAGGGAACAGATGTGTTGAAAAAGGTTTATTTACAGGCATTTGTGAAATTCAGTCCAAATGTCAGTCTTATCTTTGTGTGACTACTGTTAAATGAAGAATAAAACTTTTTCTATCTCTTCTTGTGTTTGGTGGGGGAAAGGTGTTACAAATACATAGTACTTCGGTAGAACACAATGATCTTTTATTGCCAGCTAAAACAACTGTAAAGAAATCCGTAAATAAGAAATAAACCCAATAATAATATTAATTACAAATGTTAAAAATACTGTTCCTGTAGACATATTGAAAAAGCTTTAGAAAAGTGTGAAATTAGTTCAAGGTGATAAGAGCATATTGGGCTTCTCTTTTTTAAATCTTCTTGCATTGAGTTTTATCATGGAATATCACAGAATATGCTGAGTTGGAAGGGACCCACAAGGATCATCCAACCCTCAGCCCTGCACAGGACAGTTTTCAAGAGTCACACCATGTGTCTGAGAGTATCATTCAAATGCTTCTTGAACTCTGTCAGGTTTGATGCTGTGACCACTTCCCTGAGGAGCCTGTTCCAGCACCCAACCACCCTCTGGGTAAAGAACTTTTTTTATAATATGCAACCTAAACCTTCCCTGACACAAATTCAGGCCATTCCCTTGAGTTCTATCACTGATCACCACACAGAAGAGATCAGTGCCTGCCCCTCCTCTTCCTCTCACAAGGAAGTTGTAGACTGTGATGAGATCTCCCCTCAGGCTCCTCTTCTCCAGGCTGAACAGACCAAGTGACCTCATCTGCTCCTCATACGGCTTCCCCTCAAGGCCCGTCACCATCTTTTTTGCCCTCCTTTAGACACTCTCTAATAGTTTAATATCTTCTCCATATTGTGGTGCCCAAAACTGCACACAATACTCAAGGTGAGGCCACATCAGTGCAGAGCAGAGCGGCACAATCCCCTCCCTCGACCAGCTGATGATGCTTTGCCTGATGCCCCCCAGGACACGGTTGGCCCTCCTGGCTGCCAGGGCACTGCTGACTCATATTCAACTTGCCATTGACCAGGACCCCCAGATCCCTTTCCATGGCACTGCTTTCCAGCATCTCATTCCCTAGCCTGTATGTACAGCCAGAGTTGCCTGAACCCAGGTGCAGAATCCAGCACTTCCCCTTGTTGAACTTCATATGGTTGGTGATTGCCCAGTCCTCTAATTTGTTGAGGTCTCTCTGCAGGGGTTCCCTGCCTTCGAGGGAGTCAACAGCTCCTCCCAGTTTTGTATTGTCTGCAAACCTGCTTAGTATCTTTTCCAGTCCTACATCCAGGTCATTTATGAAGATGTTGAAGAGCACAGGGCTCAAGATGGAGCCCTGCAGACCCCACTAGTGACAGGTCACCAGTCTGATGTTACCCCATTCACTATTACCCTCTGTGCTCGACTCGCGAACCAGTTTCTCACCCACTACATGATGTGTTTATCCAGCTGTGTGCTGGATGGTTTGTCCGAAAGGATACTGTCATCTTAGTGTATAAAAATAAAGCCAAGTCTTTTTCTTAGTGGCTTCCTTTTTCAAACTACAAAAGGAAATATTTGCCAGAGGTCACACAATAACTAGAGAGTACAGACTTTTGCACTAATATATTAGCTGGAGTTCTTTAAATGGTCTTTTTCTCATTGTTGAAAGAATCCACAATCCACAATCTAACTTGCTAAAATTTCAGGGAATACTGGGCTTCTTAGCTTCATGTTTATAAAGTAACCTCAGTTGGAAAGAAAAAGAATTAATTATATTTTTAATAATTTGTTATAAACACTTGTAGGGCATTATGTTCTTTACCATTACTTTTCAATCCTGTGGTGTCATATGAATTTTGTCCTACTACTTAAATTTTAGGAAATCTAATCCTATATTTAACCAGAAAACTCTCTCCTAGAAGGAATTTACAAGAAATATCATTATATTAAATTTTAGTTAGTTAGTTAGTGATCAAAATTGAAAGGGAACAGAATATTCTAATTACTAGCTTACTTCTGTGTGATTGTAAATGCTGAACTTCATGTTTATCTTATAGATGTTCTTTTTTAATTATTATATAAAGGAAATAGGTTCTGGGCATTGAATTTCCCCTTCTTTTCTTCCATAGAAATATATGCAGACATGACAGGCTGTAAAAGGGTGAGGATGTAGAGTTCAAGACAAGCTTTTCAAAATGACTAGGACTTCAATATACTAGTGCTTTTTATGAGAAACAATTTACAACTACAAATGTATTCAACAGTAATATTCTAAAAGACTTCAGAGTCTCAGATTTTATACAAGGTGATAATGGTTTTGTTGTAGCCTTTATGCATTGTTTGAAAACAGATGATATAAAGTCCTGAAAAATTCTTTCATCCACAGTGATTAATGTAGCATTTGACTACTTCCCAGTCCACAGTACAGGTTGGCTGTACCTTGGCATTGGATTAAAGTGAAGTTCAGATTCTTTCCCATATGTCTTCTAAAGAAAATACCCCATGCACACAGAACAGGATTTGTGTTGCTCCTTAAGAATAAATTGCATGATCTGAACAACTGGAGTATCAAATCAGGCCACAGCTTATCTGTACAGGTAGTCATGTGAAAAAAAGTTATTTCTTACAATTTGCTATCTCTTATTTTAATTTGTTAATAAATTACCCTCTGCCGTATTTCTTACAATAGAAAATACTTTGCAATAAAACCCTGTAGATCCAAGTTCCAGATTTTTCTGTGACACTTTCTTCATTAGCCATTACAGCCATGCTGTTATTTGCAAAATGATAATTGGTG
The DNA here is from genome assembly GCF_036250125.1 of Pseudopipra pipra. Lineage (NCBI taxonomy): Eukaryota > Metazoa > Chordata > Aves > Passeriformes > Pipridae > Pseudopipra > Pseudopipra pipra. The sequence continues at coordinate 47,936,166 of NC_087553.1, read as the reverse complement.
TTTATACAGCCTTACTGCACTTGCAGAAAGTCCAGGAAGAATTTCTAGTATTTTCCTCTGTATTTTAAAAAGATTGCAATTAACATATCTGAAGTAATTTTAATTGTTATGTCATACTGTGGAGCTCATTTTACCCTGTTTCTTGTTGTTAACAGAATATAAAGATGTTCCATGTTCAAGAAGAGAAAAGTGTTGTTTGAACATAAATGTGACAGGGAAATATGGAGATAAAATGTAAAAAAAAGAAAAACAACTGAAGAATTCTTTTTTTACTACACTTTTTTTTTCCTAAAGGGCTACATACATTATTTTATATATATATATATATATACATATATATATACATATTTCAGACAGAAAGAACTCTTCAAGATCACCCATGACCTTGGGTACATTTGAAGGCCATTTTCTGCCTGTACAGAAAAGTTGGTGTTGGTTAGGGCCTTTTAAATTTGCTTCATTTATAGTCTGTGGTAGTTCAGGAGTCCCTCTGGTGTCAGGTAATCTTTTTGTGCAGATGTGTAGAATCTGTGTGAACCTGGTTTAGCCTTGTTCAGGGCAACTAAGAGTATAACCATGGTAGAACAGAGAGAGAAATAAATTTTCTCTAATAGAGGGTTGAGGTAGGTTAAATCTGCCTTGATCACAGAATCACAGAATCAATCACAGAATCACAGAATGACAGAATCACAGAATCACAGATGCTTGGCCTAAGAGATGTTAAAGAGTTTCCCTTTGTCAGTGTTTGATTCCTAATCTGCACTGGGACAGGGTGGTTGCATGCTTCCTTTTATTCAAGGTTTTTCAGTTCTACTTAAGCTGACTCCTTGCTCTTAGTTTCTTCTGTATTTTATCAATATGGCTCAAAATAATTTTTTTTAGAACAGAAAATGATTTACAAGTTTATCTGACAAATTTTACATTTTTCTTTTCCTTGTAAATTTATATGCGTGGAAAAATCTTCCACCCTGCTCTGTGGGCTCAAGGCTGTATTTTTAGGAGGACGACAGAGGCACCGTGCATTTTCTAGTGGTTCTTTACATAATATGGAACAGGGATATGATAATAATCTCTAGATTTTCCTATGGCCTAAACACTGACTGCAAGTGAAAGGCTATTTGTAGAAAACCTTTAAGAAAAAGAAGCAGCAAAAAACAATCTGCCTACTATCAAAGCACCAGCAAAGTGCCAGCACTGTTCAAGAATGGAACGGTCATTAATTCCCCTGAAAAAAATTATCCCACTTGCTCTAGATTTGTAACTCCTTGTGACAGATAGAATCACAAAAGAAATTAAAGATTCCCTATGTCAGTGGCTAAAAGACTCTAAATACTTTGAGATAATTCATGTGCATAAGATGTATCCTTTCTCTGGCAAAAGAAGGAAGACTGTATCAGAAGACCATACAAAAATATAATACCTACAAGTATTAGTTGAGGAAATTTTACTGAAGCAGTCTTAAGGAAAATTAAAACTATGTAACTATTTAACTAACAATCCACTAATTTATTAAGAGAGAATGTAATTTTTTACTTCAAGAGAAATAACTTACATTTGGTATAATAATATGTGATTTGATTTCTACTGAACACTGAAAAAATAAAGGTCAAGAAAGAGTTAAATTTGAAATGTTGAAAAGCATTGAAAGATAACTAATGGTCCTGCCTGAGCTACCATGAGTAATGTTATAGATGCTCGTATGACAGAAGCAAGAACCACATTCATTTGCTGAGTTTCTGTCACATCATATGTGTGGAGTCGAATGAGAAATTTTGAATAAATTGTGGTTCCATAACCATTCCTTCTGTCAGCCACAGTGAGCCGAGTGAACTTTGGACCAGGTTTTTGTTATAAGTGAAAGCTTATAACTTCATGTCATTGTACTTTAAAAGCTTTAAGGGGTTATGAGAAGTCAAAAGAACATGTGGCATCCAATTGCACCCTCTGGTGCCTCCATGTGTTGCCTTTGTGTCACAGTATCATACCATATTAAATGTCTGTAACTGAGTGAGTTTCATTTTGTTCTGCACAACCTAGGAAATCCTTTTAGTAGTACACACAAGTGATTGTGTTCTTTGCATTTCCCATCCCACAGTGTTTTCCATCAGAGTCTTGCCTTTTTTATTAATCATAGTAAGAAGGTAAATATGTAATTATGTGCAATTTCAAAATAATTATTTTCAATGTTTTGCTGAGTATAGCTTTATTGTTTTTTCATTTTTCAGAATTTGGTAGGCATCCAGTTATTTTGAATATGACTATCGGATAAATGCAGAGGGCTTTTATACTTGGTTGTTTGTTTAGTATGCTTTCAAAAATTTTGAGCATCTGTTTAGTATTCAGTGAAATAATGTAGAAAAAAATCTGTACTGTAGCTGCAATTGACACTGCCTTTATGTTTGATCTCGAGGAAGTTCAGTGTATCTGTGATTTTATTTTTTTGCTTTCTTTTTAATGGTTTAGGACTTAAGAAATGCTAAAAAAAGAAGAAATTATAAAGTTTCCACTTTATTTAAGTGAAACAGCTCAAGAATGTGAATGCTGTACTGAATTTAATCTTCTTCTGCCTTCTTGAGCGCATCTCTGCTAATAATTGAAAGATCAGTTACACATTACAAAAGTACTGAAGTGTATTTATCAGCCCCAAATATTGTTTACTTGATGATGTGTTAATACTAATGGAGTATTATAAGAAAGATTTGTCAAAAAAGGTTGATTTGTTGTGAGAAAACACTTTGTTAAATTATTATTTTTTAGATTTTTTCATTTTTATTTTCATCACCACAAGTATTAATCTATAGGACAAGTACTGAAAATATCTCAGGTGTTTCCACTGATGAGGGTTCTCAAAGTAGAAAAAATCTTCAGGAATGAGCTGTTTGTTAATAATTCAGAGAGGGTCTTCATCACATTAAGTGATCAAAATAGATAGAACATTGCATGATCTTCTTGATCCTGTTTTAAGAAAGTATCTATTTATATGCATTATATAAATTATTATGAGCTTTTTCCCACAAAGTTTCAACCTCTCATTTATGTTCAGATAGGAAAATCATCCTAGTTCATCAAAATATTTTCTAAGGAGTATATAGAGAAGTGCAAAACCAAAAATTACCCATATAAAAATTGTTCTCCTAAAAGTTTCATCATAATCATGGAAGTTAGGACAGGAACAAATATAGTCTCTTGAGCTTAAAATTCTAAAAATGAGTTTGGCCATAATGCTTCAGAAAAAGATGAAATTTTGTTTTAATTGATATAAGAAAACTATACCACATTGGAGTTGCCATTTTAATGTTTCGAAATTTATTTTTACAACCTTGTTTTTTCCTGAGTGGGTTTTCTTTTAAAACCTTTTCTGTCTGGTCTTGTTCTTTGAAGACATTGATTAGCAGACACAGACTAAAGTGTTTGTTTGCTTTTCTTTAACACAAAGTACATATTTTTTTAAGTAGTTTAAAATCGTAGGACAAAACCTGAATGTTCATATTTGCATGCACAAACTCTGACTGATACTGAATTTGATGAGGCTGTTTTCAGCACCAGTGGTTGCTGGATTCACAGCACTCTAAAACTATCCTTAAGAATTGTGAGACATCTACCATATAAGAGTGGTATATCTAGAGCAAGATTTTGAAGAACAAAGGCAGAGACAGTTTTCCAGTAGAACAATGTATTTTGACATGCTTTTTTTCTCAGTTCTGGTCTTGATAAAAAGTATAAATTTTACCCCAATTCTACCCAAAACACAACCATGCCCATTTTAGTTCAGAAGGTCCCCAGGGAAATTTTGAAAGGAACCTTAGAGGAAACTTCTTACTTCTCTCAATTTACAATGGTTTAGAATTGCAGGAAGCCAAAAGAGAATGAAAATGCTGTTTGTTGCAGATGTAGCTATATCAATTCTATTTTATTTTGTTAGAAAGGAGACGTTTTCAAAGAGGAGGTCTGATGATGAAGCCAATATATAAACTAACCTTGATAGGAAGAGTATCTTAAGAAAGCTGAGGTTGCTAATATCTCAGCATATTATAAGTATACAGAAAAGTAGAATTGAGTTTTATTGTATGCTTTCATATATAATTCCCATCACAGCAGTATTTTCAATTTCCTGTTCTATGTGCATCTCAGCGACTGAACAGTAAATAAAATCTCAGTTGGCATTTCTGCACTGATCTCTTTCTTGGGACTGTATTTTAATATAAGCACCTCATCCATCTGCTTGCTCTTGAATTCCCTCTTGGGCTTAGAACACAGGTGCTATTGAAAGAGAATTTGTTGAATATTTGATAAAGTTTACCTTATGTTTGCAAGTAACGAAAGGTCACCACCCCTGTTTATTGGGATTTCATCTATCCTGTGCTGACTGAGTGGAACTATTCATGTGAAAGATACCAAGCAAATAGGTGAGCATAACCTTTAAGGTAAAAACCAATAGTTTTTAAAGACGTAATTTACTGCAGTATAACTTTACTAATATAAAACCTCAAACATTTATTGGTTTTGAGACGATCAAGAACTGTACTGCAGTGAATGGTATCTTGAAGACTAAGAGCATTCCTGGTGTGAATCTGATCTGACGTGTCTGAACAGGCTCTATTTCACAAAAAAATTCAGAATACCATTACAGCTTATATGCTTTCTGTCTCAAGAAAGACATTTCTGTGTGTATTCAATATTGCAACTAGTTAGCACTTTTAAGACAGACACAGCTAATACAGAGCAGGATTCCCTTTCCACCAGCCCCCTTATATGACTTGCCCAGTTTCACCTGCGTTTATTAAGACACTGAATCTGTGTCATTGTGATGCAGCATATTGAAGATCCAGACAAATAAAAGACTTCTGGATATCATACCAATTTGAAGAGCATAATATTACTTGGTATTTAACTGAAATAGAACATCTGATACTGCCTTTGGTTCAATCTCTAAGAATGTGTAAATTGTTAAAGTGAAAATGTACAACTGCATCTTATAAAATGACAAATTGAAAATTAGACTTTTAGACAGCTATTCGATAGCACAGAGAGGGTTGTTTGCATTTTAGAAAACAAATCTTATATATGGAATGGGTGGTTCTATTGTTAAATATCTAGTAGCTGTGCTTCTTTTGAATGTTTAAAAATCTGTCAGGTGTTTCTTCCAGAATTTATTACAGTGTAATTCTAGGGTCAAATCCTGCAATGTTTCTTGAAAAGTAAAAGTCTGAAAAGAAGTCAAATTAAAATTATTTTGATTTCAAGGAAACTGAAGCTTTTTGTTTTTCTGAGAGCTGGTGTTAAGATCTTCTAAAACTGGATCCACTTATCAATACAGTAACGCAAACAACAGTTCATAATTTGTGTATGTGGCATTGTAGTGTTAATTGCCCTATACACACTGAGAATGTTCATTCAAGCTTAACTTTCATGCATCAAATTAAAAAAGAAATCAAAACTTCTTTTTTGTATGTCAATCACAATTGAACATGAGTGATTTTAGTTAAAAGTCCCCTTTCAATATGAATCTTGCTGCTGTGTTCTGCATGTTTGAAGCTCTGTCTATCCAGCAATGGGCCAGTTCTCCAGACCTTCACTGAATTGAAGCTTATAACACCTTTTCTTGAGTAGACCTTAAGAGGCTTTACTGAGAAAATAGAATAGGGATCAGAAGAGCTGAGTACATTTCAATCAGCGCTTAGATGGAATAGCCAAAGTTAGGTATGGTAGCAAGACAGATATAGTTTTTATCTCACAACATCTAACATCATCTTTGTTTCCATAAAAGGTATATGAATGTAGTTTTTATTTTAGGTTCGATAGAAGAGATTTTATTAGACTTCGGGGAAGAAGTTTCTTTATTCTTAAGAAAAAGGGGAGCCTTGAAAGAGTCTTAATAAAATTAGTTTCAGATACAAAATTATGGCAATTTTCTTCCATGTTGCACCTGTCAACAACCTTCTCAAGTGTTTTTCATCTCCCAAGTTGCAGGAGTAGCGTTCTACCATAAAGTTTTTCAGTTTTTCAGCCAACTTACAGAGGAAGCCAGCTGATGGATACCTATGGATGGTGATATGGCAGTTTTATCACCACTTTTGGTGAATAAGAGAATCAATGTCTACCTGAATCAGATATAAGTCTTGAAAAAAGATTTAGATAGCTTTACATTGCATTTTTCTATTAGCTCAGTGACAATTTCAAGGATATACATGAACTACATAAAATAGTTCCCTCAGTATGGCAGATGCTTAACTAGAGGTGTGATCACTACCCTGCTGGCAGAAACCTGCCTGCTAAGAAATAGCTTCTCTCCAGTTTTTGATGAGTGACCTAAGATCAGACACCACCAGAGTGAGGTATATGCACCTGGGACTATTTGCTTTATCTGAGATGAAAACAAATGTGTTTGAAACCTGTCTTTCTTATAGTACATCTTCTGTGTGGGTACTGAATTCCAGTATATCCATCCCCTTAAGACACCGGAGGAGATGAATTTTTCAACCACCACATCAGTGGTGACATTTCTGAAACAAGCCAAGAATGCCTGAATTAGCTGCAGATGCCAGGAAGACAGGTTAATTCAAGATAGCATGCAGCTATACACACATATCTTGGAAGTCCCAGGTGTCTAACTTATTTTGTAATCCTAGTGCTTTTGCTGAAATCCTCATTGTAGATGCTGCAAGCGTATCTCATAAACTTGCAAAGTCACAATCAACTATCTACTCCCTGTAGTAGGGATTCATTAACTAATAGAGACTTAGGAACTAATATGTCATATCATAGAAGTGTTATAATTTTCAGTCTGTATTCCTGAAGAATACATAGCACACCAGAACATTTCTATTCAAATATTGTCAACAACCTCCAATTTACTGTTGGCAAAGTAGTTTCATGTCAATAAATGATAAAACTCATTTACCACAAAAGAAAATGCTGCAGGCCTGAATTTCATATGCCAGAAAGGGTCAGAAGTAGATATGTTCCAACTTGTCTTTTAATGATTTTTTTCTTAGTTCTATTGTCCAAGAAGGATATTCTTTAATCTAGTATATCCTTAATCGTCTACTGGGGTTGACACTGGCACATTTCTTGAAGATAGAATGGTATATTAATCTAGGCTAACTAACTTTTTCTCATTATGAGCGGATCACTTCCCCTCTTTGTTACTGCTTTTCATTGTCCCAGGACTGTCATGTTCACAGAATGTAGCCACCTCCCCTCTTATGTCTTTCTAGAGGATGATGATAGTAGCATAAAGCCCATATTTACCCTTCAGGTTCTTAAGCTTTTGTTATCCTGATTGTTCTGTTTTCATTTTGTCATTGGTATTAGTCTACTAAAAATTAAAAGAATTTTAAAACAGAAAATATCTACTTATTCTGAGAGCAGATTAAGAAATTAAAAATTCAGATTGCTTTAAACGTATTAGTGAAACTCCTGTACCTGACCTGGTCATGGCTGTTTTAGCCTGACCATGAGTGCATATATTTAAAATGAAAAATATAGGTTTCCCAAGATGCAAATTGTCCATGATATTCTCAATTAAAAAGTGGCTATTTTCAAACAAAATTTATCTAAGTTTGCTCTGTTGGCTACTCAGTGTATACTTTATTAATTGCAGTCTTGACAAAAAAATTTGCTAGTGGTTCTGAGTTAATATTTTAAATTCACCAGTGTTACTTAGGGTCTCATCAGAGTTGATTTTTGCAATCGTGCTTCATGAAATTGCCATCTTCTCCACCCCTAGCACAGACCAAGGAATTTTCTATTCTTTTTCTCTGTAGGTGGGTTCTGACATCCTTTAATGAGTCATTTTCTGCATGTCTATTTTCCACCCTCTGGGATGCTGTCTGCTTCTGTGCTGTTCTTATTTCTTTTGTCTGTAAGCTGAGTTATTTGATGTACTTGTATGTGAAACTGTATGGGTAGTATTAACAGACTAATATAGAGGAATAGTGTTGTGCTGTATGATCATCCAAATGTCAGTCTTTGATTTGCTGGACACATTACTTCATTACTTGTAATTCCATTTTTACAATAATTGGAAACATTTCTTTAGATTTGGAAGTCAAATCTACAACTCTCCTACTGTGAGACAAGATTTAGTACCTGTCTAGTTGTGATCCTGGATGTCATTTTTCAAATGAGATCTGAATCCGCATATGGACCATTCACATTTCTAACTTTAGGCAGGTTAATTCCCAAGTAAATATCTAGGGAGATTGAAGTTTAGAAATGTAGAAAGGCTGTTAAGAACACTGTGCTCCCATTCTCTTACGAGCTTCATTGCTGAGTCAATGGGTCCCACTGTGACAACATTTTTCATGTGTCAGATATTTTGTTCCCATAAATTTTTAATAGTTATCTCGAAGTATTGCCTAACAGAAAATAGTGAATTGTATCAATAAATGGAAAAAGAATTATCAGTGTCATAAAAGGAAATTCCATAAAGAAATATGAATCACAGATAATAACTTTCAAAAAACACAGTCAATAGAAGAATTCTGATTTTTAACAGTTGGCTTACACATTAAAATAATACATGTTAATTAATTTTAATGTTGCAATTTAATTTGTTTCCATAGGCATGAGAATTGACCTTTGAAGTGGTTGCTAAAGAGACCTATACTTGAATATAATAACAGACATATTCTGAGAATGCATTGCAATTTAAAACTGGAAACAGTCCATAGTTACAGGGCATTTAGAAAGATTTATGGAAGTGGTCTGCTGATACCATTTTACTATGTAGAATACACATAAAACTATGAAGTGAATGGTAAAGCATTAAATAGAAATTGAAAGGGAAAAATAAGCTTTCATGAATTTGGTTTCATTTGCAAATAAATCAAATGTGCTTTCATAGAGATAATGATAATGTAAGGTCTCAATTATGAGCGTGCTGCTTCTGTTAACTGCATATAAATTCAACTTGGTTAATGTTCACTTTGGAGAAGTGTTTTGATAAGTCTTGGTTATGACATGCTGATTCAGGTTCAGATTCACTTAAGAAGGAAGGAAATAGTATATAAATACTATATATAAATATAAAGAGAAGTAGCCAATATTTAATTTTATCAAAGTTTTCTTTTTAAACCTGTTTTGGTGCTGTCACATATTTCTCTATTATGTTTCTAAAGGTAACAAGACTGAAGAAAACAAGACTTGAAAAAACATGTCATTTCTGTTTCCTCCATTAATTGTATGGGAGAGGATTTATAAAGTATATCAACTACACTGCAGGTGATGCTTGATTCCCTGAAGTTGCATCACCAGGCAAACTGCAAAGATAGATGGAAAATAGTCAGAAAATAAAAAATTAAACTCAACTTTAAAAGTTGAGTAAATATATAACCATTGAGTAAATATAAATTGTTAGAGAGACATATAGAAGTTATAATAAATAAATTAGAAGTGAAACTGTGAAGGAAAATAGGTCTGTGTTTTCACTTGAGTATCATATCCAATTTATGACCACAGACTAATTTCCATTTTGAGGCTACATCTGCTATATGCAATATCATAGAACATATTCTATATTACTTTAGTACTATTCTCTTTACTCCATTCTGTATATTGATATAGACAATATACTTTACTCCATTCTGTATATTGATACGTTGAAAAATAAGAGGGGATTCACGGATCTCCAGTAAACTTTATCAAGAGGAAACTATAGCACTCGCAGTGAAGGAGTTGGAAATACGGTTCAACAGCCAGGAGGCAAATACAAATACAAAAAGTACAATGTTATATAAGAAATAATAATTGATTTTCAGGATCTGAGTCATGAATTCGGGGCATAATGTTGGCAATACTGTCACACTAAGGCCGTACTGTTCCAATTTCACAAAGGCATTTCATATTCTCATCAGTGTAGAAGTCCTTTTGCATTGTGAGAGTTAGAAATCACCAAGGTAAGAAAGAGAATTGGTTTTTAGACTAACTGTTGAATAAATGAAAAATATTGATTAACCACTACTACTAATGTACAATAGATCTACAAGCTTAGATTTCTTTGTCAGAATTTATTCCAAATTTATTTTCCAAGTTTAGTTAGAAGTTTAGTTCTATAAGTATATAGCAACCTGGTGAGAACTGGAACTAAATGAAACTATACCCAGATGAAATATAAAGCTGCAAGGAATCTTCTGTGTAGTCCAAAAACATTTGGATGCATTCATGTAATTTTTTTGCATTTTCTGTTTCACAGACTCAGTTCTGACTAGTATCAAAAGTTCTAAAGAGTCCTACTTGAGAGGCTGTTTTGCAGTTTTATTGCTGTACTGCAAGCCAACTCATACAGCTCTGAAAAACTCTGTATTCCTGTGAGATTTCCACTCCAGAAATAGATTCAATAGACTCATTTGTTTTAAGTTTCAGGGAAACACTGAAATTGTGTACAAATCCAAGAGAATCCAAATCTCTAAAATTTGAAATTTCCTTATCTCAAATTCTTTCTTACATTACACTCTGTTTAACACAAAATGGACTTTTTCTGCCATCCTTAGATTGTCCAGGCCCAGCTGAGGATTCTTTGCTTATATTTATATGGCTGCAGGAAAACACTGAACACAGATGCTCCTGCAATACTGAGCAGTAAGTTGTGCTTAAGTTAGTAAACCTTTGTTATTATTGCTGTTGTCATAGTTCTCTATTAGAGAGCACTCTACTTGATAGGTAGCTAAAAACAAGCTCAATGTTTTAATAGCAGTTAAAGTGACATGGCATCTTATGCTCCTGTAACGGTAAATATATAGAGGATGTGTTTTTGCCTGAACGAGTACTTGTTAGCTATATACAAGAGTATTAAATAATCCAGTATTGTTCAAATCAAAGGAATTAAAAGGAAAATAAAGTTTGAAAAAGTGCATAAACAGAGTCACAAGTCCAGAAGTGTGATTAAGCTTGAAAAAAATATGAAATTTATAGGTAGTCTATAGTGGTGCATAGAAACTCTGCAAATCTTCAACTTTTACAACTGCACATTTGGCAAACTTGCATTTTTAGATGAAAGATATGTCTTGCTCTACAATCCATAGAGCCCATATAATTTCATTGGGGATTTGAGAGTGTAGTATCTTGGATTTCACAACTGAACTGTGGACTTTACCAGTATTTTTCTCTATTAGAAAAAAAAGCAAACTGAAAACACGACATGAGAAAAAGGTTCTTTAACATTTCTTTATTTCAAACCTAGCCCAGAGACAAAAACGGTGTTTTGAGATTTGATAAAAAGTATGTCCAAAACATGTAATGTGTATTCAGAATGTTTTGCTTAGGACATGCGATTTTTTTTTTAAACCTGCTCAGAAATGGCTGTGAGACAAAGAAAATTATGTGCTACTCTTTTCCTTTCTTTCTGGGGCTTTTGTTTGGTTTGTTTTCCTTCTTTACAATTGACATTTTGTCCATCCTGTGAGAAATATTTCATTCTCAGCACTATGTCATTATGTATCTGTCTTCATTTTAACTGAATTTTTGAATAAAACTGCAGGTTTCCCAATATTTTTTAGATTTTTATTTTAATCTATAGGCCCCTTACAAGCCTTTTATGACACCATTGTAAGGAAATGGAAATGGTGGCTACTTGGTAAGGAGACCAGACAGGAGATGACACCATTCTGCAAGATTCCCCCTTTCATAATGCAGTTACTTTTATATCCTACACCAATAACATTTAACATTGAATAGCTAATGCTTGAGCTAAGGACAGATTTTGTGGTGTAGATATGGACCTGCAAAATTGTGTCTTCTGTGGCTGTTGCTGTATAGTGATTTTGAAATCAAATAAATTTACCTAGTACATTAAAAATAGAGTTTATTTCTTAGTACATTGACTTATATGATTTTCTGGGGACATATGGGCTTGTTTGCTTCTATGTTCTTTGAACTCAAGAGTTAAACAGGTCAATATTTTTACTTTTTTATTACATTACAACTGTATTGTCTTTTCTGAGAGTAATTACAGTTGCTAGAACTAGGCACTATATGTAAGTAGTTTGCATTGTTCCTTCTAATGGGCAATATTCTGCCTGTGTCAAAATTCAATTTTGTCTGTCATCATGCTTCCTGTTCACCCACCTTTATTAGTTTACTCTGATTTTTTTCCTAATTATTATTGGTTTCAAATTGCCCATAGTTTTGAAGCAGCTCCCTAGAGTTAGCACTAGCATAACGTCACTCCTAATGCCCTGGCATCATAAGCACCATGTGAGACAGATATAATTTGCACAGGTTTAGACAACAGAAGGACTGAATGCTGGCAGTCACTTAATGAGTGTGGGATGCCAGCTATTTCCAGATCATAAGGCTGGGAGCATGCCCAGCCACATCCCAGCAGGATGTTTGGATGAGACCAGCATGTACATCATGCCCAGCTCTCCTGCCCCATGCTCTGTTGACAAAAAGTGTGGCAAATGAACTAGACAGAACCCATGGTCTTTTCCAAGTCCTGATCTGTTCTGCCGCTGTGAAACCTCGGACTTCCATGTGTCCACAGTGCCCACATTCTGAAGTGTCTTTATTGTTTTGTAAGAACCAGTGCTTGCACTGTGGCTACTAAGAAAACAGTGAAGTTGTCAATAGGCACCAACAATATTTTGGGAAAAATCACTCATTGTGAATGCAGTCTACATATGCATATCTTCCCAGAATATTTCAAAAAGAGTTTTAGTTCATAATCAGATATTTAGTTAAAGCTGTCTTTGTGAAATACATGCATATGGTTTGTGCATCTCTGGAGAAAAAAAGACTTCTTCATACACAAGCAATTGGCTGCATGAAACAAACAGGTAGAAATTTTTACTGCAGAACTAGAAGGCCCATCACAAAATAGAAACCTTTAGGAAAATGACAAGTTCTGAGACATTTCATATTTCCTGGTACCAGGTAACTTTGAGGTCCTTGATATAATTACAGTCCTTGGAGACCTGTCCCAGTTGTGGTGTCTCTTTATCTACCTGTCTTACTGCAGCTCTAGTCAAAATCTCCTTTTGATGCTGTCAAACCCATAGGTCCTCTCACTCTCTACTCCATGACCTCTATTCTAGGATATTTTGCCTTCTTCTCTTGGCTGGATAGCATGTTTTCAATACTCCTTTAGGACAGGCAGTACTTTAAGACTGTGTAAATTACTTGAATGAAGGCAAGGGCTGACTCCTTATTTTCAAGAATATTGTATCCCTAAATTAAGCCTTTAGTTCATAAAAAACAATAATTTCTATGTAAATTCTGAACCCCCAATTTTCAAACACAGCTTTCTACTAGAGTTTACTAACTGTGAATTAATTAATGAACTTAATATCTTCAGAACAAGGCAGTTACTTTAGATGCTGATGTTTTATTTAACCTCATGAATTGATAGATATTTTAAAAAGCTGACTGTTTCTTTTCACAGATCTGTACCTATGAATTGGGAAAAAAAAAAGTTAATGAAGTGGATTTTATTAACTCTTCGACCTAGAAAAAATAAGCCTTAACAGGACATCTGAACATGTACTTTAGCTATAAAATATCTGTGTGGATTTTACTAGTTCAAATGGTTTTAGTGTATTTGGGGTATTTAGGCCTATTCTTATACAACACATATAGGACAGAAGATATTGTAAACAGTGGTGTTCCGAGATGTAGTTTATCTGACGTTATATGGATTTTTCTGTCAAGTCTGAAAATATCCTACCATACTTATTTGCAGTTTCTAGATGTTGTTCCTAATGGAAACATCCTATAAACCCAAGGTATCAGAAAGGTGGGAAATCTGGCTATACCTGCTATCAGAGAACCCTCTCCTAGATTTTCCGGTGATTTACCTGCCCACATGTTTAAAACCTCAATAAACTATGAAAATGATAATCAGGAATGATTGGAATATATTAATGGAATGGAATGGAATGGAACACAAAGTATCAAAATACAGCTCATCATAATCCAGACAACTATATAAGTTCTCCATTTCCTGCCCTGAAGTGAAAAATTCAGACTGCACTTTGGCTTCAGTACAGCTGATAAAATTCCATATGACAATGACTGCAGAATATTTTATACAGAGGATGATTAATTGCTTTTATTTTCCTAATATCAATATACAACTCTTTCTGTGAAGCATTATTTTGTGCAAGGCATGCCATATGATGTTGATGAAGATTAAAATTAGATGGGACATTGAATTTTGGTTGCTTTTTTGTCTGCTCTTAAGAAAAACAGTTTAGAGACTTTAAAGACTTCAGCTCTTTAAAACAGTTTTAGTCTAAAGTGTTGAAGGTACTTCTTCATATGTGAAATTCACAAGAAGAACAACTTCAGTATTTGAATTTCTAAGTTGTGAAGCTGGTTGAAATAATTTCATTTAATTTCATCATTTTATAATTGCTTTCAGGGAAAGGTGAATTCTAAACTGAAAGGGAAGAAGTGGGACAATGAGATAAGGAACAACAGTAAAGGTAGATGAAAGAAAGCTCCAAAATAAAATTTGGAAAAGCTGCACTTAATGTCCTGTTTTATTTTAGATTTTCTATTTGACCTTTGGAAGGTAAGATAATGGATATATGTGTCCATTTTTCACATGTCTTCAGTATGAGTATATTTAAAGTATTGGAATATTTAAATACCTTCTATTGTTAGAAAGAAAAATTACTAAAAAAGCCTTACTATATTATTGACAAGTGCAGGACAAAACAGAATAGACTAACTTTTTGTAATTCAAAATGCCACTAATATATCTTTTATTTGTTGTTGTCATCATTTATCCTCTATGTGGCATGTATCATGTTTTCTTTTGAAGTAAGCACCATGAAATTGCTGCAAAGCAATAATTCTAGACTGCTAGGTAATATATTATGGGCTGTGAGTATTAACTGTGGCAAAGTGATGAGAACAGTAAACAATTTTTAGGTACCTCCTGAAGGATCTATTCATCTTTTCCATGACATAAAGTAAAATTTCAGCCCTTAGGTTAAAAATAAGAAGTGCCTGACCCTGAATTATGAGCTATCAGTTTTCAACTCCCCCACCTCTTCAAACCTAATACCATTTTTCTGTGATTTCAGTATTTGACTTCCCTAAGCTTTTTTTGCCTCTTGGTAGTGTAGATCAGCTCTGTGCAATTCACCAGCACTCTAATGCTTTCTCAGTGATTATTAAGGGAAAGATGTAGTTAGTTCATATGCACCACCTCAAGACGGCATGCAACTTCTGCTTAATGATAAAATGTCTTTACTGGTACAAGTTCCTGAATTATTCCTAATCAGAAAGGTTCTACAAGTTTAGTGGCACTCCAGGGCTTATTTTTTTATGGCAACATCTGTCCCTTGACAAGCCGAATGCTAAAATCATTCACAGTTGTGTGACACAATGGTGAGCATTAGGCTTTTCCTAAAGGTATTTACTGGCCACCACCAGTGGCCATTCAATATGTTGAATGCCATAAGAGTGGGAGGAAGGTGTAAGAGACTCCTCTTTAAACTCTTGGATTCCTAAGACTCCACTGGTGCCTGTTTTTCCATTCTAAAACTTCCTTGGGTACATATAGGCATGCTCCTTTTGTCTAGGGCTTCAAGTATTTCAGATTTTCCTGATTTTTGAAATGCTCAAGCATGTTTAACTTAGGATAAACACTTAGCTGTGGTTTCAAGGCTTTCTTCAGCCTGAATAGGTTTGAATACTTCACTTCCACATTTTACGAGTGTCTCAATTGCTGAGCTGTAAACTACTCTGGTCTGTCCTTCCTGCTAGAGCCAGGCTTCTGCACAGAAGTTAAAATAGAAGTTGGCATTCAAGTATGGGAAGTGGGTTAAAACTGAGCTTTAAAAGAGAAATTGTGTGTGTAATCTTAGATGTGTGACAGGGAATGGCTGCCCTATTTCATGCTGGAGGCAGAACTTCCAGCATTCCTTCTTTTCCTTTTCCCGTATGTGATTTAGACTCTCAGTACTCAGCACATTGAGTTTTGGGAACTACAGCCTAGGAACCCAACTGTCTTCTCTACCTTTAGGATGAACTTTGAGTGAGTGAGTACTGTGAATTCTGTTGGGAGAACTGTATGCATTTAAGTCATATCTATATATAAAGAAAAAGAGTAATCCCTAGGGTTTTGGAGTGGAGTTGCTAAGTGAAATTGTTTGACCCACTTTTGTTTTTGCTTTATTATGAATAGGATTTTCTGAAGAAGCTCTGAGATATCCGTAATCTGGTATTTTATTAGTTTTCAGTTACATAGCAGCAAAAGAAAGGACCACTGCTATATGCCCAACTGAGCGGTGTGTCTAACTATGGAAATATCCCCACAGGGTAATCTTGCAGAGCATCTAATTGTCTGGTTTAAGCCTCTCTGACTCTGTCTAGTACTAATTCTCTTGGGGAAAACAGCCGTTGACTTTAGCAGGTATTTTATCAGGAGATGGTGCTGAGGAAGCAGATAACACTTTTACAGCAGGAATTTGAAAACACAGCATGTATAGGGAATAAACCCAATCAGCACAGAGGAAACTGTGGTTTTTTTCAGGAAAAGAGGAAAGTTGTTCTTCTAACTCCTCAGCAGGTGATACCTTCTGCCCTTCTTCCCTTTCACTTCAGTGCCAAACAGCATGATGCTTGTGACACAAAGGGCTATGGTTTATCAGAAACACGTACTGTGTACATGAACAAATACTGGGCATAAAACCTGGGCCGGTGCTGTGTAAACATTCAGCAGCACACCTGTTAAATTTGAGTGGCTGTTTGGATGAGGAACTTTAGCAGTGCAAATGACTTTGTTGTAGCTGTTAAAGTATTTGTAGCCACTTCATCGAGGAGACAAGGAGAGACAGATATAAACAGATTTTTGACAGTTTGTTGCAAAACATCACTGGCTTTTCTTGCCAGTAATCATGAGAGGAAATTGTTGTTACCTTGCTATTTTCTATCATGCAAAGTGCTTGTAGGATGACTTTGTGTTTTGCTAAAGCAGTTTTATATGTGATGATAAAACTTTGTCTGACAAACTATCATTTGTGACATTAAGGGTATAGAGTAAAATGTATAAGTGTACTGGATTTTACCTTTTTATTAGCCGTTGGTTAGGGGAAAATGGAATGTTCAAGCACAAAGATAAGAAAAGTATCCCCCAAAACCAGCCTTATGCATTATTGTCCAATGCTACATTTGCTCTATATTTGTATGGGCAAGTTCATATCTGGTTTTTTTAGCTGTATGTTTTTTTAACTCTTAAAATGTCTTTCTTTTTCCACTAATGTCCTTACAGTCTCATATTTTGGAAAGTGACAGTTTGAGTGTAGGCCTTGAACTTCACACCAACTAAAACTAGAGGAGCCTTCATTTATAAATGTTTGTTTAACAGCACAGTCCTTGTCAGAATAAGGTGTGGGTGTTTATCTACTATGTCTGCTTGAAGTAATTGGTGACCCATCTGGCAGCTAAAGAAAAATAATAAAGGAAAAAATGTGTTAAGTTAGACATCACAATGAGGGTTTGAAATTGAATTGCAAACATATACTATGGTGCTTTTCATTCCAGAAGATTGCTGGCATTATGGAGGAATGCCTGATTAAAGAAAGGGTTGAAAGTTAATTCTCAACATGCTACTTAGCAGCTTTTTGGTTTCACTTATAGGTAGGAGCAGGTGGTGTCATTTAGAATTAAATACTTCATGTCTAGGTTGGCAGGAAAGCAGCATTTAGTGATGAAATATCCCTGAAACAAATATCATTAATTCTTGACCAATTTTATTTATGTTTGTGTACTGCAATGCAAGTACTATGGAGCATCATCTATTTAAAATGCATATAACATGGAGTTTGACTGTAGGCAATAAAGGACCATAATCATTTCAGAACAAAAGATTTTATAGAAATACTGTGTCCTGTTTTTACTGAATGAGAAAGCAATATTTTTGTTTCTTTAAGCTATTTAAAGAACCAATCTTTACAGCTTGCTAAGTCATAGCATTATTTTAAATAATAGGTTGCTCTTGTACTTTTAACCTATGTGAAAATGTATATACCTTACTAATATACTGTGTAGCTGTTTTTTATTATATTGCCTAAATGGTAATTATGCTATATTTATACGCTGAAAGTTGAATTCAGTATTGCAACGTTGGTATTTAAGGGTTTCTGGACTTTGCTGTAGAAAACCCCCCCACCTTTTTTTAAAAAAATCTTCAAATGAAAATGACCTGTTAAAGACCTATTTAAGAAAAGAAAAAGTATTGAGGACAGGTAGAAAGTATTTTGTCTGTCCTAAAAGCCATAGACTCAAGTTATCTGCTCTCCTCTGTTTATCCTGTTCTAGGCATTCAGGTGGTGCTGCAATATTTCCATTTGTAGTAGTTTAGACCAATCCTATCACTCTGACATTTCTTCTAAATAGGTTTTTTTCCTCTGTTGCTGTATCAGTCTGACTTACCTCATAAAGCTTCATTACGTTACTCAGACAAAATTTTTGTGTTCTGTAAAAGCGATTAGTTTAAAGAGCACCTTATTTCCTAGACAAATACATTGGATAATGAGACTTAAATTAGGCTGAGCAGCTCAGAGTCTCTGGACATGACAACTGCAGCTTGGAAGAGTTTTTTTCTTATATTTTCTTTTGTAATTAACTAAGTATCAAAATGCAATATGTACCTGTTACTTTCTCATCTTCAGCTACCTGTTAGTTGGAAACCACTTTATGTGTGCATGAAACATGCTCTTTCACTGCTACTTACTTTCCACCACTTCAAATTTCATGTTACAAAGACTTCTGCAAGAGAATAAAACTGACCTCAGTCTGGTAGCACTTTAATACCATTGCATGATTTTAATACAGACAGACACGATGATTAAAATAATTAATGTTATCATAATGACTTTCCTGTTATCATTATTGTGATCCATTTTTTCTTTATCAGCCAATATTAAGATCTAATTTAACTTACAAGATACATATCAGGCAATGAATTTTAAACTAAAAACAGCCTTACAATTTCATTATAACTCATCAGCCTTATAGTTAAATACACTAAAACCCAAGCAAATTTTAGAAAAACTAATTACATATTTTATTGTTTTAATAGTTGCTTTCAGAAGAGTTATATTGACACATAATAGCAGTGATGTAATAATTTTATTAAGGATTAGCTTGTATGTGCTTATAGGACTTTAGATCTTATATTTTTACATAAACTTTAGACTGCATTCCAGGAAGTAACTGAGTGTTGTTATTTCTCTTTTTGATAACCCAATTAAATAATATAAAGGAATTGTAGCTGAATGACTGGATGTTTAGTGTTTACTTGAATGCAGTTCCCTATATATAGTTATACTGGTATATTGTTGAGCAGTTCAGAACTGAAGAACCTAAAATAATTGTCATGTTTATAAATGTAGGCTGGTTCCTATACTCTTTTCATTTATAATCAAGCTATATACTTTGAAAAATGATTTGACACATTTCTTTTCAAGTAAGAAAACTGTGAAACGATTTAATTCAAAGCCATCTATGATCTCTTTCTGAAACCTTTTCAAATCCAACCCTTTCACTGTCATAGAGATTTTTCCATCATCATGCCCCATTTTTTCCCTTATACATGCCATCATTTTTGCACTACATTAGAAAAAGACAGTAATGCCAAAGCTTTCCAGAATTTTGCTCAGAGCTACCTCCTCTATTCTCTTACTTTGAGTGAGAAAATGTCAGCCTTAGATGGAAGGGATGGCAGAGAGATTCCTGCTGTTGACAGGTAGTAAACTGACAGAAATTTGGAATAGTGACTCCCACGGCCTGTCCTGAATGGAAGCATGAAGTAAGCACAGCTTAGGACTGAAACTGTCTGTGAGTGGAAGGGGAGGAACAGCTAGACTAGAATTAAGAGCATGATAAAAAGTTTAAATGAAAAATAATAGAAAAGCTAAATGACCATATTCAGTAGCTATTAAATGTAGCTAATACAAATGGCGGTCAAACTGGTATAAAATAAAAGGTACCTTATGAACTATTTTCTGTCATAAATTTAAGTAGTTAATTCATGAAAAATTGCCATTGAGTTGTGCCACTTACTTTTGTTCTAATCAAACTGAGATTCAGAGATATTACTCTGTTCTACAGGGTACAAGAACATGTATAGATGCCTAAAACACCTGAGCATGCTTACTTCAAAGTCACCTGTCTGAATCCAGCATGATTCTCACACAACAGACTTTGAATTTCCAGATCCCCTTTATTCTGTTCTCCAAAGAGATTGTCTCCCTAAGCTCACACATCCATTTGCTTGCTGAGTCTTACTCCTTAATTCCTTACTGTTTCATATGTAAAAACTCATATACTGTTAACATTTTCCTTAACTTGCTAGTTACATGTGATTTAAACTGAACCTCTCTCTTATAAATTAATTTTCCAAGCTTCACTAAGATTTTTCTTGATTTCTTTGATCTTCTGTTTTGTGTATTTGAGACACAAAACAGTGAGGGTCATGTGAAAGGAAGGTGTAATACAGAAACAGAACAATTTTAGGAAAAAAAGACATGAGAAAAAGAAGCAAAGGTGAGAAAAAAGGAGGAATAAGCAAAGAAAGAAAAAAGCTTGGAGAAATGAAAGCAGCATTTGAATGAAATTTAAAAGAATTGTTCCTATGGAAACTGGATTATAAGTGCATATTGATCACCTTTTACTTGCTCCAGAAAGAGGTGTGTTTACTGTCAGCATTTGGCATTGCCTCCATAAGTTTGTTGTTACGAGATTGCAATTACACAGCTATGAACTTCCTGTTATTACTTGTCATTAATGTGAAAAAAGCCTCCAAGGATGCTGATTGCACACACCTCTCTGCCCATTTAAAAGGTTCAATTAATTTCTGAGTGGTGGTAAGGAGGGTTTTTACTCCCTTTGCCCCATTCTCGTGATTTGATTGTGGAACACATGCCACAATACAGCTCTTGAAGTAAAAACCACTCTTGTAAGTCTTCTCATTTTTACTTTATTTTAAGCATACATTATGAAGTAAAAAAAGTTTCTTATATGCAAGTGAATAAATTTTGAACTGATTTCCAATATAGCAAAAGAATCTGTTCTACCAAATATATTTTTCATTTTTACGTTAAAAAGGCCAGAGTTATTATTAAATACATATGTATAAGTAGGAAGTTTGTGAGAACTTCTCTTTGAAAGAACAGTATTAAATATAAACGACCTTTAGTGCTCGTACCTTCACTGAATTAGTTTTGCATTTCTTATCATTATTTTCAAACATGTCTCAAAGGTAACAATCAATACGAAGATGTTCAGAATTTGTAATGTGATGCAGAGAGTAAGCTTTTATATTCTGTGAGAGACCTAGTAAGGAACATATTTTACATCTGCAATTTAAGAATAAACATCGAAGAAATATAGATGAGAAGATGCAGAGACTTTTCTCCCACTTTGATACTCCAAATGAATATAGAAGTTCTATGCTCTTAGAAAAAGGATGTGTAAATTTTTTTCTACAACTGTAAAGTTAGTAAATATACTAACTGTACACACTCCACTGTGTGTACAATTACGAGATCTTTAAATTTGTGTGATATAGGGATACACATACCTTTGAAAATCAAGGCATTATGCATCTGTAAATATATTATTACTAGAATTATGAAAAATAAACAAAAGCTTTTGAAGTTTAGCAGGAAAATGTTTTGACCTGCCATCTTGGTGTCATGGTCAAAGAGCAAATGAAAATGTGAAGGCTAAAAGGATTTGAATATCACATAACTGCAGTGACAGATATGTGCAATTTTACAAGTCACACAACTTCCCTCTGCCATGAGGGAGGTGGTGTAGTGAGGCAGAGAAGTTAGCCAGGTTTGTGTAGTGTTTTTTTATGGAACTTCCACAGGAGAGATGCTGCAATCCTGCAGAGAAGTTGAGTCAGTGAATAGTGTCAGTCAAGCTCTGCATGGTCCTAGAGCACAGCTATTGGGTCTCCTGAGGTCTTCACTGTTCCTGGTGATTTTAGATTCTGCAGGGTCATGACATTTCTCTCCCTGAAGTTTTTTCAGAAAATCATGACTAACTACAACATTCCCCAACCAATTGCCCTTAGTTACAGGGTTGTGTAGAGAACTTGTTGATTAGTCTGTCCAAAATGTGGTTCTATTTTCTGCTTTGCTGGCACTGCTGATGGTGCTCACAGTCCAGACATTTCTTTTTTGCTTTTGTACTTCTTGATGGTCAGCAAGTTGTTATCATAGTTTGTCCATCCGCTTACTTGACCACAAAATTTAAGATGCAGGTTTTTGTTTGAGACAAGTGATTGACATTTTGTCTCTTTCTACTTACAAAAAAAAATTCCTAAACCTTTTAACTTCTATTGAAACTAAGAGCTGGCTTTAGCTCACGTGGTTATGCTAACAGCTATGCTAATCAGGCACAACTCACGTTAACTGCTGCGCTCAGATGTGCTGGAAAAATACTATGGCAGTGCTTCTGCTCGGAAGTGACACCACATAACAGAGGGTTTGATTTCCTGTGTTGCAGCTGCCTACGTGAAGATACTCATAGATTTTTCTTCATCCATAGATGGTCTCAGAGGTCCACAAGACTGACTTAGCATGATGATTTCTATGTTCCTTTGTTTACAGATGCAAATTGCATTTTGTTTCTTCTATTTGCTAGTTAGCAGCGGCCAGAAGTTTTAACTGCATTTACACATACTGTCTTTGAAAATGAATAGACCTAATGAGGATTCCCACATTCCTGATAGTAAAAAGCTCTTATTTTACCAGCACTTCTTTTCTCTTCATTAATTATCTCTTTTGTCTTCTTTGTCTTCCTTTTTTTTTTGTTTTTGCAAAACTGGATGCATCACCTATTTCTTGTATAGCTGCAGATGGTGACAGAACAGTGAGACTTTGTAGTGATGTGATCCTCTGCACTTAGGAGTCTGCTTAGCTGTTGCTTCAGAAACAAACCATGAAGTTTTGAAGCTTTAAAAACTTCAATTCTATCAAGCTTTTTACTTAAAAACAAAGCTTTGAATTTAAAGAGACACAGTAATTTTCCTTCAGGGTGGGCAGCTTTGATATAATGTAAAGGTGGGAAGTATTGGTTATGAAGTGAATGAAAAATAAGATGAAAAATAAAATAAGGCTTCCTTACAAGTAAGCCTTGGTTTAAACTTCTACCACTTCAGACCTCAAAATCCTAGTAGAGAAACAAAAGGTTTGGCTTCTTCCTGATTTGGGATGTGGTGACCTTTCCACATTTGTACTCTTTATTCCCAAATTTGAGCCTTTTGGTGGTAATTGACAACATGTCAAACAAGTGGGATAGCTTTGTGTTCTGAATGATAAAATATAGAAGTAAATGCCTTTGAAGCATTTAAAATAACCAACAGTCTTCAGGAAAAATATGCTTTTATGTACTCAGCTGTACAAATCCTGAAAGTGAAAGAACTTTTTGTTACAGCTTCGAAATCTTACTTAGTACAAGAACCATGCTGAGTTGCTGAGGTCTTTCTGCTCTATCTTCCTGTCACTTCACCTGTGAAAGTGTGAATCCTTGTGGTGGAGTCAAAGGATGAAAAGACTGGATTAAATTGCGGTATGGTCTAATTAGCCAATGTGAATATTAATGAAATATATTTTAACGGATCTTACAAAAAGGAAAATAGGTTAAGTCCACAGGGTATCAATACAATTTCAAAGGTTATTTTCATTTTTAAGAGAAGTAAAAGTTAAGGCAAGCAACATAATATGACTACTGAACATAAGTGTCCTAGTGTGTCTGTATATAACTTTGGAAATTAAAGAGTCTTCAGGTAGATTTTTTGGAGGTTCAGGAACGGTGTCTATTAAAGTGGAATTAGTGAGTTTAGAAAGTAGTTTGTACCAACAGGAGCCAATCTGAACAGTGATACAGAAAGCCCTAATGACCTGTTAATCACATGATACACACTGCAGTGCTTTTTATCCTGAAATTAACTGTAGTCTGATCCCACTATTCTATTCCAAATAGAATTGCCAGAGAACTAGCTAGTAAATTGTGAGTTGAATTTGTAACTTTGTTTTTAAGAAGAATATGTTAGTTAGAATTTTTCAGAAAAATACCAACTACGACTTGTGTTTCCTTTGTAGTGGGAGATTTAGTAATTGCAGTCTAATAACAAAATATTAGTGTATGATCTCATCGAACAGTATGAATGCGATAAGTTTATATTTACAATAGATTTTTATTTACAGAGTTTTGACAAAAGAGTGTTTAACAAACATGGCTTAATGGGAATAAATGATTGAAATCAGAATTTGGGAATAAAATAAAATTTAAAGAAAATTAATAATGATGAAGGGTAGTAACCTCCAGGACAGTTTGTCTGATAGTACTGGATTCTTCTCACTTGCAGTCTTAAAATCAATATTGTCTCTTAGTAAGGAATTTTTCTATATCTCATTAAGTTTTGATAAGTAGTTACTGTAGAAGGTCATAGCAAATTATCATAATGATCTTTAAAATGTGTGGATCTATTAAAGAGTATTAAATATGTACACTTTCCCTCATTAAGGTCATGTAGTTTCTGTAAGTTTCATGGAGGCTGAAAGGGATCACTGGATGGTTTAATCTGATCTCTAGAATAATGAAGTCCATAGAATTTTGCCCAAGGATCTTTTGCTTCTAGACAGGTTATTTCCTAGCTCAGAAGTGCTTTTTCAAAAGAAGAAAAGTTATTTCAGTATGTGCAAAATGCAACCTGTACACAACACAGTCCATTATAATATTTCCACAGTTTGTTGAGCCCAACATATTCATTCTAAGATTATAACTGATAATAAACCTATAATTTTACAAGAAATATAATTAACAGATTGCATTTTTTTGTAATTAGATATTTTAAATCAGTGCAGCGCTGCCCTTCAACCTTTGACACATGCAGTTTAAGGTGATTTGAAAATGCCTAAAAGGATCATTCACTGAGGGAGCTCAGAATAAGCTAAAATTTAAATGTAGTTATACATAGTACAGGAAGCTCTCTCTGTTTGTTACTTTCACTATTTGTCTCAATAATCTTAAAAGCTCCACAGACACACTTGCATGGACATAATGAGCATGCTGTGTGGAAATTTAGCTGAAGGACTTTCACAAGTAATGTAAATAAACTACCGCTTGCAACTGTGCATCTTTCAAACTGCTTCTATTCCAAGCAGGCTACAGCAAGAAAAATGCCATGTAGGTGGGCTGTCTGCTCTTCGGTCAATGATTATATACTTCTGGGTCTGTAGGGAAACCGATAGAGCAGGAACAAAATAGCAGATATTTAAACACAGACTCGTTCAGTCAAAAAGTGCCAAGAGAACAACACATCTTCTGCAAGCCAGTCCCTTTGATTTGTAAATAAATAAAACATTGGACTGCAGCTGGGGTTGGAATTTAGGACGTGCAACTTGAAGCTTTGTAAAATTAGCTGTTTGTATTGGCTCCCTCTGCCACCAGTGCAGAGAAATAGTTACTTCTGAAGGTAAATCATCCTCCTTGCCTTGAACACATCCTGGAATGGCGTGAATGGTTAGCTATTTAGTCTAAACTTCTCACTCAGACTATTTCATTCAATGTAAATAATATATTTAAATATTTTTTTCCTAAAAGTCAATAAACTGGCATAATGCATAGGTTCTTGCTGCAAGCTCATCTAAATAATTCCTTTTGTAATTCTTGTAATCTATGCTCTGCAAGATCAAGGGCAGTAGATATCACTGATCAAAACAGCAGATTTATAGTTAGGAAAAGATGATAGGTTTTTTCAACACAGGAGAAGATGAGAGGCAGAAAACTGAAAAGAAAGCTTTGACACCTTTCTTTCATCCTTCTTAAATATGCTCCAAACATAAGTGTGTTACTTATCCAAAGAGATAAGTAACGTACATAAAGGCAATTTTCCTAAAAGTGCGCTGAAATCATATTATCCTTGGTCTCTTCCTATTAATAGTCCATAACTGTAACTAAGGGAATGTCTGATCAGATCCTTTTCTTTGCTCATGCATTCTCAAAAAGCTAAGTGGATTCAGGTACCTCTGCTGTTTTCTTTTCTGTGACTGTACTCTAGATCAAAATGCAATATGCAGCAGACTTTAGAGGCATGCATCCTGTAAAATAAGTGCTATGCCTTAAGGGCATAAATGGTCCCACAGATAAATTGACTTCAATGGGAATATTAAGTTATTTGGAGGACTTTTACTCATGTTGAACCATCAGTAAGGTTACTTTATAGATAGAACAATTAATATGATAAAAATAAATATTAATTTATTTTCTGATTTATTTTTCTAGTATAAATATATAAACCATCTAATTATATTTTTAAGTGAAACTTGGGGATTGCAACTTGGGACATTCCATTCATTAAATGTTGTTGCTGAAATCCCAAGGAAATGAGAGTACTTGGGAGTGTAATTTCCTGGTGTTCAATCACCTTTTTTTCTAAATAGTCATCACAATGCTATGCTTATGTTTTATAATCTGTTACCATGGAGATATGGCCATACACACAGGATGGTTGCTCCATTGCATACAATCAAGTAGGATAAGAGAGTTGATTAAAATAGTTGCAAAAATCTTCATATCCAAAAAGTGAAAGGGATAAATGGAATAAAAACAAATGTGATTTAGCTAATAAAAGAAATTATCACTGATCACATAATTGTTCAAATTTTCTGACTTAGATTCTTTCCCTTGCACTGTTGTTTATTGTAGGAAAGACATACTTTTTACTTGGATTTACAATGAAAAAATCTTAATTGAGTCACTGAATAAATACTGATACAAGACAAACTGATATCTGACTACTGGACTATATTTAAGGGTATATTGTCCCTATTTAAGGTATATTGTCATGGCAAATGAACCTGGAAGGTATGAGACTGAAAATGATATTGCTTCATATTTGAGATAGGAGAAAAAAAAATTACTTTTCAGAATTATTTTACAATATCTTAGACAGTTGGGTTTTGTATTTTTAAAGACACTTTTCAGAATGCTTCATTCAGATTAATCAGTAGTGAATTTGGAGAGTATGTAGTTCTAATTATTTTTTTAGTGCTACATTGTGGTCTTAAGTGTATATTTGCAAGAACTCTATGGCGTAAATCTACGTCCAGCTCTATAGTACTGACCTTTTATCATTTTGAATCATTATTATTATTACTAGTAGTAGTAGTAGTAGTAGTAGTATTGCAGAAAATTCCAATGGCTTTCACAGCACTGTGGTAGACACATAAAGACACTGTGATTCAGAAAGTATGTGGGTTTTTTTTTGTTATACTTTTAAAATATATTTTTCTTTTTCATCATATTCCAAATTATTTTGTTGAATCATGTCATAAAATATTCCTTGCTTTGACTATGTATAAAAGTCACTTTATACACTTCGACTGTGTATAAAGGACAGGCAAGATAAACAAAGAGTCTTGAAAGGACTGGGTTGAACTTGCCACATAAATCAAGATTTAATGCTTTTGAATATTTCCAGTAGTTTCTTAGAATTCTTTTCACCTTTTATGTTATGTTGGCATGAACCAAACTTCTCAGGACTGTGGGTCACCTGATATGAACCCTCCAAAAGGATGCAGTTGAGAAATATCCGTGCCTGTGTTGCAGGAGGTCAGAAAGTGCAGAATTGTCACTGAGAGAAGGATACATGGCTTGATACATTCTTGATAGAAGCCAAAAGAAAGACATAAGATTGCTAGAAGGATGATGTGTATATGTATGTGTATTTGTATACGCAAATGTATATGTACATGTACATGTATATGTGTATGTATATGTATATGTACATGTATATGTAAATGTAGAGGGTTCTTTTAGTTGAACCTGTTCTTGACTAAACACTTACTATTTGAATCTTTCATATGTCCTGAAAGAAAAAGAAACCCTTTTAGCAGGAATTTTCCATCTTTATTTTAGATGTTTGCAGTAATAATGTTTGAGCAACTGTCATGAGTCCTAGGACTACAGGAAAAGTAATCAAATGGTGGCAACAGCATGTATCAGATGCCTTTCATTTACTCCTTAGAGGAAACCCAGTTTGTGAAGGCATATGTTGTGCAAACTGAGCCCACAACCACTAGGAGCAATATATACAGTCCAAACCTGTCAGCATATCACAACAAAACTGTGTGTATCTATCATGCTGACAAGAGTACCAATAAACACAAAAGGGAGGCCAGAATTTTCACTTGCCATTAAGCTCCATTAATTACATTATCGAGAACTTTTCAGCCTTTTGTCTGGATGGAGTAAAACCCTACAATTGTCAGGCATTTGATTGTGTTCTGTCTGTAAATCAAATTTTCTTCCTTGATTGTATTTTTTTTCCAAATACTAGTGAAAAAAGAGAGGTTTAGATTTTCAGTAATTTTTAAAATTTTCATTCTTACTGGTGAATATGTAGCTGTCTGTACTGAAAATTGAAATGTACCAAGGGGAGTTTGCAAAAATGTGGGATGCTGTGAGTTAACTGATTAATTTTCTTTGTTACTATAAAGAACTTTAGAGAAAAAGGTCTGTATAACCTATTTGAATAAAATACATTTTAATCAGATATCTTAACCTACTCAATGCAAATAGCATTCATAAACTACCTTTGTAGGTACAATTTGATCATAGGCAGTCATTGTGATATTCACTAAAGATTAGAAATTATTAGTGTTTAGAACTACACCTCTACTTTAAATATTAAAGTATAGAAATATTTCACCCAGATATTTCTATTCAACGACCTGTAAAAATTGAGTGTTGTGTCTCAGCATTTTCAGAAGAAAATATTTACTTTATCTAATTGAACTTTGAAGGACCGTTTCTGAAAACTGGTGTGAGAAACTTTCATTTGCCATCACTGATGACAGTACAGGTAGAAGTGGTTGTTGCTATGGCAGATTCAGAAAGCAGATGATAATCTTGTTGTTAGGGCCAGCATTACTTGTTACAGAAAAATAGATTTGGATGCAAAAAGCTGCAAATGTTTAAAATTATATCAAGTATGTGTCAGTTTAGAATTTTTCATTTGCCTGTCCTTGTCTACTGATACTAATGGTATTATTCTACTCTTCAGAGTGACAAATTCTAGAGAAGATAATTTAGAATACCAAGCTATCTTTAACAGAGATTATGAATCAGTGCTGTATACACTGAAAAGAAGTACTTGAGAACTAAATATTTAGGTAAATAAACTACTGGTTTTAAGCTACTAGTTTGTCTATCTTTTTCTTTGCAGACTACCCCAAATTCTGATAGCCTTAAAATAAATGTTTAAAAAGCCCTCAGATGACCTTCTCTATCATATTCACAGCATGTTTCCTTGATATAAAACTCAAGTTGACAGCACTGTGAATAGAGAAGTATAGCTGTATATTGTGTGTGATTCACGTTACCTTGCAAATGTGCTCACAGCAGATTCTAGAAATAGACATTAGTATATAATGAGATAGACCCTATTGGGTAGCAAATCAGATGAGTTTCCCAAGTGTTTGAAAAGATGGATTTACACTTTAAAATGCAAAAAACTTTATGACAAGCAAGGGAAAATCTCCAGATTGTCTCAAAATTGAGCATTTTGTTGCCACTTAGCTGAGTGGGAGTTCAAGAAGGTGTCGGAAAGCTGCAAACATGATAGGGTGCAAAACAGAAGAAATTTCTAGCTAAAAGCCAGGGTGGTTTGTCTGGCCTGAAGGGTACTAGAAGAGTTTAGGTAGACCATTTGCCCCAAAAGTTATTACAAAGCCCCCTCCACATATCAGCTTGGGAGCGGAAGGAAGGAAGGAAGGCAAAAAGGCAGGGAGGGAGGGAGAGAGCGAGAGAAAAAAAGAAAGAAAGAAAGAAAGAAAGAAAGAAAGAAAGAAAGGAAGGAAGGAAGGAAGGAAGAAAGAAAGAAAAAGAAAGAAAGAAAGAAAGAAAGAAAGAAAGAAAGAAAGAAAGAAAGAAAGAAAGAAAGAAAGAAAGAAAGAAAGAAAAAGAAAGAAAGAAAGAAAGAAAGAAAGAAAGAAAGAAAGAAAGAAAGAAAGAAAGAAAGAAAGAAAGAAAGAAAGAAAGAAAGAAAGAAAGAAAGAAAGAAAGAAAGAAAGAAAGAAAGAAAGAAAGAAAGAAAGAAAGAAAGAAAGAAAGAAAGAAAGAAAGAAAGAAAGAAAGAAAGAAAGAAAGAAAGAAAGAAAGAAAGAAAGAAAGAAAGAAAGAAAGAAAGAAAGAAAGAAAGAAAGAAAGAAAGAAAGAAAGAAAGAAAGAAAGAAAGAAAGAAAGAAAGAAAGAAAGAAAGAAAGAAAGAAAGAAAGAAAGAAAGAAAGAAAGAAAGAAAGAAAGAAAGAAAGAAAGAAAGAAAGAAAGAAAGAAAGAAAGAAAGAAAGAAAGAAAGAAAGAAAGAAAGAGGAAAAGAAAGAAAGAAAAAGAAAAAGAAAAAGAAAGGAAGGAAGGAAGAGAGAAAGAGAAAGAAAGAAAGAAAGAAGCTCTTGTTACATGAGATAGATCTGAGGGAATTTGTTTAAGCAGACCTTCTGGAAGAGTTATTGCTAAGTTTGGTAGAATGGGATGACAGAAGCTTCAGGAGAACCCTCTGGAAGGGAGGTCTGCTTTTGCCTGAGGTCCTTCCACTAGTTATAAGGTCACTGCTGTATGCTGAGATATGCATATGAAACTTAACCTTATCCTTGAAATTGCTCTTTATCCACTTTAAATCAAACATGTTTTTGTTGGTTTATGGTTTGTATTTTCCCCATCAATTGCACCTTTAATTTTCAATTGCACATACTGCTATTAAACTATCCCAAAGAGGAAGGGATAGGTGGAATCTAACTGCACTCTCAGTACACAATGTGTTTCAAAACTAAAGCTAGAAATATATTTAAAATCTGCTCTGCATTTGTGCCTATAACACTGCTAGAATTGATTTCCACACCATGGGGACCTCTTCTGAGGGAAGCAGGGTGCAGCTGCAGCAGGGTTTCCCTGCAGCTGTGTACTCAGTAAGAATTTTCCTTCTGGGGAATGTGCAATTTCTAATTATGAGAGAATCCTTACTTGGCATAGGAATGACAAACTCATCTCTTTGTTAATAAAAGCATTTATTGTTCACATTATAATATAGTATGTATTGGAGAAGAGCTGCCTAAAATCATTATGGAAACTTTATTAATAGCTCTTCATACTCTGAAAATGAAATCTCTCCCTTAAAGTGCTAGTTTTAGTCTGTATTTAAATTAGTAGGTAAAAGTAGGTAGCTTGTTTTCTTCCACATTTTTTGTTTGTACTTGTGCTTGCAATGTGTGCGTAATTAGTGAAGCTGTTTAGACTGTTAGATCTTGGCCCTGTAATTTACTCTAAGTGGAAGGATAACTGCCACTATGGGAAGCCCTACTGAAATCAGTGGAGATCTGCACAAATCATACTGTGCTTCCCTACTTTTAGTTAATAAAATAATTTTTCCCCAGTTGATAATTTTATTGGGAAAACTAAATTACTGTGTATTTATCAGATTCATAACAAGCACAAAATATATTTACTCATTGTGATCCTACAAAGGATCCCTAAGGCGGAAATTTTATGACCTTCAGGTATCTAAATCTCAAATTTGAATATAAAACCAACTGACTAGTGCTTTCCAAAGTCTTAAAGTCCCTAAGCTTTCAAGGTGTCTTCCCTTTTGACAGCAAAAGTCCCTAATTTCCTGTAGTGCCATATATAAGTGATTTTATGAGTACTCTGCTTTAGGAGTGTCAGTGCCACCACTCAGCTCAAAATTTCTTGGAATCCAGAAAACAGACAAAGCTCTCACACATGTGCTGCATAATCCTGGCTGCTGCTCCCTGGTTTCTGTAATATTTCTGCTTTGTGTAGCCAATCTTCATTTTAATGTCTCTGCTTCAGATGTTCACAAGGCCACCTTCTTCTAAGCATGGGAATTTTGCATCTTTCTAGAATGATACTCACTTCCAGGGGGTTAGCACAGTGCAGTAGTAGCCCTTTGAAGAAAGAACACCTCAAGAAGTGCCTGATATAGCTAGAATCTTCCCTTATTTCATGAAGGCATCTTTCTGCCGAGGCTAGTACTCTCATCATATATGATGAGAGTAATAGATATATCATATCTATTTAATGCTTTTTGTTTCTTTCCAGATATCTTTAGGATGTCAACTGCCTGAGTTTTTCCCCACATACATAGGTCTCTAATAACCATGGGGTACAATATCTCCTGGACACAGCATTTTCTGTTGGCTATCTTTATTTGTTGCCTACTCTGAGATGGGAATCTGGCTCTTTGAAATATTAATGAGATTACTGTCTTAATCTTAACAATCTAAACAGTTCTCCAGTTCTACTGGAGGCTTCATGTATGTATGCATATGAGGGTGATCAAATGAATTCCTTATGTATGTAAAAACCCTTCGTGTATTCTTGGCAGTTTTGAAATTTTAAAACTCAAAGGAGTGGAAGGTCAGTATGAATGCACTGAGCAATTGATTTTGCTGATATCTCATATCAGAAGGGATTAGTTTGGAGCCAATCTTTTCTACATGGCAGTACAACAGTTGGAGTAAATTTTGCTAAATAAAGGGTAACCAGAGCCACAACTGAGGGACTGCAGATACTTAAGAAAGTGCAGAAGCTTCTGCTGAGATACTTTCTGATCAAAATAACTTGGCAATCATGGAAAAAGA
Source organism: Pseudopipra pipra (assembly GCF_036250125.1). NCBI lineage: Eukaryota > Metazoa > Chordata > Aves > Passeriformes > Pipridae > Pseudopipra > Pseudopipra pipra. The sequence goes on along the minus strand of NC_087553.1, from coordinate 47,903,539 downwards.
TGAACTCTTATGGGTCCTTGTCCTTACATGTCACATTCCTTAAATGGGTAATGTCAATTGCTTTACTCCTTCTAAAACTAGCCATACAAGTTAGCAAGACTCTTTGCATTGTCACAGACCAGTCAAAATGATTGCCTCCTTTGAACCTTAGCAAAACTCTGACCTTACTGAAATTGTTCAGTTTTTCCATAGATTTCACTGGAAAAAGGATTGCCAGTTTTGTGCTTTTAAAAAACATTCTGAGAAGCTTTCTGTCTTTGGTTTGCTCTATGATTAAGATCTGATTATATATTACTTGTGTATATTTATACATAAAAATACAAATATAATAAATTGCATTGAAATACATTTATCAAGCATTGTAATGTGTTAGGAATATTCTAGCATACAAAGATGAATTTTGTAATCATATAATTGCTAAGAGTATTAGATTCCCTGCTTTTATTTTTTGGATGTCTCATCTTGTTTACTTAAGGTTTCCTAATCTCGCTTGACTATGGAATTTGAGGAAAGGAGGTGGTCTGTTAGGGACATCTTAGTCAGGAAGAGCCTAATAAAAAAATATTAGCTAGACAAGCTTAAAATAAAAAAAAAAAACCACCACAACAAAACAATCGTAGCTATATCATTCTGGCCATGGGAATGCCATAAGTTCTTTTAACAATGCATAGTAAAAAGTTACCAGTCTATCATTTTTGGTCCATGCTTATGTGACATTTCAAAGCAATTCAGGAAAAGCTGCCTTTTCCTTAAACAAGCACAGCCCTTAGCACATGGAATTTTAGGTTCAGGCATCAGAGGTCTAAAAGGTTAACCAACAGAGAGATCATTGTTATAATGAATTTGTTCTTCAGCTGTCCTCAAACTGAAAGTCATGTATGAAGAGACAATGTTGTCTGGAGCCAAGTTAGTGTGACAAATGAACAGACGTGGTCTCTTTATGACAATCAGTGTTCTCTGATTATTACTTGTATTTGCCTAAAGCTCAGGAGAGTCCTGTTGTCCTTGTTTCCACACCTACAATGTGAACATAATGATATCATTTGTGACTCACTGAGGAATAGCACTATAAAAACATTGGAATTATCAGTAATTTTTTAATTTATTCTGCATTAGAATGCTCATTCGTTGTTTAAGATATGGCCTGTACTTTGGAAACAAGCCAGCATTAAAGTTTATAATTTTCTTCCTGCTGTTGTATTCTGAATAGCTCTAGATTTTATTTGCATATTGAACCTCAAGTCTGAAATGATTTTAAGTTTCACAGTGCTGAGGTTTCTGAGTCGCTTAACAGTCTGTTAAGAATTTTTTGATTTTGTTTGCATAGTTTCAGTTAAAATAACCCTTCTACACTCTTACAGAAGAGTTAGTGAAGTAATCGAACTGAGACACCAATTCTCTCATGCTCTGAGATAGTTTTGCTTGACAAACATGCTCTTGCAAATGGTTCTGATAAGCTGAATATGTTGATGTGCTGCTTAGTGCACATAGATCAGTAGGCAGCAGCTGTAACTGTCTTCTTTTTCTTAAAGTGTGAAAAATGTACGTGTTATAGAGGGAAGTATGCCCGAAAATCATAACTGTCATTTCAGATTTGGTATCACCCTCCGAGTCCTAAGTGAAGTGGTCCCTGTGAAGTTTGAATAGTGAAAACTTTTATTTTAGAGGCATATATATGCCTCTGTAATTAAAAGTATGCCAAACTTTCTCAGAATATCTGTTTGTGAAAAGATGTCATGAAATGTGTCTGGGCTGAAATATGGCATATAATCTTATTCCAGAAACAATTTATTATAAAATTGAATCAAATGTATTTTTGTAAAGTTTTGATGTAGGAGTTTAGATTACATTTCTGTGCTGCCAGAATAAGATCACTAAAAAAAAAAAAAAGCTATAGATTTTTTCCACACAGTGTTATTCCTGTTTTTTTGGCACACTACACCTCTACTACTCATCTACAATATATCAAAGTTATGTATGCTTTAATGCCCAGTGTTACACTGAAAATCTGTACAGAAACAAAAGAGTTGTTAAGAGAAATGACACTTCAGGGGTCTTACAGCTTAGCATATTCCTGTGATTTCTTTTCTGATTTTACTTACCTAATTAAAGCATGACTATAACGTTTTAGATGATAAAGATATTGCATTGTCCAAGTCTTTTCTACAACATACAGGAATAAGAATGTAATAACAAGGTTTCATTTACTTTAACAGACCTTCCCAACTTCTCTTTGAAATGTCTCAGTGACATGTGCAAAGCAGCAAGGCAGTTCATTTGGATAGAACCTTAAAATAATCCAGGAGGTGTTTTGTATTTTAATTTGCACTGCAAAGCCTAGATTAGGCCATTCTGGTGACAAGCCCATTCTAGTCTTAAAATTGTTAACACAGGTAGAACTTCAAAAGTGGTGGGAAGTTTTAAGCTTGTGTTTACAGAGCTAGAGATGCCTTTGCATATAATAAAGGAGTTGCCTGTCTGGCTTTTATATATTTAAACCAAGTATTTTAGTTTTGAGACAGATGGTAAAATCATCAATGAATTGCAAGTTTTAAGAAGTGTAGGAAGAGGTGGCAGCTAAAATTGCTGCATCCCAAGATCATTCCTGGGTTTATGAATTCTAACCCACACATTTAACTGCACTGAGAGATAAACAGGATTCCAAGGATAATGGAGAATAAAATTAACATACACTTAGTTCAGATTAATGTACTGCTATGGGTAAGGATCTTGTATGGTTTCTGTGCATTTTATCTTCTCAAGATCTTCAAGAACTGGGCTACACATGGTAAATTATCATAGCCTGATATAGAAGAATAGGTGAAAAATACTTGGGAAATATTCAACTTTAGGGAAGACAGACACAGAAGAATTAATGAATTACAGAACCTGCACAGAGGTGGGAATGTGTATTAACCATAAGTAGACAAAGATCAACAATTTCACTCCTGAATACCTGCATTCATAAAGCAGTTATGTAATATGTTCTAAAACCGGCGTGTCTGATTTACTTACTGCTGGCTATCTAGTTCCCTGTGACCACAGCCAGTGTTTAGAGAGTCTGTATTTTTAGGTAATTTTTGATATTATCTTTCAAAAATATATATTTTTATCTTATCTACATTTGCATAGCAATGTATAGGAAAACCTGAGCCTCTGGCTGTAATCACCTGCTTGGAAAGTTGCCTAAAAAAAGACACCGGTGGGTATTCCCAAAGGCAAACTTTAGGATAATCTCTTTAGGATGCATCTGTGGTCAATGCAAAAAGAGAAAGATGAAGGAATTCTGTAGGCAGGGGTTCAGCAGGGTCCTATTCCCTGCCACCACTGAGAGTAAAAAGAGTCAAGACTAAGTAGTTAGTACTCAAACTTAGCTACAGCACCCACATTCTTTCTTGTATTTATTTTTGTCAAATTATGAAACTATATTCCTGAATGCTTTAATTGGATTTAGAATACTGTTCCAGGTTGCAGAGCTTATGCTTTGTTGTGATGCTGCTGAAATAAAATACCAAGTATTCAACCTTGTTAATTAATATGCAGTGAGTCATTGTGGAAATGGCTCTACATTTGGATTCTGATGATTAACCTTGTATAATTTTAATTATATACAAGTTGCTAATTATTTACATTTTTAATTTTCAAGATTTTTTAGTGCTTTGAATTGATTCTGCTTTCCAGAATATACAGGACTTATTTACAAATTGAACAAGACAAGAATGTATCTCCACAACTAGGAGAAATAATTATTGTATTTCTGTACAAACGCCCCAGCTTTAATGAATCTTATAAATTAATGAATCTTTAAAGAATCTTAAAATGTCACAATAAGCCTGTTAATACTACTTTTCTTTAGAACACCTGTGACATCACAAAAAGTTGTTGAATTTATTGTGAAGAACGAGAAAAAGGAGGAATGTGTGACGGCAAAGTATCGCCAGCTGCTCGAGGGAGGTGATTGTCCCACTCTGCTCTACACTGGTGCAGCCTCACCTTGAATATTGTGTGCAGTTTGCGGCACTGCAATATAAGAAAGATATTAAGGTATTAGAGAGTGTCCAAAGGAGGGCAGTGAAGATGGTGAAGGGCCTCAAGGGAAAGCTGTATGAGAAGCGGCTGAGGTCACTTGGTCTGTTCAGCCTGGAGAAGAGGAAACTGAGGGGAGACCTCATTGCAGTCTACAACTTCCTGGTGAGAGGAAGAGGAGGGGCAGGCACTGATCTCTTCTGTGTGGTGACCAGTGACAGAACCCAAGGGAATGACCTGAAGTTGTGTCAGGGGAGTTTTAGATTGGATAGTAGAAAAATGTTCTTCACTCAAAGGATGGTTGGGTGCTGGAAAAGGCTTCAGGGAAGTGGTCACAACACCAAGCCTGACAGAGTTCAAGAAGCATCTGGATGATACTCTCTGGCATGTGGTGTGACTCTTGGGAATGGTCCTGTGCAGGGCCAGGAGTTGTACTTGATGATCCTTGTGGGTCCCTTCCAACTCAGCATATTCTCTGATTCTCTAAGTTGGTTTGCTCATAAGCTCAAGGATTTTAAGATCTTTTTCCTCGAGGTACAAATGATAACAGCAGAAAATGGCTCTTTAGAAGTAATATTATTTATTTGCTGTATCCCAGGGGAATAAAACAAATTAATGAAGGAAGGAAAGTGCTTGGCCTTTCACAGACATAAATGACTCATTGTTCAAAACTATTTGAGTTGTCAAAGGTTCAAGATTGCATATGTTACTTGAGAAATTACCTTCTTTCATATGTTATTGTATTCTCTTATTTCATGGTTATTTTTGCTTGATCTAATTTTTCATTTTCATTGTTTCAGGCAAAGAAAAAGATATTCTTTTTATTCTATTAGAGAACAGACACTTCAAGACACATATTAGAGGTCACTAAATGGGGAAAATATAAATTTCTAATTGTCTTACTTACTTCTATTTTCTAGCATTGATTTATCATAGAATCACAGAACCATAGAATTGCCTGGGTTGGAAGAGTCCTTAAAGATCATTTAGTTCCAACAAACTGCCATGGGCAGAGATGGCTTCCACTAGACTATGTTGCTGGCCATCCAGCTTGGCCTTGAATCCTCCTAGGGATGGGGCATCCAAAATTTCTCTGGGCAACCTGCTCCAGTGTCTCAGCTCCCTCACAGTAAAGAATTTATTCCTGATATCTAATCTCACTCTACCCTTTTTCAGTTTAAGGCCATTATTCTTAGTCCTATCATTACATGCCCTTGTAAACAGTCTCTCCCCAGCTTTCTTCTAGGCCCCTTTAAGTACTGGAAGGCTGCTTTCAGGTCTCCCCAGAGCCTTCTCTTCTCCAGGCTGAACAATTCCAACTCTCTCAGCCTCTCTTTCATAGAAGAAATGCTCCAGCCCTCTGATCAACTTAATGGTTCTCCTTGAACTTGCTCTAGCAGGTCCATGTCCTTATGTTGGGGGTCTACTGCATGACTTTGTGGGATTCTTTTTTTAAACCCATTATTGGTGTTTGCAGATATTCTGGAAATTTATCTTTAATACTTTTTTTCTCCTGAGGTTTCTATAAAAATTCAGGAAACTGTAGGAGATTTTGATCAATCCTTACTAGGCAATTTGCAACTGGCTTCATATCAGCAGACAGATGGCCACCAGTTGTGTATAAAGTAGCAACACCAGCTTTAGGATTTAAATGTTACCTTACTACTTAAAGGAACTTTGCTTTGAGAAGGGAAAGGATTCTCTCTTGCAGTTTAGAGAAAAAAGAGCTTTTAACTTTACATAATAGTTTAAAATAAAAAAAGAAAATATTAATTTTTGCTATGGTTCTTAATATAGTGCATTTCATAATACTTTATGACTTGCCTACTGTAAAAGCTACTTTTTCCTGCCTCTAGGTATAACCATGAGAGAGATGTAATATTCTAAAAATTTCTAAGAAGACATTTCTAATGGAAACTCTTTTTACACATAGACTTTCTTCATCATCTCACCATAAAGGTGTTGAATTTGAATCTTGCAAATCTACTGAGACAGTGTCTTATCTGTAAATCTTAAGATTGTTTTGAAGGGTACATAGTACAATGAATCAGATAAAAGCAAAAGATTAGATAAATGGAGAATCCGATCATTAATGTTTCTAATGCTACCTTATGCCTTGTCTTTGCTTACTAGAAAAGACGATTTTATCAGGGTCTCTGGGACATTCAGATTTTCTGTGAAACTGATCGTTTTTTTAACGCAGAGTCACATCAATTTTCCAGGATTATTCTTGGAGAAATGATACCTATAGGTATGTAACCACATTTTCTCCTGGACAGCAGATTGCTTCCACTTTTATTTGAACATGCATGCAATGATTCATGCACTCATGTGCTCCCAAATTTATTGTTACATTTTCCTCTCTATAAGAGCAAAAGCTGGTTTCCCAATGAAGATACAGGCTTGGACAAAATGAAAATAGGTGGTATGATTTATATAGGAAATTATAGAGTTTGCAGTCATACAATTTGTTAGGCTGGGATTTGTTGAGTCTAGAGATGCCAGTCATTTTTACTCTAAGTAATTGCACTTTATAGACAGATTATTACAGTGTATTTAAAAGGATCGAAAATTAAAATGGCCAGGCACAACAAGAAAGCTGTAGATTACATGCCTTTTCAGCAAAATTAATGTTAAATAAAAAGACAAAAAGTGAAAGTCACTTCTACTTAGTTCTTGGTGTTTGTGAAAGATGAATTGCTTTTTAATTCACAGATGGAACAGCATTTCTAAATTATCCTAAAAATAGTATCTCCTTGAAGAGATGAATATCACTGTTAAACAGAGAGCTCTTTGATGCATGAACAGTGATAGCTGCCTTGCTATGCAGTCTAATCTTTGCAAAAAGCTGATGCTTCCCCAGCTGAGGAACTCTGAGGACCTTTACTGGATCCTCTGAACAGTGTCAACAGCGCCAGCCTTTCTACAGTCTTTAGTGCATTAGGTCCCATTACTCTTTTGAAAATGTTACAACTTCTGTAGATATCAAGAATGGTGACTTATTAGATGGAATTTTTAAAAAAAAATTTTTGGGAGGGGAAGGAGGTGAATTTTAGGGTAGGTTAATGACTTAGTACAAACATAGTAAACACTTGAAAATCTGAGGTTACTTTTAGTACATGCCATTCTTTGATTTTCAGTTGGAAAGACTACAATATTCTAGGAACTGTATCTTCGTCACTTGTTCCAATTAGTTGTAAAAGTCTCAGTTGTTGATCTGCTTGATCATTGTTGTTGTTTTCACAGAAATCCTTGTAACCTGCCTTAAGATCTCCTTCTGAAGGCTTATTTCTCAAGATAATATTCAAGTTGACTTTCATTTTTCCCTTGGGCAAGTCTGTGATGGTGCCAAGTGACTGCTGATCAGATTATTCAGTTTTCCTTACCTCAGTCTGCTTCTAAGGAGAGTAGTGACTCTTCCAAAATAACATACACAGCCAATACAGATTCTCCTATAATTAATAAACAGTATAAAGTGCAAGGAAATTATATTAAAGATAATTATTTTCAGAGAATATATTCATTAACTACCTGCAGAAACAGAGCTTGAGCATAAATCTTTCAGTATAACCACTTCTTTTTTTCTCCATTTTTCTTGTTTGTTTGGTTTGGTTTTTTTCTATTTCAAACTGAAAATATAAAGCTCTAGCTTATTTAAACCTAACAAATACTGTGAAAAATGAAAACTGTAATCCCTATTATCTTAATAGAAGCATATATTACATTTATAACCATAAATGACTTAATTAACATTACGTATTAATTAACCTGGAGTAAAACTAGACTCCATTGTCAACTAGGAACCTGACCGTGACTTTATCCTGTATCTAAAAATAAAATAAAAATATACCGTTATTACCCCTATCTTTTTTCATGAGAAAATCAGCTGTTTCTTATGTTGGAAAAGCTCTTGATGAATTTTGTGTATGATACTTTTTTTACTATCCATGCATCCTGGATAGTAAATCAGTATGTAGGCTGGATACACGGAATCCTCTAAAAGCAGACAAAACTCAAACTTTCTCTAGCACCCCAGCTTCTGATATTTTCCAGCAATTATTTCTGCATCTCACGATTGCATCTCTGGCAGTGAATCCTCAATATATATTTATTCTTCACTGGCTGCAGATTGCTCAGGCTTCACACAAAAGATCCAATCTTAAAGTACTTTTAGATGAAGTTCTTTTGACTGTGAGTAGTATAGAGTGACTGACTCATTTCAGATGTGGTCCCATAGAGAAAACATGGCATATCTACTGCATGGGAAGTGGAATCTAAAAAAGAAAACCTGGGAATTGAGGTCAACTTGAGAGTTTTTTAAAAAAGAGAAAATTCTGTGATTAAATGCTAGCCAACAAATCTTTGGGTTTAATGTGTTATGCTTGAATTCTGAAATTAATATTTTTAATCTATCTTTGCATCACTGATTTTTAATTTTTTTTTAATATTTTAGTTTTTGGTGGCAGCATGTTGCCATGGTTAGAACAGAAGCAGTATACAACAATGCCTTTGTGATGGTTGAGATGAGGTGCTTTCTTCCTCTGAGCTTTACAGCTTCCCGAGCAAACCATTTTAAAGCAGCAAGACTAGATATAACAAATGTGTTATTTAGACAGGTTTTGCTACATTTTATCAGACTACCCCAAGGGACTTTGGCTTTACTATTCTTATATTCCCTTACTTTCAGAGCTGTCATGTAATATAATGGTATTTAACAAATTGCATTTGGAACCTGATTCCACTCAAGGTCACTAGGATTACAAACCCTGTAATCTATGATCTGTAGTCAACCTGCAGTTATTACTACTCTCCTTTAGCGTTGCAGTATAAAAAGAAGGACTTCTGAGAATTTTCTGAGGAAAAAAACCCCCACATCTTATTCATTAAACTGGGAAATGCAATATCGGTTACTGTATTCTGGTCCTGATCTGGTGAAGGGAGCTTTGCTGTTGTCCTCTCTAAATATAGTACCAAGTAATTTAGGAAGCGAATGTAATGTCAGATGATGTCTTGCATTTATTTCCAGCATATCTTTTGAACAGATGGATTTTACTGGAGAACATTACATGATTTCGAAGTCAATATAGAAACCCAGATGTTTTTAATCTAATTGTAAGCCTTGAACAGAGACACCCAAATTAATAGCACAGTTGCCTAGACTCCCTCTATAGTCAAGGGAGAACAATGAAGGAAACTGATACAGCTTACCTCTGGTCTACATCACTATGTCAAGGTCCTGTCTTTCCACTGGTCATCTATAGAGCTTAGCATGATTTTCGCTTTAGGCTATTGAGTTAGGTCGGAGAATCCAAGCTTGCTGAATTTCTTATGGGATTTCAAGAGTATGTGGAGAGAGGGTCTAATAAACAGAGAATTCAATCAGTCTTCATTTAACCTCAAGTCTTATACATAAATGTTTTCTCAAACTCAATTTTATAATTTAAATAAACTAACAGTAATTACTGCTCTCTCACATTTGTGTTTTGGACATCAGATCACTTCAGCACAAAGTATTAATTGCCAGGCTAAATCAATCTTTTTCTGATATATCACTCCAGGACTTTTATTATCTTAATTTGGGACTATTAAAACCTCTAAGGTAATTGATTTTTTGTCCCTCCTGCATGCAAGTGCCTCTTTTTTTAGGCCAGAGAGATGTTTAGATAGGTAGTCTCTCTAAAAAATGCAAGATTGCAGCATGTATTCCAAATACAGAGAAATTACTTGAAATTGTTCTCTGCTGATGGCCATGGAACTTTTCCTACATAAAGACGAGTATCCTTGAATGAGGAAAAAATGCAATACTATAAGGCAAGGACAAGTAGTACTAAAAATCTTTGAATCTCCTACTTCATCCACCCAAAGAGCTCTGAATAAGGGCCTGCATATGATTCCTTTTGTGGGTATTTGTCCATATGCTTCAGTAGACAATGAATCATACCAACAAGGTTAAATCCAGTGTCCATTGAAACAAATGCAATTATATCCCTTAAATCTAATAAGCTCTGTGTTAGGCTTGTAAATTTTACAGTAGTCTGCACTATATTCTAATAGCTGTCTGACTCTAATGCCTGTGAGGCAATTGACTGCTCACTACTCATATTTTGTCTTACACAAATGAACAGGAGATTCAGAAATTTCAGAAAGAGCAAGTGTTCCTCCTTGTTTGCATAAGGCTTTGTTCTGTTTGATAAACAAGTTAGTTCTCTAAACAAGTCCCTCAGGTCAGTAGCACTTTTTAATGGTGAAAAGAATTTTTTTAGTAGCATTCACATTTTTGTAATAGAAATATAAATATTTGAGCTTTGGGATTTTTTTCCCCTTGGAAAACTTAGAATTCCTCTTAATATTTTCCTTCTTTTTTCTCCCTATGAGTAGGAGCATGCTTACATAGCAATTCAGTAAGTACCATGAAAAACAGTGCCTGTGTAATAGTGACATTCATAAATCTATGTATTTGCGGCAAGATCTCTTGTTTTTCAGATAAGTCATGACAAGCTGTGGGATTGTTACATTATACCTATTGGAAGTAATAGTCCTCATCAAAAGCAAAATGTAGCACAATATTAGACTGTCATCTACTTATATCAGATCAATAATACTGTTAAGACTTGTTGCTCACACTGCTCTATAAATTAATATTTGAAACCTGCAAGATTCAAAACATACATATATTTTACAATCTTCCATAAATCTGTCGTTTTCTTTTTTTATTTTTAATCTCTCATTTTACAGAAGAAATTAAATAAATCTTAGGGTCAGATTCAGATGTCCTTATACATGAAGAATAGCACAGGTTTACAGGAATAGTTCTTTCGAATGTACGGCAACTAGCTTTTGAGTTACTAATCAGTTTGAGGAAAGGTTCCAGACTCCAGTCAATGTTTAAATTACACATGAAAATAAGACATTAAGAAATTCGCTGCTCATTGTGGCTTTTTATATACAACATGTATCGTTACTTTAAAAAAACACATATAGATACATATTTATATATGTAAAATTGACTCTGGGTGGCTTTGTAGCTTTACTTTCTCTAGGAAACCCAATGGCAAGAACTAGTCACTTAAAAAGCCTTAAACACAATCACAATCAAGAAATTACAAAAAAATTTCCAGGCTTAACTTCTGTCACTGACCTGAGTTTGTTTAATAAAGACACTCTTATTTTTATTTTGGCATTTAATATTTATTTTATTTATTTTCATCTAACTGACTTTCTGTAGAATAGCAAAAAATATTGTTAGCAAAAATAATTTTGATGGTTTTGTTAGCAAGCACATTTTCAAACACTCTTCACTTGTCCTATTTATGAAAAATAAAGTGCACTTCATATTTATGAATATCTTTTTCAAAGACAGTTTTTATACTACACTTTGAAGGCTGATAAGTTTTAAGAACCTTTCCTGTAATCCTTGCCATACTCTTAAAATAGCAAAACAAAACCTCACACCCAAGCTTTCCCTATGGGTGAGATGTCATGAGAAACATGTTGACTCCTGAGTGATAGAATGTGACACACTCCAAATCCCAAAAGAATTTTACACAAAAATGTCATAGCTCATCATGTCAGTGTCTCTGTCAAACAGAGAAAAATTAAAGCTTCATGAGCAGTTGGTTACCTTTTCTGTTCAATTTATGTCTCTCTTACATTGTAACAGTGTATTCGATAATGGAGAAGTTGGAGGACACAGAGTAAGTAATTAATGATTTTCTAGTGTTCAGTGAGATGATGTCAACATGTCAGAAACTACGAGGGAAAAGGAAGGAAAATGTACTTGTGATAACAGAAATTTTAACTTTATTTTTTCAGGAGAATAATAAAAATGTCACTATTTATTGCTCAACAGGGCCCATGTATCAAGCACAAATTTATGTGACAGGCTGTCATGTAAACACTGTTTCTAACATGGCTTTAGGATCCAATCACAAGTTATTTATAAGCTATCATTTTTAATTACTTACAAATAGTTCTGATGAACATGGTTCAGAATTTTGATATTTTAAACTCTTCTCAAAAACCTCATTAAATAAGGATTAATTTTGACATGGTTATAAGTAAGAAATCTCAAACGATAATCATCAAATAGGCTCAACCTTGTTTGTGTACAGCAATAAAATTGGTTAAAGTAAGATGTAATTTGAATTAATAGAGATTCTGATATCTTTATTAGTAGCTTCATGTCTATAATGCTCAACAAAAGGAACATTTTACACGTGTTTTGTCATTTGTAAATGAGTATGGATGAAGTACTAAGGAATGGTAAGTGGATACTGAACTTTTTTTGATTGTCATAGTTTTGAGAAAGATGTTGACTTTAAAAAAAATGTCTCAATTTCTGTGTATGTATATTTTGAAGTACACTCTGTCTAGCATTTTCATCAGCTCAAGGGCTCGGTTTAGCATCTTCAGAAATGAATATAAGTGATTAAGGAGTGTTGATAGTAATGCCATAGTACAAGATAGTAAGAACTTTAAATAAACATAGAGTCATAGGAGCTGGGCATGAGTATGTTTTACTTAACAGAACTGGAATGTATCATAACTTCGACATTTGAAAATCAAAAAGCATTGAACTTCTTTTAATCACTAAAGCTAATAACTGAGGCCCACTGAAATATTCTAAGAATAAACCTTTTATTATTTTCCTTTTCTGTTATGTTTTCTGAACAGTTATAGTATATAAAATACATATTTGACAAATTTCATGTATATTTTACCTCTATTTTGAGGAGAATCTCAAATTCTCTTTAAAATGCCTTACTCTTTATGATTTAAAAGATGACCATAACAATCTGGGGTTTTTTTGCAATCAGACAGGTGACATGGCTTTCTAGATGAAGTTTGAAAAAGTAACAAGGGAGATAAGGCGTGCCCCATTAATCTCAATTAAAGCCTAATCTAGGGTGGTGTTCTGTGGCCAGAGAATTAATATTTGTTCAGATTTTTTTTTGGAGAATTCACCTTTTGGCTGAATTTGGAAATTAATCTCTCTTGAAAATTTTTTCTGTGTCCCTTGTTGTCCACATTCTGCTTGTGATTATGCTTTGCTCTCGAGCCTCCCTCATAAAAAACTGTTCGGTGATTTATAGTGGATTCTCTTCCCATTGTGTAATGGAGTTAGGCAGCAGAGAGTCTGGAAACTGGAGCTGGGTCCTACTTTGCCCAGCAATGGAGGAAGGTTAGTAGTTTCTTATGCCTGGGGAATGCTAGCAGGTAGCAACTAGGATGTCTTGCAGATGAATAATTGAGGCCAGCTGGCACGCAGGTGGGAAGGCTAACAAACCTGCCAGAATGGCACCACAGGAGAGGTCACTTAGGAGTCGTAGCCAGACTTAAGAGGGAGGAAAGTCTCAGGATTCTATCCAGATAAAATCTGTACATAAAAAGTGTCTTACGCAAATGTGTACTAAAGGGCTTTAGTTTAGCTCTGAATTAATTTCAGCTGAGATCTTGCAGACAGTATGAAGAAAGATGATGTAAAGTAGTATTCTGAGATCGAAGAGAGAGCTGCTTTGCTGCAGAACATAGCAGGTGCTGCATTGGTCTCTGCTGTTGCCATGGATGCTCAAGGTTAGTCTTGCTCAGTATAAATTTCAAGCTCTTGCCCTCTTATTTAATATGTTAGTACTAACTGGGAATGTTTTCTAGTTCCAGCTAATGCTCACTGAATTTGTATCATTACTGATATTTGGGGAGGAAGTCTTCTAATTTCAGGATGCTGGTTGTTCAAGTAAATCTAAACTCTCATAAAAAGTCTCTAAGTAGTATCTACATCTTCCTTTTTTTTTTTTTTTTTGCTTATTCTAATTCTCTTGAGAATCGGGGCCTGCATTTCTTCACATTTCATAAGAATCACACTTTATCATTAGCTTCTAACTTCCATCTTCTTACTTGCTGAGTTTAGAGAATCATGATTTTGACCAATGATATATATTTCACTCATGCTTAAAATCACATCCTCAAGTCTACAAACACAGTGTGGCAGCCTCCAGTTTAAGACTGATTAGCAAGTCAATGGGCTAATAGTGCTACCACCAGACTTCTGAGGCCAAGGCAGGTTCAGATTCACCTCTGTCTGTGTGTGGCTCCAGACAGCATGAAAACTTAGGTTACTGTGAGAAATTTGGAATAAAGCATGGAAGCCTTTCTTTGTAGATTTGGGGGTTTGCCTGTTCAAGAATAATGTGCATTAGATTCATTGAACAAGAAAATACAAAAAATATTTTGGAAACAGGAATGGAGAGTTCTTATCAGGCTCAAACTGGGTTGCTTAAGCTGTGCAGTCATGGGAAAACAAAGATGCTACAGAGAGGCTGCCAAACATCCATTGCAAAACAATTGCATCTTTCCATTGCCTTTACCTATAGCTGATGGAAATTTAGTACTCTAGCAAGCTAGAAGATGAACTATCTCATTAAAATATAGAGCACTTTTGTCATCTGCTTTGAGTGCTAAGATCCTGATGAAGAAAAAACAGCTCAGTAAATATACAGAAATATATTTTCTCCAGAGTAGACTGATGAAAATGTATCAGACTTTGCTGTCTGCACATTTCACTACTGCTGTCTCCTCAGCTAATTTCAGAGACAGTACTTGGATCTTCAGGCATTGTAGCAATGGTAATGCATACACAGTCTGCTGCTGACAAAAATGTGATTTTTTTGTCACCCAAAACACTGAGGTACAAAATAAGGATTGGATTTGCAGCATATTTTGAATGCAAGTGTGTTATAAAAGTAAGCACTGAAAAGGAATTTTAATCACATTGATTTTCTTACTGGAAGTGAAAGAGCTCCATGTAATGAATTAGTGTTAGGGGTGTTAAGTTTTAACATTTATAACTTTCAGATCCTAAGTGTGCTAATTCTTTTTCTGTACCGATGACCTGGCAGTTCTGTGTGGTTATATCTTGCTAAAATAGCTTAATAGCTACATATAATCTGAAAGATTGAGTAATTTAAAGAGTTAATAAATCTAGATCATCAGCTCACTGGAAATTTATTTATTTTATTTTACTTAATTTTAATAATGTGCTGAAGTGTATTACTTGAATATTTAAAGTTCAGTACATGCTTTGATGAACTATGGCTTGATTATGACTATGAGAGAATATGTTATTAAATATGCAGGGAGCTGAATTCATTAGTCTTCACTACTTTCTTGCTTATCATGTATGGCTTTGGAGCAAATTTTAATTTTTCCTTGAGATAAATGTAGATCTTGATGGTAAAGTAGTGGATTAAATAAATTGTGTCTATTGGGTTTGTGTGGCCAGGTTCTGCTGGGGTGAGGGTGGGACAGTACAGGGCGCTTCTGTGAGAAGCTGTTTGAGGATGGCTAGAGCTCTTCTAAAATGGTAAATTTCATCAAGATAGCTATCCCCTATGTCCAATAGAGCCAGTGCCAGTCAGCTCCAAGATGGACTTGTCTCACACTGGAAAAGTTTGTGGAGGATTGTCTCCCATGGGAGGGACCTCACACTGGAGCTGGGGAAGAGTGTGAGTAGTTCTCCTCCTGAGGAGGAAGGAGCAGCAGAGACAATGTGTGATGAACTGAACGGAGCCCACATTCCTGGTCCCCCTGCACTGGTGTGGGGGGAGGAGGGAGAGAATTTGTGAGTGATGTTGAGCCCAGGAAGAAGGGAGGGGTGGGGGAAAGGTGCTTTTAAGATTTGGTTTTATTTCTCAATACCCTTTCCTGATTTTATTGGAAATAAGTCAGTTTCCCCAGGCTGAGACTGTTTTGCCTATAATGGTAACTGGTGAGCAATCTCTCCCTGTCCTTGTCCTGACCCACGAGCCTCTTGTTATATTTTCTCCCCCCCGTCGAGCTAAGGAGGGGACTGATAGAGAGGCTTTGGAAGGCACCTGGCTTCCAGCCACAACTGGTTACTGTATTTGGCTAAAGATGAAGGTAACTTTTTTTATTTTGAAAGGGTGCAGCCTGTGACTCAGTTATTTGGTTTATAGTATCCTGCATTGTTCTGTAAGGATGCATCAAAGAAGGCTAGAGACCAAGGGGAAAACAGAAAAAAATAATTTGGTGAGTGTTTGCCAAGAAGAATACCAAACATCCCAAAGAGAGGCATGGGAGAACTCTAGTTGTCTACAAAACTGTTTTTCCTATGTCCTAGTGAATCTTAGTCAAATTTTATGTTCCTTTGGAAGGTGTAGCACAGGACTTTGAAGAAGCCTGTGCCCTTCTGAATGAGGAAGCACAGTGGCCAGTAGAGGTTTCCTGGAATATCTCAAATGGCAGAAGGTAGTGCCTCTCTTTAAGCCAATTAACTGGACCTCTAAGGCAAGGATCAGGGAGCTCATATATAGGCTCCTGCCATTCTTCCTTGTTTTTCTGATGTCCCCATAACTAAAAGGAGCTGACTGCCTGTCCCCTTCCCCTCCTCTCAATCAGTCTGCTGGGGCTGTTGGTGCACAGGACAGGCCTGGGGACTTGATCTGTCATGTCACTGCTCTATAAAACTGCCTTCTCCATAAACACAGTTGTTCCCTTGCTGAGGGAGTTTTCTGTGGAGGATTAGTCATTTCACATGTGATATGTACAATCCTTTTAGATTCAGAATTGAGTGAAGGAGTTGCAATAGGATTTGCTTAAGGATATATCTTGATAAGGATATACATCTTGTTATACTTCCGATTTATTTTTGTGAAACCTGTTTTCCTCTGCAAAACCTGTTATACCATTATCTTAAGCTAATCAAGAGAGAACTAAAGAAGAAAAAAGTGAATGTGAAGAGGATTAGTTATGTAGGATGTGGAAATTATATTCATAAGTATATAGTGTCAATTATTTAATCATAATTTCTGTTATGAAGTGAAAGGGTAGCTATATGATTTGAATTATACCAAGAAGCCTTGTATTTTGGCAAATGTCACATTATTGTATAAAAACAGAATGCTAAATAATTGTAAGGTTGACTAAGAAATATATTAATGGTTTTGAGAGGGTTTTTTTCCAAGTAAAGTCTGGCTTTTGTACATTTAATCTGCTTCTTCATAATTTTAACAAAAATACAGAATAAATCAGATAAAAACAAGAGAGAAAGTATATAATGTTCTTAAATTCATAACTATTATTATAGCTAGATGGGGGAGAAAAATATTTTTATATATTAGAAGTATTTATGTGGGTTTTTTTTTCCATGAAATCAGCTTAGGGAGATTATGTATACAGAATTATCTTGATGAAATTTACCATTTTAGATGAGCTCTAGCCATCCTCACACAAGGAGCTCTATTAAAAAATCTTTTATAATTTTAATAACATATCATGCAGCTATTTAATGACATTTTGATATCCCAACTGCTCATTGAATATTTACTCCCCATTGCTTTTCACAGCTTATATTGCCAACAGCATGTTTTCTGTAAGTCAAACTGTTTCTGTATGCCATTTTAGAAGAAAATATAGGCAAGCCTCACAGTAGGATTTTTTAAAAATATTTGGTTAAGTGGAATACTCTATTGAGCAGTCGTCTTTTTAAGGTAAGAGGAAATCAAATTGCAACAACTTCATTTGTATCAGAATAAAACTAAAACTGAAAGATGTGATAAAACCTGTAGAAGCAGTGAGCAGGCTGATGGATCTGTTTGCTTAACATACAAGCTGCTGTCACTGAAAATCTCTGAAGAGTTCTCCTAACTTTAGAAAAGGCTTGCTTTGCCCAGTAACAGTTGTGCTGTTATAAGCTCTTGTACCATTTTGTTTTAATTAAGAGGTAATTTCTCACCTATTCCCTTGAATTAACTTTTCTTGCTACTGCTGGCATTCTTTATTTTGTCTTTTTTTTCTTTCTTCCCTCAGCATTTGATAATTACTGTAACATGCCCTTGACTGACTTACCAGGTATCTGCCAAGGAAAATTTAAGATAATGGACTTTCCCATATGTCTGGGATTTGCTGCTCCCAATGCTCTCCCATCACAGTTCTCACTGATGGAGTCTCTCAGACTGGAGCTGCTCCTAATAGACAGACAAGGCACCCACAAAATGAGGTGTTCTCCGTGATATCGTATAGTGTTGGTATTTCTCTAAGTTCATAAATAGCCCTGATTTTTGACCCATGAGATCAGGTACTTTCCTGAGCTTTTAGAAAGTGTATGAAGAATATAAATTAAATGAAAGAGATAACTAACATGAGGCTTTTATTCATGTCACTTTTCTTGAAGAAGAATTTGAGTGTATCCAGAAATTGAAGCCTATTGTTTCCTTCTACAGTAGGACTCCTTTCTTTCTTTAGTTATCTTGAATGAGTTTGAAATGTCATTCTCCCAGCTTCCATGCATATGATCCCTGGAACACTTGTGGAATTCCACAGAAACTGGGTGGAATTTCACCTGTCAGCTTTGCTCAGCTTTGCAAGACTAACCGCTCATCATTAAGGGTTGCTTTATCTGTGAGAGTGTGGTGGAAGCAGAGCAGAAACACACCAGGGCTCTCCTGCGTATTACACAGAGCATCACAGTGAATCTCCCTGGCCAGAGCACTGCTGGGATTTAGAAGTCTGGCTCTCCTGGAAGCTCAGAGAACTGCAGAGAAGGGCCAACAGAGCAGAAGGCATGATTGCCTCTGCTTGAGCACCAGCCTGTGGAGGATGAGTTAGATCTGTGGAGGACCAATGTAGTGGGAGGAAGAGTTGAGACCCTGGGTAGTTTGTGAGGTTTTGGAGCCACTAGGTCACTCCTTCCCCTGTATGTATCACAGTGTACCTCTGCGTTTGCAAAAGCTTTAAACTGAAACTAAATTAATGACACACAACAGTACCAAACTGGAAATCAACTGAATTTGTAATGTATAGTAGTTCTGTGTAGTGCCCTAATTGTTTAGTCAGGAAAGACAATGCACATAATCAATATCAGTGTAGTAAGCTGAAAAATGTCACTAAGTCTGACATTCTTCCGACTGTTGTCACTGATACAATATGTTGTTGAATAGGAATTCATATTGAAGGCTTTTATGTAGTCCTGAATAATTAATATGCATAGATTCTGGAATTAGCTAATATTTTCTAGGTGAAGATAATAAATGAGTTTTAATAATTGTTTCCTGCCACTTGATTTATCAATTCTTAAAATGTTGAATTGCAAATATATAACAGCTTTTTATGTGGGGCTCCTTCATGGGAGCTGTTAGTACATTTTGTTTTTCTGTTGAGTTATGTGACTTAGTGACAATCCTATTTAGTCTGGGAACTTTGTGCATCACCCAGTGAAATATTAAAAAGCTTTTAACTTTTAAATGATATTTATGTATATGTAGCATGCAAAGCACATCATACTGTGCACTAAGCAAATTCTTTCACCATTTTTATTACTAGAAATTTAAAATAAATAAGAGATTGGTTTGTAAATCCTTTGGAAGACCTATTTAGCGTAATGGTTCTTTTAATCATAAGCAAGAAAGAATATTTACCAAGATTGCTATACTTACTGAAGAAAAAAGAATAGTAGTGCAATGTAATATGCTAATCTCTATTTTAAAAAAGTATCTTTAGAAAAAACAGAAAAAATCTGGGATGTATTGAAGAAGTTAATTAACTATAGGGTCCTTTTCAGTAATATATCCACGACAATTCCAAGAAAATACATTGAGATAGAATTCAGCTTGTGAAATTCTTGTACCAAGACTGTTACTGTTTAATTTAGTCAATGGCATTGACAGCTGATTTCTTCAAGAGCTGAATAAAAAATACACTGTTTTATACTGAATTCATTTAAATCTGCCCTACTCTTATGAATTTAAATTATGGTTCAACATTAACTAGTCTTTGCATATCTAACTGTAAAAAAATCTCGTATGTGAAATATATTCTATTTTCAGTGCCTTTTTCCTACCTTTTCCACTTTTGCAACTTTAGGCTTAACATAAGCATGTAGACATGATAGAAGAATGTGAATGCAACTCAATTATTCTGGTATTTAGTACATTTTCTTTCAGTTCAATCAATAACCTGAGTTTTTATTACGATGCAGTGACTCCACCTCTTCTGATATGAATAGCTTAAATTGCAAAACCATATTGGATTGGAGCAGTCACAGTTGTTATACTAATTTCAGACAGCTACTCTGTTCTAACATGGAAATTTTATTCGTTCTAGGAATCAACCATTGAATTTGAAATATATTTCTTTCTTTTACATCTTATTTTGTGATTGTCTGCACATATATGTGAAATTTGCATCATATATGAGTGTCTATTTTCACTGTTTAAAACTTTTTTTAAAATAAAATAATTGTCATTTACATGTGTTCAGATTTTTAAAAAATATTTTCTATCTAAATAAGCTCTTCTAAATTTGATAACTAACAAGAGCCTTTATTGATTATATACTAGCACTGTGAAAGAAAGCACATATGGGATGTTTTATCTGGCGCTGGAGCTGCTACTTCAACTATCAAACTAATGGAACTATAATAGAACACTTAGTAAGAAAATTAATGGGCTGCATTCTTTGTCACTAGACCTGTATGGCTCCATTAGGCCTGATTTGTTCAGTTAGAAGAAGAAAGAACAATGAATATGCCAGCACTTCGCTATGTATTATCACTCTTCGTGTATTCATGAGCTAGTTGGCACCTTGTTATGTCAACCTTCAGTGAGATGATATATTAACATGTGTTGTGGTATGATTTTATTTACAAAATAATCTATTGATTCTCATATTTGTGTTATTCTTGGATTGATAAAAGAAGGAGGTGGAGAATATTTGTTTCTTCTGCCATTGTTCATTATCCCAGATACTTCTACCAGAGATATTAGTTTCTCTGGGATTTTATTGTAATCCACAGGATTTTATTTTTATTGAGCCCTTTTCCTGCTACTGCACTTGACAGTACTTGTTTCAAAATTCAACCATGTACAAAAAATGAAATGTAATAGCAATTGTGTTTACTTTCTATTAAAGTATGGATTTTTTAAAGAGACTAATTTACAGGGACAATTCTCTGTGAGACGGTTTTACAGCTACAATCTAATATCAAAACCCAGTGTCACAACCTTTCTTAAAGACAAGCAATCTAATTTGACACAGTTAGCTATCCCATGCTATATATTTTTGTTAGAGTCATAGCTGAAACACTGCATAGTTGCCTAAGTGTTTCTATTTGAGGACTTCTTTGAGGTTTTGGGGGCTGAAATATTCTAGAACTGGTTCTCACCTTTCTCATTAACCTGATCCCTTTACACAGTTTTCAACATCCATGCAAATTTGTCATTCCAGTTCTTTCAGGATATCAGTATAGTCAAACTGCAGCTGACTGACTGATGGGAGATAGGTGGCAGTGCAGTCAATAAAGCTAAGACGATCCTAGTTTGGACGCAAGAAACTGGAACGCTTTATTGGACTTAAAGGTTCATATTTACAGAGTTTAGGGTCTACATATTCAACAGGGGGTTGTAACTATTACAATTTGTCACAAACAGGGGGTTTCAGGGGATGACATAAGGGAAAAACCCAGGTTAATAAATTTGGGGTCTTACACATACGTCATGGGAGAAACCCCATTTTATATTGGGAGAATTTGGGTTTACAGAATGCAAGGATCCAGGGAACGGAAAGGGAGAGATAAGGTACAATACGTCTTCTGCACAGGTTTGATGAGATCAGGGCATGGTTTTTTCCGGGCTTGGGCAGGACAGTCCAAACTCGTGACATCAATGGATCCTTGTCTGGACTCTAGATGGAGGTTTTTCCGCAGTATCTGTTAGCCCAAGGCTTTTGTTTAAACCTAGCAGTTTTCTTTTTCTCATTTCCAAATTTTGGAATCCAACATTCATTCATGGCCAGTCTTCGCGAACGAAGATTTGGGAAAGGTCATTACCCTTCCAGCCTGCGCAGTGGATTTTTTAGGTGAGACACAGTGTGCGCTGAACTGAGCCCACCC
The DNA here is from genome assembly GCF_036250125.1 of Pseudopipra pipra. Taxonomy (NCBI): domain Eukaryota; kingdom Metazoa; phylum Chordata; class Aves; order Passeriformes; family Pipridae; genus Pseudopipra; species Pseudopipra pipra. The sequence goes on along the minus strand of NC_087553.1, from coordinate 47,881,611 downwards.
TTTAATCCTAAAGTTCATCTGCTGGGACCGAGCAAAGCTCGGACGGTGGCAGCGAGGTCCTCAGGACGTAGGTTTGTTTAGAGTGACCTTCTCTTAGATGGATGGCCTTACAGGGCTGACGAGCTCCATCTGCCCGGGGGAGTTTCCCTGACCGGGAATCGAACCCGGGCTGCAGCAGAATCCAACATAGCAGGGCTATGAACTACTAGATTTGGAAAATTTCATTAAAGCTCTGTGCTTGCTCAAATGGTGCCATCTCTAAATCTCCCGGGATTTCTCCATATTAGGGAATTTTCCACCTAATATGTATTGGCACATTTCAGAACCTCTGTGGGGAGTAACAACTACCCAAGCCACCACAATATGGTCTGAATAGACCTCTAATGCTACAGAATTACTCTTGCCCATCCCTGATGACCTTGTGTTACGAAACAGAAAATTTGAGAAGAAAATTTTGAATACAGCTGATGTTCCATAGTGCTTTCCATGTAAAAGGCTATATATAAGCTTCTTTACTAAGCTCAGTACAGGTAATGAGAATGTAGTCCTTCAGAGAATAGGAAGTATATTTTGAAACACTGTATTTTTATGTATTGTTTTATCTCTTTTTGGTTTGAGAAAAATTTTAATTTTTTGTGTTTCTATGTTTATTATTGGACACAGCATTTGGCCCGCGCAATATTGCTAGAGTAGAACTCAGCTTAAGATACTAAAGCAAAAGTTTCTCTACAAAACCAGAGGCTGATATATGCCTTTTAAATTGTAATTTTCTGTCTACTGATGAAATTTCTCAAGTACACAGGTACTACTATTACTGTAGCACTTGTAGTTTAGTTCTGTTTCTAGTTTGGTAGCTGTTATTTGTTCTCTTTCAGTGGTATTGTAGGGGATTTGCACGATTTAAGTATTTATTAATGAGACCGGAAGATGGGGGTATTGAAAGGAATATTGACATTTTTCTAGGCTTAAATACAATGAAACAAGATGATTTGTCAGATAGTATTTCTTTGTCTTCAGAAGTAGATTCATATTCAAGTACTTATTCTAGTACACCTTCAGAGAGGATTTTCATGTTGATCCAAAGACCAAATAGAGGTCTTTGCCAACCTAAGTAGTCTTTGATTCTATGATTCTATAGTTATTACTTTCAATTAGCAAACTGACCAGTTAGGAAGTCTAACTTTAGAAACAGAGGCTTGGGTTTTTTGGTTCTGCATTGCTGTTTCTCAGATTATATTAAGTGGTGCTGTACTTCCTTGTTGCAGTGTTGTTACAGAATTTGAAATCTTGGCTGTTTGAACTAGAGTGAAATCAAGAAGGTTTAAGGAAAAAAGAAGCAAGGAGAAATCTGTGGGGAATTCTGTGAACTCACAACTAGGAGATGCAGTGCTTGAATTTCGAATTTTGGGTAGACTTTACATGCTGGGGGAAAGCTGAATATCCTTGTTAGGGTCATATCCTTATCTAGACTTTTCCTTTTCTTGAGATCCAAACTGAACACCTGTATTTCCATAGAAATTTTGATGTGCTCCACTGCATGCTACATATATACAGTCTGAACGCTGCTTTTCCCATTGTGGAAAAGCAGTACCTGTACTTTGGTACCAGGAGAAGTGAAATAAAGCTGCATTTATCCCAATCTGTTAGGACAGAATGAGCAAGATTGTTGTAAATACCACTGCAGATAGCACTATCAATCTTAGACTTATCTTTTCCTATGCAGTGCCAAAACTAATCAGTCTCCATAGAACTAACATACTAAGAACAACAGACTCTGAGGAAATATGCTTTTATCACAATAACAGTTTAAAGCAGTATTATTAATTCAAAACTTATTTTGTAGATAAAATTGCTGTGTTAACAGAATGACTTCTCAGTTATTCAATTTAATATTCAAAGGTTATTTAAAAAAACCCAAACAAACCTAAAAGGCTTAGGAACAATAATATAGATTCAATTCAATATATTGCCTTGTTGCCACAGCAAGAATAACAAATAGATCATAATGTAGAAGTAAACCCCAGCTATTTAGATTGCTGGCATCTCCTACTCATGTCTGTAAATGAAATATGTTCCTCAAAGGATTTGTGCCTGTAAAATACTGATTTTTCTTATAGTTAAGACAGTGTTTCAAGGGGGTAAACTTATTTTTTTACTTAAAGGAAGCAAATAATGTCTGTAAGGGAAGTGATTAATTAATAGATTATTTCAGTACTTCACTGTTACAACAGAAAGTGTAGCCTCTCAGTTCATCCTTTGTCCATATCTAACCTTGATTAGGGTAAACCTGTTAACAAGGGCAGGTTATTCTCTGCAAACAATTCTGTTCTTCCTCAGTGAAATTCATGGCTGGTGTGGTAAGTAAAGAATAATAATAGGCAATGGAAAAAAGTTATTAAGGTTGTTTGCAAAATTCAAACATAAAGGTGCTTTTAAAGGGAACCTATAAGTTACTATAAAAGAAGTCCTATAGAATCAGTGTAATTTGTTATTTAGTAAAGGCTTCCATCACCCAAAAATATCTGTTTTTCCTTTTTAACTCTAGTCATGTTGTCCTGTAAATCAGGTGTTATAGGAAGGAGATTTCTTTTTTAGTTTCAGGGTAGATGATGGTCAATAGTAGTAATCCTCTGGGCAAAATTATTCCCAGCCTGAGCTTAAAACAAGTTTTGATTCATTTATTATATTCTCAGTCTGCTTGCAGACCTCCCGCTGACATCAGTAACAAGCAATGTACTGAGAAAAACACAGAGCTTTGAAAATGAGATGTTATTTGTGTTTGAAAAGAGTATTTTAACATTTTTCTCTGTACTAATGCTGTCATATTTTATATGCAGCAGTGGGATTTGCTGTGGTTTTATATTTTGGCACCAGCCTGTAATGTGTGTGCTATCGTGCTGTATATTCAAGGAAAAAACATGGTAATATTACATTTGCAGCCTACTTTTTGGGCTAATTAAGATAAAAGGTGTTGTGAATTTCATAAATATTAATCAAACTACACAGAAGTATGTCAGGATATAAAAAAAATATTGCTCAATCCTATTGAAAAAGCATTGTCACTTAGCAGCCTGTCCTTTGCTTAAATGTAGGAAAAAAAGCTGCAATGAATCTGGGAAACAAGTGGTCCCTGCAAGGGATCAAACAAGAGAAATACGATCCATGCAATTTCCATGATCTACTTCAGATTCTTTTAGATATCATGGGTTATTAAGTTACCAAATTATATTCAAGTAATTCAGCACCTGCTTCATCAAGCTACAGAATATGGAATTAGATATATACCACTTCAACTTCACTGATTTGATTATGTAGTAGAGAGAAACTGGTGAATATACATTAATCCTATGAAATTAAATCAAGAAAATTAGCTGAAGATATTCCTAGGAGACTATTTGGTATCTCTTTGCATAAAAGGCTGAGTTACCTGCTTACTAAAATCACTTTTTTTTTTTTTTAATGAGAAATGGAATGGAAGAGAAGAACTGAGTTTACAGAAAAAGAGCCAATAACAGATCATTAAAGCATAAGAATAAAGCAAGTATATATTTTTTTCCCTCTGTGGTTCCTAATATGGAGTATAGAGACTATACTGTTACTTTGTTCTCTTGATCCAGAATAACTAATACCCAAAAGCTTTATGGATTAAGAATGCCTCTCCTGTTTCTCTTGAAAATGAAAAAAAATTCCTATTTCTTCTTTGTTGAAGACAGTGCATTTCAGCAAGCTGTTTTGAATTCCACAAAATGTTTTATCAAAAAAAAAAAAAAAGAAATTGTCACTGAAGAAGTTTTCTTTTCCCCTCATTACATTCATGAGAGAGGACTCAGTTCTCTGCTTTATATTTTCCCATTGCTCTAACAATCATCACATGCTTAGTATTTTTCACGTTTTAATTTATTTGCATTATGTAATAATCTCTCTGGTTTATATTTTGGTTGCAGGTTTCTCTTGGACTTCTGCATGCTCGAGCTACTCATATTCTCTGGCCTCCACAACGCTGGCAGAAGTTACAGCCAATGCTACCTCCAGAGCGCAAACCACTGCACAGAGAGCAGGAGTGAGCTAAATGTTCTGACAGGACAACACTGACGTAAGTTTAACCAGGAAGAGTTGCAATGGCTGTACCACCACCTCTAAGAGCTTTGCCAAGTGTGCTTTGATATTGGGTATCAAATCAGCAAATACATGTGACATATTACAATTCTACCTTAAGTGTAAAGTTCTTCAAGGGGGTTATGTTTGTTTGTTTGTTCTGTTGTTTGGTGTATTTTTAACATCTCAAACATTGTATGTTAATTTCGTTTGAAATAACTGGTTGTAGAAGGATTGAATGTTCATTTTTTTCTGAGAGCAGTAAAAAGCTTGACTTATGCCTGTGCTTCTCTGGATAAGAAACTATTAAAACCTGCAATAAAATATTTTGATCTTTTACTTCGAGCTTGTTTCTTTTTAGAATAGAACCTTTATTAATATAATTGATTGTATATGAAAAAACAAACCACTCAAAACTTCATATACTTTGTCCTATAATTTCTAATACTGCAGAATCAGTACTTCTGTAGCTGAAAAGTTTTTCAATGCAATTTATGTTTATTATTAAACTGGGTACATGTTGCTTATTTCCAATTTCTTTTTTGGGAGTGTTTTATATAAATATTCCTTGTATAATTTGCTAAAGTTTTTACATATATTGACAAATATATGAAAAATTGGAAAATTTGGTTTGCTGACAGCACACCTTCATTGGTACCCCATACTGGTACCAGGCACATGGGCCTCCCACTCCTGATCCACTCCAGCCACTGTCATTCAGATCCTCTCTACACATGCACACAGCCAGGAAGCTCCACACCCAGAAAAGAATACTAGACATGGAGTTTAATGAGGAGACAAGAGACACTGCAATGATTAGGCTCAGGTGTCAAAAGACCAGCACCTTTTATATGTAATTTACTCCCTTCATACTCTCTCTCTCTATTTTTCCACACTTGACCCTCCCCAAATCACCCCTATTTCACTGACTTTGGTCTCGTAAACATCCCACAAGCATTGCACAATACCAAAATGCTCTTCCCTGCACCCCACAGCAAAACTTGCACCTCTGGGCAATGTCACCAGTCTGTGGGGCAACCCTGACACCCTCCCCACTGATTCCTGGTGTTAGCTGTCCCCCATGGGGCTAGTGCAGGGGCTTCAGTGCTCCTTCATGGTTGAGGATGAGACTTTCACAGTCTGATGACTCCTGCAATAGTCACAAAAGAGTTAAATCATGATATTATTTGGCTTCCCGCACCTGCCATTGCTCCTCAGGGCTCCTTTGTCTGTATGGAGACCATACACCTAACCTCATACAGGCTATGAAAGTTTAAATGTCCCAAGTATTCAGCTGTGACATGCCTCAAGAAATATTTATTCATTTATATTTGCATACATATATTTATAAATATTTATGAATTTATATGGATATATAGGGTATACATGATGAAATTATGAAATAGAGAATATGCCTATTAAGTCTGAAGATGGTTGTAAAGACTGCCATCATTTTAGAGAATGCTATTAGAGTGCAGTGATCTGAATTCAAGCAGAGAGTCTAGGGGAATAATTACCTGTACACGTGCTGGATTAAGTAAATAGAAAATTTAGATGTTACAGTGGATTGTAGTTGAGCATGAATCAATAATATGCTGTTATGAATACATACTTTGTAAAGAGCAGTACAGACTGTAAATGTAGGAAACCATATTCCTTCATTCATGTACTATATGATTTTAGAGAAACTTGAAAAATATGACCTATGAGAAATGCTGGAAGAACTTAGGTTTATCATTTAGTCATCAGAGTCTGAGACACAGTCTTCAAAATCATGAAAGATTGCTCTGAAGTGGAAGAGAATCACTGGTTCTTCAAGTCCATCAGAAGGGGAACTTACAAACTTAGAATGAAACGACTGAACTCTTAGTTTAGCTATAGAGAAAGAAATGTTTGAATTATAAAAAAAATGAAACATTTGAAATTATTATTTTTTATTGCACAGTTTTAAAACTTTATGTCAGGCCTGTTGGAGACAGAAGGATGGATTAACTAGGCCCTGAGACCCCACATCAGCTGTTTTATATATTCTCTGATTAAGCATTCTGTGATTGGTAAGCCTGGTGGTGCCTCTGATGCTGGGCAGGCAGTTACATCAATATCTACTTCCTTTAGACTAACAATTATGATTCTTTAGAGGCAAGCCTAGCAGTATTACAGCAGCCTCATGTACCACTATCCTGTAATAAGTATCTAAGGAACCTGTTTCCTGGAAAAGAAGCTATTTTTCTGCATATTGTCATCAGACTGATGGACGTGACATTTTACATCATCACATGGGTTAGTGAATAGAAACAGCTTGGTGAAATCATAGGCATAACAGATAATTCAGTATCCAGAGCATAAAGAGCAAACCCATATTACCAAAGCAGAGAGGACCAAGAAGTGGCAAAAACACATGAGCAAATATTTAAAGGTATTATTCATTATTGATATATTTGATTTTCAAGCTTCAGATATGAAACACATAATAAGAAGCCCGTTATGGAGGTAATGAAATTAGTGTCAAAATTCTCATGGACTCAAGCCATTATGGTTACCTTTCTAAGTCAGGATCTTACTCTTCAAACCACAGGCCTTCTGGTTTTTGGTCATGGCCCGTATCTGCAATGCAATAGGGAACTGATTTAATGGGAGTTAAATAAAAATGACCACAAGTAAGGAGTAGTACACTAAGAAATGAAAGGATAACAGGATACTTTAAAACTTGATATATTTTTATGTATGAGGAGTCACATAAAAACCTTTCCTATGGCCCACAAGAAAGAGACTAGAGTGCCAGAATGCACTTGTAGAGCAAGGAGAGATTTTGCAAACTGATCAGTGTTGCAGTCTGAAATTCGGACACCAACAGCAAAGGACCTGCTAGGATTAAACAGGAAACCTTGGGCCGCAGAGGCTGGGGAAAAAAACCCACCATCTAAAAGACCAGACAAGATCCATTGTCCTGAACTCCCCCAGCAGGATGTAGAGAGACTTTGCATAATGATATCAGATATCCCATTGTTTTCTCCCTCCCTGTAAAGCTGATCACCCTTCCCCAATGTAAACCTGCTTACTGGAAATATCAAATCTTTTCCCCCAAATGTAAATACTGAGTCTGAGAAATGTAAATCCCTTTTTTCCCTTATGTTACCCCTGCTACTGGAAATGCTAATAGATTGTGGAAACCCCTGTTTGGAATAACTCTGCCTCCTCATTAGCATGTAAGCCCCTGAGACCCTTAATTACCACTTGCATGTTCAATAAATCATTCCAGTTTTTGCCTCTGTATCTGGGATCGTGTTAGCTTTATTGGACCATTACAGATCAGGAAGTGGTATTCTTAGCAGACATGAACAACTGTATCTGAAAGAGTGACAGAGCAAAGCTATGTACCTCAGCAATATGTAAGCATCACAGCCTCACACAGAAAAACAAAATATCAATTGAGAAGGTGGATAGCTGTTGTAAGGAATGAATGATAATCTAATGAATCTAAAGATCCTCAATTACGTGCTCAGGATTTCCTGTGACAAAGAAACACCATAGTAGAATATGTGCTGTTTAATTTCTTCCATCTATTCATCCCTTAAAATGACGTACCTAGATGATGTGACGTGAAGACTAGTAATCTGTTATTGCACACACAAAGCACTAGCTGTTCAGGTCTGAAGCCATTACAAAATAGATAATTTAGTGCCAAATTATCCAAGGAAAAGAAGGTAAAGCCAAGAAAATAGATAGCACTTTATTAAACAGTTTACACTACCTGGTTCCTCAAGTATTAACGCTGATGAAATAACAAACCAGACGCTATAGATTGCAACTAAAACACATGAACTCAAAGTACCACAGTATAGTCAAGTGATAACAGATATGAGCTCTTGCTGTGCAGAACTTCATTTTCACATATCTTTTCCGCTCCTTTAGATTTGTTAACCACACAGATCAGAGAGAGCTCTGAACAAACATTTACAGCATATTACAAGTAGGACAGCTGTCAGGTGCATCCTTCTGTAGTTGTGTTGCTCAGGAGTCTAGCAGCAGATGAACCTGCATGCTTTTGTCCAGATTTGGTGATCCTTTGGTATTTTGCTATAATATGAAGTAATTCTCTCTGGAATATTTTACTATCAGTTCTATTATGATCAAGAAAATTATTACTTTCTTCCTCCCCACACCAACATGGTCTGTTATTATCATGGTCTATTTAGCATTTTGTCCAAGGTCATATAAGATACAAATGATAGATTTGGAAAAAAACCCAGAATTTCTCAGATCACAGTCTACCTTCTTATTGGCAAGACTGTCTGTAATTTCACTGTCATTCATTGTCTTGCACAGTTAATTCACAAATGTACCATTTGTGATATAAAATACAAAACTACATGAATGAAAAAGATCAGTGAAAATCAAAATTCCAAGTAGAGAGCTCAGCCTTCCAACATTGCATGGTGAGAGGAAAAGCTAAGTATTTTTAGAGCTGAGGTTTCCTGTGGCATTATAGGCTCATAGAAGATGTAATGAGGCCATAATAGTGGTAAATACTGTTGAAAATGTCCTTCCATAAATATCAAATCTCACACAAAGACACTGGATTTGTGTAAATAGCATGCAGCAGCCCTTTCTCACCATGCTGTTAAAGCTGTGCTTTGGTGCAGAAATAAATTCAAGTTCTTGAAGAAAGCTAGAGGACAAAGGCTACAAGAAAACCACATGTCAGTGGCTTAGGGGATAGACTGGGAATCCCAGAGGTAGTAGAGCTGAAATCCTCATCACTGCATCTGTACTCCTTTTCAGTAATTCCTTTGTGTGAATTAAATGCTCAGACTATTAAATCTGGTACTACAAGTACAAACTTAATTTCATCTAGCCTTTTGCAGTAGTTGTTAATTTTAAAACATATTGTGTTCTAGCAGTGCCTCTTATGACCCTGAATGCTGAGGTTTTATTTGTTTTTCAGTTCATGAAATAAAAGATAAACCATAAGCTGGTTTATGCAACTGCACCTCAAGAGACTTTTAAGCAGAACATCACACAGAAAATATTGCCAATACTCAAACTATGTCATATCCAAAGATCTTCTTGATTGAAATTATTAACAGTGTTGTTGGATGAGTGGTTCACCTTTGGAACATTTAGTAGTTAAAAACCCAGAAGCATAGAATATGTAAAAAATGCAGCAGCTGTATCTGAATATCAGATTATCCGGGTCATACAGGGACAAAAGCTTTAATTTTTAAAAAATATTTAATTTGTGATAACTTGTTGGAACCAAATTAACCCCCCATATCATGTACTATCTTCCTCATCCCGCTCACAAATGTCTCAGCATTTTATTTAACATCTAACCTTTTCTTATATCCGTCTATTAAATGTCGAAATTGAATTTTACATCCCTTGGGAGCTAAATGTAACATCCTCATATTTTTTTCTTATACACATTTCAATTAATAAATGAAACATAGGACAGCATTTTTTTTAGCACTCCCTAGAGTTTTATCCATTTGATTACAAGTGTTAATCACACAAATGGTCCTGAATTTTCTGTAGGACTTCAATGCCTCAGGATCTAAGACCACACTACAGTACTTTATTTTCTAACTTGCTTTTGATGAGCCTGAAATTAAAGAAATGTATTTCCTTTATTCTCCTGCATTCTTCCCTCATTATGAATAGGTGGTTTCTAAATCTGACATGAAGTATCTTAAAGGTTCAGATAAGTAGTCCATTTGTCCAGGTATCCAGTAACCTGTTCTGACAGAGGTTAGTAAGTGATACTTCCTATAATGAAGTTATACTTCCTATAATGAAGAGTTTGGAATAACCTGCCAAAAGGGAAATTACTTTCCAGCCCCAGGCAGTTAGTGTTGTGCCCTCAGTCCTTTCAGATTTTACTGAGCTGTTTGCCTTTACAAACTGTGCCTTTCAGTTGAAGTGAGCACTAAACATTTGCATAGATAATGAGAACATTCAGTTACATTAGAAAGGATAGTAGTAGCATCCTACCTTTTGTTGGTTAAATTATTCTCTTGATTCTCATGTTAATTAGTCCACATGCTCAATCCTTTTCTTCTTTGGAGCTGGTGGGTTTCTTGAAATGGTGGTCCATGAGTCCATAGTCCCGGTCTCCCACTGCCAAACTGAAGAGGCCAGGAACTGGCACTGATCCCTTGCAATTACAAAGGGCATGAAGACCTGTGGAGCCAACCAGGGGACAAGAGACACAGCAGGTGACAAGAGACAACTAGGTTACACAAGAAGACCCCAACAAGTCAAAAGGAAGACCCCAGAAGAGACGATAAATACCCAGATGGTCCTTTGTTCAGTGTCCCTCCTTTGAAGATATGAGGCCTGTTTCACTGATAAGACAAGGCCCCTGTTTCAGGACCCTCTTCTTATTCTCTGTAACTCATTGGACAAATTGCTAACTATTTCTAACTCTTGAGATGTCAGCATTAAGGGGAAAGCAGTGGATATTGTACACAGAAATAATATCCAGGGAAATACATAAAACTGTGAAGAACAAAGGGCAGAGGAAATATCTTTTGCCACAGAGCTATGAACTACAGGATTTTTCAACTTGTGATCAAGATAAGATATAAACCTTTGGAAAGAATATCCACGATGGGAAATAAATTTCTGTTGACAGAATCTGTAATAGCATTACCTAATACCTAGTAGTGGGGTCAGCTGATTTTTAAGGCTTTATTTTCATTGAAAAGAAAGTTGTTAAGTCTCCAAAGGGAAAGAATAATCGTGTCTAAAAATAGAACCAAGATGAAGCTTGAAATAGAGAAGTTCACAAAAATTATGACTAAGAAGGAAACTTCCACTTCTAGGCTTTAAACAGATGTCTTGGACTTTATTTTATCAATTATCAAGATATTTTTTCCTTCTGTCAGACGTCTAGAGCGACAGAGGGTAAAAGGAAAAGCCATACCGCATGATTTTTCAAGTACTTCTTCATGAAAATCATGTGTGTTAAGGGTATTACGTTCTCAAACTGTTCTAATAATATTAAAAAGATATCTTCTGTGCCTGAAGTTTGGAGATAAAGTAAGTGTCTCATATATAATTTTTTTCTTTACCTTTTTCTTTTTTAATCATCCAAATCAGGTGTTAGCTGAGAGAAAGTGTTGCATAGACAGCAGACTAACATTCTATTGTTAAACTGTGTTTTCTCTCCTCAAATGTAACAATAATTGCCACTTGGAGATGGTTCTCCACCACAGCAGAAAACACTTCAGTGCTTGCAGTGGAATCTAGAATCTAAAAGGACTTTTAGGACTACTTCATGAAGGAATACCAAATCCTCCATAGAACTGTTAAATCCAGATTCACTTACAAAGCTTCAGCCATTTAACTGAGACTCTACTCATATTAAGGACTTTTCTTAAAAAAAAATTTAAAGACAGGTCACTTCGGGGCATACTGCAGGACTTACATGAGTTGAATTACTCTCTGAAGGAGCTAGTCTTTTTCCAGTGACTCTAAAAGAGCCTTTAGTTTTCTCAGTTAAGTTCTATTCATCTAAGTCTTGATTCTTTTTGTACGATTTAGTTTTTCACTCAACAGGTTGCTATCAAAAAACTTAGAGAAGTCAAAATCAAGGCCAAATTGCCTCCTAGTAATACTTGAATTGTATTATAAAGATTAATCTTAAACTTCTCTTTCATTCCACAAAATTATGTAGCTGCAGGTTTCCCCAGGTGCTGATTTCTGTCTTAGTAGATTGTTCACAGTTGGAGACAATGACTTTCAGATTTTAAAAAAATAATTTCCACTAAACATAATGTCTATTTTTTCAAAGAAAGGTTGAAAATAATATTTAGACATTTTGCTTTAACTCACATATATCAGTCAGCCTGTACAGAAGCCTGTCAATTACGTCACATTTTACACATGGTGAAGATCTGAATAACATCACTCTACTGGTGACTTAAAAGGTTCATGGTCGAGGCTATTTTTGTTTTGTGTTAGCTTTTTTGTGGATTACTGATAGCTCTTCATTAATAGAGATCCCATTCTTGTCACCTACTTTTGAAATTAGTAGTTTTATATGAGTAAATTAAACAATTTAATTTGATTTGACCAAACGAAAGAATATGTATTTTACTAATTTCTTAAATGTTCACAGGAAAAAAATCAAAATATTATTTCTAGATCTTAGCAACTAAATAAAAAATTAATCATATGAGTAAGTGAAGTCTTTTTATAATACATGCTAAACATAGTAGTACCTACCAAGTTCAACAAAAATATGAGTTTCTGTTCTCTATCTACAGTTGGTTAAACTTATTTGGATTGCCTTCTGACACACTTCCAAATCTGACATGGAGCCTTCAATAATTGGGTGCCAAGAGTGAAAGGGCCTGTTCTTCAGGGATTGACTTTTTAAGGCATTTTGAAAATCAGGTATTTTTCCTTTTAAGTCATCTGAAATGAAATGCCTGAGTTGCAAAATCACTGGTCATTACTGAAAATCACTGAAAGGTTGTGATAGTAATTTTAAACATATTTACTCTTTTGCTAACTGGATAAAACTTCTGATGGGACTTTCTAAAAATACTTAAAATAATTTAATGCACAAGTAAATACATTACCTTGATTGAAAGGTTATGGAACTTTTTATCATAAATAATTTTAGGATAAATTCAAAGACTGATTTAGTCATCTAACAGTCAGCACAAGTTCTTTAGTCTATCATTTAGGCACAGCGAGTCTTATCTCTGTTGTGTTTTTGTTTCTCTTTCTTTCACACACACACACGCGCGCACACGCGCGCGCACGTTACTTAATCCTGTCTAAGGTATAAAAAGCTAGATTCACAAAAGTTTTCTGGTGCTACACTACTTCTCTAGTGAATTAGCATCTTTGATATGAATATCAAGTCTCTCTATTCAGTAAATAAAAAGAATTAGCTATGGAAGAATGAGATTTTCAAAGTGTACTGAACAGGGCAACGTCCAAATTGTCCTAAGGTTAGTTAGTGTCTAAGATTGCTTCAGTCGTAGTAAATTAAAAGTGCCTGGGAAGAGTATCAGGCATAGTCTTATCTCAGGAAAATTAGTACTTTTTCAAGAAACACCGAATTTGGGAGTTTGCAAGGGCCGGTGAACATGTAAAAGGACCTGGGGGTGTTGGTCGACATCAGCATGCCTAGGTGGCCAAGAAGGCCAGTGACATCCTCCTGGCTTGTATGAAAAATAGTGTGGTCAGCATGACCAGGGAAGTGATTGTCCCTCTCTATTTGGCACTGGTGAGGCCACATCTCGAGTACTGTGTCCAGTTCTGGGCTATTCACTTCAAGGAAGACATTGAGGTGCTGGAATGTGTTCAGAGAAGGGCAATGAAACTGGTGAAGAGTCTGGAGCATAGGTCTTATGAGGAAGAGTTGAGAGAGCTGGAGGTTGTTTAGCCTGGAGAAAAGGAGGCTCAGGGGAGACCTTATTGCTCTACAACTGTGTTGAAAGGAGGTTGTAACAAGGTGAGTGTCGGTCTCTTCTCCCAAGGAACAAGTGACAGGGAAAGGGGAAATGGCCTCAAGCTGCACCAGGGGAGCCTTAGATTGGATAATAGAAGAAATGTCTTCACAAAAAGGGTGGTCAGGCATTGAAGTGCCTGTTTCAATGCCCAGGGAGGTGGTAGAATCAGCATTCCTGGAAATGTTCAAAAGGTGTATGGATGTGGCACTTGGGGATATGATTTAGTGGTGAATACAGTGGTGCTGGGTTTATGGTTGGATTTGATGATTTTAGCGGTCTTTTACAACCTTAACAATTTTATGATTCTAAACCAAATCAAAACAAAAAACCACACAAATCCCTCCCCTGTGAAAAAACCCCAACCCCACAGACCTAGCCTGGATGTACGAGCCCAGAGGAGGAATGCAAGTGTTATTAATAAAAGACAGCCTTTGCCCATGGCTATCTTAATGTCCTCTGACCTCCACCGCACATTCCCATGAACAGCAAGTGTCTGCATTTTCCCTCACCATAGTGCCAGCAATAGCCTTGAAGGAAAAGCTGTAATGGTTTGGAAGTCTTTGCAATATTGCTTTAAAAGATCATTAAATATATCGGAGAAAGATAAAATGTTTATCACATCATGCACTCATACATGAGCAGAGATGGACAGAGCCTTGGCCAAGGGAGAAATTCTGCAATTTTTCAGCAAAACCTGGTGAAATACAATGTCTGTATTGGATCCTTCTTTCCCCCCCCAGAGTTACATGGTGGAGGTCTGACTGTGGTTTGTCAGGGGTATGTCCCTGCAGCAAATGCAGTATGAAACATGTCAGTGTCTTGGAATTTCTAATTTTTTACATAATGTTTTTTAAAACTTACCATGTGTTGCCTAGTTGATGTCTGAAACATAAATACATCTTTTCAGAATAGAAATATAAAAATATGCATAACTTAAATTAACATATAGATACAAACTTTAATTATAGACTGCAAAGCTTAAAATTATAGATAATTAATTAAGAAAGCACACATTTAGCATTGATGATGGTTCAGTTCTTTGAACATCAGTCAATTAAGGAAATGAAGAAACTGAAGCAATGTTTATTTGCAATAATCTGCCCTTAAGCCTGCAAATGAGTTTGAATACATGTTTATCTCAGTTCTATCTGCATGGATGAAAGGTGTCTATATGAATAAAACTAATTATTTATCAAGGGAAGGTCTACATTGCGCCATTACAATCAGAATTGATGGGCCTCATTGAAAGTTTAGCATATTACAAGAGCTACCAGTACATGGAGGGGAATAGGATAATTCCCTTTATTAATGCGCATAGTTGGTATTCCATTTAGAGAGAAAAAGGTGTAGCAATAGAAAAGATTTCTTTTAATGACACAAGGAAATACAGCCATTTATGACAAGTCACAGACAAGTCTGTTCACCTACTTTCAGTATATAATTTTAGAAGATTTGAGTGTCACAGAATTGTTAGCAATTCTGTTATGTGTATTCAAGAAATCATTATTTCATAACCATGATATATAAAGCAGGTAAGAATTAATGCTTTATTCTGAGTTTCATTTATAAACTCCTATGTCTGTGTCCACCAGGGAGATACACAATAGAAATTTCATCTATTGAGCTCATGTTTAACATTATCAGAAAGATGTGGTACTACAAATGCATTATATTTAGGTAAATCATCTGATCATGCTACTGATTTACTGAGCATGATGGCTACCTGTCATATTATGTTGAAATGTTTCATGGCAGGATAACTGCAATATTAGATCCAGGTGCTGGTGAGTAGTTCATCTTGTCCAATGGAAATATCTTGAAAATATAAAAGCCTTTTAAACTTCCTGGAATCTTAAGTGGAGCTGTATCTGCTTGCAATACTCCATAAATAAATAAAATTCTTCATGGCTTTTGCTTGAAGCTTGTTCAAGGCCCCAAGAGGGTTAATTACTGCCTAGCTGCCTATGGTCCCTGAGCCCTGTGCCGCTGTCCTCATCCAGTACCACCCCTTTGCGAAGCCTCAGAAACATAAGGGCAACATATTATAGGCCTGGAGGGTTGATATAAACAAAAAGTTTATTTTACTCATTGGCAAAAATAATAAAAACATGTCAGAAGGAGAATGGTTTACCTCCCAGAGTAGTTGGAGGCCAGGTGTTGGAGGGGAGCTGCTTTGCTGCCTCACCCCTTGCCTTGGTTTACCACTGTCTCCTCATTACCCAGGTACAGCTTCTCATTTTGTCTTTTCCATTTAACATATGTCTTCTATAATTTTACTAGTCTGCAACCTCTGGCAATACTTATCTATATCTAAAATTTAAATTAGAGGCAAAGTGTTAACATTTTATGCTTTTTCATGTTCCCTTTTTTTGTACTTAACAGTGATTTTGGAAATTATGTGTTGGCTGTTGCCTTCACTACCAAATCTGTGTGCTTACAGGGATTACTGGGCACAGAAAGCCTAACATAAATGCTAAGTCTTGATTTAAACTTTGCAATGGCAGTTTGTAAATGACAGGTCAAATCCCATAGTTGTCTTAATCCCAGCTTGGTTGAATACACATTTCTGCCCCTCTACTCTGCTCTCATGAGACCCCACCTAGAGTATCGCATCCTGTTCTCTGGTCCTCAGCAGAGGAAAGACAGGGACCTGGAGTGGGTCCAGAGGAAGGCCATAAAAATGATCAAAGGGGTTGGACATCTCACCTATGAGGAAAGGCTGAGAGTTGGAGTTGTTTAGCCATGAAAAGAGAAGGCTCCAGGGATACTTTATTGTGGTACTTGAAGGGACCTATAAGAAAGATGGGAATAAAGTTTTCAGCAGGGCCTTTCACGATAGGACAAGGAGTAATGGTTTTAAATTAAAAGAGTGTTGAAGGTTGTTGAAGAAGCTTTTTACAGTGTGGGTGGTGAGACAATGGAACAGATTACCCAGAAATATGGTAGATGCTCCCCACTGGAAATATTCAAGGTCAAGTTTGACTGGCTCTGAGCAACCCGATCTTGTTGAAGATGTCCCTGGTTGTTGCAGAAGGGTTGGACTAGATGACCTTAAAATGTCGCTTCCAACAAAGACTAGTGTATGATCCTATTATTTCCCGAAACATCCTAAAAATCTGAATTAGCTATGCAGATAGTTGGTAGGAATTGGACTTTGATAATCCTTGAGGATTCCTTCAAACTCAGGATATCCTGTGAGGTAAAATTTTAAATTTGCATAAGGCAGTTTTGGTGATAAGAGAATCACAATTTCGGTAAAATAAGAACTGTTAGAGAATCCCAGTTTTAATGAAACAACAATTGAAAGATTTATGTGATTGTATGGATGATAATATTTCCCACTGACCTGATCTCATCATTCCATCTGAAGAAAAAAATGGTGCAAGCCAATTAAAAAAATAATGTTATTCCAATCTGCTCATGTGAAATAACTCTGATAAGCATTTTGAATTGTAGTTTTGCAATTGTAACAAAATATTTTAAAGTATATTTTGAAATATACGAGTAATTTTACAAAACTGAAATCTAAATATTTTAACTCTATTGATGTATTATTGTTTTTATATAAGCAATTAGAGAAATGAAAATTACATAATACAATTTTAATGTAAGAAAAGATAGTCTTCTCTATGCTTGCCTCTAACTTTCACAAAAATTTGTCTTGATAGTTCTCAGATCTTTCACCTTAAAGCAAGTTTGTTGTTTGGTGTTGTTTTTGACTCTCCTCATAACAGTGTTGAAGGAAAAGACTTAGCAGATAGTCACTGCGAACACAAGCACAGCTTGCATGATCAATTATGTAAACATGCTAACAGCCACATAGTGCTTAAGTCTAACATAAGAAGATTTATATAACATATAAACATGACATAACATAAACATTTATATAACATAAGAAGATTTAATTTTTATATAAAGTTCTTTTGCTCAGAATGGCACTGGGACATGACCTGTAAAAATATATTTTAAATAAAGTTTTTCTTATATTTATTTTTATATAACTATAAACATGTACTTCCTATGAACAGTTTAGTTTGTTCTGGTTTATTGCTTAATTTGAGTCAGATTTTCAAATCCTTAAAGGTTTTGAGCAATTAAATTTTCCCCAAGGATTTGTTTTGGAATAAGTAGAACTACTTATTTAGTAAAATTCTGTTTTAAATTAGCTGTGAGACTTTGAATATATGAAATGCCATAACCCCACTAATTTTTATCTATATCATTTAGCTGAGGAAAAGTAGGGGGTCATTTAACAAGTAGCACTTTTTTTTTGTGCAGTGAAAACTATCTTACTTTTTAATCATATGACTAGTATAGTAGACACACCATTCTAACAATAAATGTAATCATATACAAATACTTGAAGTTTATTCTTCTGCAAAAGATTGCAGTGTTTTATTTCAATTAAAAATATGGAGAGGAAGGATTAAAAATTAGAAATTAAGAGATTGTCTTCAATCAGATTTTCAATGTGTCTACTGGGAAAGAAAAGCTCAGGAGACTGTGAAACACTAACATCTGAGTCTGTAACATCAAGTCAACATTTGATAGCTCTTTTTTCTGATTTATCAAAGCAAGTTTATCAAATGAGGTGTTGCCTGCATTTTTAGACTGAACCTGTTCTTTCAGCTTTCACCACTGGCAAGCATGCTATTGAAAATCATTGAAGTCAGCAGGTTTTCAAGGTCAGGCAAGTCCTTGACTAGGCAAGTCCTTGACTAACCAGTGTATCTAGACAAATATTATTTTCTTCTATTCTGCTGCACATATTGCATCTAATATAATCCCATTGAAATTTATGTCAGAAATTACATTATTAGTTTTATTTACTTGTAAAACCATTTTTGTAACATAGATTAATATTTCATTGGCTAGATTCCAGCCCTTGCTGAAACTTGTACCAAAAAAAAAAGATAGTTTGCTCTGAAAGAATTAATGGTTTTACAGAAAAATTTGTTTGCTTAAACGTTAGGAGAAAAATTTGATTCAGGCTAAGGCTTTTGTTTCAGATGCCAGTACAAGATGCACTTGCTAGCTCATTAACTTTCTACTATGCTCTCTCTGTCTCTGATGTGTAGTGTACTGGGGTATAACAGCATATCAAACACATTGTTTGGTATTAGGTTTCTTGTCCTTCACTTCATTTGTCATATTTTTCATATTTCTACTGTGACCATCACTCTTCAAGACAGAAACACATCTCACATAAAAGGAAAGCAATTTTAAATCCCACCACTGTGGAGTATGAAGTATGTGAGAAATCATCAGGGAAAAAAAAGAATAAGTAATGAAGAGATACCTAAATTTCTCATCTCCTTTTCATTTGGACATATTGTACAACAGTAGAGAAGTGAATGTATCTCCTGTTCCAGCAGATCACAGAAAACTCAATAATCATGACAAAGGTAAATGTCTGGACAGATTAACTTCAAAGAGACAAAATATTCCATGTATAGTAAAAGCTAGTTCTAGGAAGGGAATGAGCCAGGAGAAAATTACTGAGGAACGCTGCAAAGGAAAGTTTATTTCACGTAAAGTTCTATCTTGATAACTCTGTTGTAATAGAAAGAAATATCAGTGGGTAACTCACAATAGGAAGAGAGAAGGATGTACAGCAGATGAAGGTATTGTAAATGTAAATCAAGTACGAAGAAAAAGTGACATGAAGCATATGGAAAAAGAAATTGACTTTCTGGAATTTTGCCCTGCAAAAAGACTAGAGAGTCAATTACATAAAGCTGAAAGATTGTCTGTCTGTAACAGCAGGCACAGAATTATAGTAGTGATCTTGACTAAGTATGTTAGACAATGTTGATGTTGTTTTAAGGTTTATTTATATTCAGTTTATATTGGCTGAATTTAAGCTGAGTTTTGCATTATGATAGGTCACATTTCAAGAAGATTGTCTTGGAAAGGAAAAACAGATTTTGGATACTGAAATAGAAGCTAAAATAAGACCATTTAGATGTAATTGTATACAAATACTTGAAATTTATTCTTCTGCAAAAGATTGCAGAAATCATGGACAGGTTTTACTAGTATGCATGACTGTATCTCACACTGCATAGTGGATAAGCTGATAAGTAAGATTTTTGTATTTGGTCTTCAATTCTGAAGTACCTTTTCTTGCAAATTGAATCAATAAGAATAGGCTAAAATGCAAGCTTAGAGAACAGTATCTAAGTCTTTCCTTTACTCAGATCAAAACAAAACCAGAAACTAAAGCAGTTGAAAGAAAAAACATTTTAGAGTCACTTTTTCATTGAAGCATTCAGAAAAAAAAACTTTTATGGGAAAACACATCCATTGATGAATACCTTACATAAACAAGGTGAAATGTGTCTTCTAGTGTATCTACTCTTACAACTTAAGATTGTTTTATTTTTTTCAAATGTCACAGTTTTTTTCCTCTCACCTTGTCAAAATGATTCAAGAAAAGTGCAACAATTTTGGTTGGATGTTTTTGAGGGGAAAATTATCTTATTTGACAGATTTTGACTTTAATGGCTGGAATTTACTGGTGGCTAGTTGGAATGTCATAAAGTCATTTAAATTCTGAGAGTAAGAGGACAGCCGGGTCAGAAATGAACTCTAGCAAGAAGTTTAAATTACTAAATAGTCATCTGGATACATTTTTGAAGAAGGAATTAATTGGAGGGCAGACTGAGACTTTGGGTTTAAGAGAGGTCTTGTATGGATTGGTTTGATTTTTTCTAGATGAAAATGAACTAGGTGAAAAAGCAACCTGAATGATAAAAGGGTTTGAGACTCAGTATATTACATGGTTTCATGCTTTATGTATTCCTACGCTGCGGTCCTAATCAAGTTGTAAGTGCGTCTAAAACAAATCAGATACTGTAGGTAAAATGGAAATTATTCAACGTGACCAAGTAGTTTCTCTGAAAAATATGTATCCCTGGGCTATGAGTGCTCAGAATCAATGCTCAGTGCTCTGTTATGGATGGCGGACAATATTGTGAGACATATAGAAAATATTCATGATGTTAAATTCTTTTGTTATTGAAATGTCACTGGGTTGTCAAAATGAATAACTGAAAACTTATGTATTTAGTTTAAAAATCTCTATGGATAAATGATATCTGATATATTTAACAATGACATTCCTGTATGAATTAGTGTATTGAAAGAAAGAAATAATAAAGGAAATATTCATACATGGAAGAAATATTTTATAGGCTAAGAATTCTAATGAAAAATAATTACAGATGAATATTTTTTTAAAATCTTATTCTTCACAATCGTGTCCAATGAAATAAGCATTCGGAAAAAAAAAATCCTAGCTATGTTACTGATATGAAAATATTTGTAGGAAAACAATGCATAAGCAGAATTGTGCCCAGGAGCCCTGGTGACCCTGCAGGCTAAAGTTCAATTAAGTGGAACCGGAGGTTAATGAACAGGCAATATATCTGTGTAAACGAATGGATGTATCTCTTGATTAATGCATATGGAAATAAATTTTTATCAATACATATTTTCTCATTCACAGTCAGAGTCAACTAAACAGTATTGGCTTAAATGATTCTTTTATTAGTATGAATAGAGGGACTGCTCACATTTAGGCTTATCTGGAGGGATACTAGTACATAAAACATGAATTGTTTTTCTTTTCCTTTGCAGTGATTTAGGACTTTTTTTTTTCTGTTTAGATTTTATGAAGTCTAATAGCTCGGATATAGAGCAATTAGGGAAAATAACCAAACTATTTGGAAATATCTGTGAATCCCTTTATTCCAGAGCTCATTTTGCTACTACCAGCTAAATATCTTTATTCAGATTTTGACAGGGTAATTATATTACAACTCAAACAGGAGTAACAGATGTATTCAGAATGTGTTATTCCCAAGAAACTGCACTTTGTCCAGCTAATTCTTTGGAGACATTGTGAAAATACACGTTCATGGAGATGGTGTCTGAGTTGCTATTTGTAGGTGTGTAACCACTGTTCACTCTTTATAGACCACGTGTGTTCTTCTTAGTAGCATTACACAAAAATCTGAATAGAATAAACTGTATGATCAGTATAAGAATTTGAACCATACTTTGATTGCTAGCTAAAGTCTGTTCCCAAGTCATAATTTACCCACTGAGGTCAAGTCAGCTAGAAGTATTTTGCTTTGATTTGTGAAAGAAGATTACTTGAGTGCTGTCTCTTTCCACCTCTGTTCCAGTACTTTTATAAAAAGGTTACACATGAAAAAATACTGAAACCTTGTCAGTATTTCTTCCTGTACTGGGAATTTGACCTGCAAGATGTTGAACATCTGCTACTAGTGTTTATCTGGGATTTAGAGTTGTATGGTGAGTTAATATAAGAATAGACCAGAGCAATTAAATATAAAATGTAGAGAAGATTAAGAAAAATAAGCAAGTCCCTTGTGTATTATTGCTTTTAGTTTGCTGCACTTCTCATGCTCTAGAGCACTTTGCCTATCATTGGTCATATAAAAGTGAAATGGTAAATATAAACATAAATTTTGCTTACCAAGTAAGAGTGCTAGAGTTCCTGTTTCCTCCTACAGTGTGCCAGTATAGCTGTCTCATTATACTGAAGTCTCACTGCCCTATGGTACTGCATTTAGAACTGTGAACTCGTAACTTTCCACATTTTCACACTAATTATGTTGAAATATTTGCCTCACTGTGAGATTAAAATGTAAAAAAGATTATTAATGGCAAAGTGAAATGTATTTTTGAAGTAGCTTTCTGAAGGCACTCTATTGTACAATGGAGTTTTATTTAGAACACAAAAATATAAGTCCACACTCCCACTGACATTCATGCATAGGGAGAAAAAAATTATGTTGAGAATGTGATTAAGACATTAAGGTGATTTCGCTGAAATTGTTTCATCCTATTTCAACAGAACAGGAAATCATTCCTTTAGTTCTAGTGCCTGAATTTTATAGGATAAAGCTGAATCATGGAATCATATAATGATCTGAGTTGAAAGAGATCTTTAAAGATCATCCAGCTCAACATCCCAATATCTTACACTAGAGCAGATTGCTTAAAACATCATTCAACATGACCTTGAATACTTCCAAGGATGGGACTGCTTAAACTGCTCTGAGCAACCTGTTTTGATGTCTCATCCACCTCATTGTAAAGAATATTGTCTTTATATGTAATCTAAACTGTCGCAACCCGTGCAGAAAAAGGGTTCAACCACTTTGGAGCGAGAGGTGAAATGGTCCTTTATTGAGGGGAGCATCGGGATTAAATAGGGTCCAGAGGGAAGGTACTGGAAAAAGGTGAGGAGTTGGGGAGGAGCATGCAAATACAAACCAATGGCGGAAAAATAAGGGTGGAGCTATTCAAACAAGTGATTACTAATAAATTAGATACTGCAATGCAGCAGTTCTGTGCCAATCACAAACAAGGGCGCGAATAGGGCTATCAGACTCTGAGGGAAAGTGACAATCAAGGGGATGTTATAAGACAATAACATTCCAAACATTCAACCTTAACATTATCAATAATTAACATTACTATAAAGTGCCTCAACTTTCTAACTCCTTAAACAAAGTTAAAGTGCATTCTTCCGTTGTGCCGAGGAACTCCTCGCAGATTTCCATGTTCGCCTTCCACTGCTCATAGATACAATCCTCCACAGTGCATTTTTCTTGGTCTTCCACACTAAACCTATCCCTTTTCAGTTTAAAAATCATTACCCTTAGCCTGACTGCTACAGACCCTGGTAAAAAGTCTCTGTCCATCTTTCTTATAAACCCCCTGTAAGTATTGAAAGGTACCCTGAACCATTCTCCAGGTAAAAAAGTTTATTTCTCTTATTTAAGAGTTTAAAAAGTTAATATCATTAAATTTGCAAGATTTTCAAATGAAGTTGTAGAGACTTTTTGGATAAGTCTCAAATTTGCATTTTCATGGCCAGTCTTTGCGAACGAAGATCTGGGAAAGGTCTCCACCCACATTCGTTACAGGCGCGCTGGTGATACAGGGCTTTGCAAATGCGGGTAAGGCCTTTGAGCCTGCGCAATGGATTTTTTAGGTGAGACACAGTGTGCACTGCACTGAGCCCACCCTTTAATCCTAAGGTTCATCTGCCAGGGCTGAGTGAGCTTGGACGGTGGCAGCGAGATCCTCAGGATGTAGGTTAATTTGCATTTTAATTTTAAGATAATTACATCTTCATTTCTAGAGAAATACAGCCACCACAAGCTTAACTGTCTTAAAGATGCTTACAGATACCCTTTGTAAATACGATAATATGAAGCTCAGGAGACTTGCTCAAAACAGTGCCAAGGATCTTGGAGTTGACATTTAGATGTAAATTGTGAAACTGAGTTCAAGACAGCAATGAAGGAAAACCATGCTTAAAATGCCTAGGTGTCTTCAGTGCTTAATATTTCAAGCAATGATTTTCCTAGGTACCTAACCCTCTGCTACTAGTTATAACAAGTGTAACCCCTGGCTCAGAAAGCTAAAAAGCTCAGAAAGCTCAGTGGAAATGGCAGTGGGTGACCTGACTTTTTTCTACCTCAGAGTGTTGCACTGGTACTGGGTTATTTTTCTTTAGCCTACTGTTTCATCCAAAACCACAAAATTCATGAGGGTTTGGACAGGACCAAGAGGAAGTTAAACTTTGCAGTCTGCAGAAGTTTCAGTTCCAAAACAGGAATCCTAGTGGATTGCTTTGTAAATTAGTTCAGATTTATATCTAGGAAACATTTGATGTAAAATTCTGCAAAATTAATCGAGTTCTTCTCTCATGTTTTCTTCCTTGCCTTAGCCATGAAGAAAGTATCAAACTCTGTACCCTAGTTTTATACAATTCAAAAGTAAAACCTTGCACAACAGAAAAATGGGATTTCTATTTACTGTCCTGTGTATTGGCTTCCCAGAGGAATCTTGTTAATCTGTGCCCTGAAAGTGTTCATAAAGTCATGGCTTGCTTACCATACTCCAACCTGGATAGATTTCCATCAGGTCACATGACTCTGTAGGCTCTGTGTAGGCTACTTCATTTTCCGACCCCAAATCTATTAACTAGGTAGAAGACTGGCAAACAATAGCTTTTGCAAATATCCCTTTACTTTAGAGGAAATCTGAATACTGATCTCGTAGTTTTTTTGCTATATATAAATATGATAGATTAAAGGCACTGCACACTACAGGACAGCAGACTTAAGGCTAAGGGCAGTGTGACAAAGGATCTAGGTCCTGTACGTGACAAATTTTGGAGCACTGGTAGCAAAGTAAAATCACTGTTTTGACAGAAATTAAACTGGTCTAATTTGGAATGAATAAACAGGTACCCTCTCTGTCCCTTTCTTGTCCTTTTCCAAAAAAGGGTCTATCCAGCTGGTTAACTTATGAAAGAGGGAAGTTGTCAGTTTCGGATGAGTGATAGAATTCAGTGGCTGCTGGAGTGGTGCTTGCCAATTTCGTTAAATTGCTTGCCTAGTGAAACTGCAGAGATGCAAGACGTACAGGTCAGCATGCATTCCATTTTGACTGTGCCATGAAAGTCTGGTTTTCCTACCTGGACCGTTTTAAATTAAGCTTCTTGAGGAAAACCAAATTTTTCATATGATCTTTCACAATTCTTCTAAAGTCTTTGATTCTATGAAATGCTCTGGTTGGCAGACAGTCCTTTTGGCTGCCCTGATTAGTAGATCAGCAGTAACCAGTTCTATTATATGAGAAAGAATGTTTTTTCTTATAGGCAAAGATGTTTTCTGAAATATTTTGCGCTTTTTCAAATAAGTTCAATTAACTTCATAGTGGCCATAGCACTATGCATGATGCTGTGTTGATTGATATATTTAAGGCACGTTACTCCATTTCCTTGAAACCTCTAAATGCAAAAAAAATGGCTAATATGCTGCAGATATCCTATTGACCACTAATCACTTTACTACAGAGCACAGTGACCTCACAGTCTATAAAAAAAAGCCCAAGACCCAGAATTTGTACGTCCCACAGGATGTCTCCTATAATGTCCTATAATGTCTCCTATAATGTGTGACTCCAGCTGCCAGTAAGTTTTGTTATCCTGGCAGTGAAATATGGTGATTGCCAATGATATCACAAAGTATATCAACTTGGCTAGCAGTACTTTGGTAAATTATAGTGCAAGTCACTGACTGAATTCAAGATTAGTTTTTGAATGGGAATATTATGTTGCTGTTGTCATAGTTTTGTGGCTTCAAGATTTGGACAGATTGCTATGTAAATGCCTCATTCATTTTCACCTGTTCTGTTTTCAGCAAATACCTAGTGTCAAGTGGCAAAATAAGTAGTACTGAAGCTATGCAGGTCTGTAAAAGCTTTGACATTGACACTGTAATTATCATATCTCAGATGAGACAGCAAAGTCATATAGTTCATGTGTCTGAAGGGAGCATCCTTTTTTTTTTTATATAAAGACAAAGATGCAGGACTGGGTGGCTGAAACATCTGGAAGATTATCGCAAGGATAATCCTAAAGCATGTGAAGTAAACATACTTAAAGACAAACTCTGATGGCGTCAACTTCTGTAATTCTAATGACATTGAGGGACATACTTATTGCTGCTCACACTGAGTTGAAAGGTCTTCAGTGTGGAGCAGGAGAAGAAACTCAGAGCACCATTAAAAAAAGTAAGATCAGAAAGCACACAATTAACAGATGCCTTCAGGCTGTCCCAGGTTTTGCCTGTGAGAAGTCCACAGGGTATTGAGGCTTCCAACTAGTCTCACTCTCATACTAGAATCCATGAGTGAACTTTGGAGGGCAGGTGCAGTTTTCATATGTTGATGACAAGGAAAAATTTGTTTCCGCTGCAGTAGTATGAAATGCAATGTTCACAAGTCCCTCTTGGATGACTCTTGACTGCTCCAGAGGGTTTATTGCCTGCTATTTCTCCATTACATTCCCGCTTTGAATAAGAACATGGCAAAGTCCAGATTTTTTCCTGAAGCGGAATTCATATTAGTGACCTTTAATAAGCAGGTGTTAGTAACTAAAGAAATTTCACTAAAGTATTGTGTTATTCAGGAGCTTTTTACATTTGAAGGCAGAAAAAAAATGGAAATTTAAACTCTGTAAACCATAGTAAGACTAATTATAAAATGCATAACTACAGCAGATTTAATGCAAACCAGAACATTGCTTTCTATAATTAGGAAAGATGAGTTGCAGTCTTTTCAAGCAATAGAAATGTTCAAGAGTCCTACAAATTAATTACAATCTGAAGTGTTCCCCCAGGCTGGAAACAACAGTGAAAAAAATAAAAATCAAAAGATGTAAAGATTTCACCTTTCCTTGGACTTTTATCTCATCTTATATTAAAGAAATTATAATTGTAGTTTAAATTATAAAAGCTACACTCTAGTTTCAGTGCAGCACTACTGAAATTATTGAACTTATTCATGTTAAAACAGAGAATAATTTGTTCAGCATAGTCTGGTGTGAAGAAAATTATCTTATGACTTAAAGGGGTCATAGCAGTTTCCCCAGTGTCCACAAGAAGCTTATTCTAGGACCTTAGAGATAGTTGAAAAAGTTGGATATACTAAATCTATCCATATGAAGGTTAAATTAAGAGAATGAAATGTGTTCAGGTTAAGTGATGCTATTAATGCTATGACATCCTATATAGTTTTTCTAAAGAATTAACATGATTATGTAGTTACATATGCTTACATATCCCTTTAACTACTATTTCTATTTTATGCAGAAGAACTTGTAGAAAATGGGACATATATACTTGAAATAACAGGTAGATATAATAAACACATTTCTTCTGTATCTGAACCTGGAGGTTAAAGGTGCTACATTTCAGGTTGCACTCAATTCTCTCCCTCCTTCCCACGAGCAGTTGAGGAGGACAGGGAATGGCGGCTGTGGTTAGTTCATCGCATGCTGTTTGTGTTTCTCCTTCCTCCTCAGGGGGAGGACTCCACACTCTTCCCTGCTCCCACATGGATCCCAGTTTTTTCCCCATCTTAAACCTACAAGCACTACCACTGCTGCTGATGGGCTTGGCATTGGTCAGTGGTGTCTGTCTTGGAGCCAGATGGCATTGGCTTCATTGGACATAGGGGAATCTTTTGGTAGCTTCTCACCTTTGTAAGGCCCCCACTACCAAAACGTTATCAAGAAAACCCAATACACATTCTTGATTTCAGAATAGATGAGGATGAGGAAAAGTAGGCTGACAGTCTGCACCCCTAAGTAGGGTGCCTGAAGCCCTTCCTTTGCTTTGAGAGATAAACTTCTTTTTTTATTGGTAGTGATATCACACTTCTTTGTAGATAGAGGTGGTCTCTAAAGCTTCAAAAGTTGGCGCTGACATAGAAAATAGAACATCTTGCTGTCTTTTGCTTATATCTGAAAACAGACATTTTTTTATTCCATCAACACACTAATCTTTTTTTTTTTTTTTTTTAATCTTTTAATTTCAGGGAACGGACATGACAGTTATTTAATCTTTGGCAGAATAATATTCAGTAGATGGATTAGGAGTCTTATCTTGCTAAAACCAGCAACATCAGAAATCAATATATGAGTGACTTCCTCAAGTAATATCTCAAGGCAGAACACACAGTTTTCATAAGTTTACAGAAATGATCCTAACTCTGTAAAATGATATGGAGAAATTAATACAGTTAAGGCTCACAAAAGGTCACAAGGAATTAACATTTCAGCCCAGGTACCTCTGCAAATAGCTTTTTGCTTCTTTTTCGAACTGAGTAGCCGATGCAGCTCAGAAACCTTCTCAGTTGTAACCAGCTTTGACATACTGGCTGTTACTGGTTTTGCTTTCTTAATTCCACATCAGGCACAATGAACTAAATGCAAATAGTATCTTCTTCAATCATCAGGGTATTCTAAACGGAAGAAATATATTTACATTTGCATGAGTAAACAACAACATCTGTTCTGCACTAAATTTCCATAAAAACCCTAAAATGCCTTTTTTAGACAAACCTAGGCCCTTTCCATGTAGGGATCCTAGCTCCCGAAAGCACTTTACAGAGTGAGAGTGCTTGTGGAGGGAAGCCAACCCACAAAAGCTCAGTAAGAACTTAGTTAATGTTCTTCAGCATAGTTGAGGCTGACCTTTGTCTATTGTAATCCAAAGTAGTTCCACTTATATCAAGGGAACTTTAACAATTTATATAGAGTGAGCATACAATCCATAATATTTATTAAGCCTTTCTTCTACTGTAGAAATAACTAGGTATCCAACAGTGGTAAATCAATGTAGTTTCACTGGAATCTATGGAGACATGCTGATTTTAAGAACAACGACTTGACCCTCAAGCCTGTCACAAATGAATGTGCTCTTTTTGTTGATGTTGTCTTCATCTATTTATAAAGTTCTTATGTTTAAAATTTGTTTTTCTCTCTTTGTCTTTCTGTGGTAACACTTCCAGAGCATGGGCTTCTCCACCCTCTTTGACAGTCACCACTACAGCACTGCTAAGGCTGCTGACTTCCAGGCTGAAGATTTCTTCCACTGTTTGCTGTGGACACTTTCCACCATTGTCAGAGGGCTGCTGTCAACACTGGGTGGCTCCTCAGTCCCTGAGCATGACTGTGTTTTAAACACAACACCAGACTTGGCACGAACTGCCTGGTAAGGTCTTCTGCCTTTGACAAATGTAGCACAGGATTCATGGTCAATGGGAAACATGGCAAAAAAGTCTTTGAAGCCTTATTAGAATTTTCAAACTACTACAGTGCCATACAGTGAAACAGCAAAAACATGTTAATCGCAACAAACCTCCTAAGGCCCTGAGAGTTAGCCTGTAAGGTTGTATTCAAGAAAAGACTCAGTATCTCTGGATTGGTTTGTAAAGGGCCTCAAATCTAAGGAGCTGCTTGCAGCCATTTGATTAACAGTCTGCACAGCACCATCTTTGGAACATGGAGTGGATGGAGAATATGCCAAAAGGCTTTTGATTTTGCAATCAAAAGATCATTTTTACTTTCTCTTATGGGTGCTTTTCACTCCAGTGTCTAGACTCTAGAGGAAAAGGAGGGAGAAAGGATGGCTCCTCCCAAAGCTTCAGCTTCACTCATGATCCCACTCCTGTGCGGAGGCAGAGGCATGGGCCTGCTCTGGATCCTGACTGTGAGTGTGCTGGTGTGACAGAGGCAGGCATCTCTGGGGGTGACCTGCTGGTGCCCAGAGCAGAGAATCCCAATGGGTTATGTGGTGAGAGAAAGCAACACACTTGAAAAGCTTGCCCTAGCTACTAAGCCCTTCCAGGCTGTGTTGACAGTGGTAGAGCCAGAGGTGAAGAGCTAGCCTGGAAGGAGAGTAAACAGGGATGATGCAACTGGATCCAAAGGCATTTGAGACAGTCTCTGTCTTCATATTTTTGGGGCCTGACTTATAATGATGACTCCATACCACCAAGGCCCTCATTCCTGACTTTTGCTCTTTTGATGTTCCTGCTTCTCTATCTGTTTCAGAAGAAAACTCATTCTCCCCTTTGTGACATAGTTCCCACCCTCTGAAGTTGCTAAAGAGAATGCTCTATAGAAACTAATATTTATTTTTCTTCTAAGTCTCAAAACACATTGCACTGAAGAGTCTGCAGCTGCATAGAGAAAAGCTGTGTGCCAAGGCTTGTACAGTCCTCTGCACTGATTTGAAAACAACAAACAATTTTTACATTTGCTTCCATCTCTTATTAATTTGCATATGTTTGAAAGTGAACAAACTCAAGGGTATTAAATTTTAAAGATACAGAAAGAGCAAAGAAAAATATTGATCAGTAGGAGTGCTAGCTTAATATTTTTTCACCTTCTTTTTATATGAACAATCTATTCTTTACAAACAGAAAATGAAAAATATGTATTGCCATAACAAGCACCTTTGGCATATGTAACTGTCACAGTAGCATATAGCTTGAGGTCTTCCTGACCCTGGCAGTTTATACAAGGT
Organism: Pseudopipra pipra; assembly: GCF_036250125.1. Lineage (NCBI taxonomy): Eukaryota > Metazoa > Chordata > Aves > Passeriformes > Pipridae > Pseudopipra > Pseudopipra pipra. Next base: position 47,851,118 of record NC_087553.1, on the reverse strand, counting down.
GTTGGGAATTGAATTGTTTTTTTCTCGTCTTGGCATATGAAACTTGAGAGTGTGCTTCTGGCTCCATCTCCTAAGAATGCTTGTGGCATGAACATGACGTATACACAGCAACGTTATGTGTATTAGAAATAGAAATATCAGGAATGTCTGCAAACACAGACCATCCTGGAACACTGTCCTCTGTTTCATAGAACCGGAGTCTACCTTTATTAATTCTCTGCAAAGCTTTAAGCAGATATTATGCAGTAGATTAGATTGTACTCCTTAAATTTCAAGAGTGGTGAAATTCTTGAAGCTTTGCTTACTATAAGACACCCTGACACTGAAATGTTTGCTCACAGCTAGACCATGTATTTGGAGATGTCTTCTATCTTCTGTGTTTCACACACCTTCACGTAGTGTCTATATCTCACAAACTTTAATCCTCATATATCCAACTAAGCCTTATCTATTGGGAAGCTCAGACGCAATCTAATTTATCATAATTGCTGCATGAAGTGAGGAAGGTGTGCCCCCCTCAGTACAAGGCAGATTTAAACAGTGAACTGTTTATACCTGCAGTTCTTCAATGAGAGCAATCTCTTGTAACACAGAAGAATACTTTTTCTACAGGTATTTAAAAAATATTTCACATGGAAATGCCATAATCTGAGTTTTCTGTCACAAGCTAAGGATTGGAGATGCCTATGAGACAGACACAAGTGGCATAGGAATTTTAGAGTCCTAAGCAAAGTTGACTCAGGCAGTAAAATTTGAAATCTTGACTAAACATGTAGATGTGCAATTTAAATGCCTAAATCTAACAGAGCAATAAAAGGATGGCATGGAAACTGGGCTGTAATAGCTAAGCTGAAAGCAATGCACTGGACTAGAAGAATAAACAATTAAGTGGCTTGAAACTTGTACACAGGCTCAAAAGGTCTCCAAAGATCCAATCATCTGATAGCTATGTATGAACACTATACTTTGAGGTCAGTACTGGACCTCATACTGTACCTCAATACATCTTCATTGATGACCAGGTTGATAATGAGGACTGCGACATCAGCAAATTTGTAGGTAGTTTTAAACTACAGAGAGAGTCACTGACATAGAAAATAGCTCCGGGTTGAAGGAGAGCTGACAGTAGTGTCATGAAAGACAGCATGGAAAAGTGCAGAATTCAGCACTTGGAGCAGAGACCCCAGGATGGTATAGACTGGGTAGCAAGTGACTGAACATAATTTACAACTTCGAGAAAATCTGGATATGCTGCCATCATGGGACAGCTGAACACCCAGGTGCTCTGTCCTCCTGAACCCTGGTCTAGTCACACATTTTGCCTGTTGAGGACCTTCGTGCAATTAGAGCCTAATTCACGCACAGAGAGTACTCAGAGGATTCAACAAACATTGCGGGGAGTAAAAGTTATTCTTTTAATATTTTTTTTCAGTAGTAGAACAACAGAGTTTTTTTTGTTTAGAGATATAGTGAATTCTCTGCAAAAATATTAGTGACCTGTCTGACATCCCGAATACATCCAGTTTACCTCCATGGCTTATAGGTTTCAATATATCCCTGCAAGAGTCATTATATTTGCCTTGAAGTGAAATAAGTTGGTAAGTAGAAATTCTTTTTTTGTCATCGAACTATGGCAGACTTATCTGATGTCTGTGACATAGAAAAGTAGCAACAAAAAGGACTGAGTTGGCATACTGTTGTCTACTGAAAATCCTTAAGTGTCCAAAACTACTTCTGATTCAACTTCAGCACTTGTTTTGTCCTAGTATCAAAGATCAGTAGAAAAACCTAGTTGCTCAGTAGTTTTTTTCTCAACATATTTGTATTTTTTTTTCAATTTAGTGTGATTCTGGGCTAAGTTTAGAACCAACTATTATGTTATATGAAGTCAAATTTGCATTAGCAATTGTTTTCAGCAATCTCACTGAAGAAATATCCTCCTTTGGTCAAGTAGCTATATACTTGCTGCCAGTTGTTTCCCATGATGTATATTTTTAAAGACTCATATAGCAATAAATAGGTGAACACAATACTACTCTCATTACTACTTACTCTTTTTTATTCTGTCATCATTCCTGGAATACTAATTCTTAGTGTTTACATGTTACACTAACGAATCTGATATTTGCTTCTTGTAACATTTTGACTTTTTATTTCTTGAAATATTTCTAAAATGGGAAAAATTTAAATACATTTTTGTATTGATATACATATACACTTATATTTATGACAAAATATGTTGTTAGTCAGAACACACATTAGAAATACAATAAAAAAACCCCAGCTGGCATCTTCCACACTTCAAAGTACAACAAGAATTTTCCAGTCTCTTTTTAGTAACTGCAACTATAATGTAATACAGCATCAGAAAAGTAAATTACACACAAAAAATCCATTTCCATGCTAATAGAGTGTGTTGTATAATACTGCTAGCGTGCTTTCAGACAGAAAATAGATGTTATTTAAGAAACTCACTTCTTAGAATAAAGGTGTACATTAAAATTGCTGTCTGAAAGATTCTAGTCAGCTAAAAAAATCTATTTCTTCTTAATGAAAGCACTTATTTCTAAGTAGAAAATGTCGATCAGAGCAATGACTAGATAAAAAGCAGTGAAGAACTCTAAAGTCTGTGATTTTCCATTTCAAAGGCCTTTAACTGGTTTCACAATAATGGTTTCAAAATGAATAGTGTAAGATCAGGAAATTCTGTTGTTGTCAACTGACAAAGTTTTCTACCAGTTTTCAGCCTGTACAAACGAAATTCCTCCTGAAAGGCCTTTATCTGAAAAAAAACCTGCAGCGAATTTTGCTGATAACTGTCATAATCAAAGTTGAACAAAGAAAGAATTGCTATGTGTGTGTGCATGTGCATTCACATGTGTATTTGACTGATTGTGACTGAGAAAGAGAAGGAAATTGTGTGTATATACTAGCAGTCCTTTCCTAACATTTTTTCACAATACATAAAATGATTAGCAGACTTCAAAGCAGGCAGATAAATGACTGTTGATAAGTTCTGATCTCCAGTAGTCCTCCTGCACTATGGTATACAGTCTATAAGAATTTTTTTTACTAGAAGAGAGAGAATACTAATGTCTGTAAAAGCAGAAGTGGAAGAGGGCTGGGAAATCCAAAAGCAGAGTGATTCTACCACATGCAAGCTGGTAATTTGCTTTGCTGGAGGTGTTATTCACCACCATTTTTGTTGCAATCATTTAGGGAGATAAATGTGTGCTCCAACAAATGTTCAAAGAGAGCAAAGCTGTAAAAAATTTGAGTGTTTCCATTAGAAGTGCTAACAAAGCTATTTTAAAATCTGTATTTTATCTTTCACACGTGGTGCTAGCAGCTGCATATATTTGTAGAGCATACTTTCTTCCTTGTAGTTCAAGTGTTATGAGATACAGACTACCCAGAGCAATTCCCTGCTCTGTTTTATTTGTAGCAATGGTTAGACTCCGATTTTCCATCTAAGTAGTGAGTATTGTGCAGATGAAGCATATTCGTATGGCACTTGTTTGTTGCAGTTCTGTTTCGTATACAAATATTAAATATCTGTTAGAGCAGGTGGGAAGCCTTTCTCATGAATCACTTAATAATGGTTACTTTATATGAATGAGTTTCCCTCACCCCATAGCATATTTTGTGGAGTTGCCAGATCAGGCCCTACAGACTTAAAACAGGATGAAATTTTAAAAAATCTAAGCCCATGGATGGATATTTCAAGAAAGCTAGATACCTAGCTGGTAAATGATAAATAGATAAATAGGCAGCAACAGCAATGATATAGAGTCAACAGAAGAATGTAGGCAACTGTCAAGTCATTATATGCAAGGGAGATTTTGCCAAGGCCTTGAATATTGGTCTTAGATAGAAAAAGAAGTGTTTAGACTTGTGAATTTTCTACGTATATCTAACTTGCTGTGGGTTAGGGAGCTGCTGTCCATGTTGGTTTCCCTCAGTTCCCATTCCCTTCCCATGGGCGAAACTATGGGGGTTTTTCCAAGTCACTGTGAGGCAGGTTATGTTCCAGTCTGTAATCCTCTTTCTGGATATTCTTGATAGTCAGTTGTAAATCTGAAAATCTCATGGAAGATAGAGAAATATACACAGTGTGGTGTTTCCCTGGGAGATATTCAGTCCACCAACACTTCTCACCTAGGCAGCACTGATTAGTTCCTCCTTGTCTTATCTGCAACAGCTATATTAAATCACTGTGAGTATGTCTATACTCGTCAGAAGGACGGATTTATGCCAGATTACAGTGACTATTCCTAGACATTGAGTTTAATGAATGAACTGGCTGTTCCTAAAAACAATATTCTATTTTTACCTTGGCCAGACACTCACAAAGTTGTGTAGCAATAAGTGACAGGAGAACAGACATATCAGGAAAGACAATTTAGAATGTATTTTTACATTCTAAATTTTACATATTTTTACGTTACACTCTTCCAACAGCCAGATTTCAAACAGGTTAAAGTTATCTGATATACTGTCAGAAGACCCTCAAAACCAGACTTGAGCTACTTCTTTTTCTTCTGGCTTTAAAAACTAAGGGCAAAAAATAATCTATTTGTCTATTTTAACCTAGCATTTAGGTCTTGCTAAAAGGATGTGAGATCAAATTCTAATTCCAGATCTCTTAAATTTGAAGTTTTGAGCTTGAGTTTTCCCCAAATGAGTTCTTGAAGCATTGGGTAAATAGCTGTGTATGTATGAAAATTTGTCTTTCTTCTACTTTATTTTTGTATATGAAAAAAAGAATAAAAGTAATTGCTTTGTGCTATCTTTATACCAAAATACAGCATATGTGCAAAGCTAGTGCCAACGGAGCTGGCTCCGGAAGTTGAAACAATATATGCATATGAAGGCAATGTGGCACCTGAACTGTATCTAGAAGCAGGGTTTTCAAGTTTTCATTGGCTACTGCTTTAATTGTTTATGGAGCTCTTGGGACTCAAGCTGTTATCTCTGCATGTCATTGCACTCCACCATATATTAATGCCATCCTAACTTGAATTATCTCAAGGCCTAGTTTTTATTTCATGGAATAAACCCCCCATTTGACACCTGTCTCATAACTGTTACTAGAGGGAATATTTTAATCTTTGCCTTGGAGTTAGAAATCCTAGACCTAACTGTCTTCTTGATATCTCCTGGTATCGTGTAGCAGCATGCAAGAAGTGGAAGTAGGGCCAGATAACTCAGGTATGTAAAGCTACCCCACAAGTGAAAAGGGATGGAGTTAAGAAAGCCAAAGCTCATCTGCAGTTGAATGTGCTGAGGGACATGAAGAGAAATAAGAAGGGCTTCTCCAGGTGTATTAGAAGAAAATGAAGAGTAGGGGAAATCAGAGCACACTTCTGATATGATTAGGTGACACAGGACATGGAAAAGGCTGAGGTACTCAGTGCTTTCTTTTACTCTTACTAGAGTGATTTGTAGAAATGACATACACACAGTCTAGTCTCTGCTTAGATTCAGATTGAATTATATTTTGGTTGTGTTTTCTCCCTTGGTTAAGTATGTAGTATTATAGAAAGTTTAGAAAGACAAGGATATAAACAAAATATATTGTGAGTATAAAAATCTATCCCAAAATTGTTTATGTCATGTTCCTTTTGAAAGTCAAGGTGATGTTAATATTAAATGTTAACAATGATCTAATTCATGCTGATTTCTTTCAGCTTTCATTTCATTTTCACTCATATGTTATGCCCTTTTGCCCTTTGCTAGGCTTACTTTGTGGACTTTCATGCAGCTTCCAGTGAAAAAACCCAAGCTTCTAATAGATTGTTTAGTAACTTCTGTATTGTTGAATGAACCTTTCAGTTCCAATGTTATTATCGCCAGGAACTTATTTTATTCTGTCTCGAAAGGAATAACTCCCGGAGTTCTTGTCAAAATGTCCTTCCATGTTAATTTTCTCCAATGTCTTATGAGTATTTTTTATTATCTGAACTTCATCAACTGTAGAGTGTCAAACAAATGCACTGAAATAACTCATAAGAATTATAAAATATACAACTCAAATTGCAAAAGTCAGAAAATGTTTTTTGTGTTTATAAGGTGCTTTTGCAGATGCTCTGGAGAAAAATATTTCATTACATCACTTTCTGTCACTTATCAATCCTATAGCAGTGTACCTATCTTGAGTGAGGGTGGTCTCTACAGTTTATTCTACATTGTAGACTTTCAGATACTTATAACAGTGAAATCTATTTTTTTTTGAGCTTTTTCCTCTTCAAATTTAATATATTTATGTGTTAAACGATCTGCTGAATAATGTATATATGTATACAGATACATATGGAAAAACCTTCCTGTCAATAATGGATAGAAAGTTTAGAAGGTCATCACACAGATAAGTTACAAAATGTAAGAAAATTACATTTATTTTCTTGAGGAGCAGACAGAAAATCTTGGATGAACCGTGAAGTTACTTTTTCAAAATTGACAATAGTCTTATCTGTGCGTATATTTAAATCTAGTTTGTAAAAGTGATGGCATTCATTGCCACTTATTGTCTTCTAGGATGATCATAGATTAAATTCTGTTCCTTATAAATTTGCTTGAAAAAATGCTATCACTTCCATTGTATTTTGGAATTACAATACGTCTGAGTTTTGTCTTAAAGTGAATCAATGTTCCATAATGGCACCCTTAATCCTATTATTTGGTGGTGAAACACTAGTGAAAAGAAAGGGTATTCCATACCACAAAAAAAATACATTGTGTTTTTTTAGCCTATGAAAGACAGAGCAATAATATTTGCTTGTGTTATTAGTATAACGTGTCTTACTGTTAGTGTGTTTTCAAAACCTTCTATTTTAAACCTCTATTGAAGATCATAGAATCACAAGATAGTAGACAAACCTGGATTGGAGGGGACATCCAAAGATCATTTGGTCCAACATTTTGTAGGAAAAGGAGCCTAGATGAGATTATTTAGCACCCTGTTCAATCACATCCTGAAAATCCACAGTGATGGGGCCTCTACCATTTGCCTGGGTAGGTTGCTCCAGGGAATGATTGTTCTCACTGGGAAAAAATGTCTTTTTATATCAAGATGAAAACTCTCCTGGTACAACTTGTACCCATCACCCCCTGTCTTCTCTGTGTAGGTCTTGTGAAGAGAGAGCCTTTGTCCTCTTTCTAGCTGTCCTTTAAGGTCTAGAACACTGTGACAAGGTTCCTCCCAAGCCTTCTCTTTTCCCAGCAGAAGAGACCTGACTTTTTCAATCTTTCTTCCCAGGCCAGCTTCTCCAGTCCTTTGATCTTCTTAGAAAAACACTTAGAAATTTCAACATATACTTATGGATTAAAAACGGGTAAAAAAATGGGAAATTTGGAATAAAACCCAGCAACTAGAGTGGGGGCTGTTGAACATGAGCACAGCCTTAACTTAGGTCTCAGTAGAAACTGAAGGGGTGGGGGAGTTTGTTTGAGTAGTAGAAATAATAAAATTAATCACAAGGCAGCAATAACATCACTTCTCATGATAGCCCTTTTCACATGGTAGTCATGGATACTCTGAATAAAGTAAATGTATGAAATAGAAAGTGTTAGGACAACATCAACAGAGGGCACTTTGTCAGATAGATGCAAATAAGAGAATCATTTAAAGAAAAAAGTTTTCTGATATTACTACTGCTGTAGTAACTGTGATCTAATTGAAATAGGTCCCTTGTATATTGTCTCTTTCCTTTGTACCCAATAAAATGTTTGCAGTCATCCTAAGGGTGCTAAAAACTGATTCTTCACAGAGCTAAAAAGATTAATGCTGGTCACGAAATGTTATCTGTAAGAACTCTGAGGATGTTTTCCTGACTTGTACTGATGCTTCTTTCTAATGGAAATGTTATGTGCAGAATGAAAGGATACACAGGTAGCTGGGCACGCAAAGCTGTCTTTTAGAAATTTTTGTCCTAGCCATAAATGCTAATAACATGAGGTTCTTAGAGCTTGTTTCTTCACCTGCTGCATTGCTCTTTCTTTACCGTAGCATCCAATGAGGTGTCTCCTTTTAATACAAGGAGAGATGGTCACCAAAAAGAAAATTATTCTTTCATATTTTATTTACTGATTTCTTTTAACTCTTTAGGAAGGCCTCTGAAGTAGATTTACTTTCTCTGGAAGCTGTTGTGGGAAATGTGTGTTATGCCTGTCTTCATTTTGCCAGGCTCTATTACGTTGTTTCATTGTCATTAACACATCTGCAATATAATACCATTTAGCCTACCATAAATTAAGTTTTCATGCCATGTTTAATGCTGTCATGGGTATCCTAGATAGAAATGAAGTTTTAGAGCTTGAACAATAATTCTGCACATAAAATATTGAGAAAAAGGAATTTATTCTTATGGAATAAAGGAAACTTGGACCTCATAAATCTGACTAATTCTTAACATGACTGATGTGTTAACTTCAAAGCATCATTTCAGGCTAATCAAGGTGTTGAGCTGTTTTGCCTTCCAAGGCAGCAGTTTTGCCTTCCAAGGCTTTATATTGCAATTTCCTGCTATTAATATTCTCCTATATCAGTTCACATCCCTTAGGTGCTCTTATTTAAATGGAAAGAAAATTTTGAAATCACCTCAGTCAGATACTATCCAGCTTCATAATAGAATGATGTAAAACTGCAAATATCAATGCCGTGAATGGAAGATAATTAATTGTTTTAAGTTCACTCAAAATTATAAATGACTAGTAAGTTTTCTATAGGTCATGGCCTTAAGGAGCTCCAAAGGTTTGATGATTTCCTTTGTATTGTGAGCATTTCAGGAGACACACTATCTATAATGCTGCTGCTTCTTTTGAGAACACACGCAGAAAGAATCGTCTTGTCGATACCACCTAAGGAGTCTTTCCACTGTGCCTTTTGCAACTGGACTTGTCTATCTCATATTGGCCTTTTTAGCCACCAGTGTGCTTGTAGCAAATGTGGGTAGAGCCCTTCCCAAATCTTCGTTTGCGAAGCCTAGCCATGATGATGATGATTTCAGGCTAGTCTGGGTAGCAGTTAAGCACACAGACATTTCTGCTACTCGAATCTACATAGCACAGTCTAATGTATGATCCATGATTGCCAACCCTGCTTGGGGGCTTCAGACAGCTTATTGTTTCTCGGTGTGGAAACTCAGTAGACAGAAATCATCACAGTGCATGCATTCAAGATTCAAACTAGTTAATACCTTTCATGCTTTATTTAATTGAATTCTGTATCTTTTGAATCATAGGACATGACAATTTGAGTTCAACGGTAATACACAAAACTAGGAAAATACAGATTTTCCCTGTTTTTGAATGCATCCTCCCTCTGGTAAGATCAAAATGACAGACTTCACACATAACCTTTCCCATAATGTTTTGCCATCCCATTCACTTCTCCCACAGTTGAAAAGGCTATGTGAAAGCAATTTTAGTAACATTATTGTGTATGAGATGAAGTTCTTCTGTAGATCTGCATGACTCGCAGAAAAATGGCTTGATTCAATGCAGGGACTAGGCAGAAATGTTTGTTATTAAACAGTGATTAAAACACTGTAATTGGAAATGGCTTTGAACAGGCCTAATAGGAGCAATCAATTAACCTCCATTTCAATAAGGCCACATCTTTCTGCTGGTATATATGGCTTCTGCAGTGTCACAGCTTCCCCTCAGCACAAGGAGAGCCAGATCTGCTTGCCTCAGGTTGCGCTTCTGCCTAATGCAGTTAGAAAGGCTCAAGTTGTATCCATCCACAATGATACTCACAGGATTAGGCAAGGACAGGGTTTGATAATTCATCTTTTCATTATTTGTGCCAAGGCAAAGGAGGAGCAGTTGTCAATTTTCCAAAAATCTCCCATTTTCATGCATGTAAGATTTTTTTAAGAAGGAAATATACCCAAAGGAGGTTAGGCTGCCTGTGGTTTTGCACTTTATACAATTAATTTTAAACTATACTATGTTTTATTCTGAAAATGTACAATATTCCTTCATTGCTCTTGCAATTATAAACTAGCAGGTAACAATTTTATTTTCATAAGCTACAGGTACACCATTTCAGAAGCATTCTTTACAACAGAAATTTTCTTTGTCCTTTGCAACTTCATAAATATTTTCTTGTCAAAGAAAGAGATTAAAACTGATAAGTCTATTTAGCCTGGTAACATAGTGAAAATAACACCTTCTTCAGAATGAACTGATTTTTTACTGTGCAGTTATGCAAATTCATAGGAAATTCATCAGGACCTTACACAGGACACAAGGTTTTAACCAAGGCTTGCTAAATTCTTGTGAACCTTTCCCATCCTTTTGGTGGTCATCCTCTTCACATCCTGAGGTATGGCTTTTAGAAATGGTCACCCAGAAACGGGTTTTCCTTCACTTTTCCCATCCCCAGTGACTTCTGACAGCTTTAAGCAGGTTTTATTGACAGAGGCCCTCTTACAGAGTTTGATTTTCTGATGGAAAACCAACAAACAGTGCTTATGTGAACTTTTTGCTGGGAAGGCTGGAACCAACGAACCAACAAATTTTGTGAAATCCTTTGACCATTTCTTCTGCTTAATTGACCAAATCCATCTGGAGGAAGTGCATTAAAAGCTACAGAGCATTCACTCTGTTTTGGAGTGCATTGTACCTTTCGTGTCTGGAGTGTGAGGTTTAATTGACAAGTTTAATTGTTCCCATATTCAACATTCCTCATTAGTTTCCATTCAGTGTTACGTCTTTTATGGATGGTAGATTATTTGACATGACTTGGTATAGCAGAAATAGTTATTTCCAAGCTGCTGCAAAGAGACTGCAAATTACTTTTGTCTGACACACACAAGTTTATACTTTCATATTCTTCTACACAATCCTAATGAACGTTGCTTAAAAAGAAAAATTTGAGCATAACTATCTCCTCATTGTAATTTCACACACATTATCTTAAGCAAATGGGAGTGTCTTGAGACTTGTGTGGTGCAGATGCTAGGGAATATTCAAACACTCATTGAGCACATTACCAGTTTTGGTCACAGATGATGTAATTCTCCTCCCTGACAGTTTCTAACATAGAAATATAAATGGGGGGATTGGTTTCTGGCTTTACTGAAATTGCCAGTAAAGATACTTTACTGTTAGACCATGTAACTTTCAGCATTCTGGGAATGATGATATTCCTTTCTCTGGTAGCCACAGGAACCAGCTTGCAGTCTTCTGCAGTGTATTTCATAGGAAATCTTGGATTTTCTAAACTCACTCCTGACATTTACTTCTCTGCATCCCCAGTGATGACAGATACCATTGGTTTTAAATCTTTCAGCTATAGCACAGCACAAGAATTACTTTCAGACCATGTTCAGAGACAAATTAAGCCAGCTGCACATCCTGTTGGCAAACCTTCAGTGTTGGTCTGGAGATCACAGAATCACAGAATATGCTGAGTTGGAAGAGACCACGAGGATCATTGAGTCCAACTCCTGGCCCTGCACAGGACCATCCCCAAGAGTCACACCATGTGCCTGAGAGTATCATCCAAACGCTTCTTGAACTCTGCCAGGCTTAGTGCTGCGACCACTTCTCTGATGAATCTGTTCCAGTGCCCAGCTACCCTCTGGGTGAAGAACTTTTTTCTAACATGGAACCTAAACCTCCCCTGACACAACTTCAGGCCATTCCCTTGGGTTCTGTCACTGGTCACTACAGAGAAGAGATCAGTGTCTGTCCCTCCTCTTCCTCCCAGGAGGAAGTTGTAGACTGCAATGAGAGATCTCCCCTCAGTCTCCTCCAGGCTGAACAGACCAAGTGACCTCAGTCACTCCTCATACAGCTTCCCCTCAAGGCCCATCACCATCTTCCTTGCTCTCCTTTGGACACTCTCTAGTAGTTTAATATCTTTCCTATATTGTGGTACCCAAAACTGCACACAATATTCAAGGTGAGGCCACCCCAGTGCAGAGCAGAGCGGGACAATCTCCTCCCTCGACCAGATGGTGATGCTTTGCCTGATGCCCCCCAGGACACGGTTGGCCCTCCTGGCTGCCAGGGCACTGCTGACTCATGTTCAACTTGCCATCGACCAGGACCCCCGGGTCCCTTTCTGTGGCACTGCTTTCCAGCATCTCATTCCCCAGTCTGTATGGATACCCAGGGTTACCCCATACCAGATGCAGAATCTGGCTCTTTCCCTTGTTGAACTTCATATGGTTGGTGACTGCCCAGTCCTCTAATTTGTTGAGGTCTCTCTGCAGGGCCTCCCTGCCTTCAAGGGATTCAACAGCTCCTCCAAGTTTTGTGTCAGCTGCAAATTGTTTAGTATCCCTTCCAGTGAATTCACTAGTAATGCCAGAGGACAGGAGACAATTTCTGGCAGGACATGTAATCTGCACTTGAAGATTGAATAGACCACTTCAAGCCTGTAAGCTCAGTTAACCAAAGGGCAGAGTCAAAGTCAGGCAAAAAACCACCAACTGTAACTTTTCCAGAGGATTCTCAAATTTATTATCTCCTTGCTAAAAAAAGCCCTGACATTAGTTTCTAGAAATCACTTTCAGATAACCTGAACTCAGTCTGAGTTCAGGTTACTGAAAAAAAAATTGCAACTGTATAATTTATTTTTTTTAGGAAGAGATAACCAAAGTGATTTTGTAGTGTACCTTTACTGAGATGTTGTTTGTACACTATTGGTGGCTTTGGTCTTGCCACTGGATGCTACAGTCTGAAAAATTTTTCTATGGCTAAATCCATTTTCTTTTAATAATTTATCAAAAACTTCTGGCTAGTCTATAACATTGAAAATGTCATGTCTCTGGAGTCTACCAGAAACTCTTACTTGCAGTCCACATTCCTCCTGTGCCCAACCAGTTGCTAACCAGCTGTCAGCTCTAGCTCAAAGCTTGGTGATCTTGGCAGTGCTATGACAGGATGGATATATGGCATGGTAGCCTTCCCAGAACTCAGAGTGGGACAGTCAGATTTATTAACTGGTAGACATACAATAAATATTGTAGTATCTATTTTAATTTTAGTTACTATATCCCATAACTACTGTTGATATCTGCTAAAGGAATATATGAGTGCTTGTAATAAGCAATTAAACCTCTATCATATTAGTAATGCAGAACATAAAATGTAGAAGTTAATATATTTTTAAAAATCTAAAGGTATCAGAAACACTTATCTTTGTACTATAAAGAGAACATTTCCATATCCTATTTAGAAACTTTGCTAGGTAAAAGTAATTGCTTTAACATAGTGTATTTACTCAATATAAACATTTATGAATAATTTTTTTGAATTCACTTAACTGTTTTTTTCCCATACAATTTTTACTTTGAAAATTGTCTACCCAAATATTGTTTTAAAATTATAATCTTCTAAGTGTCAAACCAAAGAACTGATTTGTTAAAATGTAATTTTTTGGATATTGATTATTTTTTTAAAAAATTAAAAATAATTTTGGAAAAGAAAATTGTCTCTAAGTAAAAGATGGCCTTTTAAAAAAAATTGGCTGTTGCACACTCCACTAATAAGAGGATAAGACTTTAATTCCTGGCTTTATTTGATTCCTGGAGTGTCAGAAACACTGACAGTGAAAATTCTAAAAGTTGATTGTATTGTAATATGAACCTTGAAGTATTGTATACAATATTTTTCAGTTTTCAACGTATTCTAAAGACACAGACTGAAAAATCATATTGTGAACTTTTCAATGTTTCTTGATTTATAAAGCATTTAGCCCTGAATAGTTTCATGAGGCCAAATAAAACTTGAAAAGGAAGAATAGGACAGAAGCATTGCACATGTGCTGGTAATTTGTCCATGACAACTGTTGGGCTTTGAAAAAATCCTAAATCAAGTTCTAGCATCATAACACTGATGCCTCAGAGCTTTTTGGATTTTTTAACTTTTGTAGATTTTAGAAGTAGTTGTGTAGTGAATGTAGATTTTAATGTAGTGGTATTGTATCCCTTACCATTAACATAGTAGTTACACATACTCAACTCTGTTACTCCATTCCACATCAATCCCTCTAAATTCTGTTAGCATGTTTAATCTTCTTTTCAAGGTAGAATTGTAGGAAAACACCCTAAGGCCTGGACCGGAAGATATCACAGAGACACAGTGACCTTCAAGCCCAGAACTTTGGAGGAACTCCAAGGATTGCGCGTGCTGCAAAGAAGATGACAATGAGGAAGAAGGGTTCCCACACGCCCCCAGACCCAATTCCCAAAGGGGCATGTCAGGGGGCAGAATAGGGCAGAACTGGGAGTGGACAAATCTGGGATTTGATGGACCATATTATAAAATCATAGAACCACTGTCTGAGGGTGCGCGCATGTCATGTGTATTCCCTGGGCCTCAGGCCTGAGATTAAAGGACCTACTCTCTTTATCTTATCTTATACACTAAATTGGCCTGGAGTCTTTTTCTCCGCGCTCTCTTAAGGCAACACTACTTTCACTATAAAACCAGCATGGAGAAGAGAAAGCATTAGAAAGATGAAGTAGGTGTTTTCTTGGATGGAATGGGTACTCACAGTAGGAGAAAAACAACAGCCACAACTGCCATTCAGCCTCACAGAGAGGTGTGATTATTTTATTTATACAATTTGGGCTCTTTTGCCCTTTTAAATTTCCAGCATCACCCTCCCTGAAGTCTGTGCAGTTCTGCTCTACTGCTATTATCTCCAGTGCCATTATCAAAGATGTAAAGAGGCAGTGCCTCTTTACATGGGTCTGCTATGATGCATCTTGGCCCTGATTTTTGTCTCACTAAACTTTTCAAGATTGATTCACTAAATGGAGGTTAGGTCCTCAATGTTAACATTCATAATGCTAAAAATATGGTTGCTAGGCCTCCTTCTAAAATATTGATGTTAAGATTTTTTTTTCTTTACAATGAGTATAGAAAAATTAGGTCTCTAGGTCTACAGTGAGTGTAGAAAATCCTCAACAACTCTTATGCTGAGAGGAATTAACAAGTTGGAAGTGAACAGGAAAATTATAACTTTTAGCACATAGGGAAATGCAGTCAGTTGGCATTTTGGAACTACATACACCATGTTCAGCAAAGCAGTGGGTTTGAGTTAGATGTTCTTTTCATAGCAAAGCTATTAACACCAGGCTGTGTAATAATTTTTTCGTGATCTCTGCTTGCATTTTGATGTATCCTCCTTGTCAGGTGGATCACCCACAGCAGGAATGACAGACAGAGTCTTGCTAGAGCAGGTCATCCAGTTGCTAATGAGGCCATTCCCTGGAGTGGGGCTTCAAACTCCTTTTGACAGGGGTAATTTGAACATGTTCCTGATGATGCTCTAACCTTCAGATTCATGGGTTAAATAAGGTTGGGGCACCATAAGCACCAATGCCAACTCCACCTTTTCCAGCTGTTTTCTAGTGATTTCTGCCAGGATGTAATATGAATAAATGAAGTATTTTGTTATACTATACAAGGTTAGACAGAAGACAAGGTTAACAAGTGAGTGCTGTAGAGATAATGATGTAAAGTTCACCCACGACACTAAAAATTCTGTGGGAACTTTCAAATGGAAGTTTGGATATCTACAAAATTTGCCAGAGAGTGAGAATATCACTGATGCCAAAAATCACTGATGTGATTATGAATTTCTATAATATGATTTCATCAATAATAACATAAATAACAACTGCAAGGTTGTTATCTTAGGTAAATTTTTTTTGTTGCAGAACTTTATGCAAATAACATTGTGAGAGTTGTTATGAGAGTATAGGTTAAAAATGAACACTTTGGTAGATTTCTTGAAGTTAACTGATGGAGAGCTTCCATTTTTAGGGTTCTGTTAGCCATTGCATCTGAAAGAGTTTTATGGATTATGATTAAACGTAGCTTCAACATATTAGTTGATACTGTAGAAGAGATATCTATGTCTTATTTGTATTTACTGTCCAGTTAGATGCTTGGCATTTTATCACTTTTTGCTATAAAGAAAATTAAACAAGAAAAAAAAAGAGTAAAAGAAAGCCATAAGAAAACCCAAAAGTATGTACAGAATAAATTGTGTCTCTAATGCAAAAGAAATTCAATTGGCTTTGGATGCTGCTTCACGATGCTAATTTTTTACTAGCATTGTTGAAATTTTAGAACTTTTTCTTATGCAGGGAGATTCTCATACTTGCAGACTGCCAATCAGTGTAGTGATGGCTTATGTTTTAATTTAGATTGCCTCTGTGACACTGTATGATATCTCATACAGCTTAAGCTTAAAAAACTCATATACTGAAGGTGGATCACTGGTAAGCTTCAGCCTAAGTGCTGCATCTGTAGCCTTGGCTAAAAATACTGAACACAGTATAATGAAGCTTCCTTAATTTCAGCTGTTACTTTTATTCAGAGAAGAAAATTTTGATATCTTTCAAGTGTGTGTCTTTGAATATATGTTTCTGCTTATGTGTACCTTTACATTTCCCTGGTAAACCAAAGCTTGATTAGTTTACAGATTTGTCATTTCTGGTCTTCTAATTAATCCTCTTGCCTTTAGTCAGTTGAGTTTTTTGTTTGTTTGCTTAAAAATTGTATAAAACTGAGCACATTATACTGTGAAACTTAACGCTTTAAATTTAATGTACTGGAGCTGGATATTAAAAAAGCAATCAACTAGTCAAGTAGCTGAAAAAATTTCTTTTTCTCCAAATCTCCCAGGTCATCCTCTTCTCTTCACAAGTGTTGTAGGGGTTTTTTTGCTTGTGTGTTTTATTTTCTATTATGTCTTACTATAAGGCAAGCAAAAGCTTAATTAAACTGTATTTATGGTTTGTCAAAATTGGAGCAATATTATTAATGTTATAAATAAAGATCACAATATAATGAGAAATAAAGAATGGTGTGATAATACACCTTTATTTTGGTACATATAATGAAAGTATGGTCTTGAAATAGGGTCTTACGTGAGCCAAATTCTGACACCTGCTTTCTTGAAATACATCTAGACTTTAGGGGTCTAAAATAATAATTCAGAATTAAGCTTTTTAGTAATGAAAATATTGAACTGAAAAATATAGCATCACTGTGCCATTGCCACCACTACCCTAAAAAAAAAAGACAGAAATATTCAGATTGTTTTCTTTTATATGAACCAGATAGAGAAATCTAACTGACTGACAAATTCTGGATTATTGACAGAGACTTACAGCAATTTTTAAAAGATATAAATTAGGTTTCATGAAGACTCTACTTTGTATTTGGCAGTGTAGTGTGATCTTCCCTATTACCAAAAATTTCATATCACAGGTGCTATAAAACAACAATAAAGAAAAAAATCACAAAAAATCCCAACCCTAAACAAACAAGCAAACAAAGAAACAAAACAAAAAATCCTCCCAAAAAAGAACAAAAAAATCTGAAACCTTAGATTTATGTATTCTAGGAAAAAATTATACTTTTAGGTAATTCAAAGCTTGAAGTTAAATTTTAGTGACTTAAAAAAGTGTCAAAACAGTTTAAATTATCCTATGAAATAATCACTGTTTTCAGACATATTTTAATAACATGTGGAATGAATAACTGCATGACTTCACATAGATGTGTCTCTGCTAAATTGCAGTTAAGTGTCTTCATATTTTTCTCTTTGATACCTTTCTGATAATACAATTATATACTGAATTAAGAGACTTTGTTATCAACAGGAACAATCTTCTATTCTACAGTAGAACATGTCACACAAGCACACACTGGAACTATGAAATTTGATAACATTTTAAAGTTTGCCTCTTTCGCTATCTGTTATGGCATACAAAGCCCCACAAATTAACTTCTGTGGCTGTAAACCAAAGATATTTTTTTTTAAATGTCCTGATGGAGAAGGCCTAAACTTTAGAAATTACTGCATTTTTCAACCCATTCTTCATTGAGTTCAGATTTAATTCTTTTTAGTTATAACTACAGTGTAGTTTTTATTAATCTATTACTGAATTTGTAATTCAGGACACATTCTTTATATGTGCGAAAGTCTTAATTCTTAAACTGACATAAGAACATGTTTTCACTTACAGCTGATACAGAAAAAAAATCCTGCAGGAGAAGATGGTGTGAGAAAAACTGTGTCAAAATCAATTTTTTCCTAGAATAATGACCTGAAATTTAATGGACAGATGAACGTTCAACAATATTCAATAGTGATGATGCAAAATTACAAGGGAAAGATAAATTGTCCAATATTTCTTCGTAGGTGTTAATTTGCATTCTGGCAGCTGGCCAGTATTAGATTTCTGGTTTATGACAGGTTTACAGAAAACAAAACACTGGTGTTAAAGCCTAACAAAGTATTAAAATAAATGAATAATACTGTATTTGGTTCCTGCGGCCAGGTTTTGGGGGGGGGGGGGGGGCTACAGCAGTGGCTTGGAAGCTGCCAGAAGCTTCTCCCACGTCCAGCAGAGAGAATGCCAGCTGGCTCCAGGATGGACGCATCACTGGCTGTACTGGGATGGAGTTGTGATGATATTTTTGGTCTGTGTTTGGCCCTAGCCACCTGCAGTAGTTTATAGTTCTTCCTGCCAAGTTCACTGATAAAACAGTGAATTTGTCCTTGGAGGGAGAACTTCTGCATAAACTGTTTTAATTGGTCTTTTGTGATTGGTTAATGGCTCATCAAGGGCAATTGGAGGAGAAAGAGATGATGAAGCGAGGAAGGCTCATCCCCAGATTCAATTAAGAAAGACCCCCAAGACACACTGCACATGCACAGAGGGATTTCCAAAGTCCTCACACATGCACAGGAGAGGTGCACTTACATAACCAAGAGGGTGGGATTGAGCACCCCTGACGGGGCAGTACTGGCCACACCTCCCCAGGCAGGTGTGCTCAATGAATTGTATAAAAGCAAACATGTTTTCTGTGCTCAGGGCTGACTCTACACGAAGGACCAAGCTGCTTTTAGCAGGGACACCTGCTTGAAGTGGGAGCCTGCCAATCCTTTGGAAAATGCAGCTGCTGCAGAGGGCCTTATAAGCAATTAGAGTGGGTAAAACTATCTTATAAGTGACACCTGGGTGAGTAGGGTGTTGTGCCTTCCTCTTTAGGTTCTTTTTGTTCACTTTTCCCCCCTCCTAATCCCTTTCACTTGAGTGCCTATTTTTCACTATTAGCCACCTTTTGTAATAAATAGTTACTTCGTTACATAGCAACGGTGTTGAGTTTTCTCACATTCCAGTATATCCTCGAACCTGTCCCTGATACGCTGGCCAAGGCTGAGCCCGTCAGGATGATAGTAACACTTCTGTGATAACATATTTAAGAAGGAAAAAAGTTATTGCACAGATTAAATTGCAGCCAGAGAAGAGTGGAGTGAGAACATGTGAACAACAACGCAGACACCAAGGTCAGTGAAGGAGGGAGAGGAGGTGCTCCAGCCACTAGAGCTGAGGTTCCCCTGCAGCCTGTGGTGCAGATGGTGAAGCAGCTGTACCCCTGCAGTCCATGGAGGATAACCAGGGTACAGAGATTCACCTGCAGCCTGTGGAGGAGCCCACACCAAGGCAGGTGGATGCCCAAAGGACACTGTGACCGCATGGGAGGCCCATGAGGGAGTAGGGTCCTAGCAGGGACATGCTGACCTGTGGAGAGACGAACCCACGCTGGAGCAGGTTTTTCTGGTAGGACTTGTGGCCCTGTGGGGGACCCATGGTGGAGCAGCTTCTTCCTAAAGGACTGCACCCTGTGGAGAAGTGACCCGTGGGACAGCAGTTTGTGAAGAACTGTTGCCCATGGGATGGACTCATGCCAGAGAAGCTCGTGAAGAACCATGTCCCATGGGAGGGACCCCATGGGGCGCAGGGGAGGGACTTCTCCCCCTGACATTGGCAGAAACAACTGACCATAATCCACACTCAGCATCTCCCAGCACCACTGGAGGTGGGAGGATGTAGAACTTGGAAGGAAGGAGGGATGGGAGGAAGGTGATTTTTAAGATTATTTTACTTTTCACTCTCCTCTTCTGACCCTGTAGTAATAAATTTAATTAATATCACCATTTTGAGTCTGTTTTGCCTGTGATGCTGATCAGTAAGTGACTTGTCCTGGTCCCTATCTCAACTAATGAATGTTACCTTGTATTTTTTCTCTTCTCCACGTGGTTGCAGAGGGGAGTGAGAGAGCAGCTTTAGTTAGTACCCGTCATCCAGTCAGAGTCAACCCACTACACATTAGAAGTCTAAAAGGGAAAATTTTCCCATTCATGAAGATAAAAATCAAAATTCTATGCCCTACCATGTAACTTATATCAGCTTATATTAATGAACATTCTGTGTGACATCAATTTTTGAGTTCATATTTGTCTGATTACTATTATGGGGAATTGCCTAATATTTCTTCGTAGGTGTTAATTTCCGTTTTGGCAGCTGGCCTTCAGTAAAAATTTTAGTGTTCTTCTTTTAGGTACAACTTTGACATTTATTCTTAGAAAGGTAAATAGTGTTCAGATGTCTTTCATTTTTTAGAGTTTACTTGTAAAAAGAAAGATGAAACAGACACAGAAGTGATTTGACCTTTCAAAAATATTTTCAGCAACTTGTTGCTCTATTAAATTGCTTTTCATTATTCAAAATTCCAAGAACTAATTATCGCTTTTATATTTAAAGCACAGTTCACTGAAAACTTTCAGAAAGCTTGTCACAAACATTTTTTAACAATTTCAAGATAAGAGAGAGTACATGTGGCTGTGAAAAGAGAGCTAAAATATAGATAAATGCAAATTTGCGTTGTCAACAGTTCTACACATTTACTTAAGAATAATTTGTATCAGAGGTGGGTGTAGAAAGGAAGCTGTTTTACATATAATTTCATTAATAATATGTTCTTTTGCTTTCCATAAATATATTGGCATTCTGTGGATTTAGAAATCAAATTTAGCTTTATTTCCCTGAAGTAGGCTTAGTCTTCAAACACTGTGTAAATTACTTATTTTTTCCCTATGTATTCAATACTTTTCTGATCCCTTAAGTCCACCAAAACATTATGTATGTATATATGTGTATATATATATATATATATTGAAGTAACAGAAATAACAAGATAAGAATTACAAATGCCTGTATGCAACCCTTACAGGTGCACTCTGGATGACTTGAAGTTTGATAACATTCACCATCAATTTGTATTTCATTAACAGAGGTTGAACAGCACATATTTTTTTATTCATTACAATAACATTCCTCCTTGTGTTAATATAGAAAGTTTTCCTGGCATAGTTCATTGTGTTTAACTTGAATTTGAAGGGTTGGATTCATTTAAGCTATAGACGCATGCAGCATAGATATTTTTATTTGAAATCAGCCAGTGTAAGGTCAACTTTTTATTTCAATAGAGGGTAATAGATATGGTTTCCATAAAGAGGAAGAGATGGTAATTTTTTTTTTTTCAGCTCTTACATGGAAGTTTGCACATACAAAACCACTCTTAATCCTGCAAAGTCCTAAATACGCCAGGTACATACTTATGTGGCAATCAAGGTTCCCCAGCACCTCAGTTCTGATCATAGAAACATTAAGGTTGGAAAGGACCTCTAAGATCATCGTCCAACCACCAACCTACCACCATCATGATGTTCACCACTAAACTACGTCCTCAAGAGCCGTATCCACACATTATTTGAACACTTCCAGGGATGGTGACTCCACCACTTCTCTGGCAGGCTACTACAATGCCTGACCATCACTTTGATGAAGAAGTTTTCCCTAATATCTAGTCTGAATTTCCCCTGGTACAACTTGAGATCATTTCCTCTCTTCCTGTCACTTATTACCTGGGAGAAGAGACTGACAGCAATGTGATATTGGTGAATGGGTCGCTGGAGGTGTGGGCTTTGGACCTTACTCTTTAGGTGCCTACATCTGAACCAGCCAATGTAGGTTTTATTTTAGTCAATAGACATTAACAGGTATACAAATAATTTTTCTGCTCTGTTTTGTTACAAGATTTTAAGCTAAGATAAAGCATGCCCTTAAAGTGCGTAATTTTCCCCACTGAGTGTAAAGTGAGTCCCGACAGCTAACTAAGAACACTGTTTCCATGATCTGGTGTTAAAAAATGACGCCTTAAGGAGCTGAGGGAAAAAAAACCTCCAAAGTGATTTAATTGGGGATGAGATAAGAAAAGGATTTAATTTGGTAACAAGACATGCGCGTGCCCCCATGTCTCAGATGTCACAATTTATAATACTACCTGTCCAATCCAAGGTTTTCCCACCCTGTGTTTTTTGCCCTGATCCACCCCCGGCCCACCTCTGGGAAATTGAGGCGGGGGTCTTTTCAGGACCCTCTCTTCATCAATCTTCATCTTCTTCGGGGTACAGGGGGCACATCGTTACCCAGAGTTTGACTGTACTCTGCGGTTTAGGGCAAGATACGAGCATTCTCCAAACAGAACAGGCCTATCTTAGAGTGAGACTAAACACGTTCTAATGGAATCCAGGGGTAGAATTGATATGGGGAGCATAGAATGGGGTTAGAGGGTTGGTAATCTATGTAGCTTCTGTGTTAAGGGTAAAGGAATGAAATGCTGCTGCTTCTAAGTCTACTTCTGCTATATAACTACTTATAAAACTTTAAAAAATCAAAAAACTAAAAGGACCTTAAGGCATCAAAAATAATGGACTTTAATTTATCATAGTATTACAATATTTTCATAAAACCATAGAGATCTCAACTCTCATAAGGATCATTGAGTCTAACTCCCTGCTCCTTCCAGGATGACCTAAAACTGAATTGTAAAAATAAGAGCATCCTTGAACTCTATAAGGCTTGTTGCCATGACCACTTCCCTTGGGAGCCTGTTCCAGTGACTGATCACTCTCTCAGTGAAGGACCTTTTCCTAATGCCCAGCCTGAACTTCACCTGATGCAGCTTCATTCGGTCTCCTTGGGTCCTGTCACTGGTCACTAGACAGGATTCAGCACCTCCCCCTCTGCTGCCCGCCTTGAGGAAGCTGCAGACTGTGATGAAGTCATCCCTCAGCCTTTTCTTCTCCATGCTGAACACACCAAGTGACCTCAAATGCTCCTCGTAAGTCTTGCCCTTGAGGCCTTTCACAGTCTTGATCATCCTTCTCTGAACACACAATTTTACATCCTTATATTGAAGTGCCCAAACTTGTGCACAGTATTCAAGCTAAGGCTGCACCTGCACAAAGTGGAGTGGGACAATCACCCCTCTCAACTGGCCATTAGTGCTGTGTCTAATGCTTTCGTGGGTGCCAGGGCACAGTGCTGACTAGTGTTCAGCTCGCCATCCACCAGAATCCTCTGATCTCTTTCTATGGTGCTGCTCTTCAGCTTCTCACCCCTCAATTTGTATGTATAACCAGGATATTTTATTGAAATTATAGTCCGTTCATCTTACTGAACCAGACTGTGGATATGTCGACTGGTTTTGTTTTTGAGGTTTTTTGGAGTTTGGGTCTGGAGGGGAATTTAGAGGGGTTTTTTGGTGATTTTTGTTTGTTTCGTTTTGTTACATGGTTGATCCTAAAGAGGGAGTGATCCACAGCAGTCAAAATCTGTCCAACCTTTACTGAATAAAAAAACCCCAAACCCAAGAAAAATATCCAACAGATTTTCTCATGACAACACATAACAATCATCTGTAGTGGCCAGACTAAGAAAGTCTGAGTCCACACTGCAACCAGACACAGAGTAATAGAGAGTTTTTTTAAATTCAAAACTTTTTTAAAATTCTCTCTTCTACAAAGAAAGAAAACACTATTTAACTATTTGATTAGTGCCTGGTACCTGAAGAATGGGAGAGGCCTGAGAAAATTAGAGTTTATACATATATCATTTTCTCTTAATGAAAATAAAATGTTTTTATTCATGCTTAAAACTTGAGAAGCAATAGGCATTCCTACTTTTTCGAAATTCACAGTTTAAGGAATAAAAGCATAGAAAATTAATCCTGTTGCTACACAAGGAATTCATACAGAAACAGTTTTCTCCTTTGGAAATAATGGAATAGACCTCTTGCATATCAGAAGATAAAAATACTTGCAAGAACTATGCAAAATAAAGTAACATAACTCATCTTTATCCACAGGTCAAATTAATGCTGAAAATCCATCTCTGTAGGGTTTTATTAACCCTTCATATTAGCTACCATCATAGCTGCTATATATATTTAAAAGAATGACACTGTTAAGGTACTCTCCACACAGCTAGGAGCTAAGAATAACCTTTTTTTAAAATATATAGTTGATGTAGTTGATGTGTAATGTGTACTTCACTTTGTGGATGTTATTCAGAGATACAAAAGGTGTTATTCATAATACCTCTTTTTACTGGAAAATGTATGCTCACTAACTTAGTTTCAAATACCGTTAAAAGAAAATCTGCAGACAGAGCAAAAGGGCAACAGGGTGACATCTGGCATAGCAGACTTTCTAAGGTCGTTTTGGCACACAGCCTCCATTAAATGGCAGATACTGAGAAAAAAAATATTGGAATCAAAAGAAAAGAGAATACAATGAAAAATTTGTTTCTAATCTTTAGCTAGTGCAAACCACTCAAAACTAGTCAAAGTGCTTTAGGGTATTATCTGCATGTCTTTCACTGGGCAATTCTTTGATCTCTAAATGACTCAAAACCAGGTCTGAGGTGTGATATTTTATCAGCCTGATTACATCTACTCACTGCAGTGTTCTCTAATCGCTATACACTTGATTTCACTTTTTCAGTTTTCACCTGAATGAGTGATACACAAAAACATCCTCATCGTTACCAGACCACATGCACTTCATTTTCAGAATGGCTGAAAGATTAAATCCATGATATGCTGTTTGAAGTGTGGCCAAATGCATTTTGTACTTTAAACAAACAGTGCCAACTGATGATATGCATGTCCTTGGAGGAAAACAGTCCATGCGTTTCATCTACAATGGGAAAGAAGATAAAAAGAAATCTGCAGAAGTTATAACTATTAAACCTACCTAGAGGCAGGGACATTTTAGAAAGCATGTCTGACTGAGCCAAAAAACTAGAATCAGTGATCTCATTGGCCCTTTTATTTCACTGAGTTCCTTACTGGACTTCTTTGTTCCAGATGTAACTAGGAAGGAGTGGAAAGGAGGGCATTAATTTTGAGTGATCAATAACTCACTTCTATAGCTCTGTGATAAGCTGTCAGAAAAACAGGCATACAAACTTGATACTTATCTAAGTCCAAATTTCTTTACTCAGTTTTTGATGACAAATCATCACTTTTATTTTTATTTTACAGTTTTATATTAAAACTTTACCATGAAGTGTAATTTTATAAGAGAGATTTTATAAAATTGAAAGGGAAGCACTATAGATTGGACTGCTGCAGTGCACCGTTGCTTTGAGGAAACAATGGGAATGAAATTAATTCTCCATTGAACTAAATCTTGAAGTCTCAACTTGTTTTCCCATGAACATCTGCCTTCCATCCAATATAAACATAAAATTTGGCAGAGTTTACTCATCTTTGCTCAGATGAAGCCAAGAACCAAAATAAAAATGAAGAACAATTAAGTGTTGAATGCTGATGGCAGTTATTTGGATATAAATTTTAAAATGATTTTAGCTGGTGCTAATTCTTCATTGTCATGTTTAACAGAATAATGTGAGCAAAGGAAGAACTAATAAAAAAATAACATTTGCAAAATAGATTGGTTTTAGCACCCACCCTTGTAGTCCAGAAAGTATGTAGAAATCCTTCCCTTCACTTAGTTAGAATACAGATATCTAACTAAATTTTTCAATTTTTTCCCCCAGATCTTCTTTTCACCTATCCTTGTGTTGTGGGAGTACTGAGTTGCTAAATCAGTTCTTGGCTCTTCTTGAAAGAGTCCCAGCTACATAAAAAAGTAAAAAAGATGGCTGAAAATTAATAAAGTTTCTTCCTTTCTTCCTTTCTTACTCCAATGAATTATAAGTGCATAGAAGTAATTCCAATAAGCTAGGTCTAGGAAAGCTACAAAGAGGAGGCTTTTTGAAATTGCCTCAAATTGCTTCAAATCTGGCTAGGGACTGATTTTCATCCTCCTCCTCTCTTACTACAAGAAATGACTACAAGTAAGGAATACACTAATATGGAAGAAAATTTTGAACATAAATTTATTTAATTTGACTTATTAAAAAAATTGGTACTTGCTATTAGCCTATAAATTGCTCTAAATTGCTAGTGAGCTATAAATGTCTAAAATGAAAAGCAGGCAGACTTTATGCACATGAATGAAGGAAGTATTTCAGGAATATAGAATGTATTTTTCATGGGATTTCTCCCCACTTATTAGTGTTCATAAAGGTATCCACACATTTTCAATCTTGCATCAACTTTTTTGTCAAGAATTATGTTTGATTGAGGGAAATTACATACTTGCAGCATACTAGTTGAGTAAGTGGTAGTATGAAGCTAATTGTTTTAATCTCAACTGCAACAAATTAATCTTTTCAAAATTCTGCAGCTTTATTATCCTACCAGCTGTGCTTCAGAATTGGCCTAATTCTGGCTAATGGAACATGCTGTAAGGACATGATCCTGGGTAAAAAGATGTGGGG
The DNA here is from genome assembly GCF_036250125.1 of Pseudopipra pipra. Classification (NCBI taxonomy): domain Eukaryota; kingdom Metazoa; phylum Chordata; class Aves; order Passeriformes; family Pipridae; genus Pseudopipra; species Pseudopipra pipra. The sequence continues at coordinate 47,824,593 of NC_087553.1, read as the reverse complement.
AAACATTGCTTGCCAGTTTGACTTCAGACAGCTTCATTGCTGGCAAAAGAAATTACTTGTGCTCTCCAGGAAAGAAAGGAAACAAAAGCTATACATGAGAAATGCTTAGTCTAAAAGAAGATGGATACACACAAATGTCAGTATGCGTCAGCATTGTCATAGCAATATATCATAGGTTTAGTGTATTCATTCAGATTACATTTCATGTTACTTCCCATTCTTTATTCAGTTCATTGTGGGAAAGAGGCAATTCCATGACCAATTCATCAATCCAAATGCTCCAAAGCTTGAGCTATATCTCTGTTATCTACTGATCCAGTGCAGTTCACTGGATCTGTATAATGAATTTATTGATGTTGAGAACCACCATTTGTTTCATAAGTGGTTTGAGTACTGTGCTGCAGTCACACAGGCTTGGATGGGTCTCATGAACTGACATCCTCACTGCATGTTATGTTGAATTTTTTGTCACCTTGTGTCATGGTTTAACCCCAGCCAGCAGCTTGGCCCAATATAGCTACTTGCTCACTCACCCATATGTCCTCCCCCACACCCCAGTGGGGTGGAGGAGAGAATTGGAAAGGTAAAAGTGGGAAAACTTGTGGGTTGAGATAAAGGCAGGTAAAGCAAAAACTGCGCATGCAAGCAGAGAAAAAGAAGGAATTTATTCATCACTTCCCATGGGCAGGCAGGTGTTCAGCCATCCCCAGGAAAGCAGGGCTCCATCACGGGTAGAACTGGCTGGGGAAAACAAATGCCATCACTCCAAACATCTGCCTTTTCTCTCTTTCCCTCAGTTCCACATGTTAAGCATGAGGCCATATGGTCTGGGAAGTAATTTTTCCTCCATAGAACTTGATCTGGTCAACTCAGTAGAAGACAGGTTGTATATTCCATGAGAAGCTGCTGTCAAGAGAAGTCAAAACAGTCCTTGAGGTGTTTAGAAACCAGAAAGAAGACAGCTGAGAAGATTTCAATAGTTATATACTGGGATGTGAATGAGACAGTCATGCAGCTATAGAAAGAAAATTAAAAAGTGAGAAGGAAGTGGCAGCCCAGAGAAGGTTGATCGAAAATTGTGTGATACAACCTATTGTCTTAAAGTAAATGACCGAGACTTAGGAGGTCTTGACTATGACTGACTTCTTGGTTTTCATTTAAAATAAGTTTTAGTCTCATAGCTACAGAGGATTTCAGCAACTTCAACCTGAGCCTAAAATGGAAGGAGACATCCTTCTGGATATGCCATTCAATTTTGCCAAAGGGATAAATAGCAGGTTGCCAAGGTTAGACCGTAGCCCTGGGTCTGGGTTCTTGTAAGGTGTTCTGGCTGTGTAAGAAAAGTTACCTACTTTACATCTACCTGCCAGGGAACACTGTTTCATCTCTAAGTTAAATTAAACCCTGATGATTTCCCTCTCTGAATTGAGCGGATTGTATATTGCTACCATTTTTTGAGGTCGGTCTGTGCTGAAGTTGGAAACTGAACTGAAACATGCAGAGACCTGATTACAGTCTGTAAATAAAGATACACTAACTTGATTAACTTTGGAAGTTGTTTTCCTTTTTTTCCTTGTTGTTATTCTCATCTAATTAAGGTAATTGTAGTTAATTGAAAAGGCATGATTGGTTTAATTGGATCTGAAGATGAAACAAGAAAATCAGTAACGATGAAGATGGAATTTATTTGATTGAAACTACTCCAGACAAAAGTATGTTATGGATCTCTTTAGACAAAAGCATTCAAGAAATAGCCATTTTTTCTTTGCAGAAGCAATGAACAGATGCAGGACTGTTGTACTGAAAATAAGGAGAAATAGTTTTGATTTCATAAATCTGTCCAGCTTTGCTATCTTATATAATGAGCTTCACCTTTCTAATTGAATTGCAAGCTGCTGTAGTTTTTGAGAGATGGTAGGGATGGAAAGTTTATATTGTTTAGAGAAGTAGGCTGTACTCAACACTGAGCTCTAGGAAGATCAGGATATACTGGGGAAAAGCTCAAACTAGATTAAAATTAGTTGGATTTTTACATAGCATAGTGTCCCTTGATTTGATAAGTTCCCTTTATAATAAATTTGTATCTAGAAAAGTGAGGAATTAAAATTTTCTGGTTGTGTCCCACAAGAAATTAGGAAATAGGACCTCGTTCTTTTGTAAACACCAGAAAAATGTCCAGACTGCCTCCCAGAGGCTCATGGAAGGAGTCTTTGAAGACTTTTGGAGGAGAACCAGCAATTAAATTAGCATCATTAGTACTCAGACAAGTTGGACAGGAGTCATATTGTTTGACAAAACATTTTAGAACCTTGACTTTGAAAATGCATGGCTTTTCTGAAGAGTTAGTTTTATGGTTAATGATCTAGAATCTGTTTCTGAGGGTTTAAAGACATCTCTCAGTGGAAATGAGGTAAAAATGCAGATGTTAGCCATTGTGCACTCCAAATAATGTTACAAACTATACAAGATCTGGCTTATGCAAACTTTTGCAGGGGCACAAGAAAAAGTGAGAATAACTGTCACAAGGTTATATTAAAAATTTCTTTTTTATTAAATAATTCAACACAAGGGATACCAACAAGAATATTTTTTCCTTGGCTGAAAACTATTTTTGTTGTCTCTAGTTCAGACTGAACCAAAAAGCAACTCAAAAGAATATGATATAAAAATCATAAATTTAAGTTTAAGAATTATTATGATCAGACTGAAAGACATAGGTTAAAAATAAAGAGAAATATAACCTCGTTGTAGGTAAAATAAAGGCTTTGGGACAAGTGAAATTTAAAGTTTGAGCTACTTGCAGAGATAATGAAGACACTGATTATTTGCAATTAGAAGCATGCAAACAAAGTAGAAAGGAAATGGACAGAAGTGGAGTTACTGTTGTAAATTAATGCAGTTTCTTTGAATCAGGGAAGTAATACCATTTACATCAGCTGAGCAATAATTCCTAGGGAAGGAATATTTTCTCTTCTTGACTACCTGGAAATTGCATTAGTAATGACATTACTATAAACTGAAATTTCAAAAGTGAAAAAACATCCCTCCAAAAACGAATTTGAACACACATGGCTATTAGAATGTTTGAGAAAGACCTGTTCTTCTTCCTAAAACCCTTTAGTGAATGAGGAACCCACTGTTCTGAGGAGAGCTTTTAGGCTGTGGCATACCTCATGTAGCTGCATTATGCTGTGAGCATAAGCTGGCTCATGTCCATTAAAAGTGAACCTCTCCAAAAAATAGTTTAATGGGAATTTTACTGCGTTATCTTGAATCAGTCTGTACCCCTTCATATCAGGTTATAGTTCTGCCCTAAATGGAGGTGAAAAAACTTGCCTGCCATTTTTTTTGAAATATTGATAATATTGAAATATTTGCTTTGAAATATTTTTGTTTGCTTTACTTGGGTGACCAAGCAACCTGTAACACAATCTTGTTAAAATTTCGTTGGTCTCTCTCCAACATTCCTTGGAAGGCCTGTAGTGTAAAGGATTCTTGCCTGGTTTGTTCTACTGACTTATTAATATTTTAGTTTTACAGCATTCTGGAACTGAGGGATGATGGGAGGATGTGACTCAAAATAGGTATCTCCTTTAGAAGAAAAAAGAGTTAGAGCATGAAGGGAATTTTGAATCAACAGATTCCTTTACTGAAAAATAGCAGTCACAGTTAATAGCAAATAGCAAGAAGCATAAATATTAATTTTGTGTTAGGCTCCTATATTAATATCTGAAATATTAAGTACATGCACACAAAGCATACAAAAAAGTCAGAACTTTAACCTATAAAAGCTGAATTCCCATATTTATGGCATAAATGTCAAGGAATTTCAACAAAGTGCAAGTATATGATCAAAAATAAAAATTGCTTTTAGGTCAGTGAATTATAGAACCTGCTAATTTGTCTCATAGTTTCATCTTTGCCACTTTCTTCCCCTAGAAAGTTCCAATATCAGTATTTAAAAAATACACTTAGTATGGAAGAAATTTGAGAAAGGCAAATAGTTGAATGAAAGGGCCTGAATTTCAGCATGACATTTTATAGTACTGAGCATGATTCTTTCTACTTGTAGGTCAAATTTGATATTCTGGCTTCCCAAGATTCCCAACTGGTGCTACAGTTGCTAAATACCCTAAATAATATGGTGTTTTCTGTACTATGTGGCTAACTCTGGGGTCTTAGTTCAGCATTAGAAACATAAAAAGAAGGGCATATTGGGTTTTAACGGCCTGGTTTTGGTACCGTGGGCTACAGGGGTGGCTTCTGTGAGAAGCTGCTAGAAGCT